>NC_064774.1:31359330-31980821 GCF_011397635.1 Epinephelus fuscoguttatus
GATCATGCGACAAACCAGAGCGCACGAAGGCAGCGTGTTTACCCTGTGTACCCTGCAGGGCGGCGCTCTGCTCAGCGGAGGAGGGAAAGACCGTAAGATCATCCGCTGGAGCGCCGACCTGGCACCTGAGAGAGAGTGTGAGGTGAACCACAACTGTATGTGTGTGTGATGCTGTTGGTGGAGGGCTCTGTGGAAATAAGGGAGAAAGTGATGATTGTTAATGAATGTAATTGTTTATCCAGATTCCAGAAAATTATGGGGCTGTGCGTACCCTTGCAGACGTGGATGGTGAGGAACTATTAGTTGGCACGACCCGTAATGCCATCCTCAGAGGCACCTTCTCAGACGGGTTTGTGGCCATAGTGCAGGTATGCTAACAATGCAGTGTACTTTTGTTTGCTTTTTTTAGGAGTAGATATTCTTGGATTGAGGCTACTAAACAGGTTTGTATGAACAAGTGCAGTTTAATACAGCAGCAAACACTTCATGTGTAGCTACTCTGTCAGAAAAGCAACTGGAGTATCTGTTTACAGTGCAGCCAAACAAACAAATATTGTTTTAATGAAGAAGCCGCTCAGTAATCTTTTTTCTATCATGTTGTGAGAAAGTATGATCTGCTGATTAGAAATAACCCTAACCTAATGCTAACCTTTGCCAGCTGAATGCTTGTAATAAGTATCAGCAGCAGTACAATGTTTTATTTTCTTTAGCCACAACATAGAACTCTTATATGGTGTAAAGAGAGTGAACAGTACACACTGGGGCTTATTCTAGTGAGATAAGATCACAAATAGTAACACTGTGATACATGCTCACTGATATTGTTCACTGATATCCCTCATGTACCTAAAGGCAGTTTGAATCCAGTGTGGGAATGGCAGACTCCGCCACACTGAATGTTAATACTTTAAAGGACTATTGCAGGAAAAATCTGACCATGAACAGCATCTTGAGGCCCTTTCTATATGAGCCACTTGTCAAACTCTAGTTTAAAACTTTGATTGTTTCAGTTACTATTGTGCTTATGTAGTGCCAATTTACGTAAGAAAATTTCCTCAAAGGACCATGTGTTGTTAACTGTGTACAGTGTGCATGATAGGCACTTGGGGCTGAGTAGACTCATGTACACTGCACAGAGATGAAGAAGAGTGAGGGGCTCAGAGGCTCATTTTTGTCCTGTGGTACTCTGTAATGTGTTCATTCAGCCCTGAGTATCTTATATCCAAATTTATTCAGTGAGTTTAGATCTAACAGATTACAGTCAACAGCTGGCATCAGAATGCCTGTTTGCAATTTCTCTGCTGACCACTGGAATTTGGCCTCCTGCTCACATTTGATTTTTGTTTGTGGGAGACTGAAACCACTTCCAGACAGTAAACACGGCTAAAGTCTAAAGCCAGTGTTCACTTCATCCCACAAGTGTTGGAGAGAAGGAACAGCATGAATTTGTTATGTAACAAAATGTTAATACAAATAAATACACAGAACGGCTTACAGACGTTTAATAAGCCACATATTTAAAGTGTGGTTGTTGTTGTTTTTTTGGTTAATTTGAAAAACAACATTGTAGATGAAAAGCTTCAACAAACCCTGTAAAATAATTAAAACGAATATATTAATGATAATTTATATTTATGTGGGCATTTTTCAATTCTAGGTCATTTTAATTTTTTAATTTCTGATGGGGTTTTGTTTTTTGTTTTTTGTTTTTTTATAATTTTTTTTTTCCTCTGAGAATTGCCATGGTGGAGGGATTTGCGTGTCCCTGTGATCCTGAGAGCTGAGTTGTCCGGGGTCAACGCCCACCAATACTTGTTTTTAAAAGTTAATATTATTTTCTAAGAGTGTTTGCAGAACGCTCTTAGAAGGCAGTTTCTTTGGGCAAATACACCTACAGAGTGTGTAGTTATGATGATGCAATATCACGTACACAGTAGTAACATTAAGCAATTAATTTTATTGTATATTGAACAAGATAAAACAGATTGCTGCTTCATTGAACTGTGTGTGTGTATGTGTGTGTGTGTGTGTGTAGGGTCATGTAGATGAGATGTGGGGCCTGGCGACACACCCCTCTCAGAACATCTTCTTCACCTGTGGCCACGACAGGCAGGTGTGTTTGTGGAAAACAGAGGAACACACGCTGGACTGGTGCATCACCCTGGAGGTAGCACACACTCATCCTCATCCTGGACTCAATTTATTTATAGCGTAAATGTTTCAGCCGACTAACAGTACTTATATTTGAATAAAACACATTGATGCTCATTGCAGTGCTGACACATGCTGTTAACTCGTCCTGTTTGTCTCTGACAGGAGTATGGGTTGTGTGCTGATTTCTGCCCTAATGGATCAGTGGTTTCAGTCGGCCTCAGCACAGGAAGGTAATACAGCACAACATGCTGGCACAATAACACAGAGAAAATCACTTTAATAATCGAGATATGTAGTAGAGAGGGAGCAGAGAGGAACTGCGGAGTTTTGTGGTAACTGTCTGTGGATTGTAGGGTTTGGCCGATGTAAAAAAATTTCAAACTGGTTTGATATTAAGCCAAACACCAGACTGGATTGGTATACCGAATTTTACCAGGTGTCCCACTTGACTCAGCAGTCGCTCCTGAGTGGAACATTAAGACACTGTGTCCCAACAGGAAACTAGCGTCTGCTTATAGTGTAGCATCGCCTTATATCAGAGCTCTCTGGCCACACTGAATCCATTAAATATGCACTGCTGTTGCCTCGTGTAAACACACAACGCAGCTATTAGCTGTGCTCAAGATAAGACTAGAGATGTGACCACTTAAAAGATGGGTGAGTAGCCTATTAGCTATCTTCCTACATTTGTAACATTGCTTTTAAAACAGAAAACACACATTTCATATTGTATATATTTACTGGAAATGACATACAATATAGCCAACAGCAAGTAGTCTAGCTTGTTATTAGCAATTGTCATTTAGTTTATCAGAAGCTTTCAGCTCCCTTGCAATCCCTCCAGCCAGCTGCCACCTTATTTAGATTTATGTAGTGAAATAAGGAGGTATCATGGAGGTAATTCCTCATTTCAACTTCATAAATCAGCCGTTTCTTATCCATCATGGTGCTTTCAAAGCGAGCATCTGGAATAAATAGAAACATGACATGCGGCAAAAGTTCAACTGAAAACGAAATAGGGATGCACAATAGTATTGGTCATCGGTATCTGCAAATATTAATATTCTTCCTTTCATGTGTTTTATCCTCAAATATGAATCTGAATCAGCCAACATGCTTTTTCTTATTTTGCACAACGAATGAATATTACATACATTTGAAAGCATTGTATTTCATGTCTCCATCCACTGGTGGGCCATCAAGATAAGAGTATGCATGCATAATATGATGTGAATTCCACTACAGAAGAGACTTGATGATCACTAAGATTAGGTGGGTATACAAGTAGATATATCTATATCGGTTATTGGCCAAATACGTTTTTATATATCGGCATACAGACATTGGCAAAAAATCCAATTTCGTGCATCCCTAAAACAGATCTTGCAGCCAGTTAGGACTCCTCTTTCGTCAGCTTCAGATCCAAAATGTTGCTATATTGGTACAGTTGTAGTTTTCTTGAGAGACTAACTCTGCAATGTCTCCTCACGCTACACCAAAAGCCAGATTTACATTCTAGTAAACAAACAGCATGGCTGCTCATCCCCCTACCACCTCTACTGAAATCTTATATCCTTCATGTTGCTGACACCGGTCGCAGCTCGGCAGAAAATTGCACACAGGCTGTCGGACACTATTGGTTCCATTAATCCATTCATTAACGTAACGTAATTATTTTATGTTAATCACATTGTCATATTGCTTGTAAAAACTGCTATGATGTGTTGGATTTAGTGCTGCGTCATGTTGCTGATGTAGGCTATTTTTTAAACACAAACTGTTAAACGATCCATGTATTGCAATAAAGGTAGATTACATGTTTAGAGGATGAAGTATATATATTCTGTGCCATAACATAGATGTGACTGAAAAGACTAAAGAGCTGCCTGCTGTTCAGTCAGTTGTCACCACTGATGATACCTGGTAAACCTCTCCTACCCCTCTGTAACACTCACAGGTGGATGGTCCTCGACCTGCTGACCAGAGAGGTGGTGTCTGAGTCCACTGATGGGAACGAGCAGCTGTCTGTCATGAGATACTCACCAGGTCAGACTTTAGTGCCGGCGCTCTATTGTCTATCTACTCTCACAATGACTGCAGAAATAAAATAAAGAAAAGAAATAATTATAATTTAAAAACAGTGTTTGTGGTCAGGAGGTTATTTCCACAATAGCAGAGATGGAGCACACGGACCGAACCATATACATAATCTGACATTTAAGAACAGGCCAGTGTGTGACAAAGCCAAAACATCAGCCTAAATTCAATTTCAATGTACTTTATGCTCTGAATGAAAAAAAAAGCATAGACCCTAAGAGAAAGATATTGTGGAAATCCCCACTAACAGCATGAATGGCCTCCTGTGTTCTCAGATGGCAGCTTCTTAGCTGTTGGATCTCATGACAACTTCATCTACATCTACAATGTGACCGAGAGTGGCCGGCGTTACACCCGCTTCGGGAAATGTAATGTGAGTTAAATATCAAATTCATGTCTAAATGTTTCCTCTTGTTCCTGGGATTGTCTCCTGATCCAGTCTGACTTCATCCAAGTGTTATTGTTCTGTGCATGTTCGGCCATGGTGGCTAGGGATGTTGGTCTTGGTTAATTTTGCTTTCGATTAACCGGCAACCAGCTGGTTAATTTTTGAGGAAAAAAACACACAAAATGACGTGAAATACCAGAGGCGTTTTCTTTTGGTCTGGCGCTTCAGTGACTCAGTGAGCTTTAGCACCACATTACAAAGCACTATCCATTTAGAGGTGGTGAAATTGTAATGTTTTTTGATATAAATGTTTTGCCTTTGCTGACAGACAGCTGGCTAGCCCTGTTAACGTGCAGAAACATGGTGTCTATTGCTCACCCTCCAGGCTCCACTGCCATGTCTACGCTGCACTGCACACAATCTTGGTTGGGTGGGAGCTAATGTTAGCTACCTGTATTACTCAATCGGTGATTACTGATGGTAACACCATCTCAGCGGGACAGCTTTGCAAAACCCCTGTAGCACAGTGCAGAGCGGCCAAGGCTAGCTAACAGATGAAGCATGAGTATCTTACAAGGGAGTGTTCTGTTTTTATTTATCAGAGGAGGGGGGTGGCTGGGGTGTGACTTTGTTTTTGTTTTTTTTTACCTTTCTCACAGCTACAAATATTTTTCTTGAGCCTTCCTGAGAGACTGGTGGGAAATGCATGACCCTGCCTCCACCATAAATTAGTTATTAGATTTTTCAGACTTTCCCTTTGATGTTTGGAAGTTAAATGTTAAAAGTTTAAGATGAAATCCTGGGGTTTGGAGAAAAAAAAAAGCCTTGGTTTTTCATTCTTGGCATCCATGCTGGTTAATTCATGCAAACAGTTCAGTTTTGGCCAAATCTTAAATGAGACGTAGAATAAAGTGATTTCAATAAAATATCGCTATTTTAACTGGAAATTTGTTTTTTCTGTTTTGTTTTTTTCTGATGGAAGCCTTTCTTGCACATAATGTGTCCAAAGACAAATTTAAAAATCCAAGGATAATTCCTGTTTTCACAATTTCAGGCTATGCCCCTCCCCTAAGCCAAAAATAAAAAACTTAATGCTAACTACTCAGTTCGTCTTGAACAAAGTAATGAAATTTGGTAATATTCTATATTTTTCCTATAGTCACATCAATGTCCCTTCATCACCATGAACACACATTGTAGTTTATTTGGATTCAATCCCACATACATCATACTGTTGCAAAAAATAGTCATGATACTAGAGCACCAAATGTGGATTCATTCACCACTAAAAATAGTCCCCAATAAATGCACTCTTTACTGCTGTTTGTGTAACGTTTGTTTAAACACAACAGTGACCATCTGTTTTAGGAAAATAATGAGCCTTTTTAAAAAGGTAAAACTATGTATTTGTGAAGTGTTTTTAAAGATTTATATCTAAGACTCACTCTGGCCTGCACACATTTCTAAAATCTGACCCAGCTGAGCCCAGTTTTTCTGCCAAATTTAAGAACTGAACCTGACCCAAGACTCAAGCCTAATGCAATTTCTTTCCGCTGGGCATTGTACATCCATTAGCTGCACATGACACGCATGGATGCAGATGTTTGGCAGAGTCAGAAAGAGAAAACGAGAGACGTCTTAATAAATAACATTTTTTGGATGCTTTATTTCCGTTTTTCATCTTAGAACAGACAACCAGACACAAAAGATGGCATTTAACAGTCCAATAAGAACATGTGGTACACATGGGGAACATTCCAACAACAAACCCTCACCACCTCTCACCCTCCCGTCTACCCACACAGCTTGTCAGGAAAAGAAAATTAATAACAAGAACAAAAAAAAAAGAAAAATTTTGTAACAGTATAAAAAACACAGTTTCAGCAACAGTAGCATCAGAGCAGACCATTTCATAGTTGGGTTATACAGCATCATGTGTCTCTGCTTATCTGTCTAATCAGGGTCACTCCAGCTTCATAACTCACCTGGACTGGTCCAAAGATGGAAAGTACATTATGTCTAATTCAGGCGACTATGAGATCCTTTACTGTAAGTGAATAAGTACCATACATAAATCCTTAGACAGTGTGACACTCTACTGATCTGACTCTGAACATGGGTGTCTTCTGACAGGGGACATAGCAGCAGGCTGTAAACTGCTGAGGAATCGCTTTGAGAGCAAAGACAGAGAGTGGGCCTCCTACACCTGCGTGCTGGGCTTCCATGTCATGGGTGAGACACAGAGCATATTCCTCCTTTCATGTGTTGCATCCTCTAAACTACATGGTGCCAGATTGATGACTGTGTTGCTGTTTCAGGCGTTTGGTTGGAGGGCTCAGATGGCACAGACATAAACGCCCTGTGTCGCTCTCACAGTGAGAGGATGGTTGCTGTGGCTGACGACTTCTGCAAAGTCCACCTCTTCCAGTACCCCTGTCCTAAACCTAAGGTACCGCTCGTATACACTGCATATCACTCACTTTATGAGTTCAATAACTGGAAATAACTTCCTCTTTCCTTTAGAACATATTTTTCTTTAACTGCTTCCTTAAAATAAAGAGGAAAAACCTGTTTGGACTATGTGTTAGCAGCAATGACTCTCTGATACCTCTCCTGACTCCTTTAATGGCAGCTGCTGACACCTCCAGTAATTTATGAGTGCTGAGTGATTGCTAGGTGCAGGAGAATGATGTAGTACTGCACAGGTGCTTTGTGTTATATAATTGGTTTAATTTCAATTAGCTAATAATAACTAAATTTTGAGAGCTAATTGTTAACACACTGTCTGGAAACTGAGAGCAGTGACAGCCTCTGCACAGCCGTTTGCCTGCCTCAGACTCATGATTTAGACACACCATATACATACACTGCTAAAATCAATGAAACTTTTTCCCTGAGAGCAGTATTTCTGATCAGTATCTCAGTAGATCCTAATCATTTCAGAGCCTGTCTTGTGATTAAATTCAGACTTTTCCCTCAGTATCTTAAGTAATCCAGGTGGTGGCAGAAGAAGGATTCAAATCTTTTACTTAAGTTTACTTAAAAATACCAGTATAATAATAATACAAAGCACCTAAGGTCCCATTAAATGATATTTTTAATTTGTACACACAAGGAAAAATAAGTCACTCTCCGGGGACTCAAGGGACTACATATGATAATGCAAAGTAGCTGTAAAAATCCTAAATTCAGCCTACTAAAAGGAGCAGTTTAAGATTTGGGGGGATTTAGTGGCATCTAGTGGTAAAGATTACACATTGCAACCAGCTGAAAATTCTCTTGGTCAGAATTCCTATCCTGTTCTTTGTTTTGAATTATCTACAGAGGTCTCTTCCTCTCCAAAACAAACAGACCAGGTGATTTAAACTAGTATAAACACTGAATAAAGCAGTTTCAAGTTACAAATCAGTGTTTCCCCGAGGCTTTTCAGCTCATTGCAGGCTAGCCGCCAGCCCATCACCTGCTAATGTATGCTCACCTATTCTCTCTAGTAACTTAAGATCCAGGCGTTCAGGTAGTTTTCACTGGGAGCCGAATTCTCCACAGAGGTCTCTTCCTCTTCAAAGCAAACAGATCCAGTGATTTAAACTGGTAAAAACACTGCAGAAAGCAGTTTCACTGTTAAAAATCAGCGTTTGGTCGCAGCTTTTCATCGCAGAGGAGCTGCTAACTGTGGTGGAGAATGCAATAATAGGAATGGCCCTATCTAGAGCCAGTGTTTGGTTTGTACGTTCTGGAATATGGTAGAAAACAAGGCAAACAACATGGAAGACCCTCTGCCTATGAAGATTTAAATGGCATTCTAAGGTAACAAAAACATAACAATTCTTATTTTCAGGTGATTATACACAAAAGAAAATCTCTGCCAATATATCCCTCCCCTACACACTGGACCTTTAGGTAAAAGTACACAAGTATTATCACCAATAGGGATGCACCGAATATTCAGTAACCGAATATATTCGGCCAAATATTGCAAAAAAACACACATTCGGTATTCAGAGGAATAAGTGAAAAGCAAGGCCGAATAATAGTGGCGTATTTTGATATTACAATCAAACAGCGTGCAGTGATGGATGGAGTAAAATGTCGGCAGTGTGGCGATATTTTACTCCATCCGTCACCGCACTCGCATTTGCGACTGAAAATAGTTTTGTGCGAGCAAAAGAAATCATTCAGCATGTTGTGTGAGTACAGATTTCAACCAGCAGCAGAAACGAAAGGCGAATCCCGCCGGTTGTGGGTTGAACGGGGGTCACAGACACAGACAGGAATGTATTCCTGTCAAATACAGCACCCATAGTGCTTCGTGGCGCAAGATAAGGCTTATCGGCGACGGAGAAGTCCGGCTCCAATAATGTCCTCTTGTTGGCGTCATGACTGCCCAAAAGGACCTGAACAGCCGAGCCGTGGCAGCACACAGGTATGTGACGTGTCAGAGGAGAAACAAGCCGTTCACATTTCTCTCTTTGTGGCAGGTAACGGTCCACAAACCTCACCGCACTTTAGGGACTGTTCTTTACTTATGAAGGGACTTGTCAGGGGAGGAGGGTGGCTGGTTGATTTTTATTTTATTTATTTATTTTATTTAGATCCCCCCCTATGTTAATCACTTATTGATGCTGTTTTTGATGTATGAATAAGTCAGTAAGTAATTTATTCCACTGAAATATCATTGATGTATTATAGAAAAGTGATTCATCTTTTTATAAATGACAAAAGGCACATCTGCCTCATTTTCGCTGTGGTATCGTGATACTACTCAGAACCATGATATTTTCACTGGTATCGTACCGTGGGTCCCAATTTTGGTACCATGACAACACTAATCTGGAGGGGGTTCATCTGCAAAACTAATGAAAAAAAAATACAACGGTATTCAATACTCGGTACTTGGTACTCGGTACTCGGTATTCGGTATTCAGCCAAGCGTTTAATTTTATTCGGCTTCGGCCACAAATTTTCATTTTGGTGCATCCCTAATCAGCAATATGTTTTTAAAGTGTAAAACATAAAATTACTTGATCTGCAGAAAAGTGTCACCAGTGACTGATATATTATTATGTGTCACTCATGACACCTGGTGCAAATTCATGTATATTTGCATCTTTGCACTGACTTTGTATGTAATCTCACCATGTGAAAAGCTCACTTCGCATTTGTTTTAACAACCATGAGAACTACAACTGTTCCTAGGCCTTGTGGTGTGGACAAAGTAAAAGGGGGGGAGGATTCTTAGAAAGATTAAAAAGTTCCGCCAGTTCGAAAACGCCTCCTCGGGCTTTTATAAAGAGTGTCCTCTTTCTTTCTTTCCTCTCCAGGCACCGAGCCACAAATATGAGGGCCATGGCAGCCACGTCACCAACGTCTGCTTCACCCACAGTGACTCCCACCTCCTCTCCATGGGCGGGAAGGACACCTGCATTCTTCAGTGGAGGGTGATCAGAGGTGGTGTGGGCGACAGCAGGGAGAGACTGGCCTCTGCCTCAGCCTCGTCCACCTCCACCAGCTCTCCTGAACCTGCCACCAGCTAGGAAGGACATGCGTTATTAACAGTGACAGAGGGGGGAGTGTTTACACACAGCCAGAGAGGCGTGTTAGTCAGTGGACAGCAGCCACAGTTAATGGGCTCAGCTGGCCTCTGTGGTGCCACTGCAGCCTCAGTTTCATACAGAACATGTAGAGGAATCCTCTCCAGGAGGAGATCCACATTACATTTACACTTATACATCTTCACAATCATGTAAATCCTTGTGAAACTGGACAGCGTGATTCTTCCCTTAACACAGAATTTTTGTCATTCTGTTGAATATGTGGTGAGGATCATTAGAAGTGGTTATCTGTGTTTGCTGGTACAGAACATGACTCGACTTCTATAGTGACAAAGACTTTGGTTTCAGTGAACATTCCTGTGTTTTTGTCCATCTCGTTTATCAAACTTACCAAAGTGCTGCATTGTGGCATATGCCACTGGGCCTATAAAGACGTTTGCATAATGTTTCTACATGTTTTTAATATTTTAAGCAGTGTTTAGTTGACATCTCAGCTAATATTGAAGCTGTTTTTATGCTTGCATCAGACTGTGACAAACCTGTTCCAGTGAAATCAATTCTCAGCATTTCTGACTAATTAATTTCTCTAACAGTAGATCAGTACACTTGAAATGATTACTTTAGTACAGTTTTTATATATTTAAGAGAACATTGGGAATACTGTGATATTGTATCTGTCAAGCTCCCAATAAATAACTGAAGACTGGAAAGTGTATTGTGTGTGAAGTGTCACTAGTGGGCAGTGCTGCTCCAGGGATTGTGTGCCATGTTGCGTGTTGAGTAAATGCATGTTCCCAAACTCTGAGCCCCACAAGCACAGAAGGATCCTGGTCTTCCAGTTCAGTTCAGTTAATGAAGCCTACTGCAAACTTTGCTAAAAAACAAAACAAAACAACATCTTTTCACAGAAGATAACAGGTAATTAAGTCAGTAGTCTCAAACCTAATAGAATAGAAAGACCTTTATTGTCATCATACAACATGTGTATGACGAAATTAAAACAGCTGCCTCTGATGGTGCAAGGAAGAATAACAACAAACAAACAAGTAAACTATATAAAACAATCTACACTATAAACAATACTGCAAACAAACAATAAATAATAAATACAATCCAAAATATGAAACTGAAGTTAAGTAGCAATACTACAGTGTCAAAACCTTAAATGTAAAAATCAGGAATTAAATTGTAAACTTCAAAGTGCTGTACATTAGAACTACCGCCTTGCGGTTACATGCCTCCACAAACGCATCAAGTTGCAGTCACAGTTTACATCCATGTCTGTGAAAACATGGATGCTTCACGCACATCTTCCCTTCGGGCAGTACAGAAGATCTATACAATCAGCACAGTTTCAAGATAAGAGTCATCAATTCATTATCTGACCAAATGTCTCCCTTTCTGTTCCTGAGTTATGAAGCTGAAGAATGGCCAGAAAAGTGTTTTTACAGAACATTATGATGTCACACTGAAGTTGACATTTGGGTTATAAAATGTCATCACTTCATCATTATATTCTTTTTGACATTTGTGTAATTTGTCATAATTAGTGTATGAATTCTTGAGTCATGGCAAAACATGTTTTTGAGGTCACAGTGACCTTTGACCTTTGATAACCACATTCTAATCAGTTCATTCTTCAGTCCAGGTGAACGTTTGTGCCAAAATTGAGGAAATTCCCTTTAGACTTTCTTGAGATTTTGTGTTCACAAAATGAGACAAAGGCGAAGTCACAGTGACCTTTGACCACCAAATTCTAGTCACTTCATTCTCAAGCTGAAGTGGACATTTGTGCCAAATTCGAAAAAAGTCCACCAAGGCATTCTTGAACGCATTTAATGAGACAGAGGAGGTTGCAGTGACCTTGACCTTTGACCACCAAAAACTAATCAGTTTATTGTTGAGTTCAAGTGGACATTCGTGCCAAATTTGAAGAGATTTCCTCAAGGTGTTCTTGAGACTGAGAATAGGACTGACCGACAAACGGACAACCCAAAAACATAATGCCTCTAGCCACGGCTACCACTGGTACAGAGGCATAATTAAATATGTGTAAAGTATCAAAAATGAGAGTACTCAGAATGCAGAATATGCACTATACAACTGGATAAACGGATGCATTAACATGAAAGCATCATTCTGATGGTGTAGCTGGGTGAGGTGGGCCTGACTTTGCTCATAGTTTAATATAAATGCACTGTACTTTACCAACTAATCAACTGTTATGTACAATGTTTTTCAATAAAAAAGGCAACATCCCCTCTGAAATGTAGTGTCACACTCAAAATGAAAATCCAGACCTCAAGTGTTGCATTTAAGTGTAATAATTGACTAGCTTAAATGTCCTTAGTTGCTTTCCTACATGTGAGGAGTGACTGTAAAATATGTGTTTAGGAAAGAAAAAGAAATAACATTTGGTTAATATTAAATGTTATATTCTTCAGACTTTTGTATAATGCTCTTGTTAGATGTTAGGTATGGAAACCCATTGACGCCACGAAAAAAAAAAATGGGTGAAAATTTAAGAATAATGAAAATAATCATGTTAAGGCAAATTGATTGTATACTAAGATAGAATTGTGACTTTGAGTCAAATTTATGAGAGTAATTGAAATTGATTTAATTTGTGTGATATTAAGTACCAATAATAGAAACGTAAGTCAAACTTTTTTTTTAGTTTTTTTAAAGAGAGAGCACTTCAGACTTATTGAAATCCAAAGTGAAACATATTATAGTCTGTAAGTAATTACACAAACAAATAAATAAAGATCAAAAAACAAAACAAAACAAAAAATTCCACCCGACACAAACAGTTCAGTGTAAATATACAATACAGCATTGATTTTCTACAGACCAATGAGATGAAGGCTGAGGCTACACAGTATCCCACCATACTAACCCCAATTAAAAAAATACTAAACAATTATTTAAATATTAAAATAGTTGTCAATTAAATTTCTGTCTATTGCCTAAATAATTAATTGGTGTAATCGTATGTCTATTGTTGAAAGTACTTGACTTTTTAAGTAAACAGTATGAGATACAAAGTTATAATACTGAAACTGTCAAATTAAATTTATGAGATGGATTAAGTTTTTTTACTTTCACTCTTTTTGACTGACTGACTAACTTTAAGTTACTGTAAATACGACCCTAACTTGCCTTATTGTGTCATTCTTTTAAATTAAAAAGTCACATTCTTCTCATATTGACTTACTTTCTCATAATGTCAACTCAAAAACTCATAGTTTCGACTTGCCGTGAATATTATTATCCCCGGCACTAACAGGCTTCCATACATAAAATGTCTAATCTATCTAAAATGTCTCCAATTAGACAATCTGAGTTACAAATTCACTCCGTGGCTGAGACACTTGAAGCTCATAGACATATACTGTGCATCCTGCTGGCTTGCTCCACATGCAGCTCAGTCCTCGTGAAACTGGTGATAAAACACTTGTATTTTATGATCATGCAGTTCGCAGCTATTTCCTTGGTGCTTTGAGGATTTTATTCTGAACAACTTAAACTCTGTGTGTGTGTGTGTGTGTGTGTGTGTGTGTGTGTGTGTGTGTGTGTGTGTGTGTGCGTGCGTGAGTGTGTGCGTGGGTGTGTGGGTGTGGGTGTGTCTGCGTGTGCGTGTGCGTGCGTGCATTCCCAACTTCCTGCTTCCTAGGTCTAGCAACAACTTTACTTTCTTCACTTTCTGTTCATGTGTGCAATATGTGACTCTGTTTGTATGTAAACCTTTTACCAGTTCTCTAAATAACCTCATGGTCTCTGAAGAGCACTTGAGAATCACTCTTTGGGCACTTAAGAAAAATAATATTAAGTTTTATACCTGTAGCCATGTGTGGGAGTTTATATTTCATATAATAAACAGGTTGTTTATTAAAGTTAATTGTGAGATACCGGAGATTGACGACAATATCCGAAGATGACGATGTGCGCACGAGCGAAGGGGGCCAGTGAGTGTGTGTTTTCTGTGTGCGAGTGTGTGTGCTGAACTGAGCGGAGGTGAAGAAGAGGAGGATGAAGCTGGGAGCGGAGGATGGGAGGAAGAGTGGAGTAAGAGACAGGCTAGCTGTGTGTGAATGAGTGAGTGAGTGAGGAAGAGGAGAGGAAGGTCGTCGGAGGGACCGACAACAAAGACTTGAATATTTTGGGGATAACCTCCGGAACATTACTAACGGAAACTTTCAACTTTTTACCCGCCACATCTCGGCTTGTTGTGTCCGGAGCCGGCTTTGTTTCACGTCGGGGGTGTCTACGATAAATGAAGGAATAAAATAGATCCCCATCGACCTTTTTCCACCCAAGCGGGGAATACCCTGGGACTGCTTTTGATAAAGGTTACGAGAGAATGGCGGCCAACATGTACCGAGTGGGAGGTAAGGAATGTTTTACATTTTTAAGACACCCCCCCACAACGTGATTGTTCGTTTCGACAGCAAGGTGGCTAGCTAGCCGCTAGCTGTCTGTTCGGTTAGCCGCTAACTAATGCTAGCTCCTAGCGCCTGTACGTGCGTCCACTCTTGCATGGAAGAACGTCAAATCTATTAAACCCTCCAACAATGTAATGTGACTTAGCTAATGGGCAAATGGAAATAACTCCAACACTATCAGAGTTACCTACTCTGTTGTAATAATCTGGGGACGCTCCTCTGACATTCGGCATGAATATAAAACACTAAGACGTGTTCATTTTAAGAATATATCAACTTTTAAAACAGATTGGCGAGATATCCCGATTAGTGTCCACCAAAATATGTTACCCCGCGGCGAGCGGCTGCCAAGCAGCATGAACCGGCTCCGAAAGTTGATATTTAATGTAAAATAAATGCATCCTGGTGGATACTAGAGTTTGCACAATTGTATTTGTAGTGACAAGTAAGCGAAGCAGTCGTTATTTGTCACATTTTTGGACGTGGAGTTTGTACATATGGTACCGTCCTGGAAGTGAACACAATGCTAGTTAGCATAAAGTGCTAAGTTAGCTGTTGAGAGGTCAGCATCCGATGAATGCGAGAGACGTCTGGGGTAGCAAGCTAAAGCTGGTCGGCTAGCATTGTCGGTAGGGTCGGTTAATTTCATTATCGCCTCCGCCATATCACTTCATATGCAAGGGATAGCGTTAGCCGTGCTAGCTAACTTTGAGTGCTAAGTTTTGTTAGCTTAGCACTACGTACTGTATGAGATTATGTGTTAGGCGGTGCGATTCCTCCTTGATGTACTATCAGGTAGCGTTAAGTGGTTCGTTTATTTAGAGCAACTACATCGTCTTTTAAAGTTTATCAGTAGTTACAACGAAACACCGGCAAGTGAAACACGTAACAAAGTTAGCTAACATAACTTGTTATCATCTAACAATTGCGATACTTCTCATTTTATTATGTACCGCTACTTTGCTACTGTGCTAACGTTACTGCATGGAAATTGTAATGTTAGCAGAAGTAAAAAATAAGTTAGGGTATACAGTATAAGTAACATTAACTTTCATATCATCCCGTGAAATGTTGCAAGTCGCCTTATAAAGATTTACACCTCACTCGTTTGCTAACACCGTCACCATTATAGTGGAGAGAAACGAAACGCCGGTAGACACGGCTAGCAGCCAGCAACACTGCCTCCGCTGTTTTATTCCCAGTTTAATCGATCCTTCCATAGGAACAAGTGTACCTGTACTTTACTGTGGATGTTGATCAGTCTCCTCGTCTTTTCAGTGCTTGTGACTAACGTCTATTGTCTCATCAGCAATAACGATCTTAGGACTTGGTGTACCTTCTTTGAGTCTGATTTGTGGCGGCCAGTGAGACAGTGTGACAGGCTTATTGCTGTGTAAGGTCACACAACAGTCTGTGGGCTATTTAGGTCATGCTGATTAAACAGTACTTTGTAGATCATGCTGTATAATTCTGTGCTAATGCTACAACTTGTTTGTCATAAGGTTGCATCGTGTTTCAGTTTGTACACTGGTTACTATGATGCTGTAATGAGTCTGGAACACATCCATAGCAGATAGCAAGAGCACCTCTTGTCGGTGTTAGTGGCAGACTAGTAGGATGGGCTGATATTAGGCTTTTGTGAAATATCAGGTGTTAATTATTCACACAATTACTCAATGTTTGTTTCCCTCAAGTCATTATTCAAAGTGTAATGTATGTATAATGTATGGCTCTATCTGCATAAAACAAAATACTCCTTGAAATAATTGAATTAGATTAAGTTTATTGGATCATTTCAGTGTCCTGTAGTGTTTTTTAAAAAGGCTGTTTCAAGAGCTGTTTCTTAGTGAAGATGTGTAGTTTTCAGTCTTTTGTAAGTTTTGCTGAATTAGTGTTTACACTGACATCTCTAATGTTTGGTCCTTTGATCTAACTAAGGATGGTTTTTAGGGGTGGGGGATTGATTCAGCATAGTATAGCAATATTGTTTTGGTAATATCGCATTGTAATAACACAAATACAAATTAAGCTTTTGGTAGCTTACTAGAATGCTGTAATCAATTTTCCAGTCCATAAGATATGTTTTGCTGCAATTAAAATCAATAAAGTGAGATAAACAGACTGACACTATATCTTATTAGATAAAACAGATGATGCCAAAGTTTTCATTTAGGGACATGCTTTATAGTTAATACAAAGGTAAGAAATTGCAATATAGTTTATCAATATACTCAGCATATCATGACACATTTAAAATCACAGTAATATTGTATCGTGACTTATGTATTGTAATAATATCATATCATGACCTCTGGTGATTCCCATCCATCGGGGTATATTTTGGTTTGATTTATGTGAAATTGCCATCCAGTGCACATGTTAAAATAATGTGTGTAAAGACCTTTGAAGATTGATACATACAGAGGCTTGTTGCTCAGAGCTTTTCTTTTAGGACTTGCGATGTGTGACAGACATGTTGCGTACAGTCAACAGGCATTCTGAGTGAACTTGGCATCAGATTCATTCTTGTGTCAAGCTGCTTGGTGTCTCAGACCATGTTGTGTTTTTTGCCAGTTTGCTGGATCATGAGTGTGCAGCTGAATTTCCATGGCAGGAATGCAGTGTGATGTGGGAAATAAAAGGTTAGGGTGTAATGTGAAGTCTAGCCCATTACATATTGCAGTTATCAATAAGCATGTGATAAATGATGTATAAACTAATTTTTAGGGAGCCCACACAGTAACAAGGTTAAGTTTTCATGGAAACTATATAGAAACAAATGTATTTTGTGATGTAGGCATTGGTGAAAATGTAGTTACACCTTCGTCTGTCAGAATGAGTTCATATTTATGAAACAAGTGTCCATGGATTTTGTGTTCAATAAGGACTTCTGTTGTTGCAGCTGACTGGTGCAGGCAGTACTGTATGAGCCTATATTACCAGTCCTCTAGAAGCACACAGTGTTCAGCCTGCATGTAAGATCACTATCTTCCCCAGAGATTAGTCAAAGGGCTTCCTCCTCTCCATTCACCCTCAAGCACCCGGCATACTGCGCCACTCCAGCCGCATACGTCCACAACAAACACTCACGGCTGCCTCAGCAGCTCCTCAGCAGACACTTTCTTTTTTTAGATGTTTTTTTCTACCCACACATACTTACATACATTAACATAAAACCAGCTGATCCCTGACATGATTGTGCCAAATGTTAGGTTTTGCTGAGATGTGTGTGTGTGTGTGTGTGTGTGTGTGTGTGTGTGTGTGTGTGTGTGTTGTTCCTTTTTTTTCCCTTTCAGAAGGGTTAGATGTTGTGAACCCTCTGAAGTCCGGTGTGTTTTTATTCTGTGGATCATTGATCCATCAGCCCCCTCGCTTATTGATACACTGAGCTGGCCCCAGTGCTGGTGGAACAGGATCATTCTTTAATTTATCCCACTGGGCAAGAAGAAGAGATGGAGGGCTGGAATATAAAAAAGTAACTCCCTACGTCCACCATCACTAGAGCTAGAATCAGTCACGTCAGGCACATGAGAGTGCAGATCCCCTTTTGGTGCTTCAGCCAGTGTTATGTAATGTGGTGCTGTTGTGTTCCTTCACTCTGAACGAGGAGGTGATGCTTTTCTGGTCGGGCTCCTCATCAGTGTGCTAAGTAGAGCAAGAAATCCTCTCCCTGTCTGAATCCTTCCTTCTCCATCTCTGCTTGTGATGATGCATCAGAAACCCACTGATACCCTCCTGAGGCTCTCTGTCCCCGCTTGTGGGAGGACCAGATGGAGCTTGACGTGAAGCCACACTGCTGTGCAGAGCTGCATCAAACACTACAAGGAAGCACTGTGTCTGTGGTGGCTGTAAGATGAATGAATGGTTGGTTTGATCAATATTTTAAAGGCTGAAATCTCTCAGTTAAAGCTGTCAGCAACTGTTAACAGCTGCTATCGTGAGCCCATATTCAACATCATTAAATCTGAACACATTTTACAAAAAATAATAAGTAATCCAGTAATTACAAATCATTTACAAAGTACAATGACCTCTTTTAAATTAAGAACCAGTTTAGCTAACTGTTCAGCATAAATCACTGACTAATGTGCACAAAATAAGATTACAATTACAAATGCAGCTCCACCCTGTTACAGACATGAAGCTGTTTGAAGGGAGTTGATTTGTACAGTATATGGGCATTGTGACCAGTCTGGGCCCTGTAGCGCTGGATAACTTCCAACCTAAAACATGGATAGGCAGAAACAACACAAAACAGTATATAAAGCAAAAAAAAGCCAAGAAGGGATACTGCTGCATGGGCTCTACTCATTTTGGCTTTGCAGAGGACTCGTACAGGTTTTTGACAGACAGCTTGAGTCAGCAGGAGGAGGTGGAGTTCTATGACATTTGAGCTTGTTGGGCAGATGTTATTTAAACCTGGCTGAGATGTGAAACCCAGATCATCTCTAGGAATAACATAGCTGATTGGAGTGCTTTCTGATTTCAATCCACTCTTTGCATACATGAGTGTTTGTTTGTTTGTTTGTTTGTTTGTTTGTTTTGTTCCAGATAGAGTATCCAGTAGGGCTTGGACTATAGGCTTTTCTCCCAATTCGATACAACCACTTTACTCGGGTGTCAATTCAATATGTATTGCATTTTTTTTAAGTATTGTGATTTGGTAGTGTGCTTTATTGCTATTCTTGTATACTTTTTTAACACTGGACTGCGGGGAAAAAGTTAAATCGTACACTTCTGGAGACAGAACATGAGACTGTTTTCCAAAAACAAAACACATTATGTCAGTCTCTCTGACTTTTTTTCAGCACTCCCATGCACTGCATAAAAAGTGGTAAAAGAAGCAATAACTCTTTTTATGGTCTTATTTTTAACAATTTTATTTTAGTGAATTACTTTATTATACCCTATATTAAATAAACTTTACTTACTAAAACATATATGCACAATAGGATGATTAAAAAACTTTTTGATGTAAGCATAGACTGCTTCATTTAGCTGGCCCTGCTCATCAAGCTTGCAGTGTTTCCCATACAGTGATTTATTTGTGACATCATCAACAATGACCACCACTTATTGATATTCTACTTCTTATTTGTTTAGAAAATAGGTAAAATCGGGCCGTCGGTTGCTTAGTGGTAGAGCAGGTGCCCCATGTACAAGGCTGTTGCTGCAGCGACCCGGGCTCGACTCCAGCTTGTGGCCCCTTGCTGTATGTCACTCCCTATCTCTCTCCCCCTTTCACGCTTGTCTGTCCTATCGAATAAAGGCTAAAAATGCCCCAAAAATATCTTTAAAAAAAAATAAAAAATTCTATTGCAGAGCTGTGCTTAGCACATTTGTCCGCTCAGCCGTATGCTCCCTGGTTATATGATCACAAATGAGACAAATTAGTTAGCTAGCCACACAACGACCCCTACGACTCTCCACACTGTGTGGAGAATATTTAGGAAAGTGGGCAGAAGCTCCAGAGATAGATCTTCCTGTAGCCGCTGTAGCAAGTCGAATTCAGCTGGTGTAAACCCCAGTGCTGGGGTTAATGGAGGGCTGGGTCTAATCTGTGTACATGCAGTAACAGAAAGTTTGCTGATCCAGTGCTTTTCAAGCAGCTGAAGTCTGTGTCCTCGGATCGTCCGCCCTTTTCTGCTTTCTTGAGAGAGCACCAGAACGCCAGGCACAGTGCTTAAAACAGTCAGAGTGCTGGGTCTAAAAGTTTTCTTTCACTCACAAACAGCTGCTCCTCTCATCTGTTGATCAGCTGCCCACCCAGTGACTCAAAACTTCACAAACTGCTGCTGAGGAAAGAAAGAACCCATGAAGAGTTTTGCCTGTGCTGTGTTCACTGACCTGCCAAAAAACCCAAACGTAGAGCTGCGACACAGACTAATACACAAGGACTTAGAGGCAAAAAAAACAAACAAAACAACAGAGAGTGAGCAATAATTAATTGAATTGACCCCCCACCGCTTATATCCAGTCACAAGTGGGATGTTAGTAGCAGGTGGGATCTTTAATGTGTCCTCCTGTTAGTTTGACCAGTTGGACTTGAGTTGAAGTGGCACAGGCTCTTTGCTACATCATCTCTTCAGCCCAGCAGGTTGACTTCACCACTGTCACAGCAGGTTTCAGCCAGTGTTTGATAGTGTTGGAGTTGATATCTGTAGCGTTTCACATAAACAGGATTTACCTTGTTACTACACCTGTTAGCCTCCAGATTTTTTCTCTGCCTTTTCCCTCTGTCCCCCTGGTTCACAGCGTCTCTTTATCTCCCCATTGTAAATGGAAGCATAGGGAGGTCATTTTACTGACACACCAGCTTTATTCTGAATATGATCACTTTCATTTTTGACTGAAGTGAGACCAGTGTTTGGTGCTTTGATGGCAGGATATTTGCTGCGTGTGTGGAGTGAATGTTGATTCCACTGCAGACTGCTTGCTCATCTGACCGTCATGCTGCTTTTGGCTAGCCTTCTGGTCTCCTGACCTTTTGATGGGACTTGAAGAAATCTCCCAGACACGAGAGCTTACATGACCGCCTTCACCTTGTTCACACCATAACACCACAACCTGAACCATTACTACAGGGAAAAAAATTTGGGCTGCTGGATTTCATCCAACTAGGCTGTTGGATGTTATGTGGCATTATGGGCATACTATGAGAGTTTCCTGTGATTTCTGCATACATAATGCTCAGACCACATTTCACTTGATCTGTTCCCCTCTCTGCCACATTCATTTCTCTGGTAATAACTGCCAGTTGAAGTGTAAGCTGGGTCAGTGCTGTGTGTGGGAAGGATTGCTTGTGGTTAGCAGAATGGGCTGCGAAGAGCTCCGGATTCAATGGAGGAGGTTGAGGCCAGCCTACATATCTACATACAGAATGTTGGTGAATAAACAGAACTCAGTATACACTAAACTGAGGCTGATCTCTGTGAGGGAGGCACTAAGGCTGTTACTAATATTTTATTTCAGTAAAGCTGAAAAAAGCAGATTGACAAGCTACAAACAAACACTGACCCAAACAAGATACAGTATACAACTAACAAGATTATTATGAATTGGGAAATATTTAGGGATGCATGATAATATTGGCATGTCATCAGTATTGTCCAATATTGGCTGTAAAATCAAATATTGGAATCAGCTAACATGCTGATTTCTGCTGATACGACAAACTGTTATATTTGCTTCAGAAAAATAGAGAGACAACTGGTTGCTCTGTATAATCAAATGTAGTTAAAAAACTTGTGTCGGTGGCTTATGGAGAACAGGAAAAAACAGGATACACAGGAAGGCAATCCAGGCACTCCAAAAATATAGAAAACAAGGAAGGAAGTATTAAAAATCTTTTATTGTGGTGGCTAAATCATTCAAAAAGCAACTACTGCAGGTCTTTGTCAGGGTGTCAAAAGCAAGTTTTTACATCTACAAAGTAAAAAAACACACATAGAAAACAAAAGGCTGTAGAATATTATTTATCTTGGGACTTTTCAAAACGTTCCTTATAAATGCATGTGCATGCTGTGAGAGTCCAAGGACAGAAGGATGTCACATGCTGCAAAGCCCTCTGAGGCAAACTGTAATTTTGTGATATTGGGCTTTATAAATAAAATTGAAATGAATATAAATCAGACAATGAAATAACAGTAGTACACAATGCAAACACAAATAGCCTACATGGTCTTAAATCAGGGCATTACGTAAATAGGCCTACATAAATGTAAATGTATTTAAAAATAAAGATAACCCGGGGTACAAGCATACAGATAGAGAGGAATATTCAGTCAGAGGATTAAGGGAAGAAAGTTGCACAATTTTCCATAATATATGGGTATATTATATAGGTCATCGGTCATATGAGTTGTTATATATCAGCATATCTAATATCGGCAAAAATTCAAATATCATGCATCCCTAGGAATATGTAATCCAAGAACTTTAAAACCAGACCAAGACTAGGCGGTTTGATTTTCTGTAGTATTGATATAGCGCTGCAGCACAGCTGTGCTCTTTCTCATTGTCAATGTTCACTATAGCCATTCTGCCGTTCTTTGCCACTGACCATGAAAAGAAAAGTCATCATTGTCATGTTAAAGCCTTGTTATAATTATCCTTTAATACAGATTTAAAATTTTATGGCCTTTCTCCTTGGTGTTGCAAGTATCAGATATCAATATTTTTCAAAGTCTTGTATTGAAACTGGAAATTACAATACTGTGACAACACTAGTCCAGGGGCCTGTGATCCATATGAGACAATAACAGTACATATCCTCATTGTCTTTGTCTTGGATGTGTACCATTACCTGCGTGGTGCTAGGCCTCTAGCACTCTTGGAATGTTTAATAGGGATGATGTGTGATTGGGTGGGAGTAGTGATACAGATGTGTCATGGGAATTTCAAAATAAAGTTGTCTCTGAAAAGTGATGATGATATATGTCAATGTATTCATTTTGCATTGATGATATTGGATTGTTGACCATTGAATTGATATGTCCATCCTGACTGATGCATTGTTACAGTCTTAGTCCTCAGCCTGTGGCTGTTACCGCTGCTGCAGTCCATAGGAACTTGGCTTGGGAACCGGAGGGTCGCCTGTTCAAGTCCCCGGTGGCTGGAGAGATGCCAGTTCACCTCCTGGGCACTGCCGAGATGCCCTTGGGCAAGGCGCCGAACCTCCCAATCGCTCAGGGCGCCTGTCCATGGGCAGCCACCTCACCCTGACATCTCTCCACTTTTGTGCATTTATAGGTCCTGTTTGTGCGTGTGTGTATTTTGGACCTGTGTGTTAAAGACAACGGAATGAAAAAATTGAATTTCCCCTCATGGGGATTAATAAAGTATATAAAAAAATAACAAAAAATAAAAAATTAGGACATTCTCTCCAGCATTGAACACACCATGTGACTTTTTCTGTCCTCGCACTGTGTGCAGGTTGCTAATTTGAAAAAAGCCCAAACTATTTTGTGTGCCTGGGATTTTTTTAAAGTTGAAAATTGTGGTATGGATGGAGATAACGTTCGTAAAATCTCTAATCTAGAGTGTGGGGTTTTTCTAAAATGGCTGAAGCTCTGCCAGGCCTGGTTGAATTCCAAAAAGGAAGAACAAGTGCTGTCTTCCACGGCTGTGCCTTCACTGTCAGCAAACATCATTTAACATTTCCAGGGAACATTTGCATAGGGAAATGTTTACCCACCTTGTCTGTTGGACTGAATAAAAACCTTTGGAATACATTACTGCCTTTTTAAATAAAGAATGTATAAACAGAAACCATTATCGACAAATTCAATTTATGAATACACTAATGTACAGACAAAGCTGTTAAAATTTCCACTGTGTGCTTCTGTTAGCCTTATGATGTTAGAGGCAGACAACAGTGACTGATTAATATCTCATTTTTAACAGCAGGCAGTTGCTAGCATTGCTGAGGGACCCTGAAATTTCTATTTTTCTGGAGTACAGGTGCTTTTTATCATTTTATCAAAGAAAGCAGCAGATGTTTCAGCCCCTTCATTGTTGGACTGAAAGTGTAATGTATGCTGGCTTTGTGTTATTTGACAGAAGAAGAAGAAGAAGTCAGGGTATTCCTCTAGATCAACATCACTTAAACATGATTACAGGACATTATTTTAACCTTAAATACCATGTTTATTTCTGAATATCTGTATTTATCATATAAAAGTGAATAAATGAAATCAGTAAGTCCCCATCAATCAGGCAGGGCAGGCTGCCACCCCCAGTATAAAGTCCTTTCCACAGTGTGGAAAACATGGACGGAATCACGGACTTTGACAATGAAAATGGAATCAGCTTTAAAACACAGGTGTTTTGGTGTCATTGCGGGCATGCTGCTTCTTTCCTCTGCTGTCTGTGTTTCACCGGGTGTGGGCCTCAGCTCCTCCACACAAACCAGGTGTAAAAAGTTATGTCGTAGCAGTAAATGCATTTGGCCAGCTCATCAGCGTCTTCTCGGTTGGTTTGACCACGGTGATGCCAGTGGCAGCTAACGTTGACCGCAGACTCTTCTCAGTCAGCCAGGCTTGGTCAAATCCCGCTATGCCTCTCTGTGGTTGAGAGGCAGTATCTTATATTTCTGTATCAAGCCAGCCAGCGATTGCACCTCTGTGGCCAAACCACCTGTAAATACACTGAAACTCATATGTCTACATCTGCTTTTCAAAATAGGATGTTAACACAGTAAAAATATATTATGAAAATAAAATTAATTCTATTACATGAAGTTAAAACATGTTTCTTGCATCCCCTCTTGATTAAGAAATCCTACTAAATAGTAAGGGAAATTACTTTATTGTTTAATGTTGGGTTGACAGTGAACGTTATAGTTGGACCATGCAGGCATCCAAAAAAACTGAAGAACTGCACACTAACAGCTAAATTTAGAGCAGAGCAATATGAAGCAGTACATTATTTAACTTTATTATAACAGTACTTTAACTTTATTGTGACACTGTTGTATTCATCAACAGTACTCTATTTAACTTCATAAAACAGTACTTATGTATCTTTATTGTAGATGTTGTTCATTTGAATAATTTTGTATTTTATTAGTCTACAGTACTTTAGAGGAGATTTCAAAATATTGCAATATATATTGTGTATCTATCGCAGTATATAGCCTACAAATATTGTAATATTATTTTTAAGCTGTATCGCCCAGCCCTAAATCCAGCTCATGTCCTTGAGGTCCATTGGTTTATGCTTCTTCTTATCTATTGATATTTTAGTTCTTCTAAACACTCAACATTTCGACCGATGTCCTTTCATAAATACACAAACAAATATAAAATAGATTATTCCCTCTTCTGCCCAGTGTCAGTTCATGGCACCCGCAGAGCAGTCACCCCACTCCTATATCAACCTGTGTTAGTCTCACTTTTTACCTATAAAACTCGCGTTTAAATGCCTTTCTTAATTTCCACACAGTCAGAGAAAGTAAAACTATGTGTCATGATAATGGTTCAGTTATAAACCACACGTCTCTCCTGCTGGGCTGCTGACAGGGCTGTCAGCCCGACACTCAGTCACACTGAACGGCAGTAGAGGAGGTTTTACCAGCTCTTGGTTCAAAAGTAATGTAGCCGACTTCACTGACATTCAGCACCAGAGCTGAGAGCGTCAGAGCAGCCGACAGACACAACCACGCTGCCTGGCCTTGCGCCGTCCGCCTCAGTTTTGTGGTTAAGTCATTTTGAGACGAGACTTGTTTGTAGAGCTTACAGCCTGCTATGCTGTCGCTTCTGCATTGCTCCATGTACAAAAAGACAATGCAATCATTTGACTGACAAAATGTGGGTTCACGTGGGGTATTGTCTACTGATGACTCCTATTCACTTTAAGGGGCAGTTTAGTTACTCTACTTTTTGAATGTGTCAGTCATCAACCATGCCACAAGTTGTGACCAAATGCAACAACATTTTACCAGATGTTATATTGTCATCATGCTTGGTCTTGCAGCTTTCCATAAAGTGAGTCAACTGACAGATTGCCATGCAATTTGTTTTGGATATCCTTAGTCCCCAGGGAAAGATGATTGATAAGTGATGATTTTGGAGACATAAACGTAGCCTCTGTGACCTGCTGGCTAGATGTTTGGTCTTAAGTTGTTACAGACTGCCACTCCAGCCACTTAACAGACTATGGCTTCCTTTCCAATCAGGTTACATACTGTAGCTAGCAGGGTGATTCAGCAGAAAAAAACACAAATGCATAAAGATACATTCTTTTTATTTACTTTAAAAAGACAGTAATGCAAGTGTCAAAGACAGACACGATCCTCTTGCTGGGGACGGAGGTAATAATTTGTCCACTGGCAACTTTGGTGAACTTAAGTATTTCAAACACTTCTGTGTATTATATTATACAAACACTTTACCAAAAGGCAACAGGTCACAACAGGCTCTGAAACTGAAAAGCAACTCTTATGCTATGACACTGAAAATACTAAAACACACAATAAAAAATAAACCTTGAGCATTGGAAGGAGTACTACAGTTAGTTCCATCTCCACTACATGTGAACATTGAAAGCACTCCAACATTTGTCATCCTGGTGATCAGCACATCTGGGTGATGCTGTCTAATGAGCCTTAGCATGTTGGATGTGTTTCCATTCACAGACCCTGCAACCGTGGACCAAAGGCTACACATTGTCCTCATCTTATACACATTTCTCTCTAGTGCTGTTGTAGCTGCCCTGGGAACCTGTAGGCTGGTCTTTTAGCTCTGGTGCTTGATGCGACTGACATGGACGGCAGTGACCTTGTTGTGCTAACCTCAGTATTTGTTGCTAACGACTTACAGCTAAAAGTTTCAGGGTGGACTTGCACTTGTGTGCTTTGGTTGCGCATTATGTGCATCAATCTACATACCATGTATTCGGCATGCAGCTGCATGCACCAGACCGTAACACCCATACTGTCACTGTTCAGTACAAATACAGAAAGCATTTACAGCCCTAGTAGCTGCTTGGTAGCTATAGATGACATGGGCTAAGAATCACATGTCCCGCCTATTTTCAAAATAGTATTCCAGTAATACCAGGCTTTCCCACATATTCACTTATGTGTGTCAGCCTGCCAGGATATCAACATCTGTCACAGCATATTAATTTTCAATTTTTGGAGCTGGACCGTTCATTAGGAGTACTGTTGGAATATATGTTCTGTTTGGTTATTCATTGCACCACACTATCAGAATGCAGAGCGGACAGACTGAGCGACAGAATGCCAGGCGTAGTAAAAGTGAAACTGTTCATTGAGCTAGGTCTAAAAGTTTGCTTTCATCCACCACTGCAGCAGCTGCTTCTCCTATCCATTGTTCTGATCAGCTCTGATTAGATCAAATGATCAAGTATCAACTCCACGATTCAAACTGTTAAACACAACTACTGCTACTGTAAAAAAACAAACATGAAGAGTTCTGCCTGCGTTGTGTTCTCTGACCCATAAAAACCTTGGAATATAGGCCCCCGTTTACACGACAACGATTTCAACTGAAAACGTTAAACTTTAGTTGTGTTTTGGCCGATCGTTTACATGACAGCAGTGTTTTGGGTGCCTGAAAACGCAACATTTTGAAAACGGGTTCCAGAGTGCAATTTTTTTGGAAATGGCAGCGTCTCCGTTGTCATGTAAACTTGCAATATGCAGTTCCTCTGAAAACGGAAACTTTTCGCACATGTGCATTACGGTTCCCGTCATTAGGCATGCCGACAGTCACACCAACAATGCCGAGCTCTGTTTGTGCTGCTCACCCGTTGATTTGAAACGAAGTGTAGATCTGTTACTGTAGCAACTCCACCTCGTCGTCCATCCAGACAAAGTTATCTGTGCATGCTTTCGCCATTGTGTCTTCTTTGTTTTGGTTTGTAATTACCGTGTTGTAGAGGAAGACGCAGGCGCATGCCGTCATGCCGTGGTGTTGCTTTGCAAATTTACACTGCCACCCATTGGTCTGGCGTGCATACTACAGCGTTTCCAGTAGATTTTGTAGCTCCGTGTGAATGGGGATCGTTTGAATAACGTTGTCATATAAACGCAGAAGTTTTGTAAAATGCAAAGGACAGACTTTATCGTTTTTATAGAAACCGTTGTCATCTAAACAGGGCCTTAGAGAGGGCAGGGGGATGCAAAGACAAGCTACCGTCACACACTCGAGTTGGAATCGCTGAATATTGATGGTATCTAATTTCTTGGTTCTTGCTTGTTTTGATTTTCATGTGAATATTCCAAACCTGAATCCTGGAAAATATATTTGAATAGAAGATTGTGGATGAAATTCAACAATGTGAAAACCAGGCAGTCACAGGAGAGGGGGAAATTGTTATGTGGTGGTGCAAGTGACACACTTAGTACTTGCATATCGATGATTTTAACACTAACCTCTAACCCCAGTTTACGCTTCAAATCAGTTGATCATATCACATTAAGTGAGTCTGCGGCCTGGATAGAGAACTTTCCTGCAGCTCATATTACAGCAGTCCATTTACTGAGCTGGCAGGGTCTGGTTCTCTTAACAGCTTCTCAGTGTTGTACGGACAAGCTTCCAATTAGAGCTGTGTGTGGTAGAATGGACTTTTTCCATCAGTTTGCCAAAGTCTCTTCAGTTCTGCAGTTACAGCCAAAGCCGTGTGTTGGTGCCTGTTCAGAGGAAACCTGAACTTCAGAGGACAAACCTAATGTGTATATGGGGCTGATGTAAAATGTATTGTCAGAGCGATATTCATTACACTTAGTATAGTTAGTGTTTACTTTAGGAGGTATGTTCATTCATTGTTGTGAATATTCCACTGTAAACACAGCATGAGTCTGATCTTGTTTTACTGTTGTTTTTTTTCCAGATTATGTGTACTTCGAGAACTCATCCAGCAACCCTTACCTGATCCGTAGAATAGAAGAGCTCAACAAGGTTGGTTTTCTCTCTTTTTCCCTTCAACCTCGCAGGTTTGTATTTAAAAGCTGTTTCTGTTGTATCTACAGGGCTTGGAATATTAAATATATTTGCATGTAACTTTTAAAAGGACGTGGTGTGTTTGTCCTTCCTTCCCCGCACTTCTGCCAAGGCAGAAATCCAACACTGACATTTTCCTCTTTGTGACGGTTCAAATATGAGGTGATAATGTAATTTAATTTGACTTTCCCTTCAGTTTTTTTCAAAAATGTTACAGTAAAATAACTTTTTACATGGTCACAGACTGCAAACCTCTTAAGGCAAAATTTTCTTAATTTAATAGTTTAAAAATGCAAACATTTTCATTGTGTTCCGTTATCATTTGAGCTGACATTCCCTGTACATGAATGTTAAGTGAAAGTACTTCAAATTGTAAATGGTCATAGGAGCATTTTGAGCAAGCCCAATACAGAAATGTTTCCATCATATTAGGACTAATTTGGTGACATCATACATACAATGAGAGTTATTTAACATTTGTTGTGTAATAAATAATTGCTGTAATGTAAGTCTTTCTTTGTGCTTTTGGCCACTCAAAGTATCGATACTGTAACAGTACGAATAGACATGCATCAAAATCCAAGTAGCAGCTGGCTCGATCGGGCTTTAAGGCCCAGACACATCAAACCAATAACAAAAAACTAGTGCCGACGAAGGCCAACTGTTGAGTCGCCGCACATCGCCTGTGCGGAGGAACTTTTAGAACCTCAGCTGCTGCAGAGAAACTTTTAGACCTAGCGCAAACAATGGTTAAGTTTAATTTTCACTGCGTCTGACTTCCTGCTGCTCCGTCTGTGCCCAAAAACGCTCCAAAAATAGTAATCGTAACAAGTTTGTTTTGATCTCAAGCCCTCTTGACTTAAAGTTGTTTGTTTGCTTTCCTCACTTACGTTTCTCTTCTTTTCCGCTGAGCTGAACTGCCAATCAGACCATATACTGATGGTGGGCAGTTGGCCTGGTGCATCAGGCCCGTACACTGTGCTGCTGTTTTGCTGTGCTGCTCTGTCTTGTCTCTCTGTGCACTTTCAGTGTGCTGTATTCACCCTGCGATGTTATCGGTTATAAACTTGTTTTTCAGTTAGAGAGAAAATGGCTGCGTAGCATGAGAGTGTGTGAAAAATGTTGATTGTGTGATTCTCATGGTTAGTGCCTGAGAGTTGACAGCCTTGCACAACATATTCTCTGTACCAAGTTACGTGCACTGGTGCCTGTAGAGCTGAATATTACTTGCACAGCTGAAATTTTATGTGCACCACCATATATATGTGTGCGGTATTTTGAGCCAGTACTTTTATAGCTCGTATACCATAGACACAGAACACTCAGATCGACTGGCTGGTGTGTTAAAATCGTATTAGGACTCTTTAATATTGTCCCTGTTAACATACTCTAAACACGCTAACACACATTTCCCCTGGTCTTTCCTGGGCACTGCTCATGGTAAACCTTGGTTACTGTAATCACAGGACACTGGTACAGGAGCCACTTATATAACAGCAGCAGCATATGACACAGGCTCGTTTCCCAGTCAAAGGATTAAGCTCATTTATGTAACGCTCTTACATTGAAGGGCTTGTGCTGAGCACCAGGAGGACTGCATCGTCCTGAGTGCTAATGGCTGCTGAGCACAATGAATGGATAGTGAGAGAGAGGGAGAGAGAGAGGGAGAGGGAGAGAGAGTGGCCAGCTCTCCAGCTCCAGGCTAGAATGTGCAGGGGAGCACTGTGTGTGTGCTGCTGATGCTCTCTCTCCTCTTATGATCACAGTCAATCCAGGGAGAAGGAAACCCCTCATCATCTATCAAACCCAAAGTGCTACTACCAAAGGGGGGTGTCATATCGTAGCCTTTATCATAAAACCAGTTTACAGCTTCATGTGGTTTGAAATTGTCGTGCCATGATATGAACTGTGGAGGAATTGATTCCAAAAAACATCATAAAGCTTCAGAGAAAAGAGCAGAGGGGCTACATCACACAACAAAGGCCACATACACTGTCATCAACTTACTAAGCTGATCTGAGTGAGGAAAATGTCATCACACAAGGAGAAGAGAGCAAACACTCTAACAGCAGGCTAAGGTTAGTTTGACAATCACCAACTGAACACCCAGTAATGTATTGTAGGATTGACTATTGGTAAGTTCACAAAATATTTACACAATGAGATTTTTGATTAATAATCATTGGTAATCTGGACATAGTGACTAAGTGGGTAAAGACAAATACTATAATAGTTAGGACAGTTTGGTAAGTTCAGAAAGTGGCATTACTTCACTGTGATGCATCCTTGAAAACCAGGAGAAGACAACATCTACCATATTACCATATCTAAACTCCTAGATAGTATCCAGTTTCATATGACAAATTCAATATAGTATTGACATTGCCCAGCCCTAGTCTGCTTCAATTTGAAGTTACTTTAATGTTTTTAAAGACGGTTGTTAAAAGGTGAAACAACTAAGTCCAGCCGATCCTGTGGCGGTGTGAGATTAACAGCACAGTGTTGGATGTCAACCACAGAGGCTTCGGCCCAAGCAGCAAAATATGACGCGTAGTGATGAGATCACCTTACGCTGTGTTAACTCTGAATGAGTAGAGGATGTAGGAGGAGAGCCTCTCATGGGGATGGTCCTTCACTGCTACATAATAAGGCATTGAGAGCTGATCGGAGGTGATCAGCTATCACTGCCCCACCACCATCACACATAGTCTAATACTGTAGTAAAAAGTGAATGCACATAATAATAAGCTCCGAATCGGAGACAGCATCACACCTATTTTTGCAATTTTCTCCTTTTCTCTCATTTCTTTGCAAAAAAACCCCCTCCTATAAACATCGCAACATGCATCGCAGTTTTTTAGGACAGCTGTTGGCAACAATCCTAAGAACAGCCCACAAAATCCTGGAGGGACTGCATAGTGTGAATGCAACATTACCATTTAAGTACAACTAATTTGATTCCAGCTTTGCACAGAGCACATGAGAGCACAGACTTTGCTACCTGTAGGACTTGTTGATTGTGAGTGGCTGGTGTAGATATGATGGGCCGGGGCGTTGGTGGCTTAGTGGTAGAGCAGGCGCCCCATGTACCTGGCTGTTGCCACAGTTCGACTCCAGCACGTGGCCCTTTGCTGCATGTCACTCCCTCTCTCTCTCTCTCCCCCTTTCACACTTGTCTGTCCTATCAGTTAAAGGCTAAAAATGCCCCAAAAAATATCTTTAAAAAAGATATGATGGGCCCACAGCTGATGATGATTAAAGTGGGTTTTACCTACATTGTATTTTTGCCTCACTCAAATAATATGCAGAGAACACAATCTGAGGAAAACAGAACTGAAACGCAAAACCGAAATCATAAAAGATCTGAATCAAATGGAAATTATACTGAGCCCTACATGGTGTCTCTGATTAACCCTTAGTGTAAGAAGTGAAACAAACCATGTGACATGGCTGAAGGCATGGAGCAATGAGTGGTACAGTAGCTACAGACCTCTGACAGGAGCTCTAACAGAGGTAGTTATACCCGTGCTTTATTATGAAGCAAGCCTGTAACCTGTGACTCTCCACTTACAGACAGCCAATGGGAATGTGGAGGCGAAGGTGGTGTGTCTGTTCAGGAGGCGAGACATCTCAGGAAACCTCAACACCCTGGCTGACAGCAATGCAAGTAAGTAGCAGCCACGGATCCCAAAAGCTCCCCTTAGCTCCCCTCTTGTTTTCTACAGTGTGAGAGCAGGTATGATATGGCTCGCTGCCTTTAATGAGCCCGTTCCCTATTGTGTTTCACATAAAAGCCTCAAAGCACCTCTTCAGCTTTTATGTGGTAAATTGCAGCAAGGCCTGCTTCTGGGGTTAAAGTGAGACCATCACTTTTGTGTAAGGCTCTGATCTGAATGCTGGTCTGGAAAAGGAAGAGTTAATGGGACTGCTGTTTATTAGTGCTATACAAAAATATTAGGTACTAAATTGTGGTCATAATATCTTTTATAAAAATCAATACGTATTAAAAAAGGCCACTTTAAAGTGATTGTAACGAGTGTTAGATCCTAAATCCACACAGACATGCTGCCCGGGCTAACTTTGCTCTGTGTGATTACACAGCTTTATGTTACAGTGATCGTTTTGTAAGCTATTTTTAGATAAATGTTGGCCTTACACCAAACAACTTTTCAAGCAATTAAACTGTTGCAGACAAACTTCCAATGTCTGAATAAAATAGTTTTCCCTCAGTTGGTGTGCACTCCCTTAATCTCAATTGTTTCGTTTATACATATATATATATTTTTTTAATCAAATTTTTGTGACCCTTTTTTTTTCATCAATAATTTTGTATGGAGATATACAGTAGTCACAAATGTCAACATGTCATTGAAGAACATTTTCTCCTAATTTTTGCCAATGTAATTAAGACTAGAATGGACTGCTCTGTTAGTTTAAAGATGCACTCCCTCATATAACACTTAATTGCCCCCAACAAGATCCCATAACATTGTCCCAGCGTTCGTATCAGACACATAATTTTAATTAGTGCTATTTGGGTGTATGTACTGTATTCAATTGAATATAGGTCAAAAAGGATTTGCAGATCAAATCACTGCATTCTGTTTTATTCATGTTATACACACATTTTCAGAATCTCTGTTCTATTACATTTTAACTTTCATATGACAACAAACAACAACTACATGTATTCAGTGTGTGTATTTAAGGTTTGTAATCTTGTTGGGATGACAAAGCCTTTAAAAAAAAAAAAGATTTATCACAGATTCAGTTACAGACTCAAAACACTGCAGACATGACACTGTTAACTGAAACTTGGAAAAACATGCTGGTGCTGTGCACCACTACTCAGAGACTTAAAAGGTGTTCAGCAGTGAGACCGGGGTAAGTTCAGAAGGTTCAACTTAATGCAAATGGCATTAAAATAACTTGATCTCCATAAAAAGAAAACTCTAACACATTAAAAGATGTTTTACCCTGTAGGTCGCTAGCGTTGTCATTGTTGTTATGTCAAGTGTGGAGTTAGGTCCAGCTATGCACCACTAGTTTCACATGGCAACGGTGGTTTTAAACTGGTCGTCTGAAGTAGACAGCCAGTGACAGGCTTTATACCCACAGTCTACATCCTGTGAGCCAGACTGGTCCTCTGCCAAATATATTTTCTGAGAGATGACCCTCCACTCTGTAACACCACTGTGCAACCATGAGTGGGATTAAAAACATACAACATGTCCTTTCTTAAGCAGACCACATCACCTCTATTTCCAGTTTAACCTTCATTCATATTGTATCAGTAATCGAACCGTATTGTCTTAGTAGTTTAGAATTGGGGCCTTCACTATTTGGATTATGAAGCTTGTGAAAAGTAAGGTGGTTAAAGTCAGCAGTCTCCAGCTGTTACTTCAACATCTCATATATTCTTCTCAGCTCATTTCAACGATTTGTGGGGAGGCAGGTTTCACCTCAGGTTTTACAGGCACACACTCCTGAATCAAATTGTGTGGCAGTAAAATGATCCCACACCCCACTGGAGTTATTTCTTTGGTGAGACATAATAATAATAATCTCTATCTGTAATTTCCAGTAGTATCGTCTCAGTACGTGGTGCCTGCCCCGCCCCGCCCCCCTCCACCCCACCCTGAGCCAGCCTGTGAGCCCAGTCTCTGTCTTGTGTGTGATCAGAGAGCGAAGGAGGTGGGAGGGTGGAGGTTGTGGGGTGGTGCTAATGGCATGCAGACTACTGAAGCCTGATCACATTCACTCATTACCCCCACCCCGACACCAACACCAGCTGCCCCCTCCCTCCTCCTGGGCTGCAGTGCTCCAGACAAAGACATCCGCGCACACACACACACACACACACACACACACACACACACACACACACACACACACACACACACACACACTAAACCTCAAAATGGATGCATTAATGCTGCTTTTTTGATTGTGCTCAGCAGCACACACAGATGCTAAGTGTTTGTTCAGTGGTCATGTGTGGACAAGTCTGGGATGTGTCTAAATACAAGGATGGCAGAGTCATCATGTGTTGTGTCTGCTGGCAGCTCTTTAAAGGTTTTTATTATTTTAAAGAGGCCAAGCCGTCTACCTTCCAAACATGGCTTTGCCTAATTAGACTTTATAGGTGATGCAGTGACAGCGGTGAACCACAGCATCACTAAATGAACTCAGCAGACATTTATGGTGGCGTTTGTCTTTATTTTAATGCAGCTATTCTCAACAACAGAAAATGAAGTCTCCAATGACAGGCTAGCAAATGCCCCATTCCAACCATTTCCCCACAGTCAGAGACAGGTGGTTATAATAGCAACTTGGCGGTGCTTTTTTTAAATGATGTGCTGTACCTGGGTTTTGTTTCTATGACAATATCTAGACACTATCATAATTCAGGTAGCTAACAGAAGAAAAAAAACGATAAGTGAACACAGGCCCTAAGGCTACCTCCATACTTATGTTTTTATATTAAACTACATAACTATTGCTGCGTTTACGCCTAGAGTCCACACTACGCCGATGTTTTGGAACCCCAATAAGGGAGACCTCTTAAAAATTGCTGCTGATCCCGTTATAGTTTGAAAATTCCCTAGTTCATTTTAGTTTGGACGGGCAGAAACAAAGACTCTTGAAAACGATAATGCAGAAACCCATGTTCGCCTCCTGATTGGGTCTGATCAGTCACGATGTATCAAGCCAAAACATTATAGCTAGGTCTACATACCATTTTTGATTTTGAACACCTATTGTGTAGGTACTTCTTTTACATTGCCATGGTTTCCTCTGACGATTGATAATGCTCCCTGTACTGCTCTGATATGATGCTGTATTTGCATTTTAATGACTCCCAATCTATTTTCCTCCACCCTGACCACCAACAGTTCAACTCATGATCAGTCCAAACAAAGAAATCTCTGTTCTTACTATTTGCCATCTCTGTAGTAATTTCTGTAACTAAGCAACCAACCGCAGGGTAGACCAAAGGGTTGTAAAGATTCAATGGTCAACAATCCAATATCATTCATATCATCGTCTTTAGGGTACACCTTTATTTTGAAATTCTTTGTCACTGTCGAACAGCAGCAGGCATTAAATGGCAAGCAGCCAAGAGAAAGTAAGTAAGGATAATGTTATTTACTCAGGAGTAAAGCAGCAGAGTGGGATTATTTTGGATTTCTGAGAAAATACAGGTCAACAGACAAAGCACATGCCGTGAGTAAACAATACTCTTATGAGATAAAGCATCCAGGAAACACGACATACCTGCCTGGCCGGGCATCTCTATCTGTTCCTGTCTGGCATCAACATCAGCTGCTCAGTTTTAACAATGTTGGGCTAAAAAAAAAAGTGCATGCAGACTAAAATTCAATTGCCAAGTTCTGTCAGGAGATGCAGTGACTTAAACCAACACTGAGTAAGAAAAGTATAAATAATACATAAAATTAGTTAAGCTATAAATTGAGGAAAACTCCACTAGCTGCTAGGCTAAATGATGCAATGTAAAAGTGCTTAAACTTGGATGGCTAGCAAAAAACAATTGTTTTGTCTGTGAACCTTGACAGTTATTATTGATTTAAATTTTATACTTTTGTTAAATTATCTTGTTTTATGGCTGTTGGGAGAATTTTGCCTTCAGGGCTTTAAGCCAGATAGTCTTGGAAGTTTTAGAAAAAAAGGTTATGGTTTGGATTAAAAAGAAAACATTTCTTCCAGAAAGGGTTTTTTTTTTTGGCAGAAAGACCTGAAGGTTGATTTATCCCATTTCCTGTTTTATATGTGTTAGTGGAGTCAATTTAAACTTCACTGCACTTAACAGGTCACAATTATTTGCATTATACATGCGTGTCAAATGATCTTATGATCTCACATTGGTTGCAGGATGGACCCTGAATTGAATCAAATTGAAATCGTATCATTACAGACTTTGTGAAATGGGTAAATATCATATTGTTGTACAAAGAATGGATATAATATTGTGATGAAACTAGTGACTTACACTCCTAGAAGACAATTTGCTTCGGCTCATCATACTTGAATTCATATGTGACGACACCTGCTGGCCTTCATAGTTTTCTGTATAGTCGAGCTAAAATGTTGTCCCCCTCTTTCCCATTCACACCTGTGGAGAGAGAAAAATGTATGAAAGTGTAACTAATTATGCAGGGTGCAAATTAAATTTTTTTTGTCCACCAGCCAAATGGCTACATTTATAACATTTGACCAGTCACTCAACAGATCACCAGTGTAGTTTTTGGCTGGTGAGTGAAACATTTCTACCAGTGTTTTGCAAGTGGATAGTGATAATTTTGTGGCTTGTAATAAAGTTTGTAATAGTGCTTTTGATCATGGGTCATAAAAGCTAAACCAGGCAAATAGTTTTGCTGCATGCAAGTTAATAAAGACTTAATATTATATAGAAATACACCAATTGATCGGCTAGAGACTGGAATCTAGGGCTGCACGATTCTGGAAAAAATGAGAATCACAATTTTTTGGCTTATAATTGAGATCACGATTCTCTCACGATTTTTTTCAACATAAAGATATATTGTGCTTATTTCCTGATACAAAAGGAAAAGTAACAAAAATTATAAATAAATAATTAAAAAAAATCATTAAATAACAAAACTTATGATTGTGCCTGATACAAGAGACACAATGCACATAAACTCTGGGCAGCGGAGAGGGAACACTCCTGTTTTAGCTTTAGTCTCTTGTCTTCTCTTACAGCTTTTGAACAATTTTAACAATAATATCAATGTTGAACAACATTTTTCTGAGGTAGGTATTCCAGGCCTGGAATTAAGTCAAAATTAAACGTTTCAACACCATGCATTTGACAGGAGTATTCACCTAACATAGCCTGCATATCTTTAATTATGTAATTATTTATATGTCTCTGTATATTTTTACATAAATCCCCAATATCTTATTTGGCTTTAAAAAATCATCTTCCTTCATTTAATTTGACAATGTTTATTGTATTGTATTATATGTATTAATTCTCTATAGGGCTTTTATGTTCTTTAATGTGTGTTTAATTTATTAAAAGAAAAAAAAAACATTTTGGTAAACCCTCTTCCTCAGAGAGGATCTTTGCCTCCCAGTTTGTTCCTGGCGGCAGAGCAGAGTGATCCATCTTTCTTCTCAGAGGATGTTTGTCCCATGAGAGCAGGCAGCTGTTCTCCGTGTCCACAGTGTAAACATCTTTCGCTGGCAATTTGACAGTCACTAGAAGCACATTATGACCATTTGTAAAAGTTTTTGTGTGGTAACTGCGTTGTACATGAGCTAACTTTAGCGGCTAAGGACTGAGAGGCTGTTCGGTATGTGAGTGTGTGTGTGTGTCTGTCTGAGGAGTGTCAGTACGTTAACTTGCCGTAGCCCTGCTGTTTGTCATGTTAATGTTATCGTCGGCACGCTTGCTAACGCCAAGTTAACTTTACCAGCAGATCTGTATGAGGTACAAACTGAGGCTACAGTTAGCAGTGTGTTTCCCCCCTGTCTCACTGCTTTCCAAACTGCTGGCCGGCTGTCCCTCTGCATCATGTGGTATAACGCTGCATTGTTGGGAGTGCTTGTTTTTATGCAGATGATGTCCCGACTCCCGGCACGGGCGGGGCCGGCAGAATCGCCGCCATTGAAAAAGTAGATCGCATATGCATATGAATCAAGATCACGATTTTATTATGATTAATCGTGCAGCCCTACTGGAATCCATATCGGCCATGGCCAGTGACCGGCCAGTTATTTTTACATAGAGACAGTCCTGTGCCAATCAGATCTACACAGATATGGGCAAGATGGCGCACGTTGCATGCTCAGTGGCACAGATGGCACCGGAATAATGTCACAGCTGCTGCAGCCTGTTTTTAATTCTTAGGTCGTTAATACCAGTGCATTACCATGTTGCCTTGGTTAGCGACTTTCAGACCCTTTTGGCGACTTAATTTCTAAAAAGCGACTAGTAAAAAAATGTAGCAACTTATTTAGAGCATCAGGGGAAAGGTGGGTATGTCATTCCCATGCATGCTGCTCTGAGTAATCTGAGAGACCTCCTCTTCTGCAAGCAGCATAGGGTCCTCCTATGGCAAGCCGTTTTAACATTTAATCGCTAGACTGGATATTCATTACTGATATCTGCAACATAATTTTGCCTAGTCAAAACTGAATTACAGATATCTATGACGTCATTCTGAGTAGTCAAAACTACAGTTACAGATATCTGTAATTCAGTTTTGACTAGTAAGATTCAAACTATTTTTGCCTTTCATGTGTATGGGGTTTGTCATTATAGATATCTCCAATGGAGTTGCGGATATCTGCAACTGTTATTGTGGATATCTGCAACTGAATTGTGGATATCTGTAATTCCAGTTTGAGATATCTACAATTTAATTTTGACTAGTCATAATTCAAGTTCAAGATATCTTTAATTATCATCAGTTGAAGATATCAACATGGTCCTTTCTAGATATCTTGAACTAAGTTTCAGATAATCAGAATGACGTTGTAGATATCTTGAATTCGAATTATGACTAGTCAAAATGACGTTATAGATATCCGCAACTGAATTATGACTAGTCAAAATGACGTTATAGATATCCACAACTGAATTATGACTAGTCAAAATGATGTTATAGATATCCACAACTGAATTATGACTAGTCAAAATGAAGTTATAGATATCTGCAACTGAATTATGACTAGTCAAAATGACGTTGTATATATCGACAACTGAATTATGACCAGTCAAAATGACGTAGATATCTGTAGATATCTCAAACTGGAATTATAGATAGTCATAATGTAATTGTAGATATCTATAATGGCAAACCCCATGCACATCAATGGCAAAAATAGTTTGAATCTTACTAGTCAAAACTGAATTACAGATATCTGTAACTGTAGTTTTGACTAGTCTGAATGACGTTATAGATATCTGTAATTCAGTTTTGACTAGTCAAAATGACGTTACAGATATCTGTAATTCAGTTTTGACTAGTCAGAATGACGTTATAGATATCTGTAATTCAGTTTTAACAAGTCAAAATGACATAACAGATATCCGTCATTCAGTTTTGACTAGTCAGAATGACGTTACAGATATCTTAAATTAAAATTCATACTAGTCACAATGACATTACTACTAGTCAAAATGACGTTATAGATATCTATAATGGTAATTCCGGATAGTCAGACTTTAAATGTTAAAACGGCTTGCCATAGTCCTCCTCTCTTATTGCTCCGGGCACACACGTTGGGGAAAGCAGGAGAGGAGACAGAGGAGTTAACAAATAGCCTATTGTACACACACCTTCACATTCTTGAAAAGAGATATTGATTCATACAGTTTTGTACAAATAAATAGATAAACATATTGTTTTAGATAGATAATAAATGGTTTACCCTATATGCTAAGCCTATACACAGTAAAGAACAATATTTTCTCTGATTCTTCTTCTCCGATATGTAAATAACTCATTTGAGCATGCAGATCTGTTGCACCTGTTGTCTTTGGGGAAGCTGAAACATGATAGATAGAGTGGATATACTGCAATTTATTTTCAGTTGGATTTTATTTAGCTAAGCTCAGATTTGTTTGAGTGAGGATGAGAATGCTTTATTATGAAAATACAAGTGAAATCCCCATTAGCACAAAGTTTGAAGGGTACCCAGTAGCTTACAGGGGATTTATACTTCTGCATTCAATCAAATCAATCAATTTTATTTATAAAGCCCAAAATCACAAATCACAATTTGCCTCAGAGGGCTTTACAGCATACAATATCCCTCTGTCCTTTGGACCCTCACAGCAGATAAGGAAAAACTCCCCACAAAAAACCCTTTAACGGGGAAAAAAACAGTAGAAACCTCAGGAAGAGCAACTGAGGAGGGATCCCTCTTCCAGGACGGACGGACGTGCAATAGATGTCGTACAGAACAGATCAGCATAATAAATTAACATTGAATCGACGCTGTAGCTATGGCGTAGGCTCCATGTCAGTGTAGAGCCTACGCCATAACCTACACTGTAGCCTGACATGCACCACCCCAGAAATGTAACTATGCGTCTTGGTGACGCAGACCTCCTGTCTGTTTCTGTGAGCTGAAACCATTTCCCTCAGTGGAGCTGGTGCTAGTAACGTGTGTACTTGTGTTTGAAATTGTCTCTATTAAGCCATTTTTAATGTGTGTTTTGAATCAACTAAACTTTACAGCACTTCAGACACCTCCGCTGCTGACTGGTGTTTTGCAGGTATAACTGCAGAGTGACATAGACACACAAACGCATAAGTAAAAATGCTCACAATGACATAGGCGATATGCGTAGACTGTGTGTGTAGGGTCTGCGCACAACTATAAATCCCCAGTTAGTGGGTAGAGCAGGTGTCCCATGTACAAAGGCAATGTCCTTGCCCTTTGCTGCATGCCATGCCCTCTCTCTCCCCTCATACTTAATCTGACCTTTTGAGTAAAGACAAAAAAGCATAAATCATCTTTTAAAAAATAATGGAAAGTTACAAAACTTTGTGTATGCTGTTAATTTTCTTTCTTAGAAAGAAAAAAAATGCAGCTCAGCAATTTTAAAATATGGGAAATTGGAATCAACCAAGAAAACTGCAATTGGTGCATCTCTAATTTTATGATCACAAAGTTTTCTGACAAAGTAAACATTCATAAAGGTAAATGAGTGAGTGATCACAGAGATCATGAAAGCCAACAAAGAGTTGGAGTCTTCAGTACACTCTTACACCGCCCCAACCTTGTCTGGGTCGTTTTCCAAAGGTTTCATTTCACCCATCAGTACTAAGACGTAAAACTCTCGTTCTGGAAAAGCCTGACTTGTTTTGAGTGGGAAAAAAAAGTCTGCTTTGCAAAATGTAGTGTTGTTGATATAGTATAGTTTAAAAGTCTTTCCAGCCCTGTCATATACTCAAGGTGATGTATGTGAGTGTGTCTGTTCAGGTCTGGCTTGATTCAGCCTGTTATGATCCTGTAGCAGTGATGAAGAAGTGTACCAGCTCCCTCTCTCTGCTGCTTCTGCTCATTGGTACTAAACCTTTCTTTATCTGCCTCACTTTTTTCATCACTACTCCCCTCCTCTTCCTCCTCTCTCTCTCTCTCTCTCACACACACACACACACACACACACACACACACTCACACTCACACACACATCAATTCTTTGTGCAGAACAAAAGGCCCTTGATCTGTCCCCGAGGGCCACAGCATGCAACGGGTTAATTCTGACTTGCCTTGTCTTTGTCAGAGCAAAGAAAATGTGTGTGTCTGCATACGTGTGTTTGTCTGCAGGAGTGTGTTACTGTTATGCTGTGTGCGCTTTAAGTGCCTGTCGCTCCTTCTGTGTGTGTATGTGTGTGGTTTCTTTTTCTTGTGTGTGTGTGTGTGTGTGTGTGTGTGTGTGGTGGAGTGAGTTGGGGATACATGTTGGGGGGGGGGATGGGCGCCTCAGGTTTGGTACACAGGGTTTCCTACTTTGTCTGGCAGGGACTAGCCGGACAGGGGGAGGAGGGGGAGGGGGGGTTGAGAGGTTAACAGAAAAGGGGTGTGGCTTAAGGTACCGTCCCTCTGGCTCACTATCTCTCTCAGTGTGTGTGTGTGTGTGTCTCTCTCTCTCTCTCTCTCTCTCTCTCTCTCTCTCTCTCTCTCTCTCTCCTGTGCCCTCACTGACAGGGTTTCCTGTGGCTGAGTGCAGGGGCGGAGTCCACGGAGATGGAGCGATATAGTCCCTCCCCTCCAGTTTGCAACTCCAGCAACAAATTACTCACCCGCCTGAAATTAGGAATGCGCAATCTAGTGGCCGAACACACACACACTCAGACACATGCACACACACACGGCTGCTTATGGCTTCATTTTTTCATGTATCTTACTGGCTGGAAACATGGGTGTCACATGGGTTTGGTCATGTGCAACACTTGCATTGTTTTACAGTAAGACCATTAATAAACATGTCTGCAGGTCTGTGCAGTGTAGTAGATGAAAAAGATCAAGTACACAGTTTACATTCTTACATTCGTTATAGAAGTCAAAGTATATGAAATCACACCACTGAGCACTCAGCCAGTTTTCGCCAACTGGATAATTTGATGACCTTTGAACTCTTATAAAGTGCTTTACGGAGGATTAACAACATATTAACTGCTGCAATAGGAAGCAGATGTAATAACAGCAAAGTAAGAAATTAACTCAGAGGACAAAAACGCTGACAGGTCATTACATAAAGGTACGTCTGGAAGTGTAGTGGCCTGAGGCATGAGGTCGTGTTCAAAACAGAAAGCAGTACTGCTCAGCATGTCAAAATGAATCTTTAAAGGCTAGACAAAGGTATGTCATCTTATGCAATATATTGCCATATCCGCGCAACCCCAACTTGCAATTGTTGACACGGAGGATAAAATGTTTGTCACTATAATTACTTTCCAGAGTTGTAAAATCCAGTCTCAGTAGTTTTAGAATCTGAGAAGCCTTCAAAATCATAGATCTGTTACTTGAACTGGACTTCATGGATCATATTTTCTTGACCTCATCTGCAACCAAAGCAATACACCCCTACTAATGCAGCACCTTGCCTTATTGTCAAACAGAGCTCTTTATGTCTGGTACAACACCTGGTAAAGGCAAACTCACAATTGACAACATTTTATGGTAAACTGTTAGACCTGGTGAAATAAACCCATCAATACACTGGTAGATAAAGTTATGACATGGCGTCATCATCACTATGTGAAGCAGAAAATAAGAGAGGGAGAAAGAGATGGATTGGGCAAGAACAAAAGGAGAACTAAAGAAACATTGCAACTACAGACAATCAGTACGTTAACATGAAACTAGAGAAAAATGATTTATTGTGTCAATCTGACTAAAACTGGAATTTTTAAATACCTATAAACATGTTAGCCCGACTGAAATTGTACCAAAGCGAATTTCTTGCCACCTGCATGTATGTCAATCGGACCCAAACTGGCAGAGGCGCTCTGCGCATGCCTCACAATCTCTGCCCCTAGGCTTTGACCTGGAAGTCGAATAGCATTAAATGTGTAACAAAAGAAGCTCGTAACAACATGAAGAAAAATACATCCAGAGCTGTGCATTTAAAAGAAGAGCGGAGAGCGTGTACGAAATGTACAGAGCTGTTAAGTTGTCCACCATGGTACCAGTTTGCTGCTAGCTAATCGTAGCTAACTTGTTTGTTGATTGTTTGGTCTGTGACGTAATTGGTCAACCAGAAAAAGGTCCAATACTAACAAGCTGAAAGGGAGCATATCACCACCTATTGTAGCACAGACGGTCATTCCTTTCCTGTGCTTGTATACTGGGACAAGGACAGTGGTTCAATTAAATGGCCTAGTTGAGCAATATCTGTCACTTGTCTTAACTGTGCATGTAAAGGTACTGAGTCTTGCAATGGGACCACTCCAGCTCAATTACAGCAATCTACAACTCAAGATGATGTTTGCTCGGGGCAAAACATGGAGGGCCAGTGGCCCCTTACCCATGTCCTACCCCTGTACTTCCTGCCCCCTTGCTACGACCACACTCATCTTCGAACTTGACCTTCTTTTTGATCTCAACTACACACCTGTTAAGTTTCAGAACCTGTTGACAGAAACCCAGCAAAAATACTTAAAAAGGCCTGTGTAGCAGTTCCTACTGCAGTTGGTGTCACAAGGACCACATTTTGCCATGATGACATAGACAAACACACATTATGTCACTATGGGGTTACGCCATGGTTATATTACTCAACCAGTGTTGTTGCTGTTGCAGTGACTTGTCAACAAGAGGTGTGCAAACTGGCCATGCTTTTAATTATGCATAACTCTAAGCATTAATAACATTTAAACAGGGGAGGTATAAAAACATGCACCCCCTGTACAGTTGTCATTAATGTGGAAATTAGCTAAAGAGACCAAAACTGTTTTTTTGTACCAGGCTGTAAACATGTTTCTTTCTGCTGTAGATTTGAGCATTTTTATATGGAAGTCTATGGGAATTGAGCCAGCCTCAAGTGGCCATTAGAGTAACTGCAGTTTCTGGCACTTCTGCACTGGCTACATGTGTTCAGCCACAGAGGTTGCTTCCTGGTATTCATCAAGGCATGGGTTTGCTTAATACCTTCATTCAGCCTCCTGTCAATGGACAGACTCCCACTATGATTTTTTTCCCACTTCCTGAATTTAAAAAAGAAAATAAAAGTCATTCACGTTTTACTCCTCCTGGGGGTATCCTGACCCAGAGGTTCCAGATCAGTCTTTTAGACCTCTAAACCAGCAGGATGTGTTGGAATTCTGTTGGTCCTCTTTCAGTTGGTGACAATGTATGATGTTTGTCCTGTCAGTTAGGAAAACAGTGCTGATGCTGATGTGTTTGTGTTGCAGGAGAATTTGAGGAGGAGTCGAAGCAGCCATTGCTGTCAGAACAACAGAAACACCAGCTAAAACACAGAGAACTCTTCCTGTCTCGACAGTTTGAATCTCTACCTGCGACTCACATACGGTATGTGTTCACTAAGAGCAGTCACTGACAGAGCTGCAGTTAACTCTGAATCCACACACAGTTAGGACTGAACTGCTGAGGAAATGGCCCTTGCTGCAGCCATTCTCAGCTGTTTAGGCAGTGATATGTTCTGTCCCTGCACAGGCCATCCCGTTTTATTTCCCTGTTAGAAAGAGCTGTTGCCCATCCTGTTAAGCTGGTGATGAATGCATTATAAAGTGATACTATAGTAGACCTACCTAACTGGATATACAGTGGGCATGTCCTCACACATAACATAACTGTCCATAGGTTTGTCATATAATGTCCAGCCATTACAAGACATGTTCATGAGGCATCATTTAATTAGCCTGCTGTGGGCTGTGCTGTGTGAATCTGAAGTTTAAGTGAAATAGAATGGTTCAGTGAGGTAGTAAAGAGTAGCTCATTTCACATCAGTCCACTGCTATCAACAATGTCTTGGACAAAATGACAACAACACCTTAAAGTTTAATCCAAAACGGTAGCTCTGAAACAAATTCACTATTTAAGGCATAAGTTGATACCTGTCAGAGACGTGTTGTGTCAACTTTAAAGTCATTTTTAAGTTGCAATTTATGGTGTCATTTTCGTAAATAGTACTATATTATTCAGTGTTTTGTTATTCTTCATCTGGCTGCACCAATAACATGGTTGTTGTACTGTCTGAAACTGCTTGGTTCATATTGGCTGTGATGATGATGATGATTGGGCTGTAGAGAATCTGAACATCCCGGTCTGTGAATGCTCCTCTCTGTCTTTGCAGAGGGAAATGTAACGTCACCCTCCTCAATGAAACAGACGTCCTGGCCGGCTACCTGGAAAAAGAGGTAAGACACCGTCTCTCTTTACTTTGCATCCATTGATTATCAGTTTTTAGTTTAAGAAAGAGAGACACAGTGAATTAAATGTTGGAAAAAGGCACATTTGTCAAGCAGCTGTATTCTTTTTCTGTGTTCTATCCAGGACTGTTTCTTCTACTCGTTGGTGTTTGACCCTGTCCAGAAGACCCTACTTGCGGACCAGGGCGAGATCCGAGTGGGCTCTAAGTACCAGGCCGAGATCCCTGACAAGTTAGCTGAGGGTGAGCAGCACGCTTTAAGTTGGAGATACAAGGCAAACAAATGTATTCTGAATTCTAATAAATAGAAATTAAGCAGAAACAGTAAAGAGTTGACCCCTCTCCCTCCTCCTCCTCTCAGGTGAATCAGACAACAGGATCCAGGAGAAGCTGGAGACCAAGGTGTGGGACCCCAACAACCAGCTCAGAGACCCTCAGATCGACCAGTTCCTGGTGGTGGCAAGGTAACGTTCCCCTGCTCCCCATCTGTCACTCAGTTGCATCATCATCATCCTCCTGTTGCCATGACGACTTCTGACTCTGCCATCCACAGGACAGCTTTTCTAGAGGCAATGTGTGAATTGGCATCAAGTTTGATAATCTCATGGGGAAATACGGGTTTTTGTGGCTGATACATGTAACATTTGTTGTTTGCAGCAGCTTCAGAGAGGACTGTGACAGCACAGTGTTATTAGACTGAGGTCAGCAGTGTGTCAGTGATGTCTATCCTGGAGGTATTGGAGGTTTTCATTTCAGTTTAGGGTATATACATATTCTGTATAATGTGTGCCAAAAATTCATACTAATATGCATTTGACGCTGTAATTTAGCAGTGGGATGATGATACCTCTCTCGTATTTGGAGGTGCAGCACAGTTTTTTTATTAAGGAATTCTATAGTGACTTTGGTTTTGGAGGGAATCAGCCTGCTGCCTATAAAGTGGTCCATGAGCCAAATACTCCATCTAGTGTTCATTTAAGGAACTTTTAACACTTAAACAGTCCTAATATTTCCCTATAGCACGTGTAGAACAGACAGATGAGTAATAATAACCTGAATAAATTTTTTACAGAGCTGTGGGGACCTTTGCTCGGGCCCTGGACTGTAGCAGCTCCATCCGCCAGCCCAGCCTCCATATGAGTGCGGCTGCAGCCTCCAGAGACATCACACTGGTGAGAACATAATTGACTCTGTGTGTGTAATTGACTGTGTGTGTGTGTGTGTGTGTGTGTGTGTGTGTGTGTGTGTGTGTGTACCAATAAAATTGCCACATTTCTTATTCACTGTTTGTAAAGTTTTTAAATTCTAATTTCATATTAATTGATTCTGATGGCAATTATATTGTATCATTTCTTGTTAGTACACAGGAGTACAGTGTACTGTGTGAATATTATAGACTGCTATAGTAATGGACGTAGCTACTGTGACATCATCCACTGGTGAGTTCAGCACTACAGCTGTCCCCATGTTGGCTTTTTGGAGTGACTAGTGACTAAGTGACTAAACTTGGGTGAGAGGCTGGCACTGTGGAGGAGCAAGGGTTGGATCTGACTGAGAGGCTGAGGACACTATTGGCACCCACATGCACCTAAAGCAGCCTGCCCTTAATTGGTTGTAAATTTAGGCCATAATGAAATATAAACATGTGATCTATGGTGACTGTCTGGCTTACAGAGCCAGTGTCAAGTGGCCATTTAAAGAACATACAGTTTTTGGCACTTTCATATTGGTTTAATTTTTCAGCCAAGGAGGATACCACTTGGTAAATATACAAAGCAAGGTTTTGGGAATTAACACATTTTATGAGACAAGCTAATAAAATTAGCAAGCTAGTTAGCTAGCACAGCCCACGGTCCCTTTGCCTCACTTCCTGCCCAGGAAGTCCTGGAGCAAGGTCCATCAGTAAGGGTCCTGTAGCAACTCTAATTCAGCTGGAGTAAACCCCAGCACCACGGGGTATCTGATTCAGTCTGCTCATCTCCCTGCTGGATCAGCAAGCCTTCTGTTGTTGCCATTACACAGGTTAGACCCACTAGCCTGCTGTGACCCCTGGCTGTGTTTAGCAGTATGGATGGTTGAAATCACATGACGAGCCTCTGGTGGTATTATAGTATATGTATAACATATAATTTCTCCCAAAGGAGGACTGATGTCTATAATGATGAAGCTCTAATGAACCACCTCCTCTCTCTGCTCTCAGTTCCACGCTATGGACACGTTGCAGAAGAACAACTATGACCTGGCCAAAGCCATGTCCACCCTGGTTCCTCAGGGGGGTCCGGTGCTCTGCCGTGATGAGATGGAGGAGTGGAGCGCCTCAGAGGCCATGCTGTTTGAAGAGGCTCTGGAGAAGTATGGCAAAGACTTCAATGACATCCGCCAGGACTTTGTAAGCTCTTCTTTGCTGTCACTTGCAGTGTATTTATGTGAAAGCTCAATGAGATGTGATATTATTCCAGGTGTTCACTGTTAATACACACATTTGAATTTTTGTTTTAAACTTAAGTGTAATGGGGAACTGAACTGTCCTGCATACATTGATTGTTTTCTCCTCTCTCTCAGCTGCCCTGGAAGTCTTTAGCCAGTGTGGTCCAGTTCTATTACATGTGGAAGACTACAGACCGCTACATCCAACAGGTAGGTCAACAGCAAGCCATTAAATACTATAAAGTGCTGTTTGATTTGGGTTTGACCTCTATTTTTACTGTTACCTATTTTTCAGAAACGGCTAAAGGCAGCAGAGGCAGACAGTAAGCTGAAGCAGGTGTACATCCCCACCTAGTGAGTATTACTGTAAACCGCTACACTAAGTACCCTCTTTGAGTTAGATCTGCGGTCAGAATAACTCACTTTTCTCTCCACTCTCTCCTCCCTTCACCAGCACCAAACCCAACCCCAACCAGATCATGGTGCCAGGCAGCAAGCCCGGTATGAACGGGGCAGCAGGCTTTCAGAAAGGACTCAGCTGTGAGAGCTGCCACAGTAAGTACACACTGTGAAGGAAGCACAGTTTCTGTCAGAAATTGAAAATATTGCTTGGCTCTTAAATTTCTGTCAAGTGACTCTTATTAAAAGTCTTGAGGACTCTGTTAAAATGCCCTCTACTAACACTTACTCTCCTTCCACCAACCCAGCGGCTCAGTCTCCTCAGTGGTATGCCTGGGGGCCTCCCAACATGCAGTGCAGACTGTGCGCCTCCTGCTGGATCTACTGGAAGAAGTATGGAGGCCTGAAGACCCCCACACAACTAGAGGGTGCTGCTAGAGCTGGCTCTGTAAGTCTGCTTCCTCTCAGTCTCATCTCACCTGGAGTCATATTTCTTATGTCAGTCAGAAGCAGTGCATAAATCAACCGTACTGTCACAATGGTTCAGCTTTGATGAAATGAGCTGTTCAAGAGTTGACCTCTCAGAGTGACATGTCTCGATGTATCATGGTGTCCCTCCTTCCTCTGCATCCAGGAGGCAGGCCCCCGCAGTCACATGACACGCCAGGAGGTCCAGGGCATGTCACCGTTCACCCGCAACGAGGGTCGAGCCAAGCTGCTGGCCAAGAACCGCCAGACGTTCATCCTGCAGACCACCAAGCTGACCCGCATTGCTCGACGGGTGTGTGAGGACATCCTGCAGCCTCGCCGCGCTGCACGACGGCCCTACGCTTCCATCAATGCCAACGCTGTAAAGGCTGAGTGTATGTACACACACACATCCACAAGACTGAATAATGCATCTTATTCATTAGGTTAGACAAGATTGTGTGTGACCACCATATGTAAATTATTTATTCTGTAAGTTCTGTAAAGCTTATTTTTAAACTAATTACAAACTAAAGTTTAGGGTGTTCCATTGGTATCGCTTATTCTGGTATTTGATTCCTTAGAATGTGCTGTGTAAATTAGCAGATTAAAATAAGAGGATGAATCTAAACCACCATGTCCACTGGTTTCCTCAGGTATGATCAGGCTGCCCAAAGCCACAAAAACCCCTCTGAAGAGCAAGTTGGTGCCTCGACAGTCACTGGCCAACATAGTGAAGGATTTAGGTAAGAACACATCATGTGGCCAACACTTCTCTCAGTCCTCCTGTCCCAGTCTGATTGGTTGCTGAGGAGTGTTGTTGTGTCTCTGCAGCCATCTCAGCTCCTCTGAAACTGAAGGCATCCAGAGGACCCCCGACACCCATCAACAGGAATCAGGCCAGTCAGCCTCGCGTGGGCCAAAGCTTGCTGGGAAAGAGAGGCTTTGACAGTGTAAGTATCACACACACACACACACACACACACACTACATTGTTTTCACAGCACCGCTGGCTTGTCATTTGATGAAATATGCTTGCATAAACTGGAATTACACATCTCCGGGCTGCATGTAGGTGAGCACACCCAAGAGTCACTTGGATACATTTCTGTTACGCTTGCATGCAGCACGTTTATGTTTGCTTTCATCTCCATTTTAAACCCACCTCCCTCATCAACTTGCTTAATGTGCAGGTCTGCACAACAAATTATTGAGATTTGGGAGATGTGTTTGTGTTTGTCGACCTATAGTTACCCAGAGAACACTGCCTTTACTCGTACTTTACTTGAAAAATTGGCCATACAAATAAATCAGAAGGTACTTTCTTCACATTTTATTTTTGATATTTTGCCTTTAAAGTCACTGTGTGCAACACTCAGAGCATATAGCAGCAGCTGCTGATTGCTATGTAAAAATATCATAAAGGAAATATTTTGTTGATGCCCTTAGGGGGGATGGGACATTTTACAGTCTTATACTGTATGTAGACATAGAGAAATGATAAGAATATAGAGATAATGATGCGCATTATGCTACAATATATAACACAATATGTGCATATAAATGTAAAAATATGAGAAACAAAGTAGAGTAATAGCATCCTGAGCAGTGAAAGAAGTCATCCACCCTCTGCGTGTGTCTGTAATCTGTGGTTTGCTGTAGTAGAAGGTCCAGCCATTTGTGCATGTGAGACCCATGTGTGTATACCACTGGCCAACAAATCACCACCACTCTGCAGTGTGCTCATACAGTGGTTACTTCTGATAACACCATCCTGCCCCAGTATAGTTGTAAAAGTGCAGCGCCCAGTCTCTGGTTCTCCTTGGTTAACACCGTAGCTCTTTCGCTGCTGTTAGCATGTTAACCATAGTTGCTAGCTAGCTTTTACTCCCCTCAGCCTTTAAGAAACCAGTCAAAGCACATCTGTCCTGAGGCTGTTCATACTAGCACAAGACAGTGTGGCACGGGCCTCCGTAGATGAGATGCGAGCTACGAGCATGCACAGAGGCCTTAATGCTCAACGCATTGCTTGTTGTAATATGCTCCGAAACGCCCCACAGCATACAAACAAAATATCCTGTGGATAAGCAAGAAGTCAAGAAGTGTTGTCAGAAGAATGTTACGTAGCAAAGTAGGCTGCCTGACAACAGTAGTAAACACAGACGTATTGCCAAACATTTCATTAGTGTACTCTAATTATTACTGTCACTTACCTCTAAGCTGAAATGATTTTATATCCCTTTGTTTCACCCTGGGAAGCCACGTTTTCCATGAGACAGTTTATTAGCTTTTGCAGTGACATCATGTTCTTCCACACCCTGTAACACAATACCTCTTCTTTCCCAGTGTGGTGGCTATTTCTTTCCAGGAATTGAATTGTAAAGCACAGTGGGGGCGTAGTTACAAAATTCAGAGGTGTACGACCAAGCACCATGACAGCATTCGGAGCCTTTGCGCTCAACGCGAGATGGATGAGTACATCAGTTTCTGGCATGCTTGAGGCTGTTCCACACTCTCTCTGACAGGCACATAACAAGTCTCATCACTTGCTGTTAGCCTTTTAAGTGAAACAACATGGTGGATTCACTGTCCTGGTCTTTTGTTGGTTCACAGGCTACAGGGGTGCCCTACCCAGCCAATGGGAGGCCGTATACTTCAGGTATGAGGACCACCTCGCAGTCGGTCATCAAGCGGCAGAAGGTCAGCCAGGGGGAGGCTCCCAACCCTGTGGTGTTCGTGGCTACAAAGGACACCAGGTACAGTGGAAAGTTAAAGGTTCAGCCACAATAATAATAACTCATTAAGTCCACTCAAGCAGCTGGTATTTGTTGTAATTAATATATTCCCTGCTGGTCAGAGATTGGTAAGTCAGAACAACCATTGACGGACTTCAGGTAACAGTTGGGGATGCAGCCATTTAACACATCAATGGGAAGTTTGGTTTGCAGTCAAGGGCTATTTAGTAGCTTTTTCTAAGCTTGAAGCACTGCCTTCATCAGGAGAGAGTTTGCTGATGAGTCCTGTAGCTGTCACAGTAGATGAATCTAAACTCATTACAGAGGTCAAAATAAAAGAACTGGATTAGAGTAGAGGTTTTAAACAATATTCTGGTGTTGTCTTTTTCCCAGGGCTCTGAGGAAACATCTGACCCAGTCAGAGATGCGTCGGGCAGCGAGGAAACCTCATCTCCTAGTCCGCATCAAACTGCCGCCACCCCCCCGCTCCCTGGCCATGCCCCTGCTCCCCTCCAGCACCAGCGAACCCATCGTCCTGGAGGACTGAGGGGGAGGGACAGCAGGGCCTTTTAACAGGACATGGGGGTCGGGTGGGAGTCAAGGAGGGTCTGTGCTCAAGCTGTCACTTGACAGGCAGCACAGTACGCCATACCAGTAGTCTTTTATTTTCCCTCTTTCCAGTGTCATTTTTCTTTAGTCCTCTGTTATTTCCCAAAAGTTGATGTGTCCAACACACACACACACACACACACACACACACACACACACACACAAGCACTTAAACAACTGTACATTTCCATCATATTAAATACACACATCAGCACACTGACACTCACATCTTGGGCTTTGTAGTATTTTATTCAGATCCTGGATTTTTTTGCTCCCCTTTTCAATACCGCCTGTTTTTAAATGTGTAATTTAAATCAAGATATTTCTCATCCTGAAACAATGGTGACAAAGCACACTTTGTTTTTCCTCCACGGCTCTATCTTTGTGTAAATATATGCACCATTAAAGGGGTGACACCTGCAGTATGTGAGGAGAACGGGGGGTGGGGAGGTGCAAAGGGGAGAGCTGTAGCTGGCCGAAGGTCGAATTTGATTTCACTCATCCGCTCCGCTACTCCATTAATTGTAGATCATTGACTGTGTGCTCATGTGCAGTGATGAAGTTGAGACTTGTTGACAGAGCTGCCCTCTGTCAGCATAGACTCACAGTGTTTGATTCATTTACTGCAAGTTTTCTTTACTGAGTTTGTAACTTGTCGATTTTCCCATCATCAGCAAGGAGCCAAATACAGCCTGTCACAGGGGTTAATGAGTCCTGACGGGTCGAGTCCTCCCCTGCACCTCAGTCCCTCAGTGTCAACAGTATTGAGTGAGCACAAAACAGCTTGAGTAGTGAGAAAGTCAAGGTTATGTGTGTGTGCAGAGACAGAATAAAAGTGTAGACATAGTGGTAATAGAATAGATTTAGTGGGCTGTTTTTGGGATTGTTGCAGCCTTTTAAAAAAACATTTTCATGGCATCTTAAAAAAAAAAAAAGATTGCGATGCTAGTTGCAATGTTGTAGGCGTTCTTGTGCAATGAAATTTCGGGGCAAGACAATTCAGCTGTTGATGCCAGTGGACGTAGCGGTAAAGTACCATTTCCGTGAGCCGCTCTCCTCCTGCTCTCTCAGCCTGGTTGGCACAAGCTAACACAGTACACAGTGATCTCATTCCTGCTCACCATTTTTTGCCACTTGAGCAGAAGCCTTGCAGCAGCAGGTAACATCCAAAACTGAGTTGTTAATCTCAAACCGACACCAAAACAGTTAAACGCTGTCATTAATAACAGTTTGCTAATGTTAGCCATGTGATGCTAACAGTTTGCCCTGTCAATGTTTGTGTGTGACACTCTGTTCTACAGAGCTCTGGTCCTGCAGCAGTAGTCTCATTATAAACAGAAAGAAAGTAGGGGTTCAGCAAGTCATAATGCTGGAAGCAGTTCTACAATTAAATGAGGTTTTACTAGTTTTAAGAAGTCAAATTTGTGGTAAAGTTGCTGTGATTGGACAAAAGTGCAAGGTTGCACAGAATTCACAGGGATTGGCTGTAATTGTTGTGATTGCAACATTGTGGAAAGAACTGGAAATCAGCGTTCTGACAGGTTGTATCACTCATACAAAATCAAAAATGCCACCCAGTGCCTTTTGAGTAACATCACTGTCAGGGCTGCAACTCACCATTATTGTCAAACTAATCTGCTGATCATCTTGAAAATATAAAAAAAATTCAAAGCCAATCACAATTTTCCAAAACCCAAGGGGGTGTCTTCAAATTGCTGTTTTTGAGCAACCAATAGTCCAAACCCCAGATATTCAGTTTAGTCTGACTGAATCAAATAATGAGTCATCAAAATTGTTGAAGTAAATCCAGTCCTAACAGCCACATCTTGTTAACCTAAAATTGTTGATAATCGCCAAAAAGGTGGAAAAATGAACCAACTTTCTATTGTTTGTACAACCTGAACTGAATCCTGGCTTAACTGCTCAGATTTTTGTGCTCATTTGATAGTTTTGTCACTAATAACCTTCCATACCGTCTCCATCTTCACCAGGCTTAACAATATCCTTCTTCAAAAACTGAATAAGGGTTGTTGATGCAGTCAAGCCACATTTCGTCTCCTGTCACTTCATGCTTTTATAGCCACTTTTTGTCCATTTGAAGAGAGAAGTTCCCTGGCTCCTGTTCTCTTGGCCTCACCCTGATACGTTTAAACAGGCTGTCTGGAATCTAAGGGGAGAGGATCACTGCTCAGAAGAGTCTGTAGGTTTACAGTGTAGGAGGGATCATATGTAGTGTTTGAGGAAAATCTAATGATTGTGGTTCCCATGGTTTTGCACGAGTTACTGCGTGACCTGCCATGATGAGAGAAAACATTTGGCTTTGAGGTACTGTGTTGTCTGCAAAAGTCCAAAATGAAGCCATAATGTGCAAAAAAAAAAGGTTGATGTCCGTTCTTAGTGAGTGAGTGGACACTTTTAACCCCGGGGGTAATGTTAAATTGAAGCCACAGCATTTCTGACAATGTACTGTTTGGTTGGTTTGAAGGAAACTGACACAATTATGTTACTGGTCAGTTGATAAAAGTCTGTTAAAAATGCAGCAATATGTAAATGTACAGAAGACAGTTGGGGCCAAAAATTAAGTTCTGAAATAATGCGAGAAGTTGCAAAAAGAGTTAAAGTCGTATTTTTTCTCCAAACAAGAATTCATTCAGAACTTTTTTTATATGGCCTTAATCCTCTTCTGTAAATGTCTAATGATGCAGAACAGAATGATGTTTTTGATTGTGATTGGGTATGATGACAATGTGAAAGGAATCTTCAGCTGTCTAAATGTGCTTTCATTTCCTTTTGTTTATTTTGGTTCCCCCTGTTTGTACCGTAATGAAAGGGTGAGTACTAAAAGCAAGTTGTCAATTGGATGATTATAATTCCTGTGAATCCCCACCACAGTGAGGGTTACACCGGGTTTATAAGCAAGTTTGGTCCCAATGTGGGCTTTGTAATATTTCTCAAAAAAAGAAATTTGAAGTGTTGAGTTTGTAGCAAATACTAATCTGTGTAAAGACAAGTGGAAAACTGGCATATTTTAAACTTTTTTACATCTAAAGTGTGTAATTCTGCTCCATTATTGTGGAGATGGCTCTAACAGGCTACTGTACATGTGAAACATTGCTCTCCTTCATAGGGTGGGTGGGGTGGTCATTTGAACCAGGGGCGACATTCAAAAGGGACAGGGCGCTGATTTTTGTATGATGGAGAGACAAACATGCTACAACTGAAACTTTTTCTCAAGTGTTTTTTATTCCAATGTCTCTGTATCCTTTAATGTATCTTGATAAGAAAAGAAATAAAGAATTTTTTTTTCTTCGTGGTCAGTCATGGGCTCTTTCTCCACTGTGTTCACCACATTGCCAGCATAGAGGAATCTGAGCTCGGGTCCTTGGTAGAGCTGAGTGTCAAACTTGGTTTCTTTGGCTTATTTATTTATTTGTTGATATTTCCAAATTGAAATATTTATGCTAATTGTGATAGTGCAATATGCTAAGTATTGCTATAAAAAATATTGATATATTACAATTTATTACCTTTTTTCTAACTATAAATTATGTCCCCAAAGCTTTGTCAACATCTGTTTTATCTAATAAGATAAAGCTTTCAGTCTGTTAATTTCTGTTGACTTATATAATTTAAAAAGTCGATACTTTGCACTGTTAGACGATACAATAATGTCAAAGCATCTGAGCTGTAGTGTTACTTTTAAATGTAGGAAATAAGATTTGAGAGAATATTATGTCATATCTTAGCAGTAAAATTGTATGAATTTGCAGATGGTGTGCAACATATGCCACCCTTATCTATATGTCGATTTGCATGCTTTGTTTGCTTCCATACATTTCTTTTGCGAAACTGACGAAAAAAATTAAACTCAAATTTTATTTAAAGTTTTTAACCCCAAAGTATTTTTACAAAATTGACTAAATGAGCCCAAATGAATAAACTAGCAAAGTGAATTTGAAGTGTTAATTATTTTGTGGCCACTTGGGAGCAGTGGAACTAACTGAAAACAAAATCAGCACTATCGCCTTATAAAGCTGTTAAGACAAACATTACATATTTACACATTCAGCAGACACAAAGTAACATTAGCAATCATTTAAAGTCATGATTCTGGTCAATTAATGCATGACAGTCCAGTATTCACTCCACTTTTAGCTCTGTTTTTGTTCTCCAGAGTAAAATATGTCTCTTTAGCTGCCGAATGCTCCACTGTTTTTACCAGTGAGTCTCTAACTGTGTCTGCCTGCTGTTTGCTGTTGAGCAGGTAATGTACAGGGTGTATCAGAGCTAATAATCAGGTTGATTAAAAAACAATTGCTAAGATCCTAAAATGCCCCATAAAGCCACGAAAACTGCACAGTTGTTGATAATTCTTTGTGGAGTCATCAATACAAGCAGCACATTACACATAGTCCTTTGATTCTTTGTGGAGATAATAATCTTAAGTCAAATAAAAAGGAAGAAAGAAAGAAAGAAAGAAAGAAAGGTATGTTTAATGTTAAATAAGTAGCCTACTCATTGTGGGCAGTGTAAATGACTCCCTAAGATGAATCTGGTGTGTGTTTCTCTGGAGGTCCATGATATAAAGACATAGGGTTCCTGCTCTGGGCTTGGTTGACAAAATCTTAAACAAAGATTAGCCAAGCTAAAGGAAATATTTGTCTATCTGTACTCAGCTGTGTCCCAATCAGACGGCTTTTAATTAGAAGGTTGGTTTAAACTACTTCCGACTGAGGTGTTAATTTCAACAAAGCTGAGGTGAAGCCGAGGCACTCACCTTTAACACTGTATTCACTCAGGGTGTTTATTGAACCCTGTGATAAACATCTGCTGCTGATAACCAACTCACTGGAAATGACAGTAAAGAATAAAAAAAGCAATGAATAAAATAAACGTTTAGGTGCTCGAAACAACGGCATTACTTCTAGTGTCCCACACAAGCTCCTGTATTTTATCATAAATGGATACGCACTGACTGGGTTCAGCTTTATATAAATACAAAGACATTAATTTTTTTTTATCACAGCTGCTAACAGGAGTGGACCGCTAACAGGAACGTTCCCCGCACGTGGACGTGATTGGTCGCTCGAGACACGCTTGTGACGTTGAGCTCGAGCACACCTGATGCTCGTTAGAAGCGGAAGGCGGGAGGTGAGAGGAGGTTTAAAAGACAGACGGAGAGCACTGGTCCTTTGTATGTGACTCAGTACCAGAGCAGGAGTGTAGAGTCCATGCCACTCTGATAACTAACACACTGGAGCTTAGCAGGCCGCCTGGTACCCATACACACGTCCTCGGGCTGTTTTCTGCTCCTACATCCTCACAGGAAAGCCCATCTGTCTGCCGCCATGTTTAAGGTAAGTCAAATATCGTCCTCAACAATGCTGCTGTCTTTTTACACTCACCTGTTGCTGCGTAGCTTTTTAGCCACACATTTGGTGAAATATTGTTAATTAGCATTACGACATTTTCAGACAGGAGTGTATCTATTACTTGTATAAGTTGCTCCACTTGTAGGCACTTGGTAGCCTACATATCTATGTGGTGTTAAAATAACAGGTAGATTCGTTGCTTTATCTGTGATTTGCATTTTATTTGCAGGGATTTTGTATTTCAATTAACTTAAAAAAAACCTTCATCAAATGAAGCTTTTTTTGTGGCGAAAGAAGCCTGAAGGTGGATATGGTGGATGAACCAATAGGCTAATTACTGATCACTGTATTTTGCAGAGATGGCCAGATGAAGCGACATGAACAAATTTCTTCTTTTTCTGACCCCACTAGATAGGGCTCTTGGTTTTTACAGAGGCTCAAGGAAATGGCGAATTGGTATGCTTTCAACGCTATAACGTCAGAAAATAAAGTGGTTCAAGAGGCTTCATTTGGCCAGTGCTAGTAGGCCATTCAGCACTCTGCTCTCAGATAGTTTAACAATTCAAACATTAAAGCAGGGAGGGTTTTGATTTTAAAGGAATACTTTTACCACAAAATGACAATTTGTATCAATTCATTCCATGTTACCTTAAATTAGTGAACTTTTTTTGTCACATGCCTCCACGATAAATGGAGAATCCGAATTGGAAAGAATGCAAAGAATATAACAGTTTGGTTTTTAAATGGATACTTCACACACAAAATGACCATTTGTATTTCAATTAAGGTGTGTTACCTTGAGTTTGAAGAAAATTTTCACATGCCCCCACGGTGAACGGAGAATCCAAAAAGACAAACATTCTTCATGAATTTAGTTTAACAGCAGAACTATAGTTTAATCTCTCTACAAACACTCACTCAGTTTGTGTTGTATGATAAGTCATTTAGCCAGTCATATGCTCAGTACTCCAAAACAAATGTATTTTCTCTAAACCTTTTTTAAATTAAAACTGGACTGACAATGACACATCTATGCTCTTCAACACTAGACTCCAATACTTAAAGCTTTTTTTTTAGTACAAATGCATGTGTTCAGGAAGTACAGAGCATATGACTACATTAATGAGACTTTGATTATACTGCACCAGCTGAGTGAGTTTATAAACACGTTTTGATAGTTTTGTGGTTAAATGTGGTCCCAGTTTACTTAAATTCCTGAAGAATGTTTGCTGTTTTTGGATTCTCCGTTCACTGGAGGCATGGACAAAAGTGTTTCACATTCAAGGTACCACATGTTGAGTAACTGAAATATATGGGTTATTTTGTGTGAAGTATTTCTTTAAATCAAACCTACATCTGTTTCCTTTTTTGTGTGCAAGAGTTTCACAAATTCAAGGTAACACTAATATATTTAGAAACGGTCATTTTGTGGGCTAAGTGTTTAATAGCAAGTAATGTGGCAGATATTGTCTTAAATATGGCGAGTAAACTCCAGCAACTTATACTTTCAAAAAGATGGGAAACCCTCATAGAGATGAGTTTGGTTTCAAAAGCTAGTAGCACAGAGTCTAACCCACACGACAGAGTTGTGTCAAAGCCCAGTTTACTCTTTAACTAATTTATATAACAAACCCTCAATGAGTTGCTTTATAGTGACATTCTGGACACCTATGAATTGATTTTCTGTCATCAGTTACATACATGACATGCAAAAATGCCACATTGCGTTGTGGAATAATTGGCTATGGTTCTTTGTTTGTCTAATCTAATACACACAGAGTATTGCTTATCAGTCTGGATAGTTTTGGTGTGAGTTGCAGAGTATTGGAGATATTGGCCATAGACATGTCTGCCTTCTCTCCAGTATAATGGAACTAGATGACACTCGGCTTGTGGTGCTCAAAGCATCAAAGAAAATACATTTTACAAACTCGACTAACTTTTTATAAACTTTATTTTCAGACCAGTAGTGATGACTTGTTCCTGCCTTCCTACCAAGATGAGGAGCTGGTGGACAACCTGCTGTCCAGTGAGGAGTCAGATGGAGATGGTGGTGGTGAAGAACTCTCCCTGGCTAAGGCTCTGCTCCCCCTGGTAGAGTCCTCCTCCCCTCCCCTCATCCCCTGGGTCTGCTCCACCCGCTACAAGACGGAGCTCTGCACCAGCTACTCAGCCACTGGTTTCTGCAATTACGCCGAGCGCTGTCAGTTCGCCCACGGCCTCCATGAGCTTCATGTTCCCTTCCGCCACCCCAAGTACAAAACGGAGTTGTGTCGCAGCTTTCACACAACTGGCTACTGCTACTACGGCAGCCGCTGCCTGTTCGTCCACAACCCCACCGAGCAGCGCCCTGCTGTGCGCCGCCGCAGGAATGTCCCCTGTCGCACCTTCCGTGCCTTTGGTGTCTGTCCCTTTGGAACCCGCTGTAACTTCCTGCATATTGAGGGTGAAGATGTGGGCAGCGGTCTGGAGTCACCCCATGTTGATGAAGAGAAGACGCCACCTGTTCCCAGCCCCCAGCGCCAACCGCAAACCAAGGAGTGGAAACCACGTGGAGCTCTGTGCCGCACCTTCAGTTCCTTCGGTTTCTGCCTGTACGGCACACGCTGCCGCTTCCAGCACGGCCTCCCCAGCAAGGTCAAAACCTCCGAGCAGACCCTTGGCAGCTCAGGTTTACCTTCCCCCACCTCCCCCTTCACCGCCACCTCACCCATCTCTTCAACCTCCTCTTCTCCTCCATCAGCCTCCCCTTTGGCCACTCCGCCTGCAGAGGCTACAGCCCACAATGCCTTCACCTTCTCCAGTCAGCACCTCAGCGACCTGCTGCTGCCACTGGCCCTCCACCTGCAGCAGCTGGAGAGCAACAAGGCGCAGGAAATCTGGGACAACAGGGCCCTCTGACCGATGTGGTCAGAGTTGGAAACCAGTTTTGGATTCAGCACTGAACACCACAGTTCAATTAAATCTGTAAATTTTGTTTTATTTTAACCCTGTTAAACCCCTGTTCCCCAGGGCATTTATTATATTTTTTAATTTAGGTTGTTTGAGTGCTTGTGTCAGCAGGTCAAGCAGGCCTTGAACTGTTCAGCTGCAGATCAAGCAGTGTTTTGTTTTGGAAATGTGGTCAATGGTCTCTGGATTCACTATAGATGCAGCTATGAGTGTAATTAAATTTTTTAACTATTGTAAATACTCTATTAATGAACAGAGAATGAAATGTCTGACCTCTGAATCGTGAATAAACAATTTTAATCTCTAACCTTCATGTTGTAGCAGTCTTATTAGTTTTCAGCATTTTCACACATTTGGAACTTGGAAGGTTTGCTTGTGCATCGAGGTCACACAAAGAAGTGAATGATAGTGTTTGGTATTGGAGATTATGGCAACAAAACATAGACATTGATAACTAGCTTCATAATCTGCCACTTATTAGTTTACAGGAAATCTTGGCGTAACTTTTTTTTTTCAATCTGGATTGGATTTTCCCATGTTTTAATGCCTACAAGACTTGTGGGGGAAAACAGTTTTCAAATTGGTCCAGCATTGAGCAAGAGTGCTATGGCGAACAGGCTAATGTAATGATTTAGGGGCACTGAAGGTGCTTTGCTTTTTTTTTTTTTTTTTGCTACTGACAGGCTCAGATTATATTGTATCTGACAACATTACTGAAAGGATCCCTACAGAGATTCAAGTAGGTTCCTTTTTTGTCTAATCAGAAACAGCCCCAAATTCAGTATTGTAATACCCACCAGACTCAATTTAAAGAAACTAATTTTGGAGTCAGGTTATATTCACATCTAACTGAATTAGGGGTTTATTTAAAGAGTAACCAAGATGGGTTTTGGGGTTTTATTTAGTTTCTGTTCACTTTGAATCAAGTGTGTTTTACAATGATAAAATAACTTTATTTAAATGGAGTCTGGGTTTGGCAACAGTGATTTTGGGGCAGTTTCTGGTTTAAAAGGATTATACACTCACTAAAGGCCTACCCCTGTAGGGATCCTTTCCATATTGCTGTCAGACAATAACAGTCTGAGCCTGTGAGCGGCAAAAACAAGCACTTTTAGGGGACATAAATTAATGGTGTGCAAACGCCCCCAGTGGTTATGTTGCAGTCTGTTTTGCCATTGACAGCTGCAAGGCGCTCTCTTGCAGTTCTGGAGCAATTTCAAAAATTGTCCATTAGTTTATTTGGCACAAGCATCAATAAAATGGAGTCCAGGTCAAAAACTACCAAAGTTACCCTTTAATGTCACACCATGCAATGCAGTGTTCTTCCAACTTTGTGTCAGCAGTCATTTTATTTGTCTCTTCCCAGTTTTAACATAACACTATTCCCTGCATAAGGTCCACTCCACAAAGAAATTATTTCCCAAGAAATGATTTTCCCAGTTTGATGTGGAAGAACTTGACTGGCCGCACTGACCTCAACCCCACCCCAACACCTTTGGGATAAACTGGAACCAACCTCACTAATAATGCTCTTGAGTCTGAATGGGGGCAAATCCCTGCAGCCAGGACCACACATCAGCCAGAAGAATAAGACTGTTACACAAGCACATTATCTCTGGAGAGTAAGATAACCAGGGTCATGCTATAACACATTGTAAATAGGGAGTAATTTTCAGAATATGGTGGTCAGCAGTGATAACTTCAATAATGTTTGTGTCTGACTGCTATTCAATAAACCAAGCTGTTCCTGCTCTTCAGTCGACCAATCACTGGCCTTCACCACCTCGCGCGTCACTGGTAAACGGAAAATGTCAACATGTAGCCCGGCACCGTCAAGTTAGCCAGAGTTAAAGCGGATGTTGTGCGACATTTAGTAAAATTCATTTACGTAAATTAACAGACGTTTTAAAAACCACCAATTCAGTTTTGACGCTTTAAAGACTCCCCCGTAGTATATTTGATTTCATTCGCAATGCGACATATCAACCAAAAACAGACAGAATGGGCTCTCTGGTGTTGTTTTATTTTGAAGGGTTTGGCGGATGTCTCCTCTCTCATGCTCGCTCACTTGACACTGTTAATGGTGCTCAGAGTAGCTTCACTGTAGCTGGTGTAAACCTTTCCTCTACTCTGATGATATTCAGTCCTCCGTCGTTCTAGCTACGAAGGTAAAGGTTGGTTAAATAATATCAAAGATTTTCAGTTGCATTTTTTTCTGTTGTTCTTAGACAGCTTACTTTAGCTATTAGCATCTTGTGGGATTGTAGCTAGCTACAATTGGCACCATTATGGCTCAGGCAAGTAACGTTGCTTGGTTGCCTCACATTCTGTTTTACTTTTATCCAACTTAATGCAGCAACAGACCTTTGTACAGAAAATAGTTGTAGTTGTAAATGCGTCAATTACTTGAATAATAATTTTCACAATAATCACTTTTAAATTGCGTGTTCCAGCTGAGCCTTTTTGTTAGCATGGGAACTGTGTACAAATTGCCATTGAAAAAGGTGGTAATTGAAAAGTTTTGACGTATTGTAACTCGTACATAATGAAAGCACCAAAAGTGAAGACCCGCAACGAATCGAATATATGCTTTTGTAAATTCGGGGTGAGGCTCATCCACTCAGCACAGCTCAATTTTAATAAAATCTTCTAAATCTAGGCTACACTTTAACACTTTAGCTGTAGGAGCGTTGTTGAACCGAGTCCTTAAAGTTGCTATAGACCTGGCGCCCTGCACGCTGTCTCCATGTATAAGAAGATGTAAAAATAAAAGGCCACATGTCGCAAGAGTTAACGTAAGGTGCTTTTCCTTGTCAGTTGCCGTGTGGTCGCCGTGAGCATGGCGGACCGGGAGGAGCGCCGCTTCGCCGAGGTTTCCCGGGAGTCTGTCAAACTCATGGCCGAGAGTGCAGGCGTGGAGCTGGGCGACGATGTGGCGGCACTGCTGGCTGAGGACGTGTGTTACCGGCTGAGGGAAGCAACTCAGGTCAGTGTTTCCCGAAACATTTAGGTGCAAACGTTACTTTATCCAAAAATATAACTTTTGAGTATGAAGCATCAGCGCTGTGCACTGAGATTTTGGGGGCTGGTGCTCAAGCAAAAAAGGGCACCCCACTCATAATTATTAACAAAAAAATAATTTACACACAGAGGCACATCTTTTACTTATATTTATTTAGGCTATTCATTTCAATACCCTTATTATATATATGATATTGAATCCACAGAATGCTGAAAAGAAAAAAAGACTCTTGGTGGGGGAGTTTGGTTTATTTACATCGAATTCAGCAAACATGTTTCTTTTCTACTGCCTTATTGTAGGGCTTGTTTTTATATTTCCTCTTGTTGATACTTTCCCATCACAACCCTTTAATTTATCCTGTGATCCAGTTTCCTTTGCTTTATTTCCTGTTGGTTCATGAATAAAATTAAATTCACATTTTTAGGCACTGAATCCCCCAACTGCTCAGGGCGCCTCACCAAGGGCAGCCCCTTCACTCTGACATCTCTCCACTTTGTGCATGTATAGGTCCTGGTTGTACAAGTGTGTGTCTTTCGGACCTGTGTGTAATTGACAAACAAGAGTGAAAACATTGAATTTCCCCTCAGGGGGATTAATAAAGTAAATAAACTTAAACTTATAAACTTACTTAAAATTCAATCCACCACCTTAGAATTTGTAAACAGTGATGTTTTGTATGGCAGAAAATTGCACTAATCTTTATTATTATTTTCTAAATATGCTTTAAATATTCTTAATGAATCCCAGAGAACAGACATGTGCAGCTGCTGCAGCTCCGCGCTCTTCCTCTCCTCCTGGTGCACTCTTTGCGCACACAATGTTCCTGCAGCACCAAACCACATGTCAGATTTCTTTAAATGAATTATCAGAGCCGCAGTGTGGGAGACGCAAACATTATTTGGAGTTTAATTTTGATTTATAAAGACACGTAGAAGTGAGAAACAGTTTGGCGATCTTACCAGGCAGGTGGTGATACTGAGGGAAGAGGTGCAGGTTATTCATGTAGACATGCTGTATTGATTGTGTGTTGTTTTGGACCCACACAGAGCAGCTCTCAGTTTATGAGACATGCCAAGAGGAGGAAGCTGACAGTGGAGGACTTCAACAGAGCTCTGCGCTGGAGCAACGTGGAGGTGAGAATATCAATGGTCTCTCCCAGTATGTCTGAACACTCAGTCTGATATGACACAAACAGCCTTTAGCTTCTGTATCTCTGTGTGTTCATCAGGCCATATGTGGCTACGGCGCCCAGGATGCTCTGCCTTTCCGCTCAGCGAAGGAAGGAGAGCTTTTCTTCATTGAGGATCGGGACATCAACCTGGTTGAGTTGGCTTTGGCCACCAACATTCCCAAGGGCTGTGCTGAGACCATGGTGCGAGGTATGACCCACTGCACTGTCATAAATTACTGACAGAAGTATCTTTGATGCACGACTCAGGAGGTATCATTTAGTACTAATAACTGTTCCTGTTTTCTTGTCCTGTCAGTAAATGTGTCTTACCTGGATGGGAAAGGAAACCTGGAACCTCAGGGAACAGGTGAGACTCAGCCATGTTTGGATTAATTAACAATGTGCCACTCCTTGATTCAGTTTCAAGGAAATGAGTGTGAAGAGTCAAATATCCGTTACCTGTGAAGTAATAAATAGTGATTGAGCTTGTTAAATAAATCTGATGTGCGTTCACATGAATGCAACATGCTTTAGTTAAATAGAACATTTTTCAACTTTTCATTTCCTGACAGTTTATAAAGTTGACTTCTGCCTCACACTGATGGAGCATAGTGCAGTTTAATGCTGATGGAGAGTTTCAGTGTTTGTGCATCAGTTGTCAGAGCTGACTGTTGAATTGTCGCAGTTCCCACAGCTGTGCAGTCTCTGTCAGAGGACCTGTTGAAGTACTACCAGCAGATCACACGGGCCATCCTGGGAGAGGACCCCCACCTCATGAAGGTAAAGTGCTGCTCAACACAGGCACACGCTCAGTCGGGTTTTTATGATGCGTTACTTCTAACAGTTTTCTTCTGTGTGTTTCAGGTGGCTCTGCTGGACCTTCAGTCCAACTCCAAGATCGCTGCACTCCTGCCATACTTTGTTTATGTCATCAGTGGGGTAGGTTTGTGCCATAATCACACTGTGTAGATATTGGACATTTAACAGAGTTAGAATCCAAACAAAATGTCCTTTTTATTCAATTTTAGATGTTAAATGCACAAAACAAAAATTTAACCTCCTACTATCAGATATTTACTCACATGAAAGTAAACTTAGTGATCTATAAAATACACTGAAGAAATATTTTTCAGTTTGTTAATTGTGTGGCTGTTTGTGTCCAGGTGAAGTCAGTAAGCCATGATCTGGAGCAGCTCAACAGGCTCCTCCACATGGTGAAGAGCCTGGTGCAGAACCCCTACCTGTACCTGGGCTCATACGTGCGCAGCCTGGTCTCCAGTGTCATGTACTGCATCCTGGAGCCACTGGCCGCCTCCATCAACCCGCTCAACGACCACTGGACCCTTAGGGACTATGCAGCCTTGCTCCTCAGCCACATCTTCTGGTGAGCCAATCGCTGATAGATACTGAGACACACAGTTTGTTTATAGGTTTCAAATTACCATGTTAATACAACACATAGACTTGCTTTGAGGGTGTTTGTTTTTTGAATGGGTTTTTGGTTAGATCCATGAAATAAGTTCTGTGGTTAACACAAGCTCAAAGGTGAATGGTGAAAGATTTAGGGGGATTTGGTGACTTAAAGCAATGAGTTGCAGCTTGCCTTCTCCTAGCCGGAACTCCTTCATTGTTAATTGTCCAGGAAGTTTTTAACCTTGTTCATAAAACACATCCTAATTCACAAATATGAAGGATATTACTACTGCTTACTGCTTAATAGGTATAAGTCCAAAGCCAGCTTCAGTTAGTTTTCTGTCAGATTCAAAACTTCATGGACAGGTTGTTTCAGCGTTCTTTTGGCTGCTTTGAGCAGTTGAGCCAGTTTAAATACAACATCTGTCATACTGTCACCTTTTAAAGTTGTAACAGCAAACATGTTGCTGTTAATTCTTCCAGCAGACACAGAGCAACATTATCACCCATGTCTGTCCTGTCTCAGTCCACCTGGTGAATGTTAGTTATTCTCCTTTTATTACTGTGATTCTCTCTAGGACTCATGGTGATCTGGTGAGTGGGCTCTACCATCAGATCCTGCTGTCACTCCAGAAGGTTCTGTCTGACCCAGTAAGACCACTCTGCTCCCACTATGGAGCCGTGGTGGGGCTTCATGCTCTGGGATGGAAGGTATGTTCACTGGTTCAACCTGTAAGTCTTGTGTAGTTTCTCTGGTTACCTTACAATGGTGTGTGGCTGTGACTGATGAGTTATGGCTCCCATCTCCTGCGATTGAAGAGGTGTGTGGCTGTGTTGTATCGGTGTCTGTGAAAAACATTCAGAAAGATTTATATCCCCAAATATTACATATTATGTAGAACTTTATCCTCTTAAATTATTTTCTTTCATTTGGAATGCCAGCTTAAGTTTCTTTTGCATTTTGTTTGCATTAACTCGTTATTAACACATTAACTAGGATAGCCCTAGTTTCTTTACATTTAGAGAATGCCAGATACTATACATATATTCTCATGAGCCTGTCCCAACACATCACTAAATCTATAAATAATTCAAACTTAAGATGTCATGTTTTATTCTCAAGTACCCTAGATACCATGTGCATCTTTTTCTACATATTTCTGGAAAATTGAATGTAAAATATTCAATATCTTTGTAAGAAAAGTGGAGATCTACACTAGAGACTGGCTCCATCTGACAGGTCCATTTCCTCACTGTAAATTATTTATGTATTGTCTTCAGTTCTCCACTATATGCTTCTCGCTGTCTTGTCCTCCTCTCTGGTCTCCTCAGTAACCAGTACAACAATCATCTCTACATTAACCCGTATGTGTTGTTTTTTTGTGAACAGGCTGTCGAGAGAGTGCTCTTTCCACACCTTCCTGCTTACTGGGCCAACCTCCAGGCCGTGCTGGATGACTACTCTGTCTCCAATGCCCAGGTCAAAGCAGATGGACATAAGGTCTATGGAGCCATTCTGGTCAGTGCTGCAGTGACAAAAGTCCTTTCATATAGTGATCAGCTACAAGAAGTTTTGCGATGACCCAAAAAGTTACCTGTTGCGTATTATCTCCTGTGCCGTTTTATGAAAACGGTCACTCACCATCTCTTTAAACCAGGGATACTTAAAGGTTTGATGAATGAGCGGCAATTCCGGGAGCCAGGTTATGATTTAGGGCCGCATAGGAAAAGTGCAGTTTAGTTGTCTATGAAATCGCTTACTTTAGCTAAGAGCAAAAGAAATGATGACAGAAAGTAATTCCTGCGACACTCATGAGGTGCCACTAGTTGCCTTGCAACCTGTAACTTTCCACAAGTTGTCATTCCTAACTAGACAGACGCTAGGGGCACACAGTTTGATGAAGTCTCCTAGTAGTTCAGTTTCTGTTGACACTGACGTTTTGCAAATGAACCAAGAGGTTATAAACATGAAGTTCTACTGACTGACAGGTAAATCGTTTTTTGACAGTTTTGGTGTTTGTCATCCTGCATCGTCAGGACCCATGTGGGGAAATGAAATTCTGGTGACTGACAGAAGATTATGCAGCAACACTTTAATGCTTCTAAATTCTTTATATTTCTGTTCTTTTGTTTCACAAAGAGCACAGACAAAAAACTGATGTAAGCATTATTAGTAGGCTATTATTAGCCTGCAAATCAATCACGTTATGAATAATGACTAACATAGAGACAGGATGAAAAGAAGGCTTCTTATTCAGTAATGATTACTGTGGGATCACTGTCACACACATTTCAACAGACTTAATGAACAGACAAAGTGCACAGAGTCGGATACAAAGATGGCAGTTTTAACAGCTTTTTAATCAGGGAATATACCCACACTGACATGCATATGTGTTACCATGGTTACATGTATGCATTAGCATAAATAGGTTGTGGGATATATTTGGCCTTTATCAGGATCAATAATGAGATTGTGGACAAATTTCACGATCAGCAGATGGATTTGTTGTTGGTTTAGCTGCTGAAATCGCATATCTGCTATCATCAAATCCTGTGGTTGGTTTGTTTTCTTTCACACCATAAACAAACTGCAGCAGAGTCTGTTTGGAAGCAGACAAAGAGCCCAGCTTTTCAAGCGGTCTTGGTTCAGTTGTTTGGTCCGCACTAGTGTTTGATTGACAGCTTTCACACCAGCCCAAACAAACCGTACTAACCATGCCAATGGACTTGAGTTTGTGTTAACGGAACCAAACAGGTTAGGAGTGAAAGCACTCTCGTGCATCGTGTTCACACTTGGCACAAACAAAACTTTTTGCGTGAGTGAATTACACGTAAAGTCAATGTTAAAGTCCTGCCGGGCAGCAGCGCGATGAACACGATGTGAATGATGCAAAATTCGCAAATTACGTGGCATGAATGAAGCAAGTAGCATGATTTCGTGTCATACGCATATTCGCAAGAGGTGAAAAATCTCACTTTCAGTGACCAATTCCCACCAGGATAGCCAATCAGCATTGAGATCCTCTGGAGTTGTATGACGCACTGGCAGAAGTTTAATCATCGAGTCAGCGTTTTCACGCGTGTATGATGCAACTTATTCACAGCGAGCGAGCGAGTCAACACAAAATATTCTAGCGTTCAAACTCACGACGCAAAAATTCACATAGCATTTGGTGTGAACACATCATTAAAACAAAACAATGTCTACGTATGACCCATGGTCAGCACTTTTGTATATCTCTGGGTTAATGCCAATCAACCAGTCAATTTAAAATAGATTTCAGAAGCCTAGCAAGTGCTAACTGTTTTCCAAAAAAAAAACCCAAAACAAACAAAAGATGACAAGATCTAATTTATAATTTGAATATATAATTGAACGTACCCCTTTTCTTCTTTTCTATACTGTTATTTCCCAGAATATGTAAGGGCTGAACAGCTAATATTTTTTCTGTGCTAAGCTGACATTTTGTCAATTTCATGGTCAAGAGTGAAATATTCTGACAGCTGACAGACAGACTGCTACTACATCACAGTGCAGTTATATTATCCATAAGTTCTCCTGTCCGTCCTGCAGGTGGCAGTGGAGCGTCTGCTGAAGATGAAGGCTCTGTCTCTGTCCCAGCCAGCAGAGGGAGGCTCCATTGGTCAGCCAGGCTCCGTGGTAGGTGCTATGGGTTATAGGGTGAGCTCCCCCGGCCTCAGTCCTCCTCCAGAGCCCCTGTCAGAAGCTGTCCTGGGAATCGCCAGCCACCTTCAGGCAGGTGGGGCCGGCTGTCCTTGGGAGGAGTGGACCCCAGTCCCTCTCCCTGCCATGTACTGTGAGCTCTACTCCTTCTTTGGCGACAGCCTGGCTGTCAGGTTCAGTACAGGGCCTGGGTTTGGCAGCTACCCTCCCTGCACCCCGTCTCAGCTCAGTGATGCCAGGAAGGAACCTCCTGGCCCTGCCTCCAACCCTGACACCACCCGAAAGATGCCTCAACTGACTGCCAACCTTAACATCAGCCCCAGGCAGGATGGGAGTCCGCGCACTGATCCGCCCCCACCCAGCCTGGCAGCTACTGGGTCAGGAAGGTAAAGCTGACACATCTAAACCTTCCTGAAAACTAAACTATCAGGTTGGGGTTCACAGTAATGAATGTTGCTGACCTTATTTTTCCTCTATAGGTCCCTGGCTCGCTCCTCTTCTTCCTCCTCCTCTTCCTCTGTGCAGCGCTCCCGATCTTCCTCATCACGTTCAGGTCAGCGTCCAGCGGGTCTCTCTCGGGACGTTTTCCCCAAGGCTCGCTTCACCTCTCCTCAGACAGGACTTCCGGTGTTCTCCTTTCTTATTGGCGGGCGGCAAATGGGTCGGCGTTGCCAAGGCCGCCGCCCCTTCCAGACCACTTTTGCCCCAACTCCACCTCTCCCCGCCATCCCACCACGTGCCTACGCCCACAAACTGCCTGTCATCGGCAGGGTGGGCAAACCTGTGCGCCGCTGGGCGTGTTCCCATTACTCCCTTCATCTGCCGCTCTAGAGGAGAGGGTCTGAGAAATGAGCTTCAGGCTACAGGGTTTGACTGCTACAGACTTGAAAAGGCCCATATTCATATTTTTCAGCTTCAGCTGCCAATAGTTGTTCTTATGTGATATTTTCATAGTTGAATTGCCAGAATTCTGTTTTATTATCTGGATGGACAACAACATTTGGACCATAATTCACTGAGGAAACAAAAGTCTGAAAAGTACATGTAGTGTTTTATTTCTGACTTTGGCACCAATGCATCTCACCTGGAAAAACTGGGATGAACAAATAAAGACTGCAGCGATGTTCACCAGGGATTTTTTTAAAACAAAAGCTTCAGCATTATTTGAAAGATGCTATAATTAAATAAAAAATAGATATATGCCACAATGCCACGTTGTTATTCAGAAGTAATGCTGGTGTAGATCACAACAATAAAAACATATTATGTGTTTCTAACTTACTTATTTTGGGTTTTGGATCAGGTTACATTGCAAATCAAGAAAACATCACTGAGGCAGTATTAAAAACTAGAATTACTTCCTCTGGGTTGTAGGCCTCTGTGAACCAGTCAAGTTGCAGTTACAGTTTACATCTGTGAAAACATGGATGCTTCTCACACATCTTCCCCCTGACAGCACAGTATACAATCAAGATTAGTGTCACCAATTCAGTATCTGACCAAATGTCTCCCCCTCTGTTCCTGACGTATGATGTTGAATAATGGCCAGAGGAATGTTTTCACAGATTATCATGATTTGACAGCTAAATTGACCTTTGACCTTTGGATATGTACTATCATTAGACATTTGTGCAATTTTTTTTCATAAGTAGTGTATGAATTCTTGAGTTATGGTCAAAAACATGAATAGTGAGGTGACAGTGACCTTTAACCACCAATATTGGTGTTTAAAGGTCCATCAAGCCTGCCTGGTGTGTATAATTCAGAATAGTTTCACCTGATCCATCCCTTTGATCGGGCCTGTGTCTGTGGTCTGCTCTACCTTTCTAAATATTTAAAGCCTAACTAGCTTTTAGTATCTGGTTGCAGTCTGTAGAGGAGCAGCCGTCAGAACCAACAATGGCCCAGCTTGTGTCTTCACTGGGACTGTTCTGCCAGGTCAATGCATTCGCCTGCCTGCTTCTCTGCTACCTGCTCTTTGTTCTGCTGGGAGGTCTGGTGTTCACAGCTGTGGAGAAGCCTGTGGAGGAGGAGCTGAGAGCCGAGGTGGAGGAGCTGCGTCGCTCCTTCCTGCGGGAGAACCCGTGTGTGGACGAGAGCAGGCTGAGCCAGCTGCTGGTGAAAGCTCTCTCTGCTCACCACAGTGACGTAGCTGTTCTGAAGGCTGATGGTGAGGAGAGACGCTACGACTTCACATCGTCTCTCTACTTTGTCATTGTCACGCTGACCACCACGGGTAAGATGCAGTCCAGACGTGTAGACATTTGGAATTGGGCTGCAACTTGTGAATACTTTAATCACAATTTGTCATGCTTAAATTTTGCTTTAACTTATTATGAAGTAAATGTTGATTAGACAATGTAATGGCTCTAGAATATTGGCACAATTAGCTTTTAGATTGGTTCCCTTTAAGCCTTGCTTTCACTATAGTTTCAGTCAGTATCAGTGGGAACGCCCACATAATGTCACATCTTTTTATGCTGCAGGGGAAAACAAAGTATTTGCTAGCATTATGAAGAGTTGCTATGTGGCTTTCTGCACTTTAAATTAATCTACAAAGCCAGAGGTAAGTGGTATTTTTCAACCTGGACCCTATTTTCCTATGTTTTTGTATCTGGTGACTATTGAGGACAACAATTTTTAAAACTGGTTCAATATTGAGTGAGAGCAGCGGCAAAGCATGCTGCAATGTAAACACTCAAGTGCCTGTTTTGCCACTGACAGGCCCAGACTGTTTCAAGTGTCTGACAACATTATGGAAAGGATCCTCACAGAGGTAGACATTTTGCGAAAGAGTAAGATCCTTTTTGTTTAACCAGAAACAGCCAGGAATTGAAATCATCAAACTCACCAGACTCCATTTAAATAAACAGTAATTTTATTATGCTAAAACACACTTCATTCAAAGTCAACAAAAGCAGCACAAAACTCAAACAATCTTGGTTCATCTCTACACTGTTGCATCAATCACCAACTCTGGTTAAAATAAATCCTTAAATCACCCAGCTAGCTGTAAATAAAAACATGCTGGCTTTGTTCACGTCGAAATAACTGTTTATGTAAAAGCATAGACTGTTAAAAAAAAAAAAAAAAAATTGGATGTAGCTACCGTGATGTCACCCATTGGTTTGTGGACTCCTATTTCAAAGCCTCAAGTTTGGCATGTTGGCCATCACCATCTTGGATTATGGAGCCAGAAGTGACCATATTTGGGCGAGAAGCTGGAGCTGTGAAGGAACGAGTGGTGAATCTGACTGACAAGCCGATGACTCTATTGGCAGAAAGCCTGTCACTCAAAGCGGCCCGCCTTAATTATACAAAACTTAAAGCCCATAAAGAGGGTAAATTAACTATATATATAGTTTATTTCCACTGTTAAGTTGGGTATTTTAACCATAGATTTGTAACAATACCAAGGTACCAGATGCCACAATGGCGCCTATTCAGTCCTGTGGAATTGCTCGCCTGACGCACTCGTTAAAAAAAAGTTTGTAGTTCCTGGGTTTACTCTTACATGTGCGGCCCACTGAATGTGCACAGTAGTGTTTCTCTCCCTGGCTCCACCAACAAGTTCCCACTCAGCTCACAGACTTAACATTGTGATGACATCACAGATTTTTAAATCGCTTTTCATGGCTTGAGGAAAGTTTTACAAATATAAACCCACCATAGATCAAAAATTCATTCTGAAGAGTCATAAATGACTTTGTCTGCAGTTCAAGGTGTCCTGTAAGCAGTTTTGCAGACTTTTACAATGGTGATCTATGGAGAGATTTTTCACTGCAATACTGCAAGTGGCCACCAGGAAAAACTGGAAGCAAGGCTGAGCTACTTTTCTTTAAGAACTGCACTTTTAGCCACTCCTGCGTTGGCTCCATATTTCAGCTCCGGAGGTTGCTGTTTGTTTAAGTAGAGTCTGGTGGGTTTAGTGAGGAAGAGGGGCTGTTTCGGGTTAAACAAAAAAGTATTTAACGCTAATGGTGTTGAGTAACGTTAATGCTGCTGTACTGTCTCAGAATGTGCATGGAATTCACTAAAGTATGCTAGTCTATTACATCATAGCGTGAATGGCTATAGGGTAGTGATATCATGGTATGTTATGTGGGTTAAAAAAACATGCTTTCCTGGCATTTACAGACTGGGGGGAAGGACTTTGTTTTTTTAGGAAAAGGCTACTGCTTACCAGTTACCAAAGAGTATCAGTGTAAGTTCTTTGCAGTGCGTATCCTCAGTAGTGGGTAGTCTTTAGGTTTTGGACTGTAGGTTGGGTGTTTCTTGGGCTACGTGGAGTTGTGATGGACATTACCTCATCATTTCCTGCCATTTTATGGACGAAACAATTCAGCAATTAACAGAAAAGCTTGAGGTTTCGTCTTTAATTGCCAAACTGTTTCATGTATTTGCCTTCCTCTCTGCAGACCTCTCACTCCTGTCCTCTTCCTCAGGTTCTGACACTTACACCCCGAAATCAGATGAGGCCAAGCTCTTCTGTATCTTCTACTGCACCCTGGGGATTCCCCTCACCTTGCTCCTCCTCACCCTCCTCTCCAACCTCCTCCTCCCTGTCATCACCCACATTCCTGTCCACCACTTGCACACTTACTGGGGTTTGCCCTATGCCCGGGCCACCTCTGTCCATGCTGGCCTCCTCTCTGTGCTTGTCCTCTTCCTCCTTTTCCTCGTCCCTGCCCTCCTGGTCTGTGTGCTGGAGCCCGACTGGAGCTTTCTGGATGCTCTTTTCTTCTGCTTTGTCATCCTGAGCACTGTTGGCCAGGGAGGAGACGCTCTTGGGAGAACCTGGGGCCCGACAGCCAAGGAGACACTCCAACTCCTCACCACATGTAAGTGCATGTGACTAGATGTCCTCTCTAAACAACTGCATTTTATTGATTATAATTGTATCATTATAATGTAAGTAATATATTGAGCTGTGATATCAGTTCAAGAAAATACTAAGAATTATGACCAACTCTACAGTTTCCCTCATCTCTCGATATAGATACAGATATTTCAGTTGGTGGAGACAAAACACTGTTAAAAGAGAGTAAATATTGGACTAACATTCATCAAGTGGACACAAGGCAATCAATGCTAATGTTGCTCTGTGTCTGCTGTCGTGTAAATTATCAGCTTGTTGCAGTTTTACCCCAAAGTGGCCAAAACCCCCTAAAAAAGAATGCAATTTTAATACTAACTAAAGATGAACGCTAGATCTTCTAGTGACAGCTGTCATATTGTAGTTAGCGAACCACCAGCCAGATACTGCAGTTCCTCTAATGGCCACTTGAGGTTTGCTCCAAGAGCGAGTCAATCCCCATAGACCCCCATGTTAACATTTTTAGTTAATTTCTCCATTCATGACAACGGTAGGGGAAATTTTTTTATGTAACTCACTGGTTTAAATGTTATCAAGAGTATAAGTATGGAAAATTAACCATTTTGGGTGAAGGTGGAGGCCTACGCTGACCAGATGCTGCTACAGCGGTAATGTTGGTCATGTAGGCCTAACATAACCATGACATAACCCCAGGTTCACTGACTATAGGCGCAGCCATAGTGTTTTCAGTTCATGAAAGTTAAATGTAAAAGTTTGGTCGTTGAAAAAAAGCCAGCGTTTGGTTGCACTAACAGATCTGGTCAGTTCTGGCTCCAACAAAGCAAGATGGTGACGGCCAAAATGCCAGACTTTAAGTGTCAGAACAGGAGACCACAAACCCATGGGTGACATCATGATAGCTAAATCTTTTATTTTATACAGTCTATGTATATAGGTATGATAGCAATCTAAGAAAGGTTGGAAAACTGCAACCAATGAAATGGTGAAACAAACGACATTACAGGCACTTTCAGGCCCACAGCCAGGATTTTAGAAATACTGAGTTCTGGAGGTCAAATATTCCTAAGGCATTTTTGACAAGCCATCAAAACCTCTCTTTTTGATAGACTTTTTAATGTTACCCTAAATGTGCATGTTGACAGACAGAAGAAGTAGTTTATAAATCCCTCTGGGGGTAAATAACTTTTTTTTTTTTTTTTTTTTTATTCTGTTGTCATTACACACATGTGTTAGTTATAGAGGTGCCAGAGTGATGAGACAAAGTCATTAAAAGATAATGGCGATATATTTATATTCTCCTCTCTCCACAGGTTACCTGCTGGTGGGCCTGGTGGTGATCATTACCTTTAAGGATACGGTCCTGCAGGTTCCCCAGGTCTGTGCAGTGATGAGGCTCTTCTCGGGTCCGCACTACACAGAGCTGAAAGGTGTCCGTCTCAATGAACTGACACTGAGTGAAGAAAACTGTGAGGAGGAGCCTCAGTACTCCCAGTCCGTCTGCACTGTCTCCTCTACCCCATTAGAGCTGATGAGCCCACGCTCACACAGAGCCAGACCCTCCACTGCCAAAACCACCTGACCCTCACACAACCCATCGGCTTCTGACTTACAGCTTTTGTGAAGTGTTTCAATTTTTTTTGATGGGCTCCATTTAAATAAACAGTAATTTTATCATTGTAAAACACACCGCATTCAGTGGACAGAAACAAAATAAAACTCACAAAAGTCATCTTGGCTCATCTTTTCATTATTCCAACAATCACCACCTCTGGTTGGGTTGAAATAAACACTTAACTCTTCTAGTTAGGTGTGAAAATATGCTGGCTCTATAAACACTAAAATTACTGTTTATTTAAATGAAGTCTGGTGGGACTGGTGCTGGTGATTTCGGGGCTGTTTCTGACTAGATAAAAACGATCTTTCTCATCAAAAAAAGTCTACCTCTGTGGGGTCAGACACTCAGTAACATATTATTATTGGATGTACACTGTCAGTGCACAAACGCCCTGAGTGTTTACATTGCAACCTGTGTCACCTCAGCCTGCTGCAGCATTCTCGCTCAATATTGGACCAGTTTCAAAAATTGCTGTTCCCATTAGTCTCATAGAAACAAAGACCTGGTAAAGTAGGATCCAGGTGTAAAAATACTGAAGTTACCCTTTAAGGGGTGCAAAATGAAAACAATAAGCTAAAAGAGGCTAAAATGCTCAGCAGAGTTGAGGGGAGCTGCAGAATTGGGGATAATTCTCGGTTGTTTTTTTTACTATGAGCCATTTCTTTCACACTAAACATAAATATTTTATCAGTTTTTCAAATGTTAGCACAGCTTTAAATTTGATTTTGTCCCTGGGTTGATTTACCCCACCCACAATTCCACTCCCAGATTGTTGGGTCAGATAACAGCACCATCTGCTCTGGTCAAAAAATATTGCCAAACCCCTGTTGATACATAGATGTGTAACCCCCTGAGTTATTTTCTATATAAACCATAGGATATGTTCCATGTATTCTATTCATATAATATACTGTTTAAATGTCTGTAACCATTAACATTGAGAGTAGCATAATTTACTGGAGACAGTGAATGCAACATAAGAAGTTTGTTTAAAAGGTACAATGTTTACAAGTGGCAAGCATAACTGCCTGAGACCTCTGCTGACCTCACCAGGAGAAAACATCAGCACCATCTAGTGGACCGAAAAAGCAATTATTTATTATTCTAATACATAAAGTTGTATTAAAATGTGTATTTGCAAAAATGATGAATGTATATAAAAAAAGATTGATACTTAGCATCTGTGAATCAATACAATATGGCCATGCAAAATATTGCGATTCTATGCTGTATTTAGAGAGTATGGGATATTTATAATGTCAGAGCTGTTGCTGAGCTGAACATTACACTTTTTCTTTCTTTTTCATTTTTAATTTTTAAGCTGCTGAATGACTCAATGTGGTCTGTATAGATAAGAGGGGTGTGGAAATCCCCACTCATGCTGAGCCTCACACTGCTTGCACAACCAGGACCGTCTCTGAGGATTTTCTAACTCAACCTAATAATTTTTGTCAGTTATTTCAGATTGTTTCAGCTGTTGTGTTGTCTAACTTAAATGTGTTCTTTTGTTCTACCTGTAGGAAGACTTGCTCCATATTACCTTCAGTCAGAATCTAGCAGAAGAGCTTTAAAGGTAAAGTGTGTAAGGGGATTTGGTGGTGTCTACTAGTGAATTGCAGATGGCAGCCAGCATAAACTTATCCTTAGAATTCCTTCAGTGTTCATCACGTGGGAGGTTTTTTATCGGGAGCCGAATTATCCACAGAAGTCTCCTCCTCTTCAAAACAAACAGAGCCAGTGATTTAAACTGGTAAAAACACAGAGGAATGCAGTGTCATGTTACAAATTCATATATTTAGGACGCAGTCTGACATGTCACTGCGGGTGGCTAGTCCAATGTATGCCAGTGTGAGGTCACTTTTTTATGATAAGATCCAGACATTCAGGGGATTTTCACAGGAAGCCTAATTATCCACAAATGTCTCTTTCTCTCCAAAACAAATGAACCAGGGGTCTCATTTATAAACATAGCATACACACAAAATGAGGCCTGAAAGAGGCGTACGCACTTCCCACGGAAAAGTTGTGATCTATAAAGACAGACCTGATGGAAGGACTTTTGATGCATGCTTATGCACATTTTTAAGATGGGAAATTGGCGACACAGATGGTGAGGTTGAAGTCTGAATGTAGAAATTGTCGAATATTTTTTGGCACGTGCCATTTTTGGCTTTTGTCTGTACGTACAGTACATATTGAGTCTGGATCCTAGGCACTGTTTTATAAATGAGAATGATTTAAACACTGGAACACTGAGTAAAGTAGTTTCATGTTAGAAACCCTGGTGCCACTCAGTGCAGTTGGGCTTCTTACTATGGTGACCGACACAAAAACACTGTGTCCCTATCTGGAGCCAGTGTTTGGTTTGTCTTTTTTGGGCTACTGTGATCTCCATAAATGGAGACTTGTTCCCTATGTAGATATAACAGCTCATTCTAAAGTAAGGGGAACACAGTAATTCCTATTTTCAGGTGATTATACACTAAAGAAAACATACTTCTTACATTCCATTTCTGCCAATATAGCCCCCTAAATCCTACATACTGGACCTTTAAAGTATCATTCCACCAATTTGGAAGGCAGATCAAAGACAGAATGGTCAAAACGAAAGCAGCAGAGATATCCTGATTTTTCATCCTCAGTATGGATCATCTACTTCCTGTGATGTAACTCAATAATGCTGCATCCAAAGAGGAAGAAATCCAAGAAATCAGACAGTCACACACATTGCAAACAAACCCTTTGGTTGGACAAATATCCTTGAAAGAGAAAATGAAAGGTTAAATTATGACCCAAACTGTTAATTTATAGTTTCAAGATGCACCTTCTGCTTCAACCTTGAGCTGCTAGCAACATTTCAAATGTGCTAATGTTCAGTTTGACCTGCCATTAAAGTGATTTAGATAATCTGGATTAACAGTTGGATTGTTTCCAACCAGTCTAATGGTCTGACTGCTGATGTTGTTCCAGCAGACTTCATTGTAGTAATTTGTAGAGAGAGGTCTCAGCAATTACTTTGGTGAGTGCAGTATAACCGTAACTAATGAATAAAATGGAATTCTTCTTTAAGAGGGTACTCCACTGATGTACCATTGCACTCCCTATAGATGGTCAAAAACAGGGTTAAAATGTGTGCAGTGGAACCACAGATATCTTTTTTTATTTTACACATTCTTGCCAAAACCTGATGCTTACATTACCCAAAATGCAACTCAACCATTGACAGCTGGGTGGAAGATTGGGGTGTGTTATGCTAGTAGCATAGTAGCAGCTAATGTAGCCTGGAGCCTTGAGCATGCAGCAGAGATGAGAGTCTACAGAGCAGAGCCATCTAAATCACTATTATCAAGCTGATATTGCTTTTATTTTTCAAAGTCAGTGACACAAGTCAGAACCTTTGACCCTGTCGTCACATTCGTCACTGTTGTGGAGGACTCCAGTGAACCTTTGCAGCCCGAAGATGCCTTTGAGTTCAAGACACCCAAGGAGGATTCTTTTGAGGTTTCATAGTGGTGGAAGGAGCATGCTCAAATGTTTCCTAACCTGCATGGAATGTTTATGTCATCCCGACATCGAGCGCGTGAAAGAGACTTTTCCTCAGCTGGATTTGTCATTCAAGAACAGAGAACCCAGCTTAATGTGAGTGACTGTAGCCTGTGTGTGTTTAATCACGGGGGCAGGTTGGATTGTGGGACCTTTATTGACGAGCGGAGGCAGGCGCAGTTTAAACATAATGATGGTTAATGGGTTGGGTCTGATACTGAGCTTTATAGGTACGGGTGGGTTTTAAAAAAATGGACCCACTCTGCTTCAGAGGTCCTGTCAAAACACTTCTCACACCTCCAGATTTTTTCTGCTTTTCAAACTTCAGACCCAACAGATGCTGACTCAAGTGACATCACATGAGGACATTTGCCAGACTTCACACAGCTCATTCTGGAGATACCAAAGACTTGAACTTACATTTTTGATACACTAGAACTCCCCAACATCTGGTAACGTTTTGATGTATGAAAGCAGCACTGGAACTGATAACCATTTAACTTAGATTACAAACAGAACATCCCAGCATCACTTTAGCTCTTCAAACAAAACAAAACAAGACAAAACACCTCCAATGACGTACATTGATTAGATACAGAAATTCACCTAAAATGATCCCTGGCTCTTCTCCACAGAATCTGTTCTTCGGATCAGTACATTTGCAGTGAATGCTCCTTTAATGAACCATCTAACTGAAGGTGCAGACTGCTTTACTTGGAGCTGTAACAGAGGCCTGTTGTGTGTTCTCCTACTATGGCTGTATTTGTACAAGGCACAGAGGACCATGAATCTGAGCTTGTGCCCAGCACTGCCAGCTCCCGCCACTCCCTAGCAACACACAGACACAGACAGACAGACACACACACACTCTTTCTTTTACTCATGAGATCATCAATCTCCTCCTTGACATGTCAAGTGTATACATGTAGGTCATGGGTGGCGTGCAACTCTTTGTTAACATATACACAATATTGATATTAGTGTCAGACTTTACCTTTTCACCTCTAAATCCTTAGTCAGTATAGAGCACACAGCAGACTACACATAGCAGCTTCATCATGTGCCCGGACATGCAGAATCCAACCAATACTCCTATGCTGGAGTAATACTGGAGTAATGCTACCTGTCCCAAAAGTTTCTCTCATTCAATTTCTGTCAGTTAGTTTGTGGCAATTTGATAGAACACAACTCTATAGGAAAACGTACAGTGCGAGCACAATAACAACCAAAACAATAAGAGCAGTGATTTTCACACAGGAAACTGCTACAAGACAGGAAAACAAGATTATAACCTCACTTCACCCTAACCCTGCTGATACAAAGTTGGAAGAACACTTATCTAAAATGTCATTGTACACTGTATCATTAACCTCCCACATGAAGATCTGTATATCAATTACACGCCCTGTGTTATGTTGAACTCATGAAGAAAACTTCAGTTTTTCTTGCATGTCTCCCAGTAAACAAAGAATCCAAAAACTGAGAAAATTCTTGATGAATTGAAGTCATGGGGAGTCTGTGTTTAACAACAGCAAAACTATATCAAAACATCTGTTTATAAACCCTCACATAACTTGTGCAGTGTAATCCAAGTCTCATTTATCCAGTTGTATGCTCAGTACTTCCCAATCAGACAGCCCTTTCTGACAGGGAACTAAACTAAAAGTGAAACTTATCTATGCTCTCTTCAAAGCCAGACTCCACTGACAAAATCAGTTATTGTTACCTCCCTGAACACAGGAGCTGCTGGTAGGGAATATAGGGACTGTCCTTCATTACAGGAGTAGCAGATTGTGTAGCAAATGGAGATATTTGCTACACAATTTTAAGAAACACTGACATTTTGAGAGGTATGCTTATGTTAAATGAGATAGGTCAAGAAAGCAGGTGGAGGGGGAGAGGGGAAGAGTTATCTTACACACTGGAGCTATTTCTTGACCAGCAAATGGACCGTATATTTTTTGTCCCACTTTTCATAAAGCTAGGCTAACTGCTTCCCTCTGCTCCTGGTCTTATGATAAGCTAGACTAAACATGTACTGCACCACCAAATTGTCTATTAACAGCTCAGTGTTACAATGTGCAAAACTGAAAGTAAAACCAACACACCAGCTAAGCACATTTTTCTGTGGAAACAAATATGCAATTAAGTTGTTATGGTGGAAAGGCAGAAAACTGTGCAATATCAGTTGTTTTGTTGCTGTTTTGTTTTCAGCTGAGTCACTGTTGAGAGCGTCCTTTGTCCTCTTCCTCTAGTCAGCAGTCTCCAGCGACACAGAGATGACTGATGGTCATGACATCCTTGTGATGGCCGGTCACCAGACACATGAGCCTCCTCAGAGCTGGGTCAAGCACTGCGTCAAATACCATGGACAACTGTTGTCCCCAGTACTGCCTCTGAGACACAAAGCCTCAAAGCTTATCACATCACATGATCAACACCAGCTGCCTCAAGGGAAGTGAGCTGTTGGCTCAAAGCTGCTGCACTCACAGATGCCCGCAACAGTACAACTGTTAGCCTCCTAGCACTGCTATGAAACATTAAAGCTGCGCAACAACAAACGACTTAAAGCCATACTAATAAATATTTTCATAATAACAATGGATCAAATAACTGATTCTGAAAATATAGTAAAGAATACTATAGGGATCCACAATCTTGGATTTTTTGCTGATATCCGATATGCCGATATATATCAACTCATTTGGCCGATAACTGATACCACTGATATCCACTTTTTTTCCCCCAACCTAATTTTAGTGATCATCAAGTCTCTTCTGTGGTGGAATTAACATCATATTATACATGCATGGTCTAAATGTAATGGCCCACCAACAGATGGAGAAATGAAGTATAATAATTTTTCAGTGTATGCATTTATTGTGCAAAGTAAGAAAAAGCATGTTGGCTGATTCTGATAGTTAATTTTAAAGCTGACATTGGCCAATACCAATGACCCCCTGCTATTATTGTACATCCCTAGAATAGTAAAGAACCTACAGAGAATGATCTTCTCTGCAGTTTTCCTTCTGCATTTTAACTTGTTTTAGCACATTTGTTTGGTTTTTCAGTCCCCAAATTTACTGTTTCACTTCAACCTGGTATCCAGCAGCAATAGGCAGCTGTTTTCAGAGATAAAGTCTGACACTACCCACTCAGCACCAAACAGCAGACAACACAGTTAGCAACTAGAAGGCGAGCATGGCGTAGCATTTAGCAGCTAAAAAGACAATTATATTGTAGAATAATTGGGGGCAACATGAACAGAGCAAAAAGGAAAGTGAGAACTGAACTTGCATCCTTCCAAAAGAAAGATAATGATGTTTCTTATCTAGGCTACTAGATGTGCAAATAGACAATAGTGTGTTTGTTGCACATTAGTACATTAAATGTACAGGGTCAAACTACTGATTACTTGAGGCACAAACAGCATACTTCAAAGGCAGGCAATAAGAAGAAAAAAATGGAAATATTAAGGAAAAAGAAAAAACCAAGATAAAATATTTACATAACAGTGTAAAATGACAACCACACGTGTGTAGACAAACAGTATTGAGTACAGTTTAAGCATGAATTTAAACTGGACTTAAATGATCAAGATCTTCAGTTTCAATGAGCTCTGCGTCCGTGTACGTCCATGTACTCTGTGTTCAAATAAATACGGGCAGTCATCAAATTCAAATGGGTCATCCAGATCCAGTTGGTCAAAGTCGGGTAAAAATTCAGCCATGATTACTCCAAACAGAGTAACTCCTCGCGTATGTAAGGTCACTCCAGCGGTAACTTCCTGCAACAACTCAAATCTCGTGAGACATGAGATTTCAGAGCCAGACCTTCACCCTCTGAGTGAGAGTTTTGACTTGCCACAACAAACATATCCAAATTTTTACTCGATTTTGACCACCTTGATCTGGATTAGCCATTTGAGTTTGATGCTGTCTGAGTGCCCTATTATTTAATATAGCGCACACTCACGGGCAGCAGGCAGGTCAGCCCTAGCTTCATACTGGAGAAATGTCAAATATTGAACATCCTATCACTCAATTAGACAAAAGTAGATAGGAAAATAGGACCCAGGTTGAAAGAAACATTAGTTCCCCTTTAAGTTGAGAGGAGGTCTGTTTGTATAAGCCTGTGGCTTCTTGACCTCTCCTGACACATTTCATATTTTTTCTTTTTTACAATTTGGAGTTTCAGTTTTATGTGAGTGCAAATATAAAAGAAGAATAATACAAAAATATGCAAGATGTAATGTTTGAAACTGCAGCCTGAACAATGACCTTTTTTTTTTTTTTTACTTGAGAGTGACTATCTCCACTATCATAACACAACTGGGCTTAGTCCTGATTGGCTCCTTTGGTTAAATAATTTCTGAAATCTAATTTGCAGTATATGTGCTGTCTTAAACCACCATATCTGTGGAGGACCTATTATGCAGTTTTCAGGTTTATAATTGTATTTAGGGTCTCTACTAGAACATGTTTCCATGCATTCATGGTCCTCATACTGTCTGTGTTGAAACACTGTTATCACCCTCTGTCTAAGACACTGTGTTTTAGTGCCTTTCTTTTTAGCTGTCCTCCTGAAAAAGCTCTGTCTGCTCTGATTGGTCAGCATTTCTGGGTCCCTGACCGTAACTGAGAACACTGTACCGAATAAATCACCAGTAAAAGTTCAACCAGACATGTTCCAGCAGTAATATAATCTGAAACTGGTGAGAAACTTGCAACATCGGCACCCAAGGTCACGTTTTCCTGATGTTAACATGTAGCTACATGTACGTTAGCAGTGTACCTGCAGAGAAAAGTGTGAAAAATCACCAATAAAAGCTTATAAATACAACAGGACATGTTCCAACAGGAATCTGATATATCTATTTTTTCCTCGCCTAATTTTAGTGATCATCAAGTCCTTATATAGTAGAACATCATATTATGCATGCATACTCTTATCATGATGACCCATCAGCAGATGGAGACAAGAAATAGAATGCTTTTCAATGTATGTAATATACCATCATTGTGTAAAATAAGAAAAAGCATGTTGGCCGATTCTGACAGTTACTTTTAAAGTGGATATCGGCCAATACTGATGATGTGCAGATATTATCATGCATTCCTGTTCCCTGACATTAGCATGTAGCTTCCCATATGTGAATCTGCGTTTCCTGGGATAGCAAAGGAGTGACTCACCCTACTGTGCCTCACCTTGCCTCTGATTGGCTTACCCTGACATTCTTAGCCTAACCCCAGCCAATCTCAATGCTGTTTCCTAATTCTAACTAATACAACCAACGAAAGGAAATGAGTACTAGCCAGTCACAGGGAGAGTAAGGTGTGTCATTCCTTTGCTATCCCCGGAAACACAAATTTGCTTCCTGTAAAGAAGTGTAGGCTGTGTAATGTGCCTGGAGCAGAAGAACATGAAGAGATCTGACACACAATGATGTGATACTGTAGCTAGAGTAGAAAAACCTGTTGAAAACAAATAGCTCAGAACAGTAGGACCTGAGATTTTTCTTCACAGGGATTACTGCTACACATTTTCATTTCTTTATTTGAAACTGTGGCCACATTTGATGATGAACATCTTTCCCTGTAACACTATATATAAGACATAAGATATGAAAAAGCAGAACAGGACTCCTACAAACACCTAGCAACCATCTGGCACAGCTATCAAAACACTTTCAACCACCCTGCACTTAACCTAACTTTTATGACCACAGTAAATATTTGTAAACATAATGCAGAATATTATTCTTATCCTGAGCCACCATGTATGGAAATAACATCATGAAAACATAGATAACATTATAACGTTTAATGGAATATGATGCTATAGTAGACTATATCATGGTAGGTAGAGTCTGCTCAAAGGTCATACATGTGACTGTACCATAGACTGTGCATGATGGCTGTGGGGACAGCATGATGTTCTCTGACCTTATTAATATGGTGGCGCATGCTCTCACTGCCTGTTGCCCTCTGTCTGATTCTGACAGACAGCTCGCAGGTGTTTGGCTTAGCCAGGCTATATTTACTAAGGTCATAGATGGAACTGTGGGGCATGATACCAACAGGGATCTGATTACTCCACCATTGGTAGATCTCAAATACATGTTCAACCATACCTAGAAAGAAAGATTTTGAGCTTGAATATCTTATTCTCAGGGGTTTTAGCAATCTCATGTAGCTCAAACTCATTCTCAAAAATTAAATTAAATTAAATTAAATTAAAATGGAGAAATTAAAACATAGAGGATGAAATGCATGCTGTTACGGCTGTGTGTGTTCTGTGCTGCTGTCCCTTCTCCCTTGTCACGGCATGTGTCTGGGGTGTAACACATGCCCACTAAAACATAAATATATATGCTAGTCAAGTTTAGGAGTTCCATAGGAAACAACTTTAGTATTGGTTAGTTATGCAATTACTTACATTTGGTGCATAACCCTGACTGGCCTGCACTGGTCAACATTGGCCTTTTATTGGTCAAAATGTACATTCAATTACATTGCAATGCCCTGGACTTAAAAACAGGATGCACGCCAACTGGTGGCTGCCCTGCAGACAGGAAGTGGATTGTTGAGGAATGACTTCACCTCATAGTTGCCACCATGGCCCCCTCCCCACCCCCATAAACTCTGCAAAGGATGCTAAAACAAAGCTGCTTTGTAGTCCCTGAAAAGTTGTCAGTCTGGAAGCACTTTGACTGTTATGTCTATTAACCATTAGGTTCCTACATGCAGGGACAACCCCTGTTGAATGTGATACAAGCCACTCATTTCCAAATTAAGAGCTGTTGCTGAGCCACAGGAACCAGGAAATGCAATTCCCAGAATAGTTTGAGATAAATATCACCTCACCATGACAGAGCTTTGGCAAAACACCAACTTTAAAATACTGCTTTTCCCACATGTGGAGACTCCCCTCCGTTCTTCCTTCTTTCTTCCTTTATTTTTACCCACCCAAATGCAGCTGTTTCCCAGCGTGCCTGCAGATTATACTACTGGGAGACAGGGAGGATGGAAGGACACTGACAGGGAGGTTCAGTCTCATTACGGAAACACAAGGGACTAGCCGCATGAATCACTTAGCAACAGATGGAGACTGGGACAGCATGTACTGGGATCAGCCCATGTGGGACTGCAAGTATGAGAAGCTGATGTCTCTTTATGGGCGATACATCTGGTCCAATCTCTGTTCACCTGTGGGATCAATATTATGATACAACATTATAGTGTTTGGTTTGTTTCTTCCTATTTGTTATCTGGGGTCCCAAAAGGCTCAATACTTGGCCCGATTGTATTTAGTCTGTCTGTGCTTCCAAATGGTCATATTAATGATCCTAAATTGCTCTATTGTAAGTGATAGTGCGTCGAAATTTCTTGCAGGAGACCAGAGACCTGCAGTAATATTTAGCTTTTTATTAACTGTAACTGCAATGTTGCCTTAACCTGTACAGAGTATTGTAGATGCATAACCTCAACCTTACCTAAACCATGTTTAGGTAAACATGCATTCTGGGGGAGCGCCACCATCTTGGAAGGATAACATCTTTAGCTATGGTAGCTGCCGGTCTGATTATGTGTCATCTCTCAATTGTTCATCATCAGAAATGTATGAATATGCGCAAAAGACAAATGCCCATATAAAGAGATGCCCTTGATAGAAGCAAAGGAGCATATTACAAAACTGAAGTTAGTTAATGATATTGATCCTTGCAGACCATGACAGCTTACAGTTATGGTCTCCGATGTCTATCAGGTGTTTGGTGTAGCACCTACACCTGACATTAAAAAAACTTAAAACCTTTGGAGGCTCATTTCCAGTTTACAAATGGGTGGATAAAGGACCTTCAGATGTAAAAGCCAAATGTCAGCTACACAATCATCCGGACAAAGATAAGCCAGCTAATGTTATACTAACTGAATGCTAACAAAGGTTGGCTTATCATGAAAAATTAATCTACCAGTATCTAGCAAAATGAAACACATAAAGTTAGCCTACCTTGTGTCAAGAGGGTGACACTAACTTCTGGGTTGGCCTACAGAAAAAGTAATCTCTTCAGCTCCCTATAGTACCACTCTAGCTGTGGAGATGAATGCTTATTGTATTGTGTGATAATATCAGCATGTGTAATCAGAAAAGGAGGGGACCCAGACAACTTCCTTATGCAACTCTAAAACAAAAGTCATATGTCTGTGATGCATGATGGCTGAGACTAATGTAAACATTCCTCCCCATAATGTATTGAATGTTTGGAACCAGATAAGAACCCATTCAGAGACTGACCCAGTTCTCAAGTTCTCAGACCCCAAACATCACAACATCAGTGTCAACTCTTACTTCAAACCTGAAAATGATCACCTACCAACTTTGTTGTGAATTTGACTGTGTGAACTGTGTAAAATCCCAGAAATCACACTAATGATTTTTTTTATATTAACAATGGATCAGATGTTTAATGTGAAAGTATGTAACACAAATCCAGCAATTTCAAGGTAGAAACCTTGTGCCAATAAGTATACACCATTATTTGCATCGAACGAAGGCCCTGTTTTGTTATTCTATACACTTTATATATTTGGAAAACAAAATAATAAAGTCAATGAAAATCAAAATATCAATGCTTGATATGAGAGCTTTAGCTTTTATCATTTAGGGTGTGAACAGGGTGTTTATCACTCACTCTGTGTGTGTGTGTGTGTGTGTGTTCAGAGGCTACATTATAGTCCCAGCTGCTCTATGTGTCAGCGACAGATTATAAATAGACTCAGGGCCCAACTGGAAAAGTCCCTGCAGCTGAGGAGGACTCATGACACTGGGAAACTTTCCCTGACATGCACCCAGGTAATTTCTATTTTTTTTTTTTGCTTGATAATATCCATAAACACGGCTTCATGGGAACTCACTAATCACTGTTTGACTCGTCTGAGGACTGTTTGTGTAGGCCTGCCTCTGTTACATGTTACAGTCCTCTGTAAGTCATCTGCAGGAGTCTGGTTCAGGCAGGGGGAAATTATTTGCATCTGTTATTCATTTATAAATAAAATAAAATTATATTTGTATATCTACTGAGTTTTCTCTTTTGAATAATCACTGTAATTATTGTCCAGGGACGTACAGCCGCCTGTGGCTCTCAGCTCACTGAACATTATAGTGTTTTATCTGCAGTGGCTTCTGTTACACCCTCATTACATCTATTACAGAATTACTGTCATTATTTTTATGCTTCAGTGACTTTAACTAAAGCATCACATATCAACACATCCCATCATTATTGTTATTAGAGTACCCTCCTGAATATGAAGTCATGTAGGTGTGACTTGTAAGGCAGAGCCTAACCAGCTTGGCTACGTCAAGTCAGCCACAATAAACGCTGCCGAAACAGGAAGTATTGATCTTCAATCCAAAACAAACAAACAAACAAACAAAAAAAACGTTTTGCAATGTCCAATAATTGTAGTTATCTATAAATAATAACTGAACTCAACTTTGATAACTCACTGATTTATTAGATGAATCTTTATCAACTTTTTTTTTTTAAACAATTATGATAATATGACAAAAAGGCACTTGGCTCATCCTCTTGCTCATATGTAAAGAACAGTGAGATCCGCCCCTCTGTATTGTTTGGGAAATTTGTGGATTTTTAGCAACCTGGGGGACGATTAGAATCTACAATTTTAGAAAACAAATGCTATGGGTATTATATTTGCTGATTCAACTATTAGTAAAAAGTATATTTTCCCCAGCTATGTAAGCAGGAAAAATCTTAGTGTATAACTTACTCTAGTTTTAACAAGTCAAGGCTGAACCTGCAATTTCTCACTTGGGAGGAAGAAAATCAGATTTGTTTAATCTGCCATTTTATTGATGATGATTTGCTTTTTATTGTCTTTTTACTGGGAACGACATATCAGACTACTTTGTCAAATGTCCAGTGTGTATGATCTAGGTGGATATGTTGGCACAAGTTAAATATGATATTATGTCTTCATTAGTGTATAATCACTTGAAACAAAATTTTTTTAGTTTAATGTGTTTATTACTTTACAATGAGCTGTTTATATCTAAATGTGTAGCGGGTCCTCTTCCACAGAGTCTGCCATGATGTTTCCACAGCAGCATAGAACACACAAACTAAAAATTTGCTCTACATGGGGCCATTTGCATTTTTGTGTTTTCGTGTCCGCCATTGTAGTTTTCCTTGTTCTAGTAGATTACAATCTGCAACCTCACCACTAGATGTCACTAAATCCTACACACTGGACCTTTAAGTAAGATTTAAATAGAGTTGGAATCTGGAAATACGGACAATTCTTCTTTTCTGCCACTGAGTGTGGTACAATATAATTTAAATGTTGAACATGAATATGTGCTTGAAAAGTATATAGAAGTATATATAATGTTCAAAGTGATGTTATTTTCTTTTGGTTTTGCATAGGTCACCAGATAATGCATTTATTATTATTATTATTATCATTATTTTCTATATTAAAAAATGAACTACTCATATTTCTTAATGTATATATTACAGTATATTGTATGCTGCATTTTTAAATTTTACTACTATTAATAAATGAATAAAAGCTCTTTTCCCTCCCAGATGGAGATTCTGTGTATTGTGTCTTATGTTGTGTTTTTTTCCCTGTAATTTTTCCTATGTGTTGCTTTGTTTGTTTTGAACAGACTGTTAAGTCAAATATCCCTCTGGGAAAATAAAGTCTAATCTAATCTTATCAGATCTAATCAGATCTAAGCAGATTGGTATTTGTGACAGTGTCATAAGGCCGTTGATACACCATGTACATCTTAGTGTTGGTAAATAACACACCTTTGTCATTCTATCAACAAGGACTTTTGATTTTGATTTGATTTTTTATTTGAATTCTTTATTTCGAGCATGCAGTGTTAAAAACAATACAAAATAAAATAAAAAATAAAATACAAAAAAGTATATATTTATGTATTTAACCAGAAGGTAAGGCAACACTGGGGCAGACCACACGGATCCACCAACATGTTCGAAAAGGAGTAGGATGAAGTATACACTTATCTAGTCCTACCCCTTAATTCCAGAAAATCTCATATTTTACAACCACCTATAGTATCAATAACACACTTAGATAAACATACATATCCACGCACCCATATTTAGCTAACTGTATAATATAATGATATAAATACTTATTCAGTTATATAAAGTGCCCTGCATTTGGCTGTAATAATATGTATAGCCTATTATATAGTCTGTAATAATAATAATAATATATAGTAATATAATATAATAGTGAACTACTGACAGTGATGATATAACAACAATACATATACCTCCATATATACTTGATTAACTATATAAGAATAGATGTGTTATATACACTGGTTCATATATATATGTGTGTGTGTGTGTGTACGCCCAAATATATACATACTTTATTTTGAAAGTCTTAATCTTCAGTTTCCGCTTCATGGCTTTAGCTTGACACCAGCTCTAAGTTGAGGCGTGTGTTTGTTTTGCAGCCTGTGAAGTGGACGCCGGTGAGGAGAGGGTCACACACCGGAGCTGTCAGCCGAACAGGTGGAGTTTCTCAAGTCTGTTTCTCCCGGTGAAACCCGAGCCGAGGGACACGGTGGCGGGGATACACCGTACCTTCGTATAATATCGGTTGCTCGTGTGTTTGAGAGAATTATTCGTTAAGCCCGACCATGACATCGGTGTGGAAGCGGCTCCAGCGGGTTGGGAAGAGAGCGTCCAAGTTTCAGTTCGTTGCTTCGTTTCAAGAACTGACGGTAGAATGTACAAAGAAATGGTAAGTAACTACTATAACTCTTCTTACGAGCTAATATAGTGGATATGTGTTGTATTTGGCAAAGTCATCACAATGTGTTCTGTCCAAGTGTGTAAAGGACTGACAGCCTTGTCGCGTATGGGAGGACAAAGTGATGCCGAACTGCTGTCAGATATCTTCACATTTTTCTTTACGGAATAGTCATGTACGCCACAGAACAAAATGGCATTTGAAGGATCAGTCAGACCATGTTCAGCTCACACCCCATACGCCAAGCTGCATTTTTTTTTAGATAAAGATGAACCTTTTATTGGTTCGCATGTTATTACATCATTATTACATTTCGTCACGATACACACAGAGGGGCGGAAGCTGAAAGTTGATATAAAACGCTTTCGTAGTTTTCAGTTCACCTTAGGTGGAGTAGGCTACATGTTGGTGCATGGATCTGAATAAAAATCTCAGTTAAGCTGTGAATAGTGCTGTTATGAGGACGTTTTCTATCGGAAGCTTTACCTGTGTTTAAAATGCAGTGTTTAAAGATATGTTTAAGATACGGTGATGCTCCTCACAGAGCACGTCCCATCACTTCCGCGTCTGCTTGTTAATGTTGAGCCTGTGTAGTTGTTACCATGTGGTATGGCATCCTGTCAACTAGGGCAGCCCGCAGTCATGCTAAATAAATAACCTGGCTGTAGGAAAGCTTGGTCATTTCTGGAAGAACAGTTAGTGTCAGGTGTGCAGGTGGAGAAAGGATGTGGTCATCCACACCATCAGGACCACCAGGGCTGTACCCAGGATTTTAGAACAATGAGGTCATAAATTCAGCCCTTCCCCTTCAGTGCGACCCTACCCACCAAAAAAATTTCTGATTAGTCACCATGGCTGGATTAATTTGTTAGGGGGCCCTAGGGCAAAATATTTTTTTGGGCTCAGATTCCCACCCCGGTACCAGGGGCATTAATATAGACAGTGCAGGCAGTGTGGTTGCACTAAGGACCACGAGGTTTTTTTATAGTCAGTATGCTTAACCTTTAAATCAACTATTTTATAACTAAAAGTCAACAATTAAAATTGTCAAATAATATTAATAATTTCTTAATTTCATATTTTCTTTGGTATTTTTGTTATTTAAGTTGGTATTATCCAATGTCAAGTCTCTGACCATGTGACAAGATGATATGTGCATGATAGCGTGCACTAGTACTAGTCCAAGTACACCAAAGTCCGTGCCTGGGCACAGTACTCCTATCTGTGCCCGTGTCCACTTGAAAAGGTGGTCTCGAATACGGTTCATTTGTACTGGAATCAGCTGTTGGGCCCCTGTTTATTACATTTTTATAGTCTAGCAAGCTTGGGCTACTGTCCAATACAATAGTAAGCAACACTGGACTATTGTAGACTCATGGTCACACAAACACTTGACATTAGGTGTTGTTGGACCATTACACTAACCATGAGAACCAGGCTACACAAACCAAGTTTCACATTTTGGTCAGAATAAAGACAGAGATGCACAGACACAGCAAGAACTAGGCTTCCCTGCATTTTGCTTTAGTGATGCCGTCCAATTCACTCAAGCAAAGAGCTCTGCTGGCTGCTCCAGGGGTGGGGACTGTGTCAACGAAAACGGTCCTGCAAAGCAGCAGAGCAAGTTGTAGATTAAGTCAACAAGAAAAAGACATTCATTGGCAACTTTCAAATACTAGATAAAAGAGGTAGTTATGAATATTTGGCTTTCAGTCTTTGTGGAAACACTCAGTCAAATTAAACAGCAGGATACTGATGGAAAGCTATAAGGTCTGTGGCAAAATATCTTTGCCTCAGTGTATAGGTGAAGGTGTGGATCATAATCATAAGTAATCATTAATCTCTTAGCTGTTAGTCTGACTGCTTGAATCTTGGCACTGTAGGAGTTCCTTTAATTCCATTGTCATTACTCACAGAGTAGTCAGCATGTTTTTCCAATTCTCCAGCCCTGGCTTGTATAGTGGCCTACCTTCCTGTCACTTTGTTCTGCACTCAGAGACGTATCATGCACACTGACCAGTATCAACATGTTTCTGTCCCAGATAAATCCTGTCATAAATGCTGCTTATTCATAGATTGTGAGGATTGACACACTTTGCTCTGCGCTACAGTTACGCTCTACCCTAAGGCACACAACAGTACATTAAAATGCACAGAACATTTATGGGGAAGCAGGAGCAGACTATAAATGTAAGATATATAAAACAATGTGTTTATGGTGTTGAAATAGTGTATTTTGTTAATGGGGTCTGGAGGGATCTTAGAGATTTCTGTGGAGATTTCTTAACAGGATAGTCCAGATTACTTGAAGTGGGGTTGTATGGAGTACTTACCTATAGAGAGCATAGCACATACAGTAGATGTCAGTTGGCACGCCCCAGTTCGGCTAAGCTGGCTGGAGTCTGACATGGATGTGTGCACTGCTGTGGAGGTATCAACAACAAAACACGTTCCACCTAAAAAAAATATCCCACCTTAAGAAAATCAATATCAGTTTAAGTGTATGCTACATTTAGACTATTCTCACTGTTTTACCTTAATGTCAGACAGTGATTTTCAACTGGAAAATGAAGTTGTTGTATCGCTCTCTTTACAGCCAGACTCCATTGAGAAAAACAATGATTTAACATTGCTGAACACAGGAGCTGCTGGTATTCCACTGCCTCAGTTATTTTTTTATGTTATTGTGTGACTTTGGCATTTGAAAAGTTAAGTTCAGATTCACCAAAGTCACACAATAACACGAACTAACAAACTGATCAAAGGAGCTGCAGCTCATGTGTTCAGGGAGTTAAAATTGCTGTTTTTGTTAATGGAGTCTGGTGGCTTTGGTGGTGACGAGAGCATAGACGGGGAACTGAAGCTGTTAACAACTTCCCTGTCAGGGGTGGCATAGAGCACTAAAAATCCTCTTAATATAGCTTACACTGAAACTGATCTTGCACGAGACGTGCTGTATGTAATACACCGGTGTAGTGTCCCAATACAACCCCACTTCAAAAGATCCAACTATCCCTTTAACTTGGTTTCAAGGGTAGATGTTAGCAATGACAAAATTAAAGTGCTCATGGTAAGTCAAAATTAGGAATTACGAAGTCAAGATTGTGAAATGATTGTTATTAAAAAATGTTACTGTATGTCAAAATTGTCACATTTGACGTAAAAGTTAGTCATTATTTGATCATTCTCAGAACCCATCGGCTGTATTCGGCGTCTGATTTCCAGCAGACGGCGATACAGCCTCTGGGGGCAGACCCCCGATTTTTTGGCATTCTGGTTTGATTTGGGCGGAGGAGGCGAATTTCCGTTTCCGACTTCCATTTATATTTAAGTAAATATGCTGAACCATTTCGATGGATTCAGAGTTTGCAGTGATGCCAATTATGTTCCACCTCGTTAGTTCACCACACGGAGCGTTTAACCTGGCAACAACTGCAGCCAGCTCAAACGTGATTGATCAATATCACGCGGACTACAAACAGCCTAGCACCGGAAACCAGGGCTCTTCCGCTCTTCTTCCGGAGGCAAGATCTCCGGGGTTTGCCTACAGACTCTACATTCACTGAATGTAGAGTCTGTGTATAGAGACATAATTTAATAATCAGAGATAAGCCGAAATGTTGTCAAAATTATGAAACTATACAATAACTTAAACTATAAATACTAAGTAACTATTACTATATACTACTTTACCGTAATCTCTGTCTGCAAATTTAAAAATGTGACTCTCATGGTATCAGATAATATAGGATATCTCATGGTTTCAACTACAGAGGACAACATTTAGACAGTATCTAGTATTGTCCAGACTGACATATCAGCATATATGTCAGATATGGCAAATATCGACATCAGTATTGGCCTCAAAAATCCTGTCGGTCATGCTATACTTACTATGCCTCATATTGTTTTATAATTTTGACTTGATAGTCTATTTTTTGATTTACTATCTCCTAAATATTACTTTGTATCTCATAATTGTCACTGAGTCACAAGTTTGGTTTAGGAAGTGAAAGCTTTGATACAGTGTCTAATAATTATGACTTAACATGAGTGTATCAGTCCTTACGTTTCAGAAGTTTTTTTTTTTTCTTGTCTTGACATAAATGGACACACAATTTCGCAATGGTTGACTCTAGTAGGAATGACAGCATAGATCACATGGTGCTCCAGGGCTTAATGGGAGGTCCAGACCTCATAGTTCTGGTTGTTTGTGATTGATAATGTTTAGGTGTTAATGTTTACACTCTCAGGTTTACAGTAGTTTCAAACCCAGAGTACCTCCTTAATTTCTCTGACAGTGTTAACCAGCAGCTCTGGTTAAGGCTATGTCTGTACATGTCCCCACTTGATATAACATCACAGAACTCACAACAGCCAGCTGCAGCCTGAACCCACATATCATGTTTCATTTCAACTGAGTGTGTGTGCATGGTTAGGTGGAGGGTTTATGCGCATTATCATCTGTGATTAGGATGAATATTACAAATACTGGATGAAAAAACAACATTTAAACGACTTATACTCAAACTCGCTGCACTCGAAGGATGAGTTCAACATTTTGTAACATCATCTCATTTGCTTTCTTGATTTTGGGGATCGATATCAGTCTAATGTCTGTGCCCTGATTGTTTAAACTATGCAGAAACAACAATTTAAATAGACATTTTGTGGTATTGAAGGAATTACATGCTGGAGGTATTTCTTAATCTGTATCCATCCACCCTATGCTTCTGTGCAGTGTCCCTGGCTATGTCTCCAGTTGCCAGGCAGAGTGGGTAAGCACAGTTTTGGTCTCTGTCCAGCAACAGTTGTATTGTACTGGCAAACTCACTGTGATGTCAAGACTCCAGGAAGCTGCACACAGTCACTGCACCTGGCTGTTGTTAATCATGAAATAGTTCCAGCATGTAAATCCCTATAAAAGCCTCAAATGAAAATGGTTCGGCAGTTTGATGCAGCGTGTGCAGCGATGCGGGCGCTGCATCGGACTGATGTGGTGAAGAGGGAGCTGAGCTGGAAGGCGAAAAGCTTTCGATTTGAGGTGTTTCAGGCATCTAATTAGGATGCCGCCTGGGTGCCTCTTATTTGAGGTGTTCCTGACACGTCCCACTGGTAAGTGGCCCCGGGGCAGACCCAGAACACGCTGGAGGGATTACATATCTCATCTGGCCTGGGAACGCCTTGGGGTCCCCCAGGAGGAGCTGCAACGCGTCACTTGGGAGAGGGACATCTGTGGTGCTTTGCTTGGCCTGCTGCCCCTGCGACCAGGCTTCAAAAATGCAGATGAAAATGGATGGAAACAAACACACAAACAAACAAAAACAATCAAGATACAGCATGTCTGTAGGTGTATTTATGAACTATGGACAGAGCCAGGCTAGCTGATTCCTCATGCCTCCAGTCTTTACGCTAAGCTAGGCTTACTCCATACTTAAAACACAGACATGAGATTGACATCTATCTTCTCATCTTACATCAGAAGGCTAGTGAATAGGCAGGATTCCAAAAAAAACCTGCTTCTTTAAGATTATAGACTTCTATTTAACAGTATTTTACAACTACAAGTTTTTTACAGTAACAATCATTTTTATCCTCTCAATCACCACTTGGCGGTTAAACGCTAGTTCAGTGTAACGTGTTGATGTTACAAGAAAAATTAGGAATGTGCACTTACATGTATTTGATAGGATTTTGAAGTGTGTTTTAAACAGACATCACCTTGCACAGCAGCAAAAGTTGAGTCAGGTTCAGTTGGGGTTTTTTTTGTTGTTTTTTTTTGCCATGGCCTTCTGCATGCGTATCTGCTGCACCTGGGCAGTGGTTTCATTGAAATGAATGAAAACGACTTAAGGAACAGAGTTCACTCCCAAATCAAAAATACATCTTTCCTCTAGCTGTAGTGCCATTAATTGGTCTAGATTGTTTTGGTGTGAGTGTTGGACACACCGGTCATAGAGTTGTCCACCTTTAAACAATCTAGACTGATAAATAGCACCACAGATAAGTGGAAATAATGCATTTTTAGGTGAACTGTCCCTTTATTGCCTCTTATCAGGCATAATAAAGCCGAAAGGAGAGTGAAGGATGTGTCAACTCATCACTGTCTGTCTGTACCTACACAGTTTTAAGAAGAAGTCAAATAATAATTAAATAAAATAATTGAAAGCATCTGTAGGGGCTTTAAAGTTTAGCAAGAAATAAAGCTCACTGATGACCTATGGGTGACATCACAGACAGTACGGTTGTGTTTTTTACAGCCTATGACAGGAATGTGTAAAATGTGGATCAGCTAGATGGGCTGTCTCCCTGAACTGATAAGCAAAAACCTCCTACATTGAAGCAGTGTGTTTATCTAGTCTGGGCAAACGATTTAGAAGCGAATGATAAACAACTTCCCTCACGCCACCTAGCATTCCCTCATATGGTAAAGCTCCAACACCTCGTACTTCAAACTGATGAAAACAAATGCTCAAGTTATTTGCAGGTCTGACCTGAGCGTGTAATGTAAATGACATGTATTCTGCCTTGAGAAGCTGTGCTTTGCAAACCACTTATCTAAAGATGACTGGGGCTAAAAACACTATGGTACATTTGTAGGTCAGCCCGTTGCAACAGCACAGGAACACGTCTGTGATAAATAGAGAAGCAGGTGTAGGATTGCTACTAAGCCTCTGTGAAGTTCAGCGAGTCAGACGTTGTCTATTTCTGTTCTGTCTCTTTCACCCTCACTCCACTCTCTTTCACAACTGTTCTCACCAGTCTTCACATTAGTTATGAGAGTTGTGCAATAGAAGAAGGAGTTCCAGTGTCCCCACTACTGTCTGAGGGCTCTTTAAAGGCCACTGCTGCCAGTAGTTGATCATTTGCACCAGTGTTTATACCATACCTTATTTTTGCTATTCTTTTTTTTTTTTTTCCCTCCATGCCAGTGATAGATGTGGCTGGCGGCATTATGTTTTTGGGTTATCCGTCTGTACATCTGTCCCATGCTTGTGAACAGGATATTTTAAAAAAAATGTCTCAAGAGAATTTCTTTAAATCTGGTTCAATTGTCCACTTAGACTCAGCAATGACTGATTAACTTCTGATGGGCAAAGGTAAAAGGTCAAGGTCACTGTTACCTTATTTGTCTCATTCTCATGAACGCAATATCTCAAGAACAGCAAGAGGGAATTTCTTAAAATTTGGCACAAATGTTCACTTGGACTCAGTGATGACCTGATAAGATTTTGGTCGTCAAAGGTCAAGGTCATTCTGACCTTGTCTGCCTCATTCTTATGATTGTGGTATCTCAAGAACACAAATGACACAATTGTCCACTTGGACTGAAGAATAAACTGATTAGAATTTTGTGGCACAAAATTCACACAAATGTCCAGTAGGATAAAAAATTAGGTGATGACATTTTATGTCCAAAAGGTCAAAGGTCAACTTCACCGTGACATCATAATGCTCTGCAAAACCACTTTTCTGGCCATAACTCAATGCCATATCTCAGGAACAGAAGGGGACACATTTGGTCAGTTACGGAATTGGTGACACTAGTCTTAAAACTGTGCTGATTGTATAGGTCCTCTGTGTGTGAAGCATCCATGTTTCAGACTTAAATGGTAAGAAAAACTTGACTGGTCTGTGAAGGTTTACATCAACAGGGCAGTAATTCTATTTTTTTTTTTTTTTTGGAGGGTAACTGTTGTTCAAAGGCCAAGAAAGAAACTTTACTCCTCACCTGTGATTAAGTATACAGATATGCAATCTAAGGAGTCCTACCAGCCATAACAAAATAATGTTTTCTGTGGTCATGGTACAAATACAGTTTACACTGACCTGTCTATAGATCACACACACTCAGAGGCAAACGCAATAAGTATAGCAAATAGGACCAGTTCACTGTAAACACACTGTATGTGACATTAAAGAAACTGATGCACTTTATTGTTACTAATCTGGTATGTTTTATCCCCACATTCAGTACATTATCACATTACCACACTAGAACCTTCTCTTGTGATGCCCCTCCCACTCCCACTCCCACTCCCAGTGTTGGCTGTGTGTTATACATAGTTTATTAAATAACATTTAAGTTTATCCCCTGCATGGACTCCCTCCTCACATTCCCGGTTTGTGACAGCCTCACTCACTGTTTACAGTCTGCGACCGCTGTGGTCAGTGTTTACTTTTTCCCCACGTCAGAAACATGTTTGTAATGTGACCTCAAGCCATACTGTTTTCACAGCAATGGCTTCATCCACAGCTTGATTCTGTTTCTGTACAGTGTTCCCACAACAAGCTGCTGCTCTAAAGTCTCACATGATGATGTAAGAGAGGGATATTCTATGCAAGCAAATATTATAGATATTTGTTTTGAGCTTGAAAACTTGATTTGGCCTGAAGTGAAGGCTAAGTTAAGTAGTTGTGCTCCAGATGGATGAACAAAACAGGATGCACTTTTGTCAACTGATTGGACAGTTTGACTTCCTCTGATCGGATGATCATGAGGCAATGTGCTGATTGGCTTGTCAACTAAGGCAGAAAAACAGAATCTTTAAGACTTTGTGAAACCTCAGTGTCAAGTACTGCTGCACATATTTTAATTACAAATACACAAAATCTTTTTACAGCGACAAAATCTTTTTACACATGCAAATTATGTGTGCACAAATCATTTTCACACGTGCAAAATATTGCTACAGCTGCAAAACTTTGTTACACATTCACAAACTTGAATATGTAAAAAAAAAATATCTGTGAACGTCATTTGTAAAGCTCAAAATATTAATAACCTTTATTTGCTCCAGTAGATTTCAGCCCCTGAAGTCTTGAGTTTCTCACTATTTACTGGCATGTTTGCAATATCTTCCTCTATCTTGTTTTTTTCTCACACAGGCACACATCCAATCCAGCTGTTTATCCTCGGCAGATTTACTCCCCATCACTAAGTTCTTCCTCACACAGTCACAAGATTTTCATTTTCTCCTGGCTGAGCTCTTAACCTCAGTGATTTGAAAACACACAGACAGGCTTGTGTTTATGCTGTGTGTGCTTTTCTCCTGGGCTTGTGCTCTTCCTCAGGCTACATGATTAGATTACATGAAATCAGACGGTGGTTCCGAGTGAAATATCTCAACAACCGTAGGATTGCCATGAAGGGTCATGATTCCCAAAGGATAAATGATAAACATCTTGAGGATCCCCTGAATTTTTGTCTAGTCTGTAAACATTGTCATTGTGAGCATGTTAGTTTGCTGACAAAGTGTTTACCTCGAGGCAGTGTTGTCCTAGTGTACAGTCAGACGGAGGTGCTAGTGTTTTTGACTCTTAGGATACGTCCAACATGACTACTATTTCACTATATGCTACCTCATATTATATTAATTCTCAGTTTTAAATTTATACAATTTTAAACGCAATATGTCAAAAACATCTCAAGGGAATTTCTTGAAATTTGGCACAAATGTCTGCCTGGACTCAACAATGAACTGATTAGATTTTGATGGTCAAAGGTCAAGGTCACTGACCTTGTCTGTGTCATTTTTGTGAATGCAGTGTCTCAAGAATGCCGTAAGGGAATATCAGTAAACTTGGCTGAACATCCACCTGGACTCAACAATGGACTGATTAGCTTTTGATGGTTAAAGGTCAAGGTCACTGCGACCTAATTTGTCTCATTCTTGTGAATGTGATATGACAAGAATGCCTTGAGGGAATTTCTTCAAATTTGCCACAAACGTCCACTTGGACTCAACAGTGAACTGACTGAAATTCAGTGGTCAAAGTTCAGGGTTACTATGGCCTTGTGTTCGTTCCATTCTTATTAATGAGATATTTCAAGAACACCTTAAGGGAATTTCTTCAAATTTGGCACAAACGTCCACTTGGACTCAGCAGTGAACTGACTGAAATTCAGTGGTCAAAGTTCAGGGTTACTATGGCCTTGTGTTCGTTCCATTCTTATTAATGAGATATTTCAAGAACACCTTAAGGGAATTTCTTCAAATTTGGCACAAACAATCACCTGGACTCAATAATGAACTGAAATGAATTTAGTGGTCAAAGGTCAAGGTCTTCGTGACTTCATAAAACATCACGTCAACTTCTGACATCATAATGTTCTGCAAAAACACTTTTTGGCCGTTATTCAACACCTCAACTCAGGAACAGAAGGAGAGACATTTGACACAGAATTGGTGACACTATTTGGTGCCCCCCTTGAAATTGTGCTGATTATAGAGGTCTTCTGTGCTGCTGTGGAGGAGATGTATGTGAAGCATCCAGGTTTTCACAGACAAACTTTATGTGCAACTTGACTGATTTGCAGAGGCATACAACTGCGTGGCTGTCATTCTAGATTTCACTGTTGAGCTTTAATTACACACACAAAATATCAACAGTCAAACTGAAAATGGAACTGAAACCTCATAAATCATATTTATGTTTTCTTGGAACAAACTGAATTGAACTTGAATTGATTTGCGTATGTGTGTGTAATGGTAGTGATTAAAAAACCCCACTGGAGACACTAACATGTTACTTGATTGCAGGCAACCAGACAAACTGAGAGTGGTGTGGATCAGGAGAAACAGACGTCACAGCACAAAGGTAATAAAGCAAAGAAGAAACTGATGATATTCATTCAAAAACATTCAAATAGCCAATAGTCTCTATGGAGCTCATGGAGCAGAAATGGCTAAAACTATGAAATATTGTTCTGGATTTGAATGGTTTTTAGAGGATAAAGATTCTCTTTCTCCTCTATTTCCTGTATGTGCTCTGCAGAGGCTTTAAAATACAGTCCATAGGAAACAAAGATCGTTTGTCAGATTTTTTTGTGGTATGGCGTATGATGAGAGTGTGTCTATATCCCCAGCTCTGCTTGGAAGTCCATCCAGGCTGTGCTGATTTCAAATCACAAGTATTCAGATCACACTTAAACATGTACAGTCCATGTTTACGCCATGTCCATGACTTTATCTGTATCTCTCTTTTCCTTTATGAGTTTTCTATAAATTATCTCAGAAACTAACAGCTAGTTCTTCATACCCGTCATCTGCCATGTTTGTTTACTCTTAAATCACGTTTGATCGTAAAGATTTGCAAGATTTCTGGTTTTTGAGAGTCAGGATTGGGACTGTTCATGAATGGAATCTGTTAGTGGATGGTGTGCTATTTTGCAGGCTGTTCCCATGCACTGTTCATATGTATACCTAAAACACAGAATCATGAGCCAGTAATTTGTATACAAACAATGTAATTGTGAAGGCTGCATTCACATGACAAATGTGCTGACGGGAGTGAGAAAGAGAGTGGTAGAAAAAATGTGTGTAAGGAGGAAAGTTGGGGATGCGGATGGGTCAAACAAACACAGGACTTTCCCTCAGGAGCGTGGTGGTTGTGTGAAACCAAGTGAGTTATTTTAAGGTGATGATGCCCAGTCATGATTTTCGTAAACCTAACCTACATAACTTCATGTTAAGTACGTAATTTGACGTGACAACTCCCAGTCATGATTGTCAACATAACTTAACATCAAGTACATAACATGATGTGACTACGCCCCGCCATGATGTCCCTAAACCTAACCTATGCAACTTAATGTTAAGTACGTAACGTGATGTGATGACACTCTGTCATGATATTCCTAAATCCAACCCATGTATCTTTACTTTCCTTAACCTAGCCTACGTAAATTAACATTAAGTATGGAAGTTAACATTAAATAGCCCTAAATTGTTGAGTGCGAATTTATAAGCTATAACATGAACCATTGTATGTATTAGGTGAAGCTGTGTTTGGGTAAATTGTGGCTCTCCACACACTATAAGAGCAAAACTATCACAATTATCATTAATTTACATTTTTATTTTATGTTAAGTGTGGAGTTTCCTACATTTTCCACATCTGTTAAGATTTGAATAATCTTTTATCATGGGCCAGCCTTTTAGATCCATCAAAAATCGGGGCTTTGGTGACGATTGTCTGGAGGGGGAAATTGGGCCCAAAATCAGCTTGCTTCTTTCGTAACGTGTGCCCGGCATTAGGCAGCAACTTGAGGACTCATTCCCTTGTTTCCGTTATCTTTTCTGTTAGCTCCACAGCTGGCAGCCGGGGATCAAAAACCCCTACAGAGGCCTGGTGCTGTGGCAGATTCCAGAGAGTTTAGACATCACTGTAACACTCTTCAAGGTACGAGGTTAAGTCTCTTTGTAGTTGAACATATGAATTCTTTGGCTTACAGATGGGAAATAGGTAAGCTAATTTGTTTGTCTGTCAATAGGAACCTACTGCAGAAGACTTTGAAGACAAGGACTGGACCTTTGTCATTGAAAATGTGAGCAGTGTACAGTACCTGCCTTATCCTTAGTTGTGATTTCATTTTATTTACTTTTATTGGAAAACAACATACTCTCTGAAAAGATATTTCCTGTGTTCAGTCTTGACTATCATGTCCACTGATTTTGTTTATCAGGAAACAAAAGGCCGTAGGAAAGTGTTGGCATCAGCAGACGTTAATATGAAGAAGTTTGCCAGTGCCACGCCGGCCCAGTATGACTTAACACTGAAGCTCAAACCGCTGTCTGTCAAAGTGGTGGAAGCCACGCTGAAATTGAACCTGTCCTGTATCTTTCTCAAAGAGGGCAAGGCCACGTAAGTCATCAGCCCAGCAGCATTTCAGCATACTTTACTGAAAGCACCAAGTCTTCAGAGATGTATAGTTGCATTTCAGAATGTAATCAATACAGTTTTTTTTGAAGCCCAATATTGATTATTTTTGACCCAGATATTCTTAGATATCTAACGTTTTAAGCAGATTCTGTTTCTACTCTCCACAGAGATGAGGACATGCAGAGTTTGGCCAGTCTAATGAGTATGAAAATGAGTGACATTGGAAACCTTGACGACTTTAATGACAGTGATGATGAAGGCGGCGAGGAGAGGAGGGCCAGCTTTGGAACCGGACAAATTACTCATGTTACTGGTAAGACTGGGGACACACTTGAGGATCACTGGGCTTATTACACCAAATGAACATGCAATTACAGTCTGACAAGAAATCCTAATCTCGAGGCATTCAGGAGCTACTTGATCCAAATCCTGAAGGTCCTGATTCAAACCATAAATTTTTAAAAGCTTAAATTATTGAAATGATCTGAATGAGAGTTAACAGGGAAGATATGACTCCTCTTCCATCTATTTATTATCATTTTCTATGAATGGGAATATGTATAAAGATCTGATTGAGTGATTTTAAAAAAAGAGCCGAAATGTACCTAAAATGGCCAATCTAGAAATTCCACTGTTACGTGCCTCTACTAAAACCTCTCTATATTTGCATCTGTCTATGCACAAGCTATGTTGAGATGTTATGGTGTGGTTTGCCGGAGGTGTTGGGGTGCAAATGCATAAATCCAAAAGGATGTTCTAAAGTATACTCTAAAAGTTTAAAGTTTTATTAAGCGGAGATAATATCTTTTTTTTTTTTTTTTTTAAAGCAAAATGATGTGAAATACAAGAGGGCTCCTTTGACTCAGTGTGAGCTGCAGTACCACATTCAAAGCTCTATTCATTTCCAGAGGGTAATTTTTTTTTTATGTTTTGCGATGTAAATGTTTTGCCCTTTATTTTATTATCTGTTGCTTTGCTGACAGACCGCTGGCTAGCTGTGTTAACATGGGGAACCATAGTGCCCATGGTCCACCCTCCAGTCTCCACTGGTTAGCTAATGTTAGCCTTGCCCACTCTGCACTGCACACCACAGGGGTCAGGTGGGAGTTAGCTACTGGTGCAGCTCATTCAACAATTAAAGCGAGTAGCCCTCACCTGGTGATGGCATAGGATTGTTGCTGTACAATCCTGCTATACCCGAGGTATCCCTGGTGAGTAAACTGCTTCATTTTAAGATGCAAAACCCCTTTAGCACTGTTAACTATGTTAGCGTCACTAGCCACACTGACATTGCTAAAGGTGCTAACAGATCTAACAGTATTAGCTGAAAGGGTTTGAGCCTCAAAATTGAGCTGCTTACTCACTGGGGCAACCTGTAGGGAGACCAGGAGAGTGGGCCCCATATTTCTACAGCAACGCTTTTAGGTCTGGACGGTGTTACAAGCAGTAATTGTTGAATGAATGGTGCCACAAGCATATGTTAGCTCCTGTTGGTGCCCAGTGCAGTAAAATGAATAGTGGAAAAATTTACCTCGAGACCGGCAAGTATAATTGGCCAAAAATATTCCTGGCCATTACCCAATTGACGGTTAACCGTTGACATCTCTAATACTGAGATTTTTCATATAGACCTTGTAGTTGCAGAGAAATGCTAAGTTAATTTTGTAATTAGTTTGTAATTAGAGAGCAGACCTAGTGAATAAGAGCAATGGAGAGAAGACCTTTCACTCTATCGGGACAGCAGAAATGCTACAACATTACAGCGGTTAAAGAGTGATGTTTATTCCCTCTACAAATGATCTTTGGCTACGTCTACAAACCCAACAACAGCTGGGTTTAATTTTATTCTGTCATCAAGTTATTCTCAGGGGTTAATTAGCTACAACTGATATAATCTGACGCTGGCAACGTCTGTCAATATAAGCAGGGAAAGTGAAAGCAGTGTAAGCTGAAAATAAAAAGCTGCTTTCTAAATGTTTCAAGATTCAAGATTCAAACTTGAAAGTTCCTGAGGGGCAATTTGCTCTACAGACAGTAGTCCAACACAGATGAATACCATACATTGCACACAACAAAACATCAAGATCCATATCCCCTTCACTGTCAATGTGAATCATGGGAAAAGATTTCTTTCTTTCTTTCTTTTTTTCAAAATGAGTCAAGCACTTCTGTGTGAAGGTCCACATTTCTGATGTTACAAATCTGTAAAGCTACCAATGAACCTAATACTGTCTTTTTACTTTGAACTTGCACCTACCTGTTGGCAAAATGTAGATTAACCTAACTCACTCTAATAACCATATTCCTAGATAAAACCCAGCATTGCCTCAGCATGGGACTACATTTATACAACTGACCTTTATACATAACCTTCAGTGCTTTAATAATAACAGACAACAGATGATTGGTTAAAAATCTTAAAATTCTTAAATCTGGTTAAATACTATCTTGAAAAAGTCCTTTATAAGCATTAAATTTACGTGTCTGGTACCTCTAAACAGCCTGTTAATACAATGTTTGTGATATGATTTTTCTTTTGAAGATTCTAATTCTAATCTCAACATCTGATAAACACAGCCACAAGTATACTGACACCAGCTTTACCCTGCACATGCCTCCAAAGAAGTCTGTTCTAAATAAAGTGTTGCTGGGCTACATTTAGTCATGTATACTGCAACATGCAACTTCCACACTACAAGGTCTAATTAATTCTGGGAAAGACTCGACACCCTGCCATGTTGTCAACCTCAACTGTGTAGGGTCAAACAAGGATGTCCCTGGTCACCTTTTTGTTTCTCTTTGAACTGTTTTTCTGAAACGTTTGCTTCCACTTTTGTTTCCTATTTAAAACCCAGTTCCCTTTTCACATAATCTTTCTGTCTGCTGTTCCTTTTTCTCTTTATAACAGCCTCTGGTTCTTCTAGCACGAGAGTACATGATCTGGCTTGGAGGCCTGCAATTGAATCAGGCCCCACAGGTAACTGCATCTGTTACCCGATTTACTCCTCCCAACCATATCGCCAGAGTAGATGTTGGCATTGTACATTCCTGCAAACTGTGCAATTGTACATTTGTACCTTATTATGTAGCGGATACTTTGAAACTTTATGTTTCTTTACATTTCAACAATGATGTGGTTAATATGTGGCACCATCCTTGCTGGAAACACGGTAATGTCTCAGTAAAAACAACAGCTATTTGTGGCACTATCCTGGCAGGAAATATAATGATGTTTTCGTAAACAGAAACAACTGTTCTCAGTGACACTATCCTGGTTGGAATTGCCGTGTTGTCTGGGTAAATAAAGAACAACTACTTTCCACTACTTCGTGACACTATTCTGGCTGGAATGGTTGTCTTGGTAAATAAAATAAAAAACAACTGTTCTTAGTGACACTGTCCACGCTGGAAATGTGGTGATGTCTTGGTACAAGCAACTGCTCTTTCGTGGCACTATCCTAGCAGGATATGTGTCTATGTCTTGGTAAACAAAAACAACAGTTGTGGAAACACAGCCGCTGGAAACACAGCAATGACTCGCTAAAACACAACCAGTTTTGTTGCTTGGTGGTTTGAATAGCAGTCTGCAGCTAGGCAGGTGTCTCACCTAGACGTCACGCCTAGATGTGACGCCATACTGCCACGCCACGTCACTTCAGAAATGTTGATAGGAAACATATGAAACTTAAAAAATGTAATGTATCTGTGGTTTGCAGAAATGTACAATGCATTTTTTTCTCGTTTTTGGGCTGCTCCTCCACCTTCCTGATTGGTACACTACCCCCCTCACGATCCCCCGACACCCCCCAAACACACACACACACACACACACACACACACACAAACACAAACACACAAACACACCACATTGCACAGTATTTGAAATTGTATTTTTTGAATTTGCTTAAGTAGCCTAGTATATTTTTGATAACATGAAAATAACATATCGGAGTACTCAGAAACCCACTCTTTTCATCTCATTCCTCTTCCTCTTTTCACTTCCTCTCCTCATGTGTTTCCTCATATCTGCTGCCAATTGTCACTTTCATCTGCACATATTTATTCTGTTTTTTTTCTGCTCCTATCTTCTTCATTTATTCTTTCCTTTCAATCCTTCATTTAATCTCTCTATCCCCAACTTTTCTCTTCACCCTGTCCTTCCATTCTACTCATCTCTTATCTCTCACCCAGTAACCTCAGAGATGGATTGGAAAACGTCCTCTGGCATTTCCTCCACCATCTCGGTTCCATCTCGTCCTCCTCTGCCCGAACCCCCAGACCCCTCTGTTCCATCCTTTTTACGCACACGACCACCAAGCACTGCCCAGCAGGCTCGGCCCTCCCCCTATGCCTACTCACTGCCAGCCTTTACAATTGCTCACCCTCCTGCACTTCCCAAAATCTTCCAGCCCACTGCCGGATCAGGTATACGTCAACAGATACTCCTTATCCTGTGTCGATTATTTTGGTTGATCATTTTTTAGTAAATTGTCTTATCAATTTACCTCTTATCTTATCTTAACTTGTCTTATCTTGTCTTAACTTAACTTAACTTAACTTAAGAAATCCTAACTATAACCTCACTTCCCTATAGTGATAGACCCAGCTTAGATGTCAAGCAAACGACTTTAAACATGACGTTTATTGTAGACTTAAAACTGAAAGATACAAACACATGCAGTTCTGTTGTAACCTGCTGGTGCTGTAGTTGAGCATGTAGTAGGCCTGCTGTAGTTTGCTTTTAGGCTTTAGACTTTGACCTACCTTAAGCCCAGTTCAGACCAAGATTCGCGGTGCACAGGCAACTACTTCTGCAACGTTCTAATAATGTGCCGGTTCACACCAATGCGACTAGATGAGACGATGTATCATCTCTATGCAACAACTCTCTATACCTCTGTTCTGATTTCCACCTTTTCATGCTTATTTTGTGGTTGAATATAATTTCTAGCTTCTCAAAATATGAATGAGGATAGTGATAGATTAGTGATAATAGTGAAAAACATAAAAACGAGCATCAGATGGAGCACCTGCAAATGAGGTCTGTGGTCATTTTGACTTGATCAGCGGACTTCACTACAAGCTGATTGGCTTAGACGCAGGCGATGTGCTTTACATTCTAAAAAACAGCCGCCGGTAATTCATACACCACTGCAACTGCGAATCATTGGTCTGAACTGGGCTTTGAAATCAGTCTGACTGTACCACTTTTAGATTTTTTAATAATACCTATAGCCAAGGCATTATGTTATCAGGTTGTCCGTCCATTTGTTTGTCGGTATGTACATACGTATGTCTGTATGTATGTCCACCCATCCCATTCTTGTGAATGAAATAGTTCAGGAAAGCCTTAAGGGAATTTACTTCAAATATGGCACAAACATCCAATTGGACTAAAGAATGAATCGATTAGATTTTGGTGGTCAAAGGTCACTGTGACCTCACAAAACATGTTTTGGGCTATAACTCAAGGACTTGTACACTAATTATGACAAAATTTTGCACAAATGTCACACAGGATTAAATCTTGGAGTGAAGTGAAAAGATCAAAGGTCAACTTCACTGTCAGCAAAAACACTTTTCTGGCCATTACTCAACACCATATCTCAGCAACGGGGTGGGGGGATTTGTTCAGATACTGAATTGGTGACACTAATCTTGGGTGTCCATCTTGAAACTGCTGATTGTATAGATGTTTTGTGCAGCTTCGGTCAAGATAAGTGTAAAGCATCCATGTTTTAGAATTTGTAGTTTCTTTGCAGCAACATTCATATTTGAAGCATTGTCAACTGTCATGACTACATGAGTCTGGACAGACAGGGATGTAAACTGCAATTTGACTGGCTGGCAGAGGCTTACAACCACGAGGCAGTAATTCTAGTTACTGTTAGGCCTAGGTTCCTGAGATTAAGTAAAGAGAGCAAGCCCATTATTTTAAACATGTGATCTGGAGTTATGTAATATGACATACATTTTTAATTGATCTGTGGCACCTCCTGCTATACTGATAAGTCAGTATGCCCTTCTTTTGAATCTTTGAGCCTTACACAGGCCTATAATCCTTTTCTCCATTAGCATCAGTTTGAAATTTTCTCTTCCATTTGCACAGCCACAGTCTGCTGTCACAGTAAATTTGTGGCTTTTGGCTTTTCTCCATCCTCATCCAGACAGGACTGTTGCCAGGCCAGTGAAGTCAAGATGAATAGATTGCTCTGTTATGCTCTAATCTGTGTTGAGAAGGAAAGTGGTTTGCAAAGGAAAGCTTCTCTACATCGTAGTTATACGGTACAGCAGTGAGTGATATTCTGTCAGTGTTAGACTGATGTCAATTTGAAGATTGATATGAATGATGTATGTATGGTATGTAGACTAAGTACCAGGCTTCATCCTTTAATCTTGTCATTTATTTCCACTGCTTGTTACCTTCCCATGAAGCAAAAGGTGCAGACAACCTTGCACTGAAGTCAGTTTAAAATGACTGTGTAAGGCCCTGATCACACAGAAAGTGTTTTGCGGGTTGCAAAACATGAGGTGCACCATACTGCCCTTTTTTTTTTTTTTTTTTTTTTTTTTGAAAAAATGCCAAAAAACATTTGCTACGCCTTTTTATTGTTGCCAAGCAACCACCCCATCACCTCCTTACCCTAACCTTCCTGTGTAATTAATCTACCATTTATTTATTTATTTCACAGTAATTAGTTACTAAAATGGACAGGCAGAGGGAACTTGCTGTAACTCTGGTTGAGGGTGAGAGGCTGTTTGCAAATAGTTTGTTGGGCACAGGGAAATTGAGATCTGTGTAGGTACATGAGGCCATGATAAAGAGGGTGGATCACATCCAGGAGCTTCGCTTCGATGATGGCCATTTCCAGGCATGTTTCAGGATGACTTGAGGGCAGTTTGACAACCTGCTGTCTGTGGTCGGGCTTAGCATAACAAATATAAATACTAACTACAGGGAGTCCATTAGTCCCGCTGAGCGACTGAGCACCACCAGTTTCTCCTCCATTTTTTTATCAACTGTAAACTTGTTGTCGTGACCACCACAGAAGGCCCACCTCTCAAATCATCCAACTGGACAATGGGAAAAAGCAAAGATGACATAGGGCGCTTTTCTGCACTGAGTCAAGTTTGAGTTCAGAGTGCTCCAGCAAAAACACCAGGCGCCTAGAGCACAGAAACATGAGGCATGTAGCAATGCAAAAACAGTGAGCAAAAGGCTCCATCCACATTAAAAATAATTACAAAGAGCCGCCTCAAGCTGCTAAAATGCTTTCTGTGTGATCGGGGCCTAAGATGACGATAATATGGTGAACTACCGTATAAGGCTTTAAGTATTATTTAAGTTATTATTGGAGGGTTTAAGCCCATAAGGCTTAGGTGCAGGTTTTTTAAGTCTTGTTAATTCTTATTTCCTTATATGCCCATCTGCCTGTTCTGCTCAGTTTTGTTAGCTGAATGGTTTTACTCCGGATTACTAAACTGTTTCTTGTTTCCCAAGAAATATAATAACAGGAAAAACTAGTTACATTCTAGGTGCAAACCAAAGGGGCTGACATTTACAAAAAATACATATCCCTATTAGAAATATCAGTTCCTTATGTAAGTACTTTATGGATGCAATTCTCAGAGTCAGCAGGGGTGCAAAACTCAGCAGCACAATGGTAACTTTCTTTTGGCCCACCAAATGTATCTATTGTAGGCCTTAACCATCACAACAAGATGTCTGCCACCAGCTTTACATGGAAATACTTAAACGATTGAACATGAAGATGCAAAGTGCTTAAAATGCGGTTTGCTGGGACACCTGGAATCTCAGTATGATAAAATTCTAAGTCAAAGCCCACCAAAGGGTACAAGAACATTGGATTCATACTTTTTATCGAAGGCACTTACCTGGGTGAAATACTGGCAGAGATGGTAGCTTATGATAGATTTACACTCAACAGAATGGCAAGATGTTCTAATGATTATTAACATAAATGGCATTACTTTGCCTTAATAATTATTAGTAACACCAAATAACCTACTGAAGTCATCAGTTTGGGAATGCATTGGTTTATGCATAACTCTCCTTGTTGCATTTACTGCTGCTTGAAATATGACATATGTGTTTTGACTTTAGCTGAAGTAATACCTTAAAAACAAGTCAGTTTTTGGGATTCCTAGTTTTGTGTAATTCTAAAAAAAAGGTAAAACTAAGTATTTTTAGTTTTACTTACCATTTTTTTCTGCTTTTGGTTTGTCTTCCTGCTCTCCCCTTTCCTCTTTCCTCTTCTGCCATGTCCTGTATCGATCTTTTCCTCTCAGCTCCTCGAAGGCCCCATAGCTTCCACAGTGACTCCTCTCCAGCTGAGGGCTTGGAGGCTTTCTCTACCTTCACCCCTTCTAAAGCAGTCTCCACCTCTTTTCTCTCTTCTACACCCTCTGATCCATCTCTCCATCATCCTGCTTTCTCTGATACCTCACAGACAGGTATTACATAATTCAGTTCAAAAACAGTAATTGGTTTCTAATTGACACAAGGTTTTCACAGACCCTTAAAAGCAATGTTTGCATGATATCCAACAAATTTTCTCCCCATGAATGACATTATGTTCTTAACGTACAGCTACTTAATGCAAAGTTGCAGAGATTAGGTTTAGGCAACCAGGTTACTGTTGTTAGGTTTACGAAAAGAAATACAGTGAGGATGTACCTTAAAATGACCCAAAGTTCACATGGATCCGAGCACCTGACTCCAGGGTTAAGTCCCGGGCGAAAGTCTGCTTTTTTGTGACCCATCCACCACCCAAACCTGCCTCCTTATAAGTGCTCTGGATTGTTTACAGCCATCAGCGCATTGGTCACGTGATCGCAGGCTTTCAAAATACGTGGGTTATGTACAACTTTGGGTGCGCTACTTTTTGTAGGAAAACATTTGAAAAATTTGTGAGAACTGAAAAAGGCATTGAATTTATTAACCTAAAAATAAGGCCTTAATTGCTGTTAAATTTTCTTAACTCAATCTTTCAAAAGTCTTAATACATGCCAAGACATGGAAAGTAGGATGTTATGAATCTTTTTTTCTGGCATTGCATTGTAAAATCTCAGAATAACTGGTAACATCTTATCTTTTTTGAATAATTTACCTAATGCCTCTTGCATTAACGCCATGCAGATCAGGACAGCAGATCCACTGTCTGCTTGCTAGCTGTCACTGAACCTAAATTCAACGAAACTGGCTATTTAACCATGGTTTTGTGGCATGGCTAAAACTGGTTCATACAATGCACGGTGTATTCCATGCAAAAAGTTTGTCAACCTCAGTATGATGGCAATCAGTGCAGTCAATTCCCACATGCAGAGGGAGAAACACAAAATCCCCAAAGAAAACTCGCCAACGAGCGACAGGTATTTCCCAGCTCTATTTTATTCTCATCCCTGCCACACCTTTAGCTCCATCTCTAACAGTTGCACAAGGGTCAGCAGCCACAGATCTCAGGACAACTTTCAGGTGTATGCCCACAGAAAAAGCACTGTGGTGTTCGAACACAGTGACAAAACTCCAATCATTCAAGCCAAATGAGTCAAGTCAAATATTCCTTCAAAACAAGTATGTTCACATTTTTTCCCTTTAATTTTGTTCATTGTAATATTGGTCTTTAAATTTCATTCCAGTTGCATTAAAAATGTATTTAAAAAGCCTTAAATTTAGCTAACCTCAAGCTGTGGGAACCCTGTGACAAAACTATCCAAAATATAATATGGTGCTGTTTATTGGTGTTGATTTACTTTAAGGGCTTAATGCTGCACCCACATTGAATAGAAAAGACAGACATGAACTCCTACTTCTTAAAAATATCTTTAGAAAGCATTAAAGGGATAGTTCATATTTTTTGAAGTGGGGTTGTTATGTGTACTTTATCAATAGACAGTATATTACATACAGTAGATGTCAGTTGGCACCCCCCCAGTTTGGAAAAGCAGGCTGGAGCCCGACAAAGAGGCTAAGCAATCTACTGCTGTGGAGGAGTCAGCATCAAAACATATTTTAGCCACCTAAAAAAGTCCCACCTAAAAATATTGCTGAAAGAACTGTTTTTCCTAATAGAGTAGTAGAGTCTAACAGTAAGGACAAAGCAGTGAAAATACTATATATATAGCATTCACTTAAACTGACACTGTTTTTTTTCCTTAGTTGTTAAAATGTGTTTTGTTGACCCCTCCACAGCAGCAGATTGCTGAGCATTCATATCGGATTCCAGCGTGCTCCAGCGTGGGGCATGCTGACTGAAATCTACTATAGATAATACTCAATCCCATTTCAAAAATCTGAACTATCCCTTTAAAGAAAGCACCTTTCGTCTTGTTTTTGTTATTTGGCCAAGTCCAGGGCTGTGGTTGCAGCAGTTTTCTTTAAAGCTGGGGAAATCGATGGTCACCATATATTATTTTACATGTATATAGCTTGTTGAAATTGCACTCTTTCAAATCACAATATGGATGCAGCTTTAGTCTTAGCATACATTTGCTCTGCCATTTTTCATCACTACCCTCTTTTTCTTTTCTTTTATTCTTTCTGTCTTCATCTGTCAGCCTGTCCCAGTGTGTGGAGACCACAGAATTTTCCGTCTTTTTCTTCTGTGTCCTCCTCTTCCTCCTCATCCTCAGCTCCTGTCAGCTCCTTCCCTTCTATTCCTCCACCGCCTCCTGCTTCCAGACAGCCCAAAGCCCGTCTCACCTCTGTGGGCGAGACAGGCTCTGCCCTCACCAGGCCCACCAGCCTGCCGTCTGCCCCTGAGACAGGTACAGGGACAGTTCCTGTCAGAGGCTTTCAGTTTCTACACCTGTTACTGTGCCTTTACTTGTGTTTATCCCTCCATCTTTCCCTGTTCTTTTCCCCTTCTCCTTATTTATTCCAGCTTCCTGGCAGAGTGAATGGAGGCCTCCTAAATCTCAGGCCCCTCTAGCACAGCCTGCCCTCTCTCCTAAGTTTCTGCATCCCTCTGCCAATGATCCTGGACAGCCTGCAGTACTGCAGAGACAGCAGACAGAGACGCTATGTAAAGCTGCTCTACCTTTAACCCATCTCAAGCCTGATATCCTCCTGTTATTCAGCCTCAGCCTCCCTGCTGCACTCATGTGTCCTTTCATTCATGTTCTCTGTTTTTATCTAAACCCAGAGCCTCCTCTGCTGTGCTAACGTCTCATTTGCTAATATGTTGCTTTGATTCCTCCGCACTGATTAAGCATTCACATGAGTTTAGATGGACTATGCCCATGCATTACTTAAAGACTCAGACTGATTCAGGTTTTCTCACATGCTGTATGTAATCCACTGCTGGATATTCATGCTCTGAGCAGTTGGTGTGAATAACACATTTTATATACACATCCCACATGAGAACAATCTCCTTGACAAATTAAAGGGTAAATCTGGTGATGTTCTGTACCCTTCTTCTTGTCAACAACTCTCATGTGCAGAGCCACAACAACAATGCATTGACCTACTAAGTATTGTGTGTGACTATCAAAGCCTGATATGTCCCCTTCCTCTGTGCCACAGAGCTCCTTTGTTGTCTAGTAACTGTTAAAAACACATCAGTGAGCTACACTGTTGTACTGGGTTACATGCTCCCTCATTATTATGAACACACAGTGTAGTTTATTCTGACTCAATCACTACAACACCTGAAAATAGTCCCAAACAATTGCATAATTTCCTCCCGTTATTGCAATTATTATTTTTTTTTAAATACAGTGTCCAGCCATTGTAGGAAATTATTTAGCATTATTAAAAATGAAACTATTTATTTATTTATTTATTGTATCTGTTTTTAAAGATTTATATCTTCAGTAGGAACCAACACAAGTTGCTTTTACATACATCATGTGAACAAACGAATGCCCCAGCAACATATTTTCTTTCTATGTTAATGCACTCTCAGATATTATAAAACAGGCAGCAGAATTCCCTGTCTAATAAATTAAGTAACTGATGAGAATGTGTTTGTGGACACACTGTAAGAAGCGGGAAGGGCATTGTCGCTTTTTTGTAATGGTTTTGTCATGTCTGCATAAGTCTGCAAGGAACAACAACGGCTAAGTTCAGTATTTTTCTTTTTTTTAAATTGGGCTCTATTTTCTCATGTTTTGTGTCTAAGTGACTAATGGGAAGAACAATTTTTGAAATTGGTCCAGTACTGAGCAAGAGCACTGCAGCAGGCAACAACAAAACAGGCTGTAATTTAACCACAAGGGGCAATTGTGCACTGTTAATGTACATTGACTCAAAGTGCTTGTTTTTGCCACTGATAGCCTCAGATTAGTATTATGAGTGTTTGACAACATTATTGAAAGGATGTTGACAGAGGTAGACGTTCTTGATAAGATCTTTTTTGTTTAACTAGAAACAGCCCTGAAATCGCTATCACTGTACCCACCAGATTTCTTTTAAAGAAACAGTAATTTTAGCTTGTATACAGCCAGCATATTTTCACATCGTAATGGATGATTTAGGGGTTTATTTTAGTCAAACCAAAGTCGATGATATTTGATTCAGTGGAAAGACAAACCAAGACAGCTTTTATGAGTTTTATTTTGCTCCTGTCGACTTTGAATGAAGTTTGTTTTACAATGATAAAATTTCTGTTTATTTAAATGGAATCTGGTGGATCTGGCTTAAGTGAATTAGGTCTGTTTTTGATTAAACAAAAGGACCTTACACTTTAGCAAAAAGGTCTGTCTCTATAGGGGTCCTTTCCATAATGTTGTCAGACACTTAGAATAACAATCTGAACCTGTCAGTGGCAAAACCAAACAATGGACGTAAATTGATGGTTCAAACAAAAATATGGGAAATAGGGTCCAGGTTGAAAAATGTACCCTTTAATGTTACAGACTTCTATCTCCAAATGACACAAAAGCATTACTTGTACATACTGGTTCCCAACCCCCACTATTGGGTTGCCAAAGGCCTTCTTGATTTTAAGGGGTGTAAAAAAAATGTTTTAAAAGATATAAACATTGGGCCTTTATCTCAGCATTTTATTCATTTCCGTGATGTAAACTAAATTAAATTGTAATTTTTGAAGTCCAGATTATTCAAGGTCTAAACTTAAAAATTACACAATTATAACGACCAAAGAGATGATAGAATGATGGCCGAGCCTCAGGGATGTATGATTGTTAAAGTTAAAAAAAGTTAAGAAAGCAATGTCAAATACTCCATGTCTTGACAAGAGCTTAAGAAAACTTATAATGTTAGCCTTTCAAATGATAATTAAGTTATTACAGCGGCTAAACAAATCTCGTTTTTGCCCTCTCTGTATAATTAACCTGTGGCAGCCTTCACATTAATATGACAGCGTTCAATTCAGACCTCTGCGTTGGGGTTGTTACAGAAATGTTACTGGGTCTGATCTACTGTGACTTCAATTGTGACTCCTACAGAAAAAGTGAATTATGCAAACATGAAAACAAAATGTAAAATTGCCAACATGATTCAGCAGGTTCATGTTTGAAAAGGGTGTACAGAAATAATCTTTTCACTTCCTGGGCCCAAACTGTGTCCATCCCATTCTTATATGGTGTTTTTTGCCTCTGGTTCCTCTTATGCTGCTTCTGTTGGTCCTTTTCCAAGTACTGCACTACCTGCTCTCTCTGTCATCTCTCTGTTAGTGACTGCTACAAGAACTAACACTGGAAAAAATGCCTGCTGAACTGATTTTGGAAAGCACTCTTTAGTTATGTGTCACTGATATTCCACCTTCCTTTCCCTCCACTCTGCCCTCTTTCTTCTCCTCCTTCCCATCATCCCTCTGCCCTATTCTGTTTCCTCCCTGTCAGCTTCATTCTCTCTGCCCACTGGTCAGTCTATGGAGCAGAAAGCCCAGGGAGGGGCTGGATTTGTTCCTTCCTTGAGACCCCAGGTCACCCCTGCAATAGAGTCTTCTTTAAGTCCTCCCTTTGCTCCTGTGCTCTTTGGGCCTCCTTCCTCTCAGCCTCATATAGCCCAAACTGCCATAACCTCACACAGTGACCAAGATGCAGGTACAGAATCAGAAAGGAGCAATGATCCACATTGTTCCTACTTGATTAGAATTAGCACTGAGTGACTCAATCCCATCACTATACAAGCACATGTCTCCCCCTTCTGGTTGTTTGCATTAAAGCAGCTAAACACTTGATTCTACACAGGTAAAAAGTCACTGTTTATGCTGTGCTGGTGTGGTGGCATATGAACATCATCTTTCAACTTACTATATGTGATCTCTTCTATGCTTTTCTTTTGTTTTAGAGTTCAAAAGACAGTTGAGTACGCTGAGTGAGGAGGACAACCAGTGTACAACACCTACAAGTGAGTGTGGACACAAAATGCAGTGCAGAATAATAAGTGACACCTATATGCGTTGACTACATGGCTAACTCTATATAATTATATGTTGTTCAGGCCCTGATCCCAGAGCGCCAGCCAGCTGGAGGCCAGAGCTGTCCAGGGCCTCAGAACGGAAAAGAGATGCACATTTTGGAATCGAGGTTGTTAAGGCAACAGCAGGGTGAGTAAATAGAAAAGGCTGCCTTTAATCAGGTTTGGTGTTTCTTAATAAATGGTGTGGTTGGCATGGCTGTAAAGGAATAGTCCACCCTCAGGTACTCCAACACTGTTAATGACATCAATTTGTGGCATCAGATGGATTAAAAGAGCAGTTTTCTCATAACAGCTGAGAATACCCTCAGCTGTTGGTGGAGCTGCCATGAGCAAACTCTATTCACTGATGAAGAACATCGTGGTCATCGGGCTGAAAGGACTCAAAAAAGTAGGAGGACCTTGATTTGGTATTGTTTTGTCAAAAGTTCTTACTTATTTACAAAGTATTTTTCAAAATAAAAGGAAGAAAGTGCTTAATGAAAATATTTAAGCATGAAAGATGTAACAGGCAGAATAGTGACAAACACCAGAGCAACAAAATGGAGTTGATAAAACAGAAACAAGATCAACAATAGACAAAATGATCACCTAAGAAGAGGGATTCTGTGAATCTTGTGAAGGTTTTTGAAAAAGACAGCTGATCTGGAAAATGTATCCAAAGTTAAGGGGAGAAGCAAATATTTTGTCTCTCTTTATTTTAAGCCAACATCTGGGAATAACCAGGAGACACGGAGTAGCTCACCTGAGGGATTATTAGTTCTTATAAGTACATGAGGACCCAATTTAATCTTTGGAAAAAGCCTGACTGCATAAGATTCTTGATATGAAATGAAACATCCAGAGAAGAATTAAATGTGACAGCTAAATTCTAGAGTATATAGAGAATATTCTAAAGTGTACATCTTAATATTTTAGTTTAAAGTTAAAGTTCAACTTTGTTATTTTTCATCCTGGACCCCATTTTCTCATGTTTTTGTGTCAGAGTAACTAATATGAACAACTTTTGAAATTGGTCCTTTATTGAGCAACAGTGCTGCAGCTACGTAGCAGTACAGTAATTTTAGCATGTATAGAGCCAGCGTATTTTCGCACCTTACTAGGTGAATTAAGGGTTTATTTTAACCTAACCAGAGCTGGTGATTCTTGGAACAGTTAAAAGATGAACTAAAATGGCTTTTATGATTTTTTTTTTTTTTTTTCATTTCTCTCAACTTTGAATGAAGTGTGTTTTACGATGTTAAAATTACTGTTTATTTAAATGGAGTCTGGTGTGTTTGAGAATGGTGATTTTAAGACTGTTTCTGTTTTTAAAAAAAGGATCTTACTCTTTAACAGGTCTATCTCAGTAGGGATCCCTTCCATAATGTTTGTAGATACTAATACCAATCTGAGCCTGTCAGTGGCAAAAACAAACACTTTAAGTGGTGCACAATTGCCCACAGGGATTACATTGCAACCTGTTTCACTGTGACTAGCTGCAGCGCTCTCACTCAAAAATGGACCAATTTCAAAAACTGTTGTTTCCATTTGTCACTTAGACACAAAAATGTAAGAAGATAGGGCCCAGGTTGAAAAAGACAGAAGTTAAAGACAGACTGCTGCTCGGTCTTTTGAGCACTCTCAGGGCCAATAATAAGGGCCTCCGTTTAGTTTGAACTCATAGAGTCCAGGCAGGGGTTTAGGCTATTTGAACTGCCAAGATCATAGACTGTATGTAAAGATGGACGACATGTTTCCGCTTACCCCCACTGTACAGAGGTGAAGATAGATTATCCCGGATATGGCTGCTGCCATCTTGCTGTGGTGGACATAATTCGAAGTCAGAGTCTACAGTACAGTAGCGATCTCCATGACACCAATTTTCCCGCCCATACTCCCGTGCGACCAATCTTGAGCAGTGCCACTTGAAGCAAGTCCACCGATTGGCTCACTTAGTTGTCAGTCATGTTGTAAACTCCCTGTTTTCTAGCATTAAATAACTAATTCAAACCAAACTTATCAGAAAAAACAAATACTTGAACGTACAGCAGAGTGATAAAAACTACCTTAAAGCCGCTACAAGGAACTTTTAACTGGATATGCAAAAGTCTCTCGTTTCTGCTGATGTCTGTGTGTGACCTACAACAGCAAATGAGACCATCGGTGTGAAGATAAGCTATTTCTATATAGTGTATATCCATACCTTTAGGAAACTGTGTCCGGGTCCACCGCAGGTCGCTTCCAGGACGAAGCGATTTACGGCACTCAGACGGCACACTTCATCTTACCTAGCTGCTTACATTTAGTTACCCTTATAAATAGTTGCTATTCCTCCTCCTCGACCTGACATCCGTGGGGAGTTAAAATAGCAGCAATCATTGGGTAAAAGTTCTGTGAAAGCACTGAACTCACCAACAGTCAGCCACGTCTCAGTCACACAGAGAAAATCCAATCCTCGGGTCAGGAAAGTCAGGAAATCCTTCAGGATAAACGTTTTGTTCGCTAGCGATCCAGCATTTACCAGCCCAATCCTGGCAGGAGCCGGCGGGTCCACGGCGTTAGCTGTCCGGGGAGCCACACACAGAGGCCGCAGGTTGCGCAGATTCACCCCGCGCCAGCGGGGATGAGGAGAGCAGGGACCGCAGGGCTGGGACACCTCATCCAGGCCGACGACAGGTACCAGCCAGGCGTCGACAGGGTCCAGCGAGTGCCGAGAAATAAAGAGGCGAGGCACCGCTCCATACTCAGTCCAAGAAGCCGTGGAAGTGCTCGCCAAACAGGCCTTCAGCCTTACCAGCTGACTGCTGCGTTTACCCCGGCGGCAGTGCCGCTTACGCCGGAGAGGTGGAGCTGGGGCGAGGCAGAGGCGAGCCGGGATCCCTGATAGGAGCGGGGGCAAAGTTTTCCCGTCTTGTTGTTTCATTCATCCCCAAAACAAACACATGCGCGAGCCAGATAAGCGTCTTTACTAGAATATGTGCTAGAGCTCATGGGAAATGTAGGCATCATTCCAGCAAAACACTACTGCTTTTGTCCACAGGGTCGCCAAAATCAACTCAAAATGAAAGTTCCTTGTAGGGGCTTTAAATGACAAAAAACATCTTTGGGAAAAATTTCTTTGATGTGTACTTTGAGCTTTTAGTTTGGCCGATGTGCCATCCACTAACATGGAGAACACAGGCTTTTTGACCTGTACTGCAACCAGCCACCAGGGGGTGATCGAAATGTTTCTGCTTCACTCACGGTGACTTGTCATGTCCATTTCTGCATACAGTCTATGGTTGAGATCACCAGAGTGACAGCACAGGTGAAAACTGTCTGTATAAAAGTGGAAGTATACATAAAGCTTCCATTTGTGATTTTCTAGTACATGTTCAAGAGATATTTTCACCAGCCCCTGTGAACACTTGAGGGTGTAGTGTGAAATCATTTGGTTGCTGGTTCCACTGGTGTGCACAACATTTATAAATTTCCATGTGTATACTTAATGACATGTGCAATGAACCTGTCCAAAAACCTGGAAATACAAAGCTCTTTGCTACTACATGAGTTTAACAGTGTTAGAGCATTTAGGAGTAGATTTTTATATATATATATATATATATATATATATAAAATTTCAATCAAACATTAATTGCGCTGCATGTATATATTACTAACAAGTTTTGCTGTGTAATTATACATGGCAACAAGTAATTTCCACAGTGCACATGATACTGTAGTCTGTATAGACCTATTTTACTTGAGTAAAATAGGTCTATATCTTTATTCAAAGTCAAAGAAGACACTGACTGATTATAAAGTGTGCTGAGAGATACAGTCACAGTCAGATACATTTTTTTATTCAGACTTTTTAATTTAAACAGACATGGGTTTGTATTGCTGTGCTCTCCACTGACAGCCGTTATGGATAGTATTAAATGGTGGTTTGTGTGCTTCTAGTGTGTTGGAACAGGCAGCCTGCCGTATGTTTTATTCCTCTTTTTGCGGATTGCAGTATTACTGGGATGTCAGCAACAAGCTCTTTAAGCTCTCTGTCCATCAAAGAATACCTCTGAATCTAAGGCTAAGTAAGGTTGGGCTAAGAAGAAGTTAAAGCTGATTTATCCTAACTCATCCCAGTAACTGGAGGCAAATATATTCTAGGGCTTTGGTCAATACTAAAATTCGACACAGAATACTTTCTACAGGGAAGGGTTGTACCTGGAATTTCCCTGGCAGACCTGATTTTTCCCTCCAACAAATAAAAGATAGTGAGCCTGAGCAGACAGCAAATGATGTGAATTAAAACCAAGCAATTTTTTTATATGATCACTGAATATTGACTCACTATACTGTGAAAAGGTTGCTAGTAAACCCACTCTGAAGCTTTGTGCAGTTTCCAGATAATAGTTTTGGTTTGTTGGTAGGCATATAGGCATGCACAGCTACCTTTAGTTCACAAGCTCATTCATTGGTTATACTGTATGTTACCTGGCCATTGTAAAATGGTGGAGCCAAGTAAATGCATGGCTGGTGAAGAGCCAAATCTTATTTTCAGCAGCAAGTAGTCTGGAAATGGTAGACTTTGATTTGACCCCAAAGGAATGCCCATTTTGCTATGTTTTTGTTGGATGTTATCTGTAAAGCCCAGACACACCAAACTGATATCAAAGAACAAATGGTAATGAAGGCTGACTATTACATCTCCTGATGCTGCCTGTGCATTGCAAAACCACGGCCAACGACCAACTCGCCTGTACGTTCTGTGCCTGTGTGAGAGGAAATAACTCCCTACAGCAGCAGGCAGCGGTACTCTATTTGTCATTCAAAAAGGGAAACTGGAAGATGGACAGGATGGATTCAAGGCACTAGTTAACCAGTTAGTACATTAACAACACAACCCAATGTTGAAAGAACAAATTACGTTTACCATGCGCTATTGAACATTAACACAAACAATTAAGAATCGTTTCTGCTAAAGAGCTTTATGGCTAAAAAATAATCTTACCTCATATAAGAAGTTTGTTTTGATCTGTTACTCGACTTCAGCCATCTTCTTGCTTTTCTCACTTCTGTTTCTCATCGTGTGCATGGAGCTGAACTTCCACTCAAAATGATTTCTTTCACCGACACTGAATGAACAAGCTGAATTAGCCAAAAACAGGCAACAAGAGCCAACTCGTGCCAATGGTGCGTAACACACTCCAAAAACTAAGGCGACAAATGCTCACCGACAGCTTGACGATGACAAACGGTCGACTGTCAGCTTGGTGTGTTAGGGACTTTACAAATTGGGTAGGCCCATAAGGCTTGAGCTTGTTTTGGAGATCTACTTTATTTCCTCTAGTGGTCTTACAACACTTAGTGCAGCTTTAAAAAGTCCCTATCCACACAAGCGTCACAAAGTCATTAAGACAGCTATTGTAGTAAAGCATGTTTTGGCATGCATTTGCCATTAACTGGTTAGGCTTTGATAAGCAGCTTTTGCTTAGATACCTTATCTTACAAAGAAACAAACTCACCATTTGCTTGGCTTGAAAGCACTTGTGGGAATGTTTGAAATAATTCTAGGTTAAACAGGAAACTCTTACATTAAATTGAAAACTCTGTTGCACACAAAGGCGGAAATAACAGGTTTGCAAAAATCCCAAAATTATTCCTTTATTTTTCACAGTGAAATTTGGTAAAGCAAGACCCTGATGCCCTTTGTTTCAGCAATGCAAAATGTGTTATTGTGCTGCTTTTTCAGCTGTGTGTGAAATTGCCTAGCACACAGGATTTCTGTTGAAATTTAAACACAAAGCAACTTAGTCAGAGTCATGTTGATGTAGAAAGTGATCTGGCAGTGTTGTTTCAATGTATTATTTTTACAAAGGCTTCTGCTGCTTGGCAAGACCTGGTTATTCCTTTTGTGATTTATCACAAAACGCCTGTTTGGTTTGTGAGTCTGGTTTGAATCTCCTGTTGTACATTTTTGACATCTATAGTGTTTGTAGTTCCATGTAATATTGCTCATTTGCTTGTGTGCTGTTAAGTGGAATTCTCTGAGTAGGACCTGGATGTGGACTGCATTACTGCGGTGAAGACTTTCCTTACATCATAACTCTGATCTTAATTTGTTTGTCCCTCAGACCTGAGAGCATGGCCTCACTTCTGCCCCCTAGCCAAAGAAACCCCGTAGCCCCAGGGCTAAAATATTTTGAGATGCCAAAAACACAGATGGATCAAACAGAATCAAGGCCAGGAAGGACGTTCCCTAACATCCAGCCAACATTTCCTCCCTTTACCTCTGCATCTAAGCAAAACCCTGATTTTCAAGATTCCACATCTGCTTCAGTCAAGGAGCCTTTGGTTAACCCAAGAAGTCACTTGTCCAAGATGTCCATTCAGTTAGGGAATCCAATAGCCCAACCAGAGTCTGCTCAGCATCTACCCCTTTCTCCTTCCAACCCCCAACCTACTAGATCACTTCAGGAACCTTTGTTGCACTTACCTCAGACTGCTACAACCACTGACACAAAACCGCTACGAAGGATAGGAGTGGCTCATAAAAAAGAAGCAGTAGCTATGGATTCAGGGTAAGTGTAGCATGGCGCTCAGTAAAATCCCCATTCTATGGTCTAGGTTCAATGTTAACATTCGCAGTATAAAAGTAAATCATGATATTTAAAGATAAGTAAATTTCATTTAGGCATTTTTGAACAACTTTCTACAACACTTGAGTCGTTTGTTTTGACGTGAATCTTTGGTATACTTTACTCCTTCAGAAATGAGAGCATGGCTGCCTCAGTGTCATCTTATCTCAAAGACACCAATTCTGCTTTTGCTCCAATGGTGATCAACAAAACACCTGAAACTCAGTCTGGAGAACAGTCCATTGCGAAAAACTCACAGTGGAAGAAGCCGCAAAGAGACACTCAAAAAATAAGCCCTGCAGTTCCAATACCTGTTATGGACGAGAAAACTTTATGCAACATGACTGCCTCAAACCAAGTCACTTCAAGATTGGACTCCGATTTGGGGTTTTTCTCAGCGCAGCAGACCACAACAGATAATTTATCAAAACAAAGAGAAGACCTTAAGGTGGATTTTGCTTTGTTTCCCACAAAAAGCTTTGTTGTACATGGTTTGGACCCAGAACAATGTATGAAGAAAGGGAGAACTGACAATGTGGCTGGGTCTATGGATAAGAGACCATTGAGTGAAAGAGATAGGTTAGTTAAAAAGGAACTTGTTTTACCAAGCTCTGAAGTCAGTATAGAAGAAAAGTGTACGTACATATCTAAGGTGGAACTTGGTCTGTTGTGTCCAACAGGGAGTACTTTTTCTCATTCAACGTCTTCTGCACAGCCTCAAGTTCAACTTAAACGAACAGTGGGGATGCCAAGTATGATTAAGTTACAATCAGTCTGCCCACAATGTTCCAAGATTCCTGGCATGCCATCTTTACGTCAGTCACAAGTTTTAGCATGGTCTAATGAGAGAAGTTTATTCTTTCAGAAGTTATCCAGCGACAGATTTCCATTACTCCTGTATTCAGACCCTGTTAGTTCCCTTTATGAGGGTAGTGCAGGAATTGCAAAAATGGTGGACTTAACACCATCCTGCTCCAGCTCTGCTAGTATTCCTGGATTCCCTTCAGCTTTGAAACGTGAGCCAAATGTGACTTGTCTTTTCACTTCATGTCCCAGAATTAGCAGGATTCCAGGGTTAGCTTCTGCTGAATCAGTGACTGGATTTGAAAAGAGCGTTTGGGACGGATGTGCTCTATGGAAGAAACCGTTGCAGATAAAAGAAGCATTTGTAACACACACGTCTTGCATTCAGGAACAAACTCTCAGTGATACTAATATGATTAAAGTGATGGTGGCCATGTTGCCAACGTGTTGTAGAAATGCCAGTGTTCCAGGGTTTCCTTCTGCACCACTGCAAAAGGATTCATATGTTCCAAGTATGACCAGTCTTCTACCTACATGCCCTCAACAGACAATAATTGCAGGCATGCCAGGTAGAGAAAGAGTTATGGTATATAATGACAACTGGCATATTTTGAGGGAATTAAGTTTAGATAGACCATTCAGAGGTAATCCTGTTCTGGTTCAGGAAAAGTCACATGAGGATAAAGAACATATAAAACATATGGTAGACATGTTACCATCTTGTCCCAGGAAGGAAACCATCCCTGGTTTTCCCTCTGTGCCAAGAAAAGAACCCAGTTTGCCTGGTGTTCTGTTTGCACCAAGCCAAGATCCTAACATGGCAGATATTTTGCCGTCTTGCCCAAAAAAAACTAGAGTCATTGGATTACCCTCTAAGGAGACAGTTAGTGCTCAAGGTGACTGTGTGGATATAATCAGACATGTATTGATGGAGAAGCCCTTGAGTAAAGCTGAAGTCTTTATTCTAGATATGTCCCCAGGTGCCACTCAGGATGTAGACAAAAGAGGAATTTTCAGCTCAGTGGCAATGTTGCCCTCATGCCCCATGAGAACTTGCCTTGTTGGTATGCCCAGAGCACCACAGAGGCTGTTACCGAGTATTGTCAGTCTTGCACCTGTATGCCCTAAACAGACCAGAACTCCTGGTATGCCATCTCGAGATCAAAACAGTTCAGAAAGCAGAGATTGGCATGCTTTGAGGCAATTAATTAACAAGAAACCAGAGAAGAAAACACAAGCCTGCATTTTTCACTGGATACCCATACATGCATTTATCCCTAAATATATGGTAGATATGTTGATAAGTTGCCCAAAAAGAGCCAGAGTTCATGGCTTACCCTCTGCTCCACGACACGAACCCAGTATGATTAATGTAATGCCTTCATTCCCCATGCATAGTGGAGTCCTTGGTTGGCCTTCAAAGACTGGACAAAATCTTCGTTTGTCCAGTTGCAAGGAATGGTTTGCTTCTAAAAGTTTACAGTGGGAGTGTCCACTTATCAAAAAGAAAGTGCAGATTCTAAATGCATTTTTTTGTTTTGATAAGAACACTGCTGAAAGTATGAGTGCAATATTACCCTCTTGCCCCAAGAATGCCAGTGTACCTGGGTTTCCTTCTTCTCTGACACTGACATTGGCATATGGCCATACTATGGTTAATTTATTGCCCACTTGTGCAAAGGAATCTAGAGTTCCTGGAATGCCACTTAGACACACCACAGAACAAATGGAGTGGCTAATGAAAAGTGAGTCACTGCTACTTCCTAGGGAGAAGTCTGCAGATATGTTACATTTACATGATGTTAATATATTCTATTTTGAAAGTGATATGATCCTAAATATGGTATCAATACTGCCCTCCTGCCCACGGACAGCCTGTTTACCGGGCTTTCCATCACTACCATGTCAGATGTTGGCAGACATACCAAGTATGATCAACCTTTTGCCTAATTGTCCAAGACATTTCAGAGTATGTGGAATACCCTCTTTATTCCACAGTGAGTCTGATGAAACAGAGTGGAGTGTGGACCAATCGCCAGTATGGGAAAGGCCATTAGCTAACGCAGGAAGACTGCCAGTTATACATGACCATAAGATGTATTTCAGAGAATGGGCCGTGGTTAGAATTATGGTATCAATGTTGCCACCCTGTCCAAAACATTCATATATTCCTGGAATTCCCTCTAAGGCTGGAGAGAGACTTGTGAAAGCTGAAATCAAAGAGGCTCTCAGCATGTTTAAATCCTTATCCACTTTCCCAAAACACAGTAAAATTCCAGGTCTACCTGCAAAGAATAGTGCAAAGGAATATGAAGGCTGGCATGTGGACAGGGATGTAGTTTGGAAAATTCCATTTGATAGAAGGTATAGAGTTGTTCACCAAGATTTTACAGATAAGAAAATGTCATGTAGGGATAAAGAAATAATGCTGAGTATGCTTCCATCATGTCCACGACAAGCCCTGAACCCTGGATTTCCTTCTGCTCCACGTCCCCAAGCTGTTGATGCCATGGTGGAAAAAAATCCAGACATGGTACAGTTGGTGCCATGTTGCCCAAGACAGTCAAGTATCATTGGCTTCCCCTCAAGAGTGTCAGTTATTTCTGATTCTGAAGTAGCTGGCTGGCCAGTGGCGATAATAAAGACACAAGACTGCTGTCCATTTTACACAAAGTATTGTTCCCTTCACAAAGATATAATGAAGACAATTGTTTTCCTTGAACATTCTTGTCCAAACATTGCTCTTAGTTCAGGCTTCACAGCAGTGCCCCCAGCTGATGTAGAGCGGCTTCCGAATATGGTAAATATTGTGCCATCTTGCCCAAAGAAAGCTTCTGTTCTTGGAGTACCATCAACACATGTGCACCATTCAGAACACGGGTGGCCAAGAAAAAAAAGAATTGAAAAAGAAAGAGAGAACGTTGCAAGGCAACAGCTGCCATTGGAAGAATATTCTCCTTGTAAAATTTCTGCGACAGAGAGATCCATGCATCTTATATTCCCTAGCCAAGATGTACCAGAGGATGTACAACAAAAAATGACAATTAAGTCATCAACCTGTCCCTTTGAGGCCATTGTCAAAGACTTGCCATCACCAAATTCTAAAATCCAAGTTGACCAGCCATCCTCTAGAATTAATGGGATTGAGATGTCATGGGATGAGGCCAGTCCAACAAGATTAGATTTTGACACAAAGGAAATAAAATCTGATGTATGCTCGGCTTCGGAGAGACATAAAGATGAACAGGGCTTTTGGATACCGATTGAGGCTGAAGAAATAGCTGCTCTAGAGAAAGGGTGAGTGAGTTGTAGAGCTGGAGTAGAAATTCTCTCTGTGATGTCAGCTGGTTAGTTTTTGAAACATGCTTTTGGGTTCTGTTTTCAGAAACTTGCATTGCAGAATGTGGCACTCTGTTCCTGACATGCCACTGTTATTGAGTGTTAGTAGGAGGTGGGTTGCCTTGGTTTGCACAGTGATGTAATGATGTGATGTATTTCCACAGTAATGCATTTGCTTTATCTCAGCACCATCTGACTGACTCATTTAGGGCAAAATTTACATTTGTTATGTGTGTGTCATACTTTGTATAGCTTTTAGTTATTCTCTGGTTCACCGAAATTTATACATTTTTTTCTTGTCACTTGCCATTGTTTCAGCCCCTGGGGTCAAAAGGATACTCAAGAAACACAGTTATCAATGTATGAAAAGGGAGAAACTGTTGGCAAAGAGGCCCAAACTGCTGTAGTGACTGTGGAGGGTCATGGTTTCATGCCCTTAGAAGAGTCAAATAAAACTTTGTCAGTGTTGTCAATGAACATCAATACGACAAGTTATGACACTGTGGATCAAGAGTGCGTTAGATTCTCTGAGAGTGGGTAAGTATGAGAGAGGCTGATACATGGCATCTGCTCTTGTCAGTTTGATCTGGGTGTAGTGATGTGTGTTGCATGGTTTTAATTTATTATGTCCTCGTGAGGATGGCTTCATTTCTTCTCGATAATAGTGGAATTGTAGCAATAGTGAGCAAAATGGTTTGCCATAGAGACACAAAATGGCAGCGAAAGAGCAGCAGAGTACATGTGCATATCAGTTTGTAAGTTCATAAATAAAAAAATGAATAAATAACATACATACATACATACATACATAAATAAAAGCTGCAGATATTTCCATGGAAAGACAGTTCAATGACTTTGAGGTACTTTGCTCTTTCTTTAAATGTTGTACAACAGAGTGTTTGAGGGGTATACTGTGAAGAATGCTTCTGTTGAACAATTTGAATTTTTTTTTTAATTTAGTAATAATGCTGGCTTTACTGCTCTGGCTATTATAACTGTAGTTGTCACATTAACCTAAGCAAATGCTGTGGCATGATGTTTTGTTTGCAGTGCAGCTTTCTAGCTCTAGTGGTGGGTTGTTTTAAAACAGGATGTTTGGAGTGAATGGCATTTGTTGAAACTGCATGCATGAGAGTAAAACACCTATCTTAAGAATGAGGAAAAGTGATATACAGTTTTATTTCCAGTGTTGCTATCATATGTAAATTGATTGAGATATACTTTGAAACACTATTTACTTCTAACTAATTGATTGAGGTACACCGTACCAGGCTTGCATTGTATTGTGATAAAAATATGTATAATTACAGTGTTATTAGGCTTGGGCGTTACCTCTTTTAACATAACCTCATATCTTCCTGACATTTTACTGGGGTATATAGCATAAAAGCTGAGCTACTGAAGTCATTGTAGCATGTATGACATTGTCCAACCAACTATGCTGTGTTTCTAATTAGGGATGTTCCTGGCGACTAATTTCCCTATCCACTAAACGAAAATTTTCATCAAGACTAGTTGACTAGGTTAAAAAGAGGAAAACACTCAGGAAACAGTCAAAATATAGCACAGTTTATTGTTAAGTATTGAAACATTGTCCCCAAAAATATTGTCATGTCGGATTTTAATGCCGCTGAAGTACGAGACACTTTGCGCCGTACGGTATGTCTATGAACATGAGCATTCAGGCTCAACGTATTGCAACAAAGTGGAAGCATATCTTGCGAGGTCATTGTTGTGATGAACTGCATTATCTTCAAAGACTGGGCGGGATCACAGCATCTCTGGGTGAACAACGTCAATGTGGGCTGTGTGTGGCTAGCACTGCTAGCAGCAGCAGCTGTCGTTCAGTGTAGGTTAACATCCAAATGCTTGAGTTGAATGTGGTTACGCATAGCTCCATTCGAGTGATTATATGCCAGTTTATTTTCTGACACAGCCTACATTGTTTTCAATTTCTAGATCAAAGTACTGCATAACTGCGCTGGTTTTGCGAGAGGACATCTCTCTAATTTCCCACTGCGCTGTTTAAAAACTCCAGTTTATTCACGCATTACCGCAGGGAGGGGGACTGCTATCTGATGGCTCTGTTGCACCCACTAGTTGCAGGCGGCTGCATGACAGTTAAGCGGCCTTGTACGTAAATAAAACACTAATTGGTTTAACCGGCTAATAATTCTGGTGCCGACTAGCAAGGGGGCGAACGTTTAATTGTTTAAACTATTTCTAATATGAAAGTAGCCGACTTCGACAAATCTTGCTGGATTTTAATACTATGGCCCATAGAATAATGAATAGATAGGAAATAAGCACTCTGCAGAAGACCCAATGACAACTGTTGCCACAGCAGATACAGACACTTCATTAGGCTGAACAGAGATTATGTGTTGACATATGGCTAAAAAACTGCTTTTGTGGTTGTAAGAACTCATTTCAAGATAAAAAATTATATGTGGCAGTGCTGTCAAACTAGTCTTGTAATTTTATCCCCACCACTTGCAGTTGCCATGTATCTCAGCTCAGCTGCCTGTTCCACAGATAGAGACTGACCCCTGGTGGTGCGTGCTTTGTACTACATAGCCTCTACAGCATCGTTATGTCAGTTAAATAGACAGACAAGCACTTCTATTTTTAAGATATTGAAAATCATACCTTCAGGACTTTTAAATACCCCTTTATACGGTAATACCTTGATACCGCCCAAGCCTACAATGTTTCTTATGGGAAGGCTCTTATACATTATTATTTTAGTTTGGCATCTTCCAGCAGTAAACTTTGACTTTTACTTTGTATTTACCTTTTCTTTAGAAATGAAAACATGGTTTCACTACAGCCATCATGCCCAATTGTTGCTGGAGCAGCAGAACACTCATCCCAAACCCAAATAAATAATGCTGAGCAGCTGTTAGAAAAGCCTCCTACAAACAAGACCATACTGTGGGAGGAACTACCAAAAGCCACTACAATAAAGTTTCCTACAGACAAGACCATACAATGGGAAGAGCTACCGAAGGCAACTACAGAGGTAACTAGAAACGCATCAGAGGGAGAAATGGAAATGATAAAAGAAATGGTCAGCCTCCCTTCCATGACGTTAGACACTGGTGATGAAATGAAGACAGATACCGAAGCTGGGATGGCAGATCTATTGCCGACAGGCCCAAAATTTGAATTCATTGCTACTGCTAAACAAACAAACGAATGTCTGCTGGACAGCAAGTCCACTTGGGAAAAGCCATCAAAGGCTATTGAAATAGCAGATAAAAAGTCCTCCCATCCTCAAGCACAATGTGTGCCATATTATGTGAAGCCTGAAGTTGAGTACAAACAGTACACTTTTTCAGAAGCTTGTCCCAGTGTGACAAACATTGCTGGCATGTCATCCAAATTACCTGTAAAGGAAAAACACTGGCTGAGAGATCAAAAGCCAATCTGGGAGAAACAGTTAAAAATGAAGGTAAAATTACCACGGAATGCTTCAAAGGCTGATAAAAAGAACAAGAAGAAAATGTTTTTACTGGTACCTTCTTGCCCAAGAGAGGCCAGAAATCCAGGGTTTCCATCTGCACCACAATACAGTTTAGTTTTTTATGGACCAAATATGGGGGATGTTTATCCTGCTTGTCCAAATGTAGCCAACATACCTGGTTCACTATCAGTCAGTGAAGCCAATAACAGATCATGGGTATCTCAACAGGAACCACTTTTAGAGAAGACAATGAAAACTGAACTTTTAATCACAGAGTCACCAGACGAGAAGGTTGAAATAGAACCAATGGGAGCTGTGGAACGAACTTGCCCAAAACATTCTTGCCTACGAGGCATCTCCTCAATTACACAACCTACTGTAGCACATCACGAATCAAATATGATGAGCCTTTTAAACTCTTGCCCCAAAACCTCTTGCATTGAAGGTATCCCATCATTGACTGAACATTTGAGCAAAAGCTGGGCTACAGATTACAAGCCAGTAGGGGTAACATCGCCAAAAATCAACGCAGTCATGATTGAAGAGAGACCTCACAATGATGACATAAAGGCAATGTCAGCTTTAGCCCCAACTTGTCCAAAAGAAGCTACCCCTGGATTCCCATCTGCTCTGGATCTTACAGTAATCTATAATACATATAGTGGGGTCAATCTCCTTCCATCTTGCCCAGCCACCTCAAGTATAGCTGGTTTTCCTTCAATACAGAAAGCTGACAGCAAAGACTGGAACACTATTCATCAACTATTATGGGAGAAGCAAAATAAAAAGGAGTCTGTATTACTACTGGAGGATAATAAAATTGACAAAGACATGAAAGGAGTTGTGTCTCTTGCACAAAGCTGCCCAAGAGAATCACTTATTGCTGGGTTTCCCTCTGTACCAAAACCTAGAATGACTGATGTTGACATGGCAAATATGGTCTGTTTTTCATGGTCATGCTCAAAAGTGTCACAAATACCAGGAATTCCATCATTACATACTTCAAAAGAGTGGACAGTGAACAAGGAACCACTATTTGAATCACGATTAAGAGAAAAGCAGGGATCATTGATTGACATATGTGAAGAAGATATGAGAGCAATGAAAGCAATGGTTTCTCAAGTGCCATCTTGTCCAAAAGAGGCACGGATGCCAGGATTCCCTTCTCATCCAAATTCTCAAACTTTGTATTGTGCACCAAATATGATCAGCCTGTTTACACTGTGTTCCCAAGGTTCCCAAATTCCTGGATTCTCATCAGTTGATGGGGATATGAGTATAGGATGGGTAACAGAAAAGGGGTCATTGCTGAAGAGGCTACCAAAGAAGGCAGTCATATTTGACACACCAAATGACAACAAAAAGATAATGAAGAATATGGTGTCCTGTGTACCATCTTGTCCTAAAGTGTCAATTATTCCTGGTTTCCCATCTATTCCGAATCCCAAAATAGTGTATTATGGTCAAAATGTGATCAGCCTCCTTCCTTTGTGCCCCCTAATTTCTATCATACCTGGATTTCCATCAGTTGAAGGGCACAAGGAGCAAGGATGGGGTGCTGAACTGGGTTCACTGATGCACAGACCACAAAAGAGCTTTCAGTTTAGGATCAACAGCTCACCAATCAACATAGATGAACCACACAGCATGCTTGCCTTGGTGCCTTCTTGTCCAGGAGCATCAAAGATTCCAGGCTTCCCTTCTGTTCCCCGATACAATATGCTGAATCTTGTACCTGTTTGCCCCAAAGTGTCCAAACTCCCTGGATTTGCCTCATTTGAAGGGACATCAGAATTCCGATGGCTTCTTGATCCACACACTTTGTATGATAGGCCATCAAAGGAGAAAGTTTCTGTGATACACAGTCCAAATCAAGATGAAGAAACTGCAAAGGTGATGTTGGCTTTAGCACCATCTTGCCCAGAGGCATCCAGGATCCCTGGGTTCCCCTCTGCACCTCAAACCAAATCCAAGATTGAACCTGATATGATAAGTTTCGTACCCTGCTGCTCCAGTGCTTCAAATCTCAAAGGATTTGCATCAATGGCTACAATCCCAAGCACAGGGTGGCTAAATGAAACAAAACCAATTTTGATAAAGTCTCAGGAGAAGAGGGCAGAAATGATTTTATCGCTTGCTGGACAGGACCATCTATGTAGCAACAGCATGAAAGGCATGGTGACTTCAGTAACATCTTGTCCAAAAGAGGCCAGAGTACATGGTTTTCCTTCTGCTCAAGTTGCCAACAGACCACCAAACATGGTCAGCTTATACACATCTGCTCCATGTGTTTCATGTACCCCAGGTTTTCCATCAGCAAGGATGCTTAGCTCTGAATGTACAGATATACAAAGTATAACAACACACAGCACGTCCCTGTTTGAGAAGCTGCAGAACGAGAAGATTTTTTTCAGTGCAAAATTGCCAGGCAAAGATAAACATGAACAAGATGAAATGAAGTACGTGGTTGCAATGGCTCCATCATGTCCACATTTGACTCGAATCCCTGGGCTCCCCAGCATTTCACAGTTGGAACCAGCAGAGAAAGAAGCAATGACTATTCCAGTTCCTTGTTCTGTAGAGAAGCATATATCACAAGAAATGCCTCTTGCACAGTCAACTGAGTCATATCATAAAGACCCAAGAATTCCTGATGTTCCCCCCACATCTCTTATCCTCCCCAGCACAGCACTTACATATGGTGAGACATACAAAGTGTAAAGATCGAGGTCACATTCACCTTTCTTTGTCTTGTTTCTGTTCGTGTATTTTACTATGTTTGCTTTTATGACAGAGGAGAAATTCAAAGACGGTGCAAAGCAAAACATAGACGTTTGTGTAGATAATGGGTAAGTTGAAGAGCCTAGTGCTCTCGCATTGTTTGCTGTGAAAGCGGTCAGTTTAGTGCTTGCCTAGCATGGACAGTTTGGACCAATAAACAATAGCTTTTGTAACTTGACAATGCAGTGCATGGTAAATTTCAACATCTGTGTGAAGGCTATATTTCATTACATTTTTTGATTATGTTGCTGCCTGACTTCTGTGGATCACGTCTTAAACTGCTTTATATTTGGGTCCTCAGCAAATCACACATAGAGAGGATAGAAGCAGAGGAAACGCAAACAGGGAAGAAAGCACTGGACACATCAGAGCCAGCGGTCTTGGGTTGGGAAGTATTGGAAGCAGAGGGAACAATTACAGAAAAAAAGGCAAAATCCTCTTTGTCAGCAAAAGAGGAAGAGGCGTCAGGATTAGTAAAGGCTATTGTGGGTGTTATCCACAAAGGGTAAGTGTAAGACTGGTCTGAAACATATAGTGTGAAGCATGCAACATGGTGTGTATTGATTATTGGTAATTCATTGGAGATATTTCATGATCCATTTAATTATACATTAAGCTCATTCTATTTTCGAATGCAGATTTTGACATTTCAAAGTTTTGGGTAAAGTAAAAACTGGACTGCATTTGCATGGGAATTTGTTTGACTTTCTCCAATACTCACTGGTTTCTATAATTAGCTCCATGTTCATTGAAACCATTGTTTTTGCATGGTTCCAGGTTTCATTCACTCACTCCAGTATCCATGTCTCACAGTTATGAAACAGTAGCATCCATTTTGGGGCCGTCTAGCTCTACTTTAGCTGAAGTGGAGCACCAACCCAAGGCTGTCTCCTCTATGGATCTGAATGACAAGACACTGACCTCTTCAGATGACTTTTCAACACACGTCGCAGACAACACTACTCCCACACAGAGGATAGAGGGCGAGTTTGAAGACATTCACAAACACAATACTGAATATCCAACAAGTGCTGAGCCCTACATGAGGGACTTGGTAGGTGATCGATCAGCATCTCCATCGCCAACTACCGACAGTGATGATGGATATTTGGTTTGTGCAAACATGAAGAAATGGCCACCACTGACAGAGGCAGATATCACTGAAATATCAGCGGAAGATGGTGAGCAAGTTGAGGAACAAGAAGCCTCTCTTGATCAACAGCATACAAAGGAGAAATTGCTCACAGAGCAGGACTCTGGTCAAACAGCAGTGTGCATTGAAAGTTTGTTAGCAAGAGAGACAGAACAGGATGAGGTTAGAACTGTGTCAACTTCTTCACAGCTGGATAAAGGGTGAGTGCTGGGGCACAGTGACCCAGTAAACTGTTTGGCTGCACGGTGTGATAGTGTACATGTTCTGCATTTTTTGGTGATAACATTGTCTCTTGTTCTGCTTACGAGCACCTACTACTCAGGAAAGTGTGATGGTCAACCATATATAATGGCTGTAAAGATTGGCAATGTGATGTGGAAGAGTAATGTTGGCTTTTTTTTGTGGCTATGTACATAGGTGTTAGGAAAGCTTTGTCTTCATGTCCTATATGTGCTGCAGTGTTATTTTAATGAGAATGCATGTACATAAGTAAAGCAGAATATTGGAAATGAAGGTCAGTTTTGTTTTACAATGTGTCATAAGATTTGGTTGCTGTCTTTTTGGTTGAGCAGATTAATTTGTTGGAAATAAGGTGCATGGAACAACTAGATAATAAAGTAAAAAACAGCAAATTCTGAAGCTTGTCCTCTCTTTTCCTTAAGCCCCCAACAAACAAACACAGAAGACATTTCTGCCACTTCCCTGCAGTCTACATCAAATGAGTCACCGACAAATGCCAGTGTACATAAAGAGATACTCATGGACAAACCCTCAGATGTTAAGGACATTGGTCCAGTTGGACCCCAAGCTGACATTGCTGTCCCTCAGCGAGGCAGAAAGCCCAGGAGAAAGGTTCCAGAACCTCAAGAGAAAGACACTGTTCCATTACGACCACTCAGAAGAAAGGATAGTTTAACACCAGACCGCAAACAAAACTCTGATGGTTTGTCAGTCAAGCTCTCTCCTGAAGTTGTTTCAGTTCAGTCTTTAAAGAAAGATGCTACTGGTCAGATCATCCCCATTCATAGTGTTGGTGCTCAAGTAACACCATACACAGGTGACTATAAAGAAAAAGGAGAAGCTGAATCTGTGCAAATATCCATGGATGTTGTCCCGCCTCCTCGTGTAAAAAGAAGAGATGGTAGTTTGCCACCAGAAACTTCACAGAAAAGTGCCCCTTGCAAGCCTCTGAGAAAAGACAGTGTCAGAGAGACAGTTGTTCCAAAAAATAATGACCAAGATTTTAAAGACAGTTCTGATTGGAAAACAACTGATCCTGTTCCTCCTCTACCTTGTGAGAGAAAGTCTGATGTCTCAGTTGCTGTTGAACCTTTTCAGAGCATTGACAAACTCAGCCAAACGGTTGATGAAATGATTCCTTCAGAACATGTAGGAAAAAAAGACCAAACAATCAAACAACACTCTCAAGAAACCGATTTTGTTAGGAGTGCCTCTCTCCAGGCAGACACAGATCTGGTCTGCTCAAAGGACACAGAACAAACCTCTTGTACTCTGGAATGGCACAAGAAGGACATTTATACATCTGTACAGGACTCCTCTCACATAATACCTCCCTTGGAAACAAAAGAATTTGAGAGCATTACACCAGCGAAATTTCACATTGAACAAACTGCTTCTCTCTCAATCATCAAGAAGATACGTCTTCCAAAGCGTGTCAAGCAATTGCCCTCAAGAAAATCTGGAAAAGCTGACAGTGGTAATGAATCTATAAAACCATCCCAGATTGACAACACTGTTATGGAAGAAGTAAAGCAGTCAAATGTAGCTGGTGACATGTCTGTGGATATAATCGACATCACATCTTCTGAGAAACCAAAGGATGCATCAGAGATAGTAGAGGTAGAGCAGGACAAACAAACAACTCTTCGTATCCCAAAGCCTCGTGTGAGGAAACGTTTCTGTGGCTCCTTCCCAGAAGATGTTACAGCTGTGGAGAATACGTCCAAGGCTTCTCATGAACAAGAGCCACAGATAGCAAGGCAAGGTGCTCCTTCATCTAATTCTACAACAACTGAAGAACTGGCAAAGCTGCAACACACTAAAAGCTCCCCCCATCTACCTCTGGGTGATCAACCTTGTACATCTACAGAAGTGGCTGCTGTGAAGTTGAGGAAAAGCAAATTGACTATTGAGAGCAATGTTCAAGTAGAGGATCAACATATTTCAGAAAAGGCACCAGGAGCTTCAAGCTTGCCTGTACCAAAACCAAGGGTAAAGAAACGTCTCAGTGGTTCGTTCCCAGATGACATTACAATTTCTGGCTCAACCCCTTCCAGCCTACCAGACACAGTACCAATGATCACTGGTCATGAATTACTCCAACAAAATGAACATTCAGGCTTGCCTGTTCCATTACCACGGGCCAAGAAACGTCTCAGTGAGACTTATTCAGATAGCACACCACTTGTGGACAATTTATTCCCTCTAGAAATGGAATTTTCTCAGAGAAATCAAGAGGATACATCTGCCATTGGCAACGAAACAAAAGAAGGCTCAACATTTCTGGATCCAACTGTTATCTCAGAAGGAGGTTTCGTCACAATCCAAGGAAAAGATGATGTTGCATCAGAGTTGGAACGGGAAGTGCTAGAAGCAATGGTGGAAGAAGAATTTCCTCAGGTAGACTCTGTAGAAGATACTGAGAAGGCGCTGGAGGAAATCAGTGAAGGCTGGACCTTTCCAGAAAAACCTGTTTTCACAGATGACTCAGAGAATGCTACAGAGGCAGTGCTTGAGCAAGCTGACATTGAAAAAGCCCTGACAGCAGAGGTTGACAGTTCCCTTGCTTCCACTGTTGCATTGCCTCAGGATGACTGGCTGCATGTAGAGGATGACAAAGACAGTGAATCAATGGGAATAAACTCAAGGAAGGACACGAGAGACGAAGAGTTGGACTTTGGCTTTGTGTCTGTAGATGTTGGTTGTTTAGAGGAAGAAAGGTAAGATTAGTCAGTACGCATTAAGGTGTGGGGGTGCACTCATAACTGACTAACTCTAAACAATAGAAATTCTCATAACCTTGTATATTCTAATTATCTAACATGGTCTATGATTGTGGTTTCATTTGCAGCATGATTTACAAAATCATCAGTAACAAGTGTTACGTTGTTCAAGACAAATGTGTTATTAGAGAAAATTTGGAATTTATTTTTCACTTTGCCTTGTTTTTTGTGTCTTTTTAGGCAAGGGGAGAAGTCACAAGTTGCTGGCCTCCACCAAGCCAATCAACCAGCAACACCTCAGAAAAGACTTACAGATGGGGCTGCCACTCTGGAAGTATGTTTACGTTGCTGTCATCAGCATTCATATATTAGCAATTGATAAAATAACTTTAAAATGTGCAAGTTGTTCCTTGGAGTCAGAGGCAGAGCCAGGCATTATGAACGTTCAGGGCTCAGCCCAAACCTAGGGATCTGGCAGCATACTCCCCTAGGGGGACTTTTCTGTCCCATTCTTGTGAACACAAAGGGCTCTAGTTTCCCAGTGCAGCGCAGGGTGGCGCAGGGTGGCGAACCCCGCGCAGAGCTAGTTTCGAGCAGCGCAACCCGAGGCGCACTCAGTTTGGTAGTTTGGCAGACCGAGGTGCGCTGAGATGGGTGTGACCGTGCAGCAGGGGGAGCTGTCGACAGATCCAGCTTGGCGCAGTGACAGTTTCATGCCAAAAGGCTTCGCCGAAGGTGCTCTAAAAGCTCGCCAGCTGGAACCAGGTCTACTGTCAGCGCAGGCGGAGCACAACCGGTGTAAGTGGAAGTTTGGCTGACCGGCGGACAGTGCGCACATGTCACCAAAACCTCACAGGCGGGTTTCCAGAATGTCAGGTACATTAACGATGCAATAAATACCCAAAAATACACTATTCAGTGCAACTATCTGCAATCAGCACATAAATGTATCTCTATATCGACTGTCCCGTCACATCTGATGTCAGATCAAAGGGGATTGGCACCGTTTGGCACGCCTAATGGAAACCCAACTTGTTTTGATTAACACAGCTGCAAACTAATGAGTTTGCATCCCTCTCAACCAACCCCAAACAGCCACAGCATCAGATAGGGAGTATATATTCAGCATCTGTCATCTTAGAAAAGTCAAAAGAAAAGAAACAGAGTGAAACTGCGAGAGAGAAAGAGAGAGCATGTGTGCACATTGATTTACAATTGTGGTGACCTCCTCCCAGGCTACCTTTGCATCATCAGCCCGTGGAGGTCTGCTCGCAGTTCCGTATATTCGGACACTGCGAGCTTGGACCTCCCGGACCAAAACATCAGTTTCCTCCTGGGAGAAGTTTGGCTGTCTGACGCTGCTGCTCTCTTCTGCCATGGCGAATTGAGTAAACTCTCATTACGCCTTCGCGCGGCGCATTTAAGGGCGAGGAGGAGGCTCATTTGATTGGTGTGATGTGGGTAAAACCCACTCCACGCCTTCTCTCCTCCCTCTTTCTGACTTGCGCAGGTAGGAAGGATGGAGGTGGGAAAGAGGAATAGCTGCGCCAGGGGCACGGTGTGCCAAACTTGCAAAATCCGCCTGGCCACACCCAGTTGGCGAAGCGCTGCGCCCGCCTCGCCCGGTCTGCGAAACTAGAGACCAATATTGCAAGAACACCTAAAAGGACGTTTTTTTTTAAAGTTGGCACAAACCTTTACTTGGACTCAACAATGAACTGATTAGGTTTTGGTAGTTGTAGGTCGAGGTCACTGTGCCATTGCCTGTCTTATTCTTTTAAATGCGATAACTCAAAACCACCTTTAGGGAATAATTTCAAATTTGGCAGAAATGTCCTCTTGGACTTCAGAAAGAACTGATTAGAATTTGGTATTTGAAGGTCAAATGTCAGGGTCACTGTGACCTCACAAAACATGCTTCTGGCAATTTCTCAATACGTCATAACCTAATTATGACAGTATTTCACACACTGTTCAGATACTGAATTAGTGACTCTAACCTACGTTAGAGTCACTAAACTGTGCTGATTATATGGATCTTCTCTACTGCCAGGGGGAAGATGTGTGTGAAGCATCCATGTATCACAGACATGGATGTAAACTGTATCTGCAGCTTCAGTGGTTTGTAGTGGCATTCAAATGTGAGGCAATAAGTAAGCAAGTTTTCCTATTTACAACAACTATATGCACTATTTTTACTACCATTTCAGATAACAAAATGCCTAAAACTCTGTACATCATTATGGGAAAACATGACAGTTGCCAAGGAAATAAATCATCATGTAGAGCCTACATCCTATTTTGTATCTAGTTTTTCTCCAACTGTCTTCTAAAACCACATAACAACAAATGTTTAGCATGACTAATTTCAACTCCTGCCACCTAAAAAGAGGCAAAGATATAGTTTGATGTTACTAATTTTAAGTTATATAACATAGGCACACAGCATTACGTATCCTGAAACCTGTTTTTGTTATACTATGCTGAAGTAGAGTTCACGGAATGAAGGTATCTGAATGAATCTGACTGATCTGCAACAATTAAATCCATGCCATAATAATCTGAGCTGCTCTAATTTCTAAATCAAGGATCCCCAACAAAGCCAAGTAAATGTGGTCTTGAATATTAGGCCAAGATGTATTTTGTGAATAGCATAGTAGGATAAACAGCATGGGTATATGTTATTATCAAACTGACACAAAGTTAGAAGGTATTTTAAAACCCAAAAGATTCAGATTCTTTTGAGAAAACATTCAGGGCTAAAGCCCCGGAAGCCACTCCATGCTCAGAGTGAAGAATTATGACCACCTTTGCAGTTCCCATCAGGTTTGAGGACACTGTTAGCCTTTTTCGGCTTATTGCTTTTGTTTCATGACCTGCAATCTCCATTCTCATTAACCTAATTTTCAGCAGTGACAAACAGCAGTTTTCCAAACAGCTCTAATAAACTCACTGTCTACCTGTCCAGCACCAAACAGTAGACAAAGATAGTGATGAGCTGGTGAATAAAGTGGAAAGTGAATATTGGGCTTGCACTGATCAGGTGGAAAGAAACACAACTCTTAATCAGTGCTAATATTGCTCTGTGTCTGCTGGATCTGTTAACTGGCAATAATGCTACATATTTCATGTATCAAATGTGTTATTCCTCTGCCATCAAATGGTCTTTATGCAGTTACAAGCACTGACTCACTTGATAGTTCTGAGACTATATGTACTGTACTGTCTTATGTAATTTATCTCAGAGTAATTCCCCATTGTCATTATGTGTGTTGCAGGGCTTTTCACCCAGTCCCAGTTTAGTGACATCCAGTCAGTCTCTGTTGGACTGGTGTCAGGAAGTCACACAGGGTCATAAGGGAGTGAAGATCACAAACTTCAGCACCTCCTGGAGGAATGGCCTTGCCTTTTGTGCCATCTTACATCACTTTCATCCAGAAAAGATGTAAGAAACAGTTGAAAATAGTTGGTCCATAGAAAAAAACATGTTTTTTTTTTAAAAATTCCTCTTAATGCATACACTGGGTTATGTGTTTATTATGTCTGCTATTTTCTTTGTGTAGTAATTATGAAATGCTGGACCCGTATGACATCAAACACAACAACAAAAAGGTAATTGGCCATCTATTGATTTAAATTAGCATAGCTGTAATTTATGATATTTTCCTGTGTTGGTTGATAATTCCTAATCTGCTCCATCCATCCATCCATCCATCCATCTATTTCTCTATAAATTGCAGGCCTTTGATTGCTTCGATGAACTTGGCATTTCCAGGCTGATGGAACCGTCAGACATGGTCATGCTAGCAGTGCCTGACCGCCTCATTGTCATGACCTACCTCAACCAGATTCGCACACATTTCACAGGCCAGGAGCTCAGTGTGCTTCACATAGACAGGAATAGCAGCGAGTCCAGCTATGCTGTAGCAGGGGAGCGGGAGAATGAGGAGGACCCAGAAGCAACTGTTCGCTACTGTGCCCAGAGGCTCCAGGAGGAGGGCATAAGTCTGGAGACCAATGGGACTACAGGCACAGCAGAGCCAGAGAGTAAAACCAGGGATGTTGTCCCACCTCCCAGAACCAAACGGCTGCAGGTTGCTGGGGCAGGTGGGGCTCAGTTACCAGTGGCACCCCCAAGAACTCATTTCCTGTCCAAGACTGGTTTCTCTCATGTCAAAGACGCTGATCTGGTGAAGAAGCGTAGGTCACAGCGGAGGAGTGGGTCAGTGGAAGAAGCAGACATATCGGTGGTATGATATGTTATTGCCTTATTCATTTATCCCTTTTAAATCTTATAATTACATTTTTGTCTTTAACGTATTAGTGATCCACGAGGAACTTTTTTTCCCAGCAGGTTGTTGCAGGTCAAGAAGAGAGTGTAATTACCCGGAGGAAGTCAGAAACTGGTGAGTCCTCCTCAAAAACAGATATCTATCTGATATGATAGGGAGGCACTGACAGTGAAAGTCTGGGCCAATATCAATAGCCCCTTTTACACTGCCAGATTTTCCACAAATGTTGGGCCGTTTTGCTGAATTGATACGACACAACAGAAAAACATCTGCCTCTGCCTTTATTGAATGTTATCTTATTTGCCGATAGGCAGATGGCAGTCAATTAGACAAATATCAGCTGATACTGATGTTCAGCCAATAAATGGGTGCATCCTATCATATGCCTGTTTTCATATACCTTCATTATACTTAAATTAAAAGCCTAGTCTCTTTTACTAACCCAGTGTGGCTACACATTCTACAAATAAAGGCCTGTCTCAATTAGATGCCTGGTCTGGTTGCCAAGCTGTTCATTTTTTTATAGAAGTTCTTCGGATGTATAAAACCGGGTTGTAACCCTGTGAGTTACTCATATTCCTTTAGTCCATCAGGGTCCTCAGATCAAAAGAATCAAAAGGGTTTTTAATGAAAAATGAATCCAAGTTGTGAGTATTGTTTTAACAGGATAAAATGGTGTTGTGTCAATATGCTGGATGCCATCATCCTCGTGTTTTAAACAGTAATATTCATAATAGTTTAAATGAACAACTTGATTGTATTTCCTGATCTTTGCAACAGTCTGGGGTGAAAGGAATTAAAAGCCTAAAGGCCTATTGATTTCAGTGATTTAAGCAAATAATAGCCGGGGCTACTAATTGAAGTTTTACAGGTTTACAGTATTAATACATCCTCCTTTTTAAACTTGACCTTTTGTTAACTATATTTGGAAATTGAAAGTTGTTCAGCTTTGCGTCATTCATCCAAGTGGTATAATTCATTTGTGTTGTGTCTCACAGAGGGAACAGAGGCTGTGTCTGAGGAGGGAAGACCAGAGGGCCAGGTCAGTTATAATTTGTTTCACTGTAGGATTATATATCTAGACCTGTGTCAAACTGTCTGTAGGTAACTGTGTGTGTGTGTGTATTAATGTATTTAGGACCCCAACCAATATGTGCTGAGTCAGATGGAAGCCCTGGAAGCAGAACAAAATCATATTGATAACAGAGCAGGTGTGGTGGAGAGAAAACTCAGACAATTACTGGGAACAGGTAAGACAATCAATAGATAATCAATTCATGGCTACAGATGGATGCACTATAAATAAAAGGCACAGCAGAGGGGTTATACAGCACATGTATGTATAGTAATATGATTTTCCTCTGCAGGTAGTGACAAGGTGGAGGAGGAGAGGTTGATTCAGGAATGGTTTACACTGGTCAACAAGAAGAATGCTTTAATCAGGAGGCAGGACCACCTGCAGCTACTGTAAGACATCCACAATACACATCGTCAGAAATATGCTCTATAAACTATAGTATTTACAATACAGTATTCACAATTGATAAAACTTTCCAACCACAAGGTCCATCAGGAGTTTTTGATCATTACATGTTTTCCTCAGCAGAGGGAGTAGTACAGTTGCCATTGAATTGTCAGTTTTCCACACTTCTACAATTCAGCTACAAGGAGCAACTCATCCATGTTGGTTCAAATGCAACTTAAATTACTCAGAAAAATTGGAAATGTGATCACATATTGTACTGTTTCTGTTGTGTTTGACAGGCTGGAGGAACAAGACTTGGAAAGAAAATTTGAGCTGTTGAACAAAGAGCTGAGGGACATGATGGCAATTGAAGGTATGACTTTGCTGCAAAACATATTGTGCTTCAACACACCACAACACAACACACTGATGCTAAAACTGTGGTTGAATGCTTATGTTGTAACCTTGTGCTCATGACCTTATGTCATATTGCATGGAATTAAAACAGAAATTCTCAAGCTTCTCATGTAAGCGTGCCAAGGAAGTGCCTTTAAATTTGTGTGTGTCTGCAGCTCCAGGGGTTATTTTTACAGAATTAAGAGGAACTTGTGGGTGATTGAAGCCTCAGAGCTTTCTTCTAAAAATGTTTGTCAGGAGATAAAATGCCTTTTAGCTTAGATCTATAAAAAATAGCAAATAACATGATTTCAAGCTGACCATGGCCAAAGTTTACAAAGGAGCGACTTCTATTTTGCAGTTAAAGTGGTAAGTGTACAATGGTACAAAGTGTACAAAGCACCTCACCTCGTACAAAGATAAGGATTTTCAAATTGTGGTGGTGCAAGAGATAGAGGGGGGCGTTCCACTTGTCATGACACGAAAATACAACTACCAGTGTCCTGCTGACCCAAAACAGTGTCTGGCAGTCTGTTTGAGGCAAGTTGTTTTACAGCCAAAGCTAGTGTAAACTAATTCATCAGTCCCTCCAGGGTTTCTGGGCATTTTTTTGTCTCTGTGCTGGCAATAGCCGTGGCTGGAGGCATTTTGTTTTTGGGTTGTCCATGCATCAGTCCCATCCTTGTGAACACGATATCTCAAGAACGCCTTGAGGAGATTTCTTTAAATTTGGCAGAAACATTCACTTGTGCTCGAGGATGAATTGGTCAGATTTTGGTGGTCAAGGGTCAAAGAATGGTTGCCATGACCTTGCATCCATCTCATTCTCATGAACAAGATATCTCAAGAACGCCTTGAGGGAATTTCTTCAAATAAGGCACAAACGTTCACTTGGACTCAGTCATAAACTGATAGGATTTCGGTCAAAGGTGACTGTGACCTTGCATCTGTCTGATTCTCGTAAATGCAATATCATTAAAACAGATTTATTTTTTTTTAATTTATCATGTAGAAAATTTTAATTTTGTGTAAGGTAAGAACAGAAGGAGTTGATCTGGTATGTGCTGCTTTTGTCAAGGTTGAAAGTAGTGATAAAGTTTGACGTCTTGGTTCGCCTGTCACAACAGCTGTTATGACAAGACTGTAGTGGCTGTCACTACAGACTACAGACATTTTGTTTTATAGTCCTCAGCCTCAAGTAGAGGTGCAACATGATATATTTGAAAACAACAACAACAACAACAAAAAATGTTGCTTTTTTGCTGCATAATATTCATGTTCTGTGTGAAGGTACTCATGACAAAAACAGCTCAGAAATATATATAGACATGCAAATTTGTGAATGGACAGGTGTCTTGCTTAAATACCAAATTAACTGAGGATGTGTGGGCTGCAGGGTCCTAACTTTCATTTTCCATTTTTTACTTTCTGAATTCTCATCCTTCTCACATCTGATCCTTTCATTTGTTTGTTGTCTTTGTGATGCAGAGGGTCAGAAGACTCAGGCCCATAAACACAGAGAGCAGCTGCTACTTCAGGAGCTGGTGTCATTGGTCAACCAGAGAGATGAACTGGTCCACAATATAGACGCCAAGGAGAGAGGGTGAGACACGCTTACTGTGCTGTTTCTTGTACTGGCTCTAAAACTGCAGGTGGAGAAGTGACATTGGTGGTACATCAGTCTACATGGGCACACATACTGTACATACATGACAAACATATTGCAGCAGCACTGTGGCTGAACGCATCCATTGTAGTCTATGCAGCTCCATTAGACATGTGTGGGATGGATGACTGAAACACATGTGTAGACAGCCTGTGACTGTCCTCTCTCCTTGTCTTCAGAGCTCTGGAGGAGGACGAGCGTCTGGAGCGAGGCCTGGAGCAGCGGAGGAGGAAGTATGCTAAACAGCAGAAAGAGAAGTGTGTGATGCAGTGATCCCATCAACCTCCAGAGACAAAGTGTTGGGTCACCAAATCTGAAAGAGGATAGCTGAAAATCAAAACGAATAATAGGACAATCATGTGTGGTCACATTGATTGGTGTGGTTTGAAGTCAGCAGAAAGAGGACATTTAGACACAGCTGACCTAAGGAGGGTACTTCTGAACCAATGTGAGGTGGATATATTTCCAGTGGAGACTCAGATGCCCCAAACCAGAGAGAGGCTCTGAGAAATGCCTGCAATGTTTAAGCTCTGAATCAGCTTTCACTTTGGTTTGCTTTCCCTTTTGACTGTCTTAAAATGTGGCACCACACTCCATTTAATGACCACACATCAAGATAATTGAAGTGGGCAGTGGTGTAATTTCCAGAAAATTATTGCATCGTCCATGTAGCAAACTCTACAGGATGTTCAACCCAATGAGCAGAAGAGGCATCAGTGCCTCAGAGAGCTGCTTCTACCTTTGGACTGTTTGCTTTGCAGTTTCTCTGCTGTGTTTTTAGTGATCACTCTGTTGTTACAGAGTGATTGGGAATGTAACATGAGTTTGATTGAAAGCGTGTGTGAGACTGGAAATGTCTGGTATAGATATGGGCTGCCAAAAACAGGAGAGTAGGTTTGATCAGTGTTTGTTCGTTAAGGCCAACAGCTTTACTACAAGGATTCAGTGTTTGTATGACTGTCACATGTATCATTGAAACCCTGAGAAATACAAGTCTTCCAAGTGGTGTGTAGAAAATCTATAAACACATCTGCATATGAATGTAGAATCTGGAGGCAACAGAACAAGATTTTGTATGGGAGGCATTCTGATTTCCTTTTGTATATTGCATTTCAAGTTGCTAATTGGACTGTTAACAATTACCGGGTGAGATAAGGAAGTCTTGACCCACAGATCCATTACTCTGATACATGCTGGCTACACCAGAATCCCCTAGTATTGGCAGTTGCCCCCAAAGTCCAAATCGTCATCAGACAGATAGCTGATTGGTTCCAAGATTGCTCCAAATTGAAAATTAAAATACACTTTGCCATTGCCTTCTAAAAACATCCGTAGGATTGTTTTAAAATCTGTTGCCTCTATCAGCAGGAAGTCATCTTTTTGTCAGTACTTTTCATAACCGTCACATGATGAAAACAAATTAATTTGGGTTTAAGGGGAACCCTGATATTTTTCTACCTAGACCCTATTTTCCGTCATCTTTGGGTCTAAGCGACTTGTGGAAACAACTGTTTTTTGACAGTGGTCCAGTATTGAGAGAGAGTGCTGCAGCAGGCAGCGGCGAAACAGGCTGCAATGTTACCACTTGGGGCATATTTGCACTATTTACATCTACTAAAAGTGTTTGTTTTTACCACAGACAAGTTCAGATTGTTATGAATGTCCGACGACATTATGGAAAGGACCCTCCAAAGAACTGAAATGTTTTTGCTGTACCTTTTCTCTTGTTCCCATCTGTTTTGTATCCAGGTCTCGCCACGTCTTGTCTGAAATGTTGCAGACTTTTTCACATTTTTGAAATCAGTTAGATATTCAGCCATGACACTGACAATCTTTTAGATTAGAGTAAGATATGCTCTCTGTGCTCAGGCAAACTATTACTATACAGCCCTCCTCTCTCCAACTTTCACTTGTGTTTCTGTTTTCTTCCTGCAACGAGTCACCTTGCGCCGTTTCTTCCTGCAAGAAGTTACCTCACACTATTTTCTTCCTGCAACAAATCATTTCGTGTGAGATTTTAGAACAAATCTTCTCGTTATTGAGACTTGGACACAAAACAGACCGGTACAAGCAAAATGAACGCAAAACGTTTTCTCTGTAGGGTTCTTTCTGTAATGTTGTCAGACACTCGTTGTAAAAGTCTGAATCTGTCAGTTGCAGAATCAAGCACATTTAATGGACATAAATTGACCAGGTGCACCTTCCACGAGGGGTTACATTACAGCCTGTTTTCGCCACTGCCAGTTGCAGTGCTCTCTTTGAATAATGGACCAATTCCAAAACTAGTTTTTCCCACAAGTCATTTATATGCAAAACATGGGAAAATATGTGGTCCAGGCTGAAATATACTGGAGTTCCCCTTAAGGTCTTGGAAAAATGTGCGGTCATGGTTAAAGTGTTGGGCACATACGACAAATAATAGTCTTGTCCTAAAGACACTGAACTCTTTTTGAGTATTCAGTTAGTCACCACAGTTGCCTTACTGAAGGATGTGCTACATCATAAATGGCTGTAAATAACAAAGTTCATTTCCCTAAGTTTTAATGCAGTTTTTCATTTTCATGTTTGTTGTTACAGTAGCTATTTGGAAATGAGAAATCTAATGCAGTCTGATTGTGATGTTTGAGATGTTGCGATGTTTACATCATATTATGAGATGGGATAAATGTGCAAATGGAATGCAAGGACAAGGAAAGCAGCCATGGAACAGATCAGAGCCCTTTAACTAAATTATTAGGTTCATTTAAAGTTTTACTATTTATTCAAGACATATCAACTGGCAGAGCAGCCACAGATTCAGTATGTCTGCCATATTGGTATGTGTTTTAACCAAAGCCTGTAGCCCTCATTATTGTAACATTTAACTTCCATCTGTGTAGAGAATGTTCCTACAGTACAGCAGCATCAAGCCTCTCTGTAATCCAACACAGAGACTGCATTCATATTCGTGACAGTGACATCAGAAGATGTCTTTGAGACTTGTACATGTAGGATGTTTTTTCTTGTGTTTTGTTTTTGCACTGGAAAGTTCTGTTTTTACTCCAGCACAAGGATGTTGTGTAACAGTGACATTTCTGGGCCTGAGGTTTTATTTTGTGTTTAAAGGTTTGCAGTTCTCATGTTGCCATAATTGCTGGTGGTAGCAGCTTTGACCGCCACTGTGTGAATTAGCTACAACCTGTTAAGAGAATGGCTGTTTTATTTGTGGTTTTTATGTTACATTTGCACTATTTGTAAAGTTTGGAAAATACAAAAGAGTTGAATGCCTTTACAGTCTTGTGCAGTTTTATTTAATAGTATTGTATTAAAAAAATTAAATCTATTGCATGGACCATGGGGGTTTTGGAGGCAGATGTTGGCTTATTTGAACCTAGATGGCTGCTGTTTTTGTGGGTCATTTATACTAGCAATACAGCAAAAACATTTATTATAAGCTGTTGCATGTGAGGAATCAAATCTATTGCAAGAGAAAAGAGGGAAAACAAATTATTTGTAAACTAATAAATCCAAATGAATACAAATATTAGTTATTCTTACTTAAAGAGGCAACAGATAGGATTCGTTTTTTTTTTTTTAGCTTGGCGCCACCTAGCGTCAGTGGTGTTGCATTGCACTGTCGCAACGACCAAATTGACCGTGGGGATCAGAGATAATCAATAAAATGATTCTATTAGACTCTCTAAATTAAATAAAATGAAGGCTATAAAGCCACCAGTATACCTCTGTGTATATGTAGAATGAGAAGGTGTGTGGACACTCTACTAAATAAATGAGTAAAGAGACCAAGCAACAATTATCAGATTTATCTGAAGAAAAAGCAAATAGTAATGCAAATAATTCTAGCAGAATGCACAGTACCAGTACAAACAACTCACAGTAAATGATACCAATATGTACAGTATAAGTACAAACAACAGTAGACATAGTGGAATTATACCAATATGCACATGTAGACAGTCCCCATTCTAGAATAAACGCTACCGTATGGAGATGATGCGGCCGGTTGGAGCTCAAATTGAATGGGAAACAAAGTCCAGTGTTCACTTAGCTGGGCGTATTTTAGCTGGGTGATGTCTGTCGACAGCTAGTCTCGCCACCAGACAATCAGAGATCTCCACCTTTAGTTAAGCAAAGCGTCTAAAGACTGACTTGTGAGTCTAGTCGACAGCTGCTTCCATGAGAAGAGAACAGAAGGAAGGGTGGGGAGGGCTGCCGTAGAATGCAACAAGGATGTCAGCTGACCAACACTCGCTACCCGGTCCCTGGTTGCGGCGATTTGCGATGCTGGCCAGCTAGGAGTTAACTAGCAGCCAGTACAGTACAGTCCTCTCTGGTCTAGCTAACATTTAGCCATGTTACTTACTGATCCATTAGAGAGAAAGCTAGCTGGACATCGGTTTTGAAGCCTCTTTGGTCTTGGAGCTCCCTCCATCTCTTTAACGCCTGACTGAGGTTTACTCTTGTTTTTCCTCTTCTTTTATCACTCTCCTTTTTGTGCATCCTCACCTCCTCAGACAGAGAAGCTTGTTTTCTTTTGGGAGGCTGTTTTTCACTTATCTCCAAACTTTGTCCATCTGCCATTGTGTTCGTGACTCAACTATCTCATGCAACTCCTCATAAGGACCCGCTCCAGTCCCTGATTGGCTGACCGACCAGTTTCGCAATACATGACGCGTTTCCTGCTGTAAAGCAGATTTGTTCTGCGAAAATTCAGCACCGGTGGCAGAAGCTTATTGCAAAGCCACTACGTAACCTATGTAAACGCTGATAGTCTGATTTTACTGTGGCCACTACCCTGTGCAACCCACATTATTTTCATCATGATATATTTAGGAAAAGATGCTGTCTGTTGCCTCTTTAAGTTAATGGAAATTATGGGGTTAGGGTTAGGGTTAACCACTATTGAAATTGGCTTCATCATACCTTGCAGGATTTACAGACAAAGCATCTGTCTTTTGCTGGACACATTTTCCCCACAAATACAACATGCTAATGTTATTAGCACAAGCCTATGGCATTTTACATTGTATAAATTAGCCTAGCAACTAGTGGAAATTTCCTCTAATCATATGAAGCCAGGATAAATCCCACACAACACTTAAAATATCATTTATTGTTTCTTATCTGTGAAAAAAAGTAAATAAAAGCTTAATTTCCACTGAGGGAAATGGTTTTTAGCTCACAAAAATAGACAGGATGTCTGCATTGCCGCGATGTGTAGTTACAGTACATTTCTGGGGAGGTGCACGTCAGGCTACAGCGTACGGTATGGTGTAGAAGTATATCCCACTTTATGTATGTTAGTGGAGTCAGTTTAAATTAAACTTTATTGCACTCATTATTTATGTATTGTGTTTATCTTTTATGGCCAAAAGTTTAAAAGAAAGGGGTGGCACCTTTTTCTTTAACAGATTGTTTTAAATGGGCAAATAATATTGTCTCATATCAATCGCAGACCTCTGAATTGCATCATATCAAAATCATATTGCGGCAGACTTTGTCACATCAGCAAATATTGTATCATTGACCAAAAAATCGATATGTTATCATATCGTGATGAAACTGGTGATTTACACCCGTTGTCTAATAATCTTTTGGAAAGACTGTGACAAAAATTCACTCTATTGGAGATAAAGATGTGAAGACCTTTCTCATTTTCAGCTCTGGTGTCTCCATTAACTGTTGTGGAAAATTATCTGGCCCTGCTAAATCTTCTACTTTTCTCATGGGTACTTACTCAATTTGTCTCTAAGTTTTGTCTGACTAAGCTGTTCTGTTTTTTTTTCAGAGAAAACAACTTCCTGCTAATGCTGCTGGAAAAGGTTAATGAAAGCACTGATAGTCAGCCGCATAGTAACCTGTGGCTGTAAAAACAAAACAATAAGTTTAAACAGGCTAAAAAGTTCCATAGAGTTAACAATCAGTGTCAGTGTTCAAGAAATTCATAAAAGCAGCTTGGAAGTTGTGCAAACTTGATGAAATCAGACATGGGTAGTGCTGTTTTTGTAATGAAAAAAAAACCAAACTTTCTCTTTCTATTATATGATATCATGATGAACTTGACAGGCAACATTAGGACTGTTTAAAAAATCTGTGGGTTACAGTGTGAAGGTGACACAGCTGACAAACATAATCAACACAAGAAAACGAGAACAAACTTCTTTCAGCGCCCAGCAAGTTGAACTTCCCTTTACACTGGCAACAAACACTCAATATTGAGACAAAAATAAACATTGCAGATGAAGACGGAGATATGACACATTATCACAACACCATTTTTGTTTAACAAAGTTCTTATGAAATAACATTAAATTTTATATTACAATTAAATACATTTAATTCATATTGAAGTCATTTTTCATCGTGTACTCTCTTGTGTACTTTACTGAAGGTTTTACAGTGTCAGTCTTTTTAGTTGAATCATTGGTGAATAATATTCTTTAAAAATAGATGAGAAAAGCAAAAATTCCTATACGTCAACATTTCCAAGGAGAGAAATAATAGAAAGAAGAAGTGAGAAAGTCTTGCCCAATACTGAACGGAAAAGACTTTTGGGCAGGAAGAAAAATCAAAGAAAATACAGAAGAAGACTTACTGCAGTCGATCACTTTGAATTGGTTGCACTAAAATGAAACAGGATTAAATCACATTTTATCATAATGTCTTATGGCATTAACATGTTAAACCTGGTTTTGACCTTGGCCAGATTAATTTTAGACCCATTTTTGACTTTAGTCCTTTCTCAGCTGGGTTTAATGTCAGCCCTGTTGTGGACATTGACACTTTTAATTCTTCATAATGGCTATCAGTGGGATATAATATTCAAACAGTGGCTGCATCTGGCAGACAGTGCTCCCCTTCTGTCTGTCAGCTAGTCTCTGACTGTGTCTGTCAAATAACAAGAGGCTAAAAAGCTCTGTAGAGCTGAGAGGTGAAAATTGGTGATGATTCTCTGTGGATTCATCACTATGAGCCATGCCTTTTGTTCACTCATCTTCATATGACCCATTGTTGATATCAAAATTTAATTAGAACAACTTCAAAGTTTTTGATATATTTTCCACTAGAGGAAGCTTTAGTAAGTCAAGAGAATGAGAATTTTCAATAAAAGAAATAACTAGTAAAGAGTTTATTAACCCCACGACTGAACAACACTTTAAGTCACTTGGTATGCATACATGCATAGGTTATGTTTGTCTGCATATGCATAGATTATGAGAGAATGGGGCCCCTGGGCACAGACGAGTAAAAGGCCCTGACCCCCAGCAGGGCAGGTCCACTGATTTGCAGCCAGCAGCACAATAATCCAATTCACCTGACCCTCAACAGGATTTACAACGCACGATTAACACCAACAGCCAAACTCTTCTCATCCGGGCGTCGAATATGGCAGCTCAGTCAATGGCTTTGGTGTCTGATTCCAACACACAAATATGTGTCCCATATGAAACCAAAAGACAGCGTTTTTTTTTAGACTATGTTACGTAGTTAACATCATGTGACATAGCTTAGGCCTACTTGGAAGTTATGTAAGACAAATACATATTTTAATCTGTAAAGTGAATGTTCAGGCTGTTCCTTCAGTATTCCAGTCTGAATTTTGGGGCTGGCATGAATTTGGGGTCCGGCTCAATCAAGTTCGGGCTCAATATTTTTAGTCGGGTCCCGGCTTCAACTCACAAAGGTCAGTTCGGTTCAGGTTAAGTTTTTGGGCCCATTGAGAACTCTACTGCGATGACACAGAGCTGGCTGGAAATTAAAAAAAATTCCTTCCAACTACTCATATCGCTATTTTTTTCGCTATTTTTCAAGCTACTGTAGCTGTCATATTTCGTGGAGACAGATGGCTGGACCACCCTCCAACTTTCTGGCATTGTAGCCTCTGAGTGGCTGGGAGATAGAGGGGCTGCAGGGTTAATCCATGGGTGTACTGGCTAACTAGCAGCAGTCTCTTTCATTTGCACTTTTTAGCAGTAGGTTGGCAGCCAAGTATCAGGCCCTGATGTCTGGCAGATTGCTTTTGTCTTGAGGCAAAGGGGTTTTATGTGAAAGAAATTAAAGGCCTGTCCCAAATAAAGGCCTGTTGATTTCAGTGATTTAAGCAACTAGCCCGGGCTATTACCAAGCTATATATATTTTTAAAGAAGCATAACATACAGAGAACACATAAAGCTACTGAAATTCATTAGTTGTCATGTTTATGGATATATCTAGGCTTTCATGCCATTTTTTTGTCTTGTTTAGTGTATTGTTTATTATAGTATTTTGTGTGTTTTGGAGTATTTGGTTTGATTGTACTCTTGAAAGCAGCGGTAGTGACAGTAGCACATAAATTAAGGAAGAAAGTCCAAAGTGGGAGGTGTATTTACCAGAGGAGGAAGGCTCATTTCAGCCATTTAATTACAACATTCCTCTGAGCCAAATCATAAGTGGATGTAAACACAGACATCAGTCATTTTACTGAGCCTCTGAGGAACACACTGACAGGCTGGATGGAAGAACGGGCAGCGGTGGATTATGATACACCCCTCTGACGAACTGAAAACATGGCTGTGTGTAACACTATCCTGTGGTGTGTCTGGCCTACTTTAATCTTACTGTGGATGTGGGAAGCTGGCTGTGACATTCAATATCAAACAGAGGAGGGTAAGTGTTCAGGTGTTCTACACTCAGGACACACAAAAATAATCTTTTTTACAATTAATATATAAAACTTTAACATACTTAAGTACATAAAGTCTGAGGCACATTCCAGTGGACTTTGAGAGGATTGTCAGGGAGTGTTTCAGGAAATGAGAGTTTTTTTTTTTCTCCTCTGGAAGCGATAAAAAGTACTGTGTATAAGAGATTAAATATATGCCCATATTTTAACTGTTGTCTCGCCACTCACAGTATAAACCACAGATAGCTGCTGTATCCTGAATTAGTTCATAGGAATAAAATCCCTTCAAACTAAGTTTTGAAAAAAAGTCCACACTGCTACAGCTTTTTCAAGTATGATATTGAATATTATATTAGGAGAGTGAACTTATTTTATCCAAAAGGCATGCAGGGAGGTAGTATTCAGATGTTGTAAGTAAGTTAAGAAGCAATAACACAGTGTAAAAAGTTGAATTACAAAGTAAGTATTACAAGCACAATATATCGACTGTTTCACACTTTGTTGGCTTATTACTATTGATGCATTACTGTATAAGCAGCATTTGAATGCTGGAGCTGGTTGAGGTAGAGTTAATTTTATCTACTTTATACTGTTGAGTCAGTTAATCTATAACACTGCATCGGCATCTGAACACCAATTATCTGTTTTGTGTGTAAAGTGTTAATCTGTAAAAACTTTCTTCGGCTGATAGATAAATGTAGTGGAGTAAAACATTCAACATTTCCCTCAAGTAAAGTACGCAAGCAAATGCACACAGTTACTTGCCAGCATGTTTTAATATCTAATCTAAAATCTGTGGTTCAACCCCAGTGAGCATCATGTTTACAGCTGTCAGGAAAATGCCATGGCTTTTTCAAGAGGATGCAAAAATTATTTTCCGGTACAAACTATCACGAGAGAATGCTAAAATGATTTCAAGAAAATGCAGAAATATGGGTACATTTAGAAATATCTTGAGTGAATGTAAAACTATTGCGAGAGAATAAAAGTATTTCGTAAAAATCTAAATATTTTTGTATATATTTAAAAAGGATTGCAAAAAAAACCTGCAAAAGTATTGCCGTACATTAAAAAAAATTTATGAGAGAATGCAAAAGATATTCAGAGTTAATAACAATGTATTGCCCTAAAACACATAATATGAAACAAATCAAATTACTGTGAATGAAGCTAGCGGCTAGCTCATCCTCGACTCTGGCTGCTTAAGGTAGAAATAGCATGCATATTGAGTTTAGACAGGTTTTTATTCAGCTGCTGAGCTAATCATATGGCTAGTAAAAACTGTAAAATACAACTGACTCCAAATCACATAACTCCTCCCTGAAGGTTTTTGCCTACTGGTATCTGAGGTTGTTTTTGTTTACTTTGTATACAATCCATCAGGTAGTTATGTGACTTTAAAAGAGAAATGTAAATTACTATAACTGTTTGTTTGTATTTTTACAAACCATAGTCTGAACAAATCAATTGGTTAAAAAACGTTTGCAACAGAAAAATAGAGGACTATAAATACAAGCCATGCAACATTACATCCAACCATACAAAATATTTATATATATTATTATAGTTTGAATTTTAAATCTAATTCCACATCTCTGTAAGTGATGTTTTTTTTCATTTTGTGAGAGCAAATTAAATCTGTGGAAGCCCTGAGAGGCAAGAGAGAACAAAAGAACTTATGGTGATCCATTTTCTAAGGCTGATCGAAATTGTTTATTTTCTGTGTTTATCACTTAAGAACAGGTGAAAAATTAGTTGTGCCAGGATAATCTTACTAAGTTCCTTAAAGGTAGGGTCTGGAGGATTTTCCAGTTGCTGTTTGTAAACACACATTCAAATTCGGCTCCTCCTATCAGGCTCAACTCTCCCGGGTGTAAGGAGCCCGGAGGTACGGAAGAAGGCTTCACAGAAGAGGTTCAGGCAAGGCTTGCGCTCGTGCACGCTCGGACACGCTCGGGCACGGCACCTGCGCTCTCTCATTGGCTGGGGAAATCTCCATCCAGAAGCAGTCCGAGCTCACAAAAACATCAAAATACAGTTAAAGGGCAGGAGCTCTGCAAACAGAGTCACTACCACACATGAGTAGAAGCCCATAGGTGATGATTAAGCAGGATTTCATTTGTATATGTCTATATTTTGTTTTGTTTGAAAATCCTCCAGATCCTACCTTTAAATATATTATTTGTTAAACTGTATGTTTGCAAGTACTATCATGTCTTTGTTTTGGCTATGTGCCTTGTGTTTATAGTGTGTGGTGAAATTAAAACTCATCTGGAGGAAAACATGAATGCGCTTAGTCTTACTTAGAAAATGGGGTACTGGTGCACTTCAGCCTCTTGTATCCAAAATAATTATGACAATAACAAACACTACTGAAAATAAATGAAGAAATAAATAAACAACATTGCCTGCCAAAACTTTTTTGCCTTTGCACCGGCAATAGCCATGGCCAGAGGCATTGTTGTGAATGCAATATCTCAAGAACAGCTTGAGGGAATTTTTTCACATTTGGCACAAACATCTACTTGGAATCAATAGTGACCTGATTAGAATTTGGTGGTCAAAGGTCAAGGTCACTGTGAGCTGCATCCATCTCATTCTCATGGATGCAATATCTCAAGGAGGCCTTGAGAGGGTTTCCTAAAATTTGCTACAAACATCCACTTAGGCTCAAGAATGAACAGATCAGAATTTGGTGGTCGAAAGTCAAAGTAACTGTGATCTTCCAAAATGTTTGCGTAACTCAAGGATTTATGCTAATTGTGACAGTTTTCACAATACAGTGATGAAGTTTTAACATTTTATATCCAAAAGGTCAATGGTCAACTTCACTGAGACATCATAATGTTCTGCATAAACACTTTTCTGGCCATTATTCAGTGTCATATCTCAGGAACAGAAGGGGAGACATTTGGCACTATACAGTACATTTGATAATGAATTGATGACTCTAATCTTGGGTGTTGTCCTGGCAAAACTTGTTCCCACCATTTTCACAGATGAAACATTTAATCGGTTTAGGCAGATTATCCAAACAAAACCTTTTTTTCCTCACCAGTGTCCTTAAGTCATAAACACAGGATAGGAAACAGTTTAGATCAAATGGATCACCAGACTTTAGTCTTTCTCACTTGCCTCTCGGGGCTTCCATACAGATCTCCTGACCTACCAGAAGAGTTTCATATCTAGGAAGAGGAAGCAGACAACACCCTGATAAAGACATGCTGGAAACAACTGGGAACTTGTGGAATTTTTTTATTGAATCAAGAGAAGCCTCATTATGTATGATACAATGTAGTGCAAATCCTAAATCCACCATGCTTCACCAATGTTAACTTTCTTTTTCTTTGTTTAGTGGAGATTTTCCATTCTGATAAACAGACCAAACTGGGATGGAAATCTGACCCACCCAGACAAGTAAGTTTGGTTCTTACGTAATATGTTTTTATTTCAGGCTTGGTTAGAGTACACCAAGAAACTATATCACCATATCTTTTATAGTTTCACTGATGAACACTAAAAACAGTCAATGAATCGCTGAATAATGATTCTACAACAGTTTGACCTAACTGGTAATTGCTAACTCTATTAATGTGTTAGTTTATTGACTCTGTATTAGAGTAATTTTCATGTGGTACATGATTAACATATGATTCATTTTTTTTTAGCAGCTCATGTTTTATCTAAAACTGTGTTTTTTATGATACCTAGATGTTATGAAACATCAGTACATGAACAATCAGTCTTACAGTTTGATGGACACAGACAACATGACTGGCTGATATGCAGTTTAATTATCATATCATGTATTTACCCTGTTATTCCACTGGTATCTTAGGGTTTAGTCTTGTACAGAGGTCTCATCAAGGTTTCTGAGGGTACCTGTTGTTCTGCCCTGCAGCTTTTCACTGATGTTCTCTTGCATCTTTCCTATTATCACAGTGGAGTGAAATTCAGCTCAAAGTGGGCACACAGAGTCCAGTGCCTGTGCTCCAAGCTTGTGGAAAAATCGCATCGAGAACTATTTTGAGCAAGTGGATGGAACGGAAAGATGCCCACCATCTCCTGATGGATATTTCGTTTGCCCAAGAAGAAGAGCCATCTGGTCAGCTCGGCCCTTTACAAGTCCATCTTTTTGACTCAGACATACCAGTCCCAAGATTTCAATATGGCTGGAACGTGCTGGACCTTCAGACCTCAAGTCCGTTCCCTGTCACAGTCCCTCCAGAGCAAATATCCCGCCACCTGAACCGCAGCCTGGCTCTGAGCCTCGGCTCTGTCAGCCGCAGAGGCTTTCAGCTCGCCTTCTCCTACTCAGGAACATGTGTGCTGATAGCATCCATCAGACTGTACTACAGGAAGTGCCCTGACATTGTGTCTCACCTTACCTCATTTAATGGGACAGGGGCCCTGTCAGGTCCCCTGACGGGTGCCTGTGTGAAGGGAGCTGTGGAGGTTTTTCCACCTATTAGGGAGTGTACTGTAGATGGAGTATGGAGTCCACTGCAGGGGGGATGTACCTGTGAACCTGGACATCAAGTTGTGGATGAAACCTGTGAAGGTATGGACAAGATTTTTCAGTTATCATATGATATATATATATATGATAACTGATGATGATATACATATGAGAGAAAAACCTGAATTGACAGTTGAGGTGGCTAAAAACTAACCAATTAAGGCAACTTACGCTCAGCGCCATTTCCTTATATGTACACGACACAAGAGTTTTCTACTCAAACACTGTGGTTCAGTCTATACTTTGAAAAAGAAAAAGTGTCATTGCAACTAACTTCAGTAATGTTAGATATTATTTTACGCCACCACAACTCTCAATGTTTATTTACTCTAAGTTACAGTAACTCAAGTTATTTGAATATTTATTGTGTCTAGTTTTACCTTTCATGAAAGCACTGTGGCCCAGAGGTAGACCAGGTCGTCCACCAATCAGAAGATCAGTGGAAGTGTCCTTGAGCAAGATACTGAACCCCAAAGTGCTCCAGATGAGTGCGGGAGTGAGTGTGAGTGTGTTAAAAACTGAGTAGCCGGTGGCACGTTGTACGGTAGCCTCGGCCACCAGTGTATGAATGTGTGTGTGAATGGGTGAATGTGACTCGTAGTGTAAAAAGCGCTGTGGGTGGTTAGATGACTAGAAAGGTGCTATACAAATGCAGGTCCATTTACCACTTTACCTGTACTGCCAGCAACCATAAGCTTAGGAGAAAAGAAGATATATTTGGAGAACAAAACAACAAAACAACAACAAAACAATACAATAAGCTGCCAATGTTCTAAATAAATTTGAGAACTTAAAAACATATCAATTTGACATTAGGTCAGCTGAATGCATGATTTTAAGTTCTGATAGTTAAACAAATTGAACTTCAAACTGACAAATCTAATTAGACAGTTAGGAGGAAAATTGACTTTTACTTTAAATGCTAAAGTTTTAGGTTCCTAACAACTTGTAATTGTTATTTACGTCAAAAAATGTATGGTGGCTTTTTTTCTTTAGCGTAGACCAGGGGCATTTAACGTTTTTCAGGCTATAGGAACCCCTTAGCTGAAAGAGAGGAAAGATGGAGCAAGGACCCCTAACTGCATATACTGTATAAAATATACTTGCATATTAAATTGGGCCTACAATAACATGTAGGGCAGCCCTAAAGTGCCATGTATAAACATGTCTTTTTTTGGTGAATACAATACTAATCTATGCTTACAAACATTGAAGGAGACAGGGTGTATTAACAAAACAACAGTGAGAAACACAATGAGTTGTCCTGGAATATTTTGTGTCAATGTGCAACAAATAACAATCTGGTTTCTGGATGAACGCCAACAGATGTCACCATGACAGCATTTTATTTTTGTCCGATAGCAGGCAGCTAAACAAGAAACAAGTCATGTGCTGCTGACGCAAACATTTCACAATATAGGTTTTTTTACATTTTGGTCAAGGAAAAAAAAACAAAAAAAAACAACCCTCTTGGATAGGCTTAATGGGTGACTTTCACATCCTCTTCACCATAGTCGTTTTCCTTCTAAATTTGACATATTTCCTGTGCATTGCTCGGCAGATAGTAATAATTCTCAATTTAATGTTTTCTCTATCTAAAAACAAGACTCTGCTGGAGCCAAGCAGGCAGGAGCATTAATGGACCCAACACCATACTGACAGTTTAGCTATATTTAGGACTGTACTTCAAGTTAGGCTGAACATAAGGGCTATTTCAAATCTCTTTGGAATCATGATTATGCTAAAAAAAATGTCAATAAGCTGATTATTAGATATCCTGAGTGCAATTTTTTTGTGCTCATTAACCTCCAGCTATAATATCTTGCTTCTTTGACCTGAACCTGCCCATGGGTTTTCTGTATGGCTTAATTTAAGGAAAAAAATCAACATGTGAGCACAATATACACTGTAATATACAAAAATGATCGTGAATGTACATTTTGGCACAGGGCCCTTTATGAGATGGGGCCACGCGCCATTCATATAGTCCTAGGGTTGAGTATTATATAAAAAATTACGATACAAGTACCAATGCCAGCACCCTTAAAGTGATACAGAGTGCTTCATTTGATACCTTTTTCTGTACTTCATTCAATACCCATCATGTGAATGCAGCGGTGTGTAGTATAGCCAAATTTTCAGACGTTTTATTGATATCTCGGCATGCTGAACTACCAGCTTCAACCACCAAATAAACCACACCATAGATTGTATCAGTTCTGAGTACTGATACCAACCCCTATACTGTACAATTTGTGATGTGGAGTCCCTCTAGTGGGGTGGCATAGCTCAGTATTTTTCTAGTAATGTTCAATTTTGTGATAAAAGCACCAAATTTGGCAAATGTGTTGACAAATATATTTAGAACAAATCTGGATATTGGGGCATCAGAAACTCGCTCCCTGGTGGCCAGAGCAGGCAATTGAATCCTACCTGTCCATGGACCTGTCCCGTTAATTGGATCCACTCCAAAATGCAATGGCTTCTAAGTTGGACCATGCTACATGCCTCCACCAAGTTATGTGAAAATTGGTTGGACAGTTTTCTCGTAATCCTCATCCAAAAAATGAATGGAAGTGAATGGGCGGCCACGTGTGGGTGGCCTGTGGACATGCCCCCTGAGTTGGATCAACACCAAAATTGATTCTAAGTTGGCATGTGTTACATCCCTCAACCGAATTTTGTGATTTGTGATTGTGTTTATAGCTATGCCGCCCCACTGCTCATGAAAAGTAGTTGCTTGCTTTGCTTCAATAGTAAACAAACCTGCCTGATTCTAGCACAAGAGGAACATTAGTATTCATCTTCTGGGGACCATAAATATGAACATTAAAGTCATTGCCATCTGATTAGTAGTTCTCAAGACATTTAGGTCTGGATCAAAGTGTTGGACAAAAAATGGACCAACTCTACCAGACCACCAGAGTAAAACCAAACAGTTTTCCATCAAAACGCTGTATCTCACAATTGAGAAAATATGATAAACTAGAAGGGCGCTCGGAAAGCGCAGACGTCTACCAAGGCCAATATTCCAGTCATCTATGACAGTGATTTCCAACTGGTCAAATCTCGGGGTCTAGATTTCTCCTTAGTCATGAGTTCGATATCCCACAGTTTAATACATGCAGTGTCATACTTTTGCTTGTCTCTGTCAAATAGCTGTCTGTTAGCCACTCACTCTATAGCAGGAAATGGCACTTCAAAATAAAAGCTCTGTGCTGGAAATTTACTGTACTTAAAAAGTGTGAGGTTTTTTTACAAGCTTGACTCTACTGGATTCTAAGTTGTATTGCATTTATTCCACCCAGGCCAAATCCTCATCATCACTATGTTAACAAAAGTGGAAAATAATTTATATATCCTCCCTGTGGTTCAGATCTGTTCCAAAATTTAATGATTTCTTCCTTGGACCATACTATACTCTTCCACCAAGAGAGTAGAAAAGAGACAGTCACTATTTCTATTTCTCCAGCATGTAGGATGGGCTACTACAAACCAGCCAATGAGAGTGGAGGATGCCAGTTGTGCCCATCGAATACCAGGACACATGGGGAGGGATCTGAGAGGTGTGACTGTCTACAAGGTTTCAGCCGCCTGCCAACCGACCCTGATGACCTCGGCTGCACCAGTAAGAAACACTCAGTGGGCTTATTGGAAATATGCAGGTGTCATCCTATTATTAACTAATTTATGGGATTAGACATTAAAGTCTGTATGTGAATTTGAAAATTGTCAATTTTAGTGCCCCCCCCAGTGGTAATATCAGAAAAGACATCCATCCATCCACCCACCATCATGGATATGATGCAGTTTGATTATGTATTTATTGTATAATGCGATGCTACTGGTTTCCTACCTTTTACTGTACTGTACTGTCTTGTCCTCCACAGAGCCGCCCTCTGCTCCTGTGAATCTAACAGCCCATCATCATAATGACTCTATGCTCATACTGAAGTGGGATCCTCCTCATGACTGGGGAGGCAGACAGGAAATGATGTATCGCATCAAGTGTGAGAAGAAGGCAGAGGACGGCATTCACTGGGAGGCATGTGGGGACAATATGGTTTTCCTGCCAGACTCAGTAAGACTGACCAACACATCAGTCAGCATCACAGAAGTGAATCCACAGTATGACTACAGACTGTCAGTGCAAGCCTGGAATGATATATCCACACTGCAGGGGGCGCCACCTTCATCCACTGCCACTGTTACTATACACAGATGTATGTAAACCCTCTTAGATTATGTCAATATTATCGATTGTTGAGTGCCTCTGACTGGCTTAACCTAACCCTAACCCTAACCAATCTTAAACGTCTTGTCTAAAGCTAACTAATCCAACCAGTAAAGGCAATGAGTATAAGCCAATTAGAGGGAGAGCCAGGCAGGTCATGCCTTTGCTATCCTAGGAAATGCAAATTTGCACAGGGCATTAAGGATTCAATTCTGGTTACAGTTCCCAACCTTCTCCCCTACTTTAAGTTTCCTACTGTGAAGGAGCTAGCTTGTTTATCTAAAGGATCTGTATACAACATCCAGAGTATATCTATGATTCAGAGTCTGATCTGGTATTGTCTGCACACAGCTTTTAAAATAGAGGTTGCTGAGACAGTGGCTAGCGACTAACAGTACTAACAGCCAAACAACAGCAACAGTGCTGACAGAGCTAACAGTGTTAACCTGGGGAGAAACCAGAGGTGGACTTTTGTGATGATGCTGTTGCTATTATCAATTGTAAATGCCATCAGAGTACGTCACTTGCCCAAGTTTGCAAATCGGCACCTGCAAAGCTGTGCACCGCAACCAACCTGTTATCTGTAATTATCCTCAAGTGACAGCCGGACCCACCAGGACCCGTTAATATAAGTCCCATGACTCAACCCTTGATCTAATATACAGTTTTGTGTAATTTACTGTTCTGTCAGATGTGCAAAGCACTTGCTCAGTCAGTTCCCAGCACAGACTGTATATGAAGATGGACGAAGCGTCTCCACTTACGCCCACTGTATAGAAGTGAAGCTAAAATATCCTGGATACAGCTGCTGCCATTGTGCTTTGGTGATGTCACCTGGAACAAGAGTCTGTGTAGTAACAGTCTCCATGTTATCAAGTTTCCCACCCATACACCTGCCTGACCAATTGTGAGCAGTGCCATTGAATGTGAGCCCACTGATTGGCTCACACAGTTGTCAACCAGGTTGTCAAAATCCATTTTATAGCATTCAGTAACTAATTTAAACCAAACTTACCAGAAAAAGGAATATTTAAACATTCAGCAGCGTGATAAAAACTACCTTAAATGACAGAAACCATCCCTGGGAAAAATTTATGTAATGTGTACTTTGAGTTTTTAGTTCGGCCCACGTTGAATCTGCTAACGTGCAGGGGGCAGAGATTATGACCTATACTGCAGGCAGCCACCAGGGGGTAATCGAGATGTTTCAGCTTCACTTTTGGGGAGCTGTCTATTGTTAGTCTTTACATACAGTCTATGGGTCCCACTTGTTGCTAATGTAATGCAAAGTGACATAAAGATAACCAGTTTTGTGGTAATCTTTCCAAATATCTTAAGTAACTGCCCTGTTGTTATCAGTCAGCTGCACCCTCAGCTCTGTAATAATGTTTTATTGAATGTCTTCAGCATATTTTTTTTTGCTGTGTGATACAGTTGTCAGAATAGGCAAGAGCTGCTGAGCCTCTTCACGACCACCGGCACTTATGATTATTTTTGTTTTCACCTGCTGCCCACCTGCATTTACTTAGTTTTTACTTGTGCCTGTGGGACTTTTAACTCTCCTTGACTACTTTATTGTTACACTATATTTGAACACTGTCCTGTTACTGCCACTAGTGGCCACTTTGGGTGCTGTTAAGCTATAGGTACATAGGCTTGCTTTAAAGTATCACAGGGTACTAAAACAAAATCATAAAGTGCATCTTTGAAGCTAACACAGTGACAAAAGTACTGTGTGTACTGAGCCACAGGAAACACTTGTGCTTTCTTGCAGGGAAAGTTCCACCTGTGGTGATTACTGTGACCCCACCCTTCAACATCTCAAAGCATGAAATGCCACCAGCTCCTCAGCACCAGAGTCGCTTCTCCATATGGCTGACAATTGGTATTTTATTCGGCATCCTGCTGCTCATGGCTCTAATCCCCATTGGTCTGTGTGTCCTGCGCAGCAACTACACTAAACTCAGGTGAAGAAACCTTCCACTTCTGTGTCTTTGGTAAACTACTTTAAAGTCACTGTTGAGCTGAGAGGTTGAGTGTAGTAAAGATGGGGCAATAATCAAAATTATTACAGAGCATACTGTATCCATAGTAACATATTTTTTAAAAGATGAGTTTCTAAGCACTGTCATTGTGAGATTTGTGCACACACAGCGAGTAGAAAACAAACCAACCATGACTGAACGCTTTTAAGATAAAAGTGAGGAGTTGGTTTTGTGCCGAATCACAAATGAAGTGAGTGCAAATATATAATATCCCATGAAGAAAACCTCTGAGCTTAGATGCCTGTAGATATTCTCATTTATCCAGGTCATAGTTATCTCAAGGCAATTGAATTGAATGCAACTGGACGTAGTTTTGACTTAGAAGACGTTTCAACTCTTATCCAAGAGGCTTCATCAGTTTATGCTTGACAGACTAGGCTGGAACTACTAGTTCTTGGAGGATTTGGGAGGATTTTGTGAAGAGTTGAAATGTCTGACATTGGTCCCCCCAAAGACTAGCATGAAAAAAGATAGTGTGGCAGACAACAATGCAAGGTGCTACATAATTTCATGTCATTTATTTAACATTTATTTCCAGGGTCTTTACTGTTTTTCAGACGAAGGACCTTTTAGCTGAAAAAGAGATGGAGCATGGCCCCCCTACTATATGTATAGTAGAAACCTTTTTTGAGTAAAATGTTTATTCAAATTTGAATTATACATTGTATACATTACAAAGCATGGCAACACGTACATCCACATAAAGAGTCTCAAAAAAGGAGAGAAAAACCCCCAAACACTTAAATTAATTAATATTGCCAAATAATAAAATAACATAAAATAAAACTACATTAATATAAGTTTATCAGTGGCCACATTCACAATTAAATCAATACAGCACCTTATCACTTTGATAATCTAAAATATCTAATCACGGGAGCCAATAGAATCAAGAGCCTGTCTATCTTTACATGGCGTTTTGCTGTTATTTTTTCCATTCCATTTCATTGCCACTGAGGGAGGGAGGCAGAAAGCAGAAAATAAGCCTTTCTCTTATCTCTTGACCCGTCAGGGATTGCTTCTAAAATCAATCAACATTCTGAGTTTTACAAGTAGCATCTATATTCCTAAAATCTGCAGAAAATCTGCATAGTTCTCCAGGTGCAGATTCCATATAAACCTGCCTTCTATGGTGCATATGATACTAAACTATTAGAATAATAATTATTTTTAAATTCATAAATTCATACATTATGCTTCTTCTGAGGTGTATGGTATTTTAGAATCTATTGCTCAAAGAGTTACGAAATCCATTGTGGCTCGCAAGAGTATTTGTACACTTGAAATAATAATACAGCTAATTGGCCGGTATGTTCCATCTGTATATAACTGTTAGCTATCCAGTTCACCTCACAGTTAGGTTCAGGTACCTCACAGTGATTAAGTGTTAGCTGACTGACCTAATTGCACAAGGGTAACAGTTAGCCTATCATCAATCTGTACTATGTGATTTTTCTTAATGAGCCAATTTATTTGGATAAAAATATGTTGGAAACAAAGTGTATATTTTCAGACAAATTATAAATTTTAAAGAAATAAAAAATCTCAAATTACTAAACAATAACTTGGCGCCCCCTGCAGTAACTTTGAGGACCTCCTAGGGGTCACGGACTCCCTGTTGAAGACCCAGGGTTTATTTGATGGGAATAAATACAGTATGCATTGATAACTACATGACAATTATACAATGCAATGTATCACAGCACTTATAGCTACTGCTAATATCCAATACTGTCTGTCCCTAGAAGGGCTTTTAAAATAACAAACGTAAAACATAATAAAACATGACAGTTGAGTATATATTGATATTTTGATCTTATTCCAGTAATTATCAAGATAATTGTGGCAACTGTGGTGGGGACATCAGATAAGAAATTATTATTTAATATTTTTTATTTTTTTTTCCCAGGGCAAGACATTTTTTCCAGGACATTTAGGTCTATTTTCCAGTGACTCTACACTTGACAAAGTAGTTTCATATGTTCTTGTGTGTACTGTATGGGAACCCTCCTACACAGTGTTAACATGAAGTGATGATGACCAAACTTTCAAGACAAATTTTCTGATAAGCTAATTGAAATGATCATTTTCCCACAGGTCTGACCAGGAAGTAGAGCTATTGCCGATGAACGCTGAATTTTCTTACCGACGTCCACAGGAGGTGGAGGCTGCACTCCAGCCAGCCAACAGTAAGTGATCCTGAACAATAATAGTGACAAGTTGTCTGTTTTTGTGAATGTTGTCTGTCTGTATGCATCAGCCCTGTGATAGTCTGGCGACCTATCCGGGGTGTACCCTGCTTTTCGACCAGTGTCACCTTGGATAGGCTCCAGCCCTCCCCCAAGACCCCTAACAGGATAATTAGTTCCAGAAAATGAATGAATGAATGTCTGTTTCCACTTCAACATTAAAAGGCACAATTGCCGTGTTTTGAAGTTTATGTGAATTATGTTTTGGTATTTCTAGTACAAATTCAAATTGAGATGTTTTTGCACACAGCATTTTCTGTAGTATGTAAATATCCCAGTGTGCTACTGCTTTTACACATAATTTTTTTTTATACTCTTTTATTTTGACTTATGTAAACAAGAACCTGATTTTAACAGTACAGAATACACAAATATACATGTTCACTTTTCTATATAGATTTTTTTTTTTGTATTTAACCACTCACAAACAGACTTATGGATAAGATTATTTTGCTATTTAGGATATCTAATTTCATTCATTTTAGTATTAAAGGAGGTCCTGCCTCTGTTGAAATGTTGCCGATAATGCCTGTTTTGTGGGTGTGCAGGTACCTTTTCATTTATGACATTTGAAAGTAAATCTTTTAAAATACTTTTTTTTTCTCAGTGGTGGAGGGTGTGGTCCAGTTATTGGAGGGGCTCAGTGGCAGGCTGCTGGACAGTCTTAAGGAGGTCCTGGTAGAGAGAAACCAGCTCACCCTGGGCAAGGAGCTTGGCAAAGGTCAGTTCATGTCTGATCAACATTAATCTTGTTTTACCCTCACAATGCAGGACCATTGATTGCAAACCCTCAAATGAACCCTTGACTATTTCTATCAAGTTTCATGGCAATCTATCCAGTAGCCATTATGACATTCCACACCAAACTTCATGGTGGCAAAAAGTCAGGAAATTACCAGAGTCATTATGATTAATTGTCTAGGAACCCATAACGTCTGTATTATATTTTGTCCCAATCCGTCGAGTAGATATAGAAATATTTCACTGAATGTTTAAAACTTTAACTTGCTGGTTGAACTACAAATAAAATCAGCGAATTGCCAGGTCTTCAGGATTCATCCTCTGGGGACCACAAATCATCAGAAATTCTCATGGCAATCCATACAGATGTTACTTTGACACTTCACTCTGCACCAGAGTGGCAGAAAGACTGTCTAACATTGCTATCCTAATGGTGACATGCTGCTAGCATAAGATGTAGTCAGGTTTTGAGTTGTTATGTTAATCAAGGCTAGAACTAGGTGAAGAAATCTTGATTGAACTACTTATTTTTTTGTGACGTGACGATGTAACTCATGAGTCTGTAGGTTAACCACAGGAGTTAATTCCTTTTGCAATACTATGCTTTAGAATATCTTTGTGAAATCAGAGGCAAGACTCTACTGTTTTAGACATCAATGAAATAATTTAAACTATTTAATCTTAGTTAAAAAATTTGACATCCATTATTTAAAAATATTTCACCTGGGAGTAAAAGTGAGATTCAGTCCTTACATTGTGCTCTCCAGGAGAGTTTGGTTCAGTCTATGAAGGGGTCTTTACACCAGACGAAGGCGTGGACATCAAGGTGGCTGTGAAGACCATGAGAGGTGTGTACTGAAATCAACCTCTTTATCAGAATTCTACTCTGTTACTTCTTCTTTTTGTAATTTTAACTCTGTCCCACATTTAGTTGGAATCCACAACCAGGAGGACTTACATGAGTTTCTGAGAGAGGCAGATATCATGAAGGACTTTGATCATGAAAATGTGGTCCGACTACTCGGTAAGATATACTACCTAATTCATGGATGCTGAACTGTCCACTGTCTTCTGTTGGACTATAACATGTTCCTTGAGAAATGTGTAAGACATATCCACTGTGTCCTTTTCTGACTGTTGTCACAAATTTCTGTCCTGATTTTGTCCTTTTCTGACAGTTCTTAGAAAAGGACAAAAATCCATCCCAGAATCCATTGCATGCTGGTCAGTTTAATTTAGTTTTGGCCTGGGCTGGCATTTGTATCACTGTGCGGAAGGAAGCATGCATCTACTCATAGACGAAAGGATTGTGCTTGTAAACATTAATGGAGCCTGCTTTGGCTGAGCTGTAATGTTAGCTAGCTCAGTGGAGCTAGGTGAGCTAGGAGTAGATGCATGCTTTCTTCTGCGTAGCAATACAGGTGGCATGTTTATTTTGGTAGAAAGATAATAGTTCTTACATAAATGAATTTCCCCTCAGGGGGATTAATAAAGTAAATAAACTTAAACAACAAAGTCTGCTGAGTGCACAACAAAGTTGTTGAGTTTTTCAGTTGTATTATTTTGGTGCTCTGAGCACCACAAGCTGAGTGCCATTTAGTTCTAATATCTTGGAGAGAAGGCAGACATCTCTACGGCCAAATTCGCCAACACCCAGAAACTCACACCAAAACATATTAGACTGATAAATAGCACTACAGGTCGAGAGGAAAAATATGTTTTTTTAATTTAAGGTGAACTCTCCCTTCAATCAATCAATCAATCAATCAATCAATCAATCAATCAATTTTATTTATACAGCCCAATATCACAAATCACAATTTGCCTCACAGGGCTTTACAGCATATGACATCCCTCTGTCCTTTGGACCCTCACAGCGGATAAGGAAAAACTCCCCCCAAAAAACCCTTTAACGGGGAAAAATTTAAAAAAAACCCCACAGTGTTGTCACATCATAGAACTGATTTCTTTTTCAACAGTGATTTGTAACACTTTTGGAGGGCACAGATAAATGATATTGTCCTGATGATAGGGGTGTCAGATCATTAAAGTGCTTCTATGTGACATCCAAGAGTGCATGCTCAAACAACATTGTGTTGTGTGATATGGTAGGGAAATCAGTAACTTCTTAGATTAGCCATTGGCACATTTTACAGCAAGGTTGCTGTTTTGTGGAACTGCTTCGCTTGCAACTTGACAGTTACGTTAGGGTCATAACCTCATGTAAATTATAAAGAATCATCAAACATTTAAAAACTGAAAAATTCTTTGCCAGTATTAAATGGGGGGCAATGTGAAGGTTGCTTATGGTCAGTGGTGGATCTTCGTACATACACATAGGCACCATTCTGAGTGGTGCCAGATTTGTAATAATGGTATTAATAATAATGATAATAATAATAATAATAATAATAACAATAATGGGGGACGGGGCACCAGGGGAAGCTTGCCTAGGGAACCAGATGTGCTAGATCCGGCACTACTTATGGTACCCACAGACTCAGTATAGCCTTCTCCTCTCAACTGCACCAATTTTGTAAAAGATTTGTTTGTGTGTGTGTGTGTGTGTGTGTGTGTGTGTGTGTGTGTGTGTGTGTGTGTGTTTGTCCTGCAGGGGTTACGCTACAGAGAGAGCAGGACTGTCCTCTGCCTGTTCCTCTGGTCATCTTGCCCTACATGAAACATGGAGACCTGCGCCGCTTCCTTATTGCTACAAGATATGGTGAAATCCCTATGGTAAGATACAGTCAGCACATACATGTATATAAATGGGGCTTATTGCAACATCAGCACATGCTGACATAGACGGATACACACAAGGACACTTTGACAGTTTGCTCCCTGATGATAAACAGCATAAAGAATATTTCCTGTGTATTTCAGCTATGGTGTTAGTTTTGTAGCTTTGGCCTTTCTATTGGTTATAATGACACTGTACTCAAGTTACTGCTAAAATAAGGTCTGATAAGGCAAGAAACACCAAGGGTCAGACAATCAGACAGCTACTGTAGCAAACACAATATTTGTAACTACTGGCCAGATGCTATAGAATTTGCATGTATAACTGTTCATCGATGAAGAATCCAAGTGACTTTTTCCTCATGCACTGCTGCCAGGCAAGCATTTCCACCTGACCACATTAAATATCAAAACATGAAATTTACCGAGCACATTTATTTTTATATAAAATGACCTTTTTCATTTGGACACTCCAAAGCCACCCAGACAAAATATCAAATTTTCACACACAATAGTAATAATATTTCATAATCAGAATTATAGGCAGGTTGCAGTTAATTATTTTGAGCACTAATGATGAAGCTCTAAGACTAGCAAAACAGCTGAATCCAGGATTTGAGCTCTGCATGGCTGGTCAGACACCACCAAACACTGCACCACAGTTTATGATACAGTCAGACAGGGTTAGGTAACCCTTGCTGACAGTGTTTTTTTTTCCCTTTCTTGAAAGGTAAACTGTAAAATTGTATGCCTACATTACAAAGTGTTGCATCAGGAATATGCATGCTGTGTGTTTGGCAAAAGTTAAGCCAGGTTCAACTACCCTTTGTTTTTTTTGACTGCAGCATCTGTGTTGGAACCCATGTTGCCAACACAGGGGCTGCGATGAGTATTGTAGCCTGTGGGGGTCCCTAGTGGGGCTTTAAACTGCTCTGTCTGTGTTTCAAATGCAAGTCCTGGTTTATCATTACTCACCAGTGCTGTCCACTCAAATATCCTTCCTGCAGTATCAGTGAAAACCATGACAAAAAAATATTTGTTGATTCCCTTTTGTTAAATAGAGATACACTATTATAACTGGAAAAAAAAGAAGATTTGATAGGAAAAAGAAACGAATTAAATGTAATATAGTTTTTTTGTTAAGGAATATAGACTAATCAATAATATAAAACACAGGCAAATGGACATATGGACATTATAATGTAAAATAATCACACTGCTGCAGCTCCAGATAAGTTAAACAGGATCCTCCACCACCCAAAAACATCAGGGGTGTTATAAGGATAAAAGGACATCTGTAGGGGGTGTTGGGGGGGATCCACCCTCTGGAAATTTTATTTTGATTAACAAGCTCTAGTTTAATGCTTTTTTCCTGCATTCTGACATCTTAATTTATTTTTTATCTTACTTTTGTGCTGAAGCATTTCCAGTTTATGCCACTTCGTACTTTAACTTCACTATATCTAAGAGAGAAGAATGTTTTTTACTTCACCCTTTACTTCACTGCATATATTTGTCTGCTTTGAAGATTCCAAAATGGTGCAGTGGTTAATATTGTCATTGGCACTTTGGAGAAGTGTTCTCTTCACAGATGAATCCTAGTTTACACTGTATCAGGCAGATGGCAGACTGTGTGTATGGCTACAGACAAGTCACATCAGTGCATTTTATTGACGGCATTTGAATGCACAGAGACATGATGACGAGATTCAGAGATCCATCCTCATGCCATTCATTCACCGCGATGACCTCTTGTTGCAGTATGATAATGCGCAGCCTCCTCTTGCAAAGCTCTGTAGACAATTCCTGGAGGCTGACAACATTCCAATTCTTCCATGGCCTGCATACTTACCAGACATGTCACCCACTGAGCATGTTTGGGATGCTCTGGATTAGTGTATACGACATCATGTTCCACTTCCTGTCATTGAGGAGGTGTGGGCCAACATTCCACAGGTCATAATCAACAACCTGTTCAACTCCATGTGAAAGAGATGGAAGCAAGAACATGAGTACTGTGTTGAAATTTTTGTTCAGTGTACATCTTGAGTACTTTTAACACCTTTGTACTTTTACTTCAGTAACTTCTGAGTAGGGTGCAGGACTTTTACTTGTAACAGCCAAGTAAAAGTCCTGCACCCTACTCAAAATTCCTCACACTGTTTTACTTAAAAAAAAAAAAAAAAATAGATCTGAGTACTTCTGCCACCATTGTATGTCAGCTTTGGTCTATTGGAATATCAAACACGTTTTTGTTTCACTTACACATTCACACAATTTCCCAATAGTTAAAGCAGTATGCAGTGTGTACTGTTCACCTCTCCTTAACATCTGTCTGTCTGTCTTTCCACTGTGACTTTGACAGTTTTAGGGTACAGTAAAATGAAATGGACTATGCCATTTTAATTCATTTTGGAGCCACACCCCAATGTGAAGTAATGTTATACAATGTAAGGTTTGTAAAATAAAATAAAACTGCGTCTGCTCAACCGGTTGCACTGACAATAACCTTCAGTATTCTAATATCTCTGTCACAAATAAATATTGAATAGATAAATGACAGAATACACCCTTCTCTCCCCTCTCTCCCAGTTTGTGCCCCATCAGAGTCTCCTGCGCTTCATGATTGACATTGCAACAGGGATGGACTATTTGAGCTCACAGGGGTTCCTGCATAGAGACCTGGCTGCACGCAACTGCATGTGAGTCCATCAGAGGGAGACACTGAGAGGGGGAGCTCATAATGAAGGACTCCTTGTTCATATATGACTGTGTCTCTGTCCTCAGCCATTGGTATTCAACCACAGCTCGTATCTGGGAAGGAAGCTGCTTAACATCTTAATAAAGCAGACTGAGGGCCTCAGAGGAGACAGTGTTTGTTGGGACGAAATATAAAAAACTGTGTGCCAGAACTCTCATTTTGTTGTTTGATCTGAATCCAGAGAGCACTGCCTTACCTGTGCCACTTAAGCAAATGTGCTTTTTGATTTTAATCCACAGGCTGGGGGATGATCTCAGGGTGTGTGTGGCTGACTTTGGACTGTCAAAGAAAATCTACAGCAGCAATTATTATCGTCAGAGAGTAGCCATCCGTGTGCCAATCAAGTGGATGGCCATGGAGAGCCTGTCTGAGTCTGTCTACACTAACAAAAGTGATGTGGTGAGCTCAGTCTTCATGGAACATCACTTTATTTAGACAGTCAAATTATAAATAACTTTGAGGTCAGACTGTCATTTTCATCTTGATATTTACTGTACATCCAATTGTTGTTGCTGTCCTCTCAGTGGTCTTTCGGGGTGACCATGTGGGAGATTGTGTCCCGAGGGAGGACTCCCTATCCTGGTGTTCACAACCATGAGCTGCTGGACCTGCTGCAGTCTGGACACAGGCTCAAACCGCCCGAAGATTGTGACCAAAAACTGTGAGTTCCTGTGCTCCTTAAGGGACATCTCTCATTTTCTATTTTGATGAGAGCTTTTTAAATACAGTATTAACAGAAAGCTGGGGGTACAGAAATTGAGATATATATATATATATATATATATATATATATGTATATATATATATATATATGATATTGATAATAATTGATATTAATAGTGTACAATCCAAAGCAACAGTAAGCCTATATAGCAAAGTGATAACGGAATATTTCACCTGCAGTTTGTTTACAAACTCTCACACAACTTGTGCAGTATAATAGTGTCATTTATGCTCAGTACTTCTCAAACACATGCATTTTGCTAAAACATCACAATTTAAAACACATCAGTAGCAAGCAGCAACCGCTAGCATGGAAAAAAAAACAACAACACGGAAGTTCCAAAAACTGCAGTTCCTTGAATGGCCACATGAGGCTGGCTCCAAAATTGAGTCAATCCCCGCCATGTTAAAATGCCCAACTTTATAGCAGAAATAGACATGCTTACAGCCTGGTGCAAAAAAATGGTTTTGGTTTCCATAGCTGATTTCCCTGTTCATGACAACTGTACAGGAGTTGAATTTTTATACAACCCACCCATTTACATTTTATGAAGGCATAAAGTTACGCATAATTAAGGGTGGGCTGCTTTCAGTGACAGGCTGTCAATAGTGTTGTCAGCTTCTCAGTTAAATCCACCTCTTGCTCCTCCAAGCTCCACCCTCTCGCCAAACTATGGTCACTTCTGGCTCCACTTGATCAACAGGAGTTGATCTCTTGAGCTCAAAAGCACACATGTACCCATGCACACATAGGGTGCGCTACTCATAGGTGTAAGTGTTTTGCATGCTACACATACAAGGTTACATTGTTATTTAAAAAAGTCAAGGTTGATGTCAAGGTTGTACAACATTACACATTATAAAATAGTGCTTGTTCTTTATTTAACCTTTATTTTACCAGGCAGATTTGCTTGAGATCAAATCATCTCTTTTACGAGCAAGGCCTGGCCAAAATGGCAACATAATAAGACACACATAAAGAAAAAGCACAGACATGAGAAAAAGAGATAAAGGCCCAGAGTCCCATGGAGGGGTTATGCCCTACAAATACAGTCCGGTGGGGGAAGGGGGAGGAGGAGGAGGAGAGGGCTGGATGGGGGCAGAGAAGGTGCTATCAGGGGATCCTGAGTATGAAAAGTTCATGTTAAACAAAAACAGTGAAAAACAGTGCACCACAATACACACTAAAAGAACACTTATGTGATGATGATAAAATACTATGCAGTAAAACATTTGCACACTCCAAAATTTGCCATTATAAAGCCTGTAAGCCGAGTTTTAAAATCATTAATGGTGATAAGTTCCTGCAATTTTAGTGATTTTTGAAGACTGTTCCAGGTGGAGGGAGCAGAGTACACATATGCCCTCTTCCCAAACTCAGTACGATTTCTGGGGACAGAGGCAGATAGAAAGTCCAGAGAGTGCAAACTGTATAATGGATTTGATGTAAAAGTGAGGTAGGTGCAGAGGTATGAGGGGAGTAGTCCAATAATTGCTTTATACATGAAGGTGTACCAGTGGAGAAGCCTGTGAGCAGACAAGGACAGCCAGCCTACTTTAGAATACAGAGTACAATGATGGGTGAGTGATTTACAGCTGGTAATGAATCTTAAGGCACAATGATACATGGCATCCAGCATATGCAATGAGGTAGAGCAGGCATTCATGTACAGTACATCACCACAATCTAATAATGGAGTAAAAGTAGCAGCAACAATGCCTTTTTTTTGTTAGAAACAAAAGAGAAACAAGATTTATTTCGGAAATAAAAGCCCAATCTCACCTTTAGTTTCTTTGCCAGGTTCTTGATATGGGGTTTAAAAGACAAATTGTCATCAAGGATGATACCTAGGTATTTAAAAGTGGAAACGGTCTCAATAAGAGTACCTTGAGATGTATATAGAGTAGGAAGACAATTAGTTTTGTCCCTGGATTTAGTAAAGATCATCATTTTAGTTTTATCTGCATTAAGGACAAGTCTCAAAAACAGGAGTTGGGCTTCTATTTCTTTAAAAGCAGCTTGCAAGCAACCAACAGCCATCAACACAGTGCCTCCAAAACAATAAATAACAGTATCGTCTGCATAAAAATGGAAATTTGCATTTTGGACACGTTTCCACAAATCACTGATATAAATAGTAAACAGCAAGGGACCTAATATAGAGCCTTGTGGCACCCCCTTGTGGACAGCCAGGGTATCAGAGGAGCAACCATCAATTTTAACACATTGAGTCCTGCCTGAAAGATAGTTAGACAACCAACCAACAGCAGAATTAGACAGTCCTATATTAGCCAGTCTGTGCATTAATACATCATGGTCCACCATATCGAAGGCCTTGGAAAAATCAATAAAAAGAGAAGCACAGTGTTGTTTGCTCTCCAGGTACATAAAAATATCATTCACTACTTTAGTAGCTGCAGTGACTGTACTGTGTGATTTTCTAAAGCTAGATTGATAACAGGATAAAATTTCATCAAGACACAAGAAATCCTTCAACTGATCACTAACATTGCTAACAGGTTTTTTGTGTGTCCACACATAAATGTACAGTTACTCTATAATTGTATTTAAAATTTAAAAGACATCAGAATGTGCTACGATGAACCATTGCAGCCGGTCTTCCTGTAATAACTTTGTTTCAAGCTTCTGATTGGCCAGCATCTTCTTATTCTTTGTGTGATTGGATTATATCTCCGCTTACTGGTTTGGCATGCTCTCTACAGTGCTTATGTTGTGTTTCTGCATTGTCATTTGTTAGCGCAGCACCAACACGTATGTAAGATTTGTTTAAATTGATTATCAAAGCCACGGTATAGGTTTTGGTTTATAAAGACAAGTGGAAGTGAGAAAGCCGTTCAGCACCTGTCTCTGCTCACCACGGGCAGCTATTAAACCAAATCTGCCAGAGAGTTGGAGGGAGACAGTGTGGCTATATGTCAAACTAGTTTATTTGTTGTTAAGCTCAATGGTAGGTTATTACTTACATTAGACTGGCTTATTGAGTTGATTTAATAGTGGTTTAATTTCACAACAGTAACAAACAATGCTGAGGCTTAGGGCAATCACTGTCGTTGCCTGGCTGTCCATGAAGGTGGGTCAGGGAGACATTGATGCTGCTCCGTAGGGCGCACAATTTGTGTTCGGTAACTGTGGTGGCTCTGACAGCGGAAGTTTAAGCAGGAGGGGCAGGAGCTCGACTCAAATGCAGTTATTGGACTTACAGCATGCTTTTAAAAAAGGTGTTAATTTGTTTACTATGTATCTATTAATTAGACATATCTTCTGATTATCTCATGCATCTTCCCACATAACAGATTTTTTAGTTTTTAGTTTTACTGATGATCCCCAACAGAGTCAAAGACAATAACATATCTGTGGCACAAAATCATGCCTTTTTTACAGATTCCAGGACAACATTAGTTTAGTTGAACTGCGCTCAACTTATAGATGAAACCTGTAACGAAGGGTCACACTTAGTCAATACTTTGTTTAAGCCATTGCTAAAGGGAATATTCTTGTATATCTACAGTACAGTATATATATATTTATGCAAAGCTGACTCCCTCCTCGATCTCACCCCAAACACAGTTATGAAGTCATGCATAGCTGCTGGGATAAGGAACCGACCCGCAGGCCTTGCTTCAGGGAACTGGGTGAGACACTGAAAGGTCTTCTGTCGGAGCTGCCGGTGCTGGAGGCCAGCCAGGAGGCCAGCTACATCAACTATGGTCTGGAGGTTGCTGCTGCTGCTGCTGCTGCTGCGGCAGCTGCCTCTCAAGAGCCACAGACAGATTCTGGGGGAAGATGGGAAAATGTCTACCTGCCATCTCCTGTGGGTGCTGCTGCAGCCAGGGATGAGGATGTGGATGTAGAGGATGGCTACCTAAAGTTTATTACTGGCTCAGCAGATAAGGAAGATGATAATCACTGAAGAGGACAGTGTTTTTATAAGTTACAAAATGGAATTCTGTTTCAGTGTGGCTTTCTCATGAACTGTGAGTTTGAGAGAGACAGATTTTGCATGTGCGCATAGATCACTCAGGGACATTTCCAGGCTGGGAGGGGACAGCCAGAGATGGAACAGGCTCTAATCATCTGACTGACCAAAATTGGGTACCCCCTTACCAAATATGGAAGTTTATATAGAGAGAGCAACAGATACTAAAATTTATTTTTGCACTTTTTTAAAATTGTTGTATATCTGTATTGTATAGCTGTCAAATATGGCATGTCAAATATGAAATATATAAAAAATGAAGAGATACTAAATTAAAATTATGAGATTCAAAGTGAAAATTTTGACCTTTTGTAAAGTGATAATGACAAAAACATAGTAAAAGTTATAGGATAATTCAAAACTTATCTCAAAATTTTGACACAAAGTCAAAATTTTTACTATTGCACATTTAAGACTTGGTATCTAATAACTACAATGTTAATTTTGATGTATTACTTCATAATTTTGACCTACCACTGTTACTACTTTGTCATTCTGAGCATTTATTTTGTTTGTTTTTTCTTTTTCTGGAGGAAACGGTCTTCTAGAAATTTGAATGGAACCATAGCCTTAGTGGCGCCCCCTGAAACTTTTCATACAGGTGGTAGTACGGAATTGTGTTCTCATATAGTTGTTTTTTTATTATACAGTTAATGTTACTAATTATCTGATGTGCATAGACTAATACTGGTACAGTTAACATTTTGAGTTCCACAACAATCCTGTTTTAATGTTTATGTATCTATACGTGTTAGGCCGGTGGTTCCCAATTGGTGGGTCGTGGTCCAATAGGGAGTTACTGGTCCATTCTGAATGGACCGCAAATGACTCACAAATGTGTCAAGTTTGTAAAAAACACACTTGATTTTGAAGTACAGTAAATTTTCTGGCACAAAACTTTTATTTTGAAGTGCGGTTTCCTGCTGTAGCATGAGTGACTAATGGACAGCTACTTAACAGAGACAGCAAACTAGCTTGATGACATGGCCAAAAGCAAGTATGATGCTGAATATACTAAACTGTGTGGACCTTGAGCTAATGACTAAAGAGAAATCTGGACCTTGTGGCTGGACTAGTTGGGAACCACTGTGTTAGGTGATTCGCCGTTCTTCAAATAGACTGGTTGTCCTTAAAAAGATAAATGCACAGCTTTACAGTAGTTTGAAGGAGTACATTGATTGTAAAGACCAAATCCTATATTGGGAAAGAGCCTGCTCAAGTTAAGGGGTGACTCTTGGGTACCCATAGAACTGATTTTCCATTAACAAAATTTAGCCTTAATTTGGAGTGTTATAGAGGGATGATGTTTCTTGTAGGCCCATATGGAAGTTAGCGTCACCCTGCTTCCCTCACCAAAAAGACAATTTTTATAATACACAGTAACTAGTCCATACCCATTGAGTGCACAGTTGCCCACATACATTTTCACATGGTGTGTATTTGGGATACAGGTTATAGGAACTTGCAGATTAAATAGTCAATTGAACCCACTAAGAAGAGCAATGTATTCAGACAGAGTTTTTGTGAATTTGATAGTACGATTGCTCGGCTACAGCTGGTGGTGGATACATACGTATGTATCAACGTGTGTGCGCAGTAACTTGTGGGGTGAATGCATACAATTCAATTAAAAGTGACTTTGTAAAAGAATACTAATAGTGTGATTTTTGGAAAAAGTAGCTTTGTCACCTTCTACCTATGCCAATCCTCAATGTCTATGTGCAGTTTCACATAGATTGACCACGTCAGTGAGTAGAAAAACGTGGGACAGACACAATGAATGACTGATAGAATGACACACTGACAGTTTCCGTGATTATGTACAGCATACCATACCATGACTTAGTCATACCAAAAATTTAAACCCCCCCCCCCCCCCCCCCCCCAAAACATTTGGCCACAGGGGTAGCCACAGCAATTGGTCAATTTTAGCCATTATTAAGCATTTTTCTGTTGTTATAGCGCCACCCAGTTGCCAGTTAGAGTTAAATTTCTCCAGTCACCTTGAGACGTCCTGTTCTACATATTTACCAAGTTCAGTAAAAATCGATATTAGGCCTAGATAAGAAATGAGCTCTTTAGCGCCCCCATTTTGTTTGATTGGGTCAATAATGGAGGGGTCCCCTCAGATTATGCGCGGTCATATGCCTACAAAGTTGTGTGTTGATCGGTGAAACCCTTGAGATGTTATACACCTTAATGTGATGAGCCACGCCCTCCGCAATATTCATTGCCTTATAGAAGCTCAGTGTTAGTAAGTTTCCAACTTTTGCCGAGAGGGAACTTTAGATATTGGTCCTTAGATTATGTTCACTGGGTTTCATGCAGATCGGTCAAACTTCCTAGGAAGAGATCGATTTTAAGTGTTTTTCAAAAAATTCAAAATGGTGAAAAATCTACCCATAACCAGAAGTTATGGGTTCTTGAGGCAAATTTGTTCCTCATGAGGAGAGGCATCTCTGTGCAAAGTTTCATGTCTCTACGACATACAGGGCATGAGATATCCCCATTCAAGTTTGCAATTTCAATCGGTTGCTATAGCGCCCCCCTTTGGCCCATTGATGTAATATTGCTTCATTCGCATCCTCCCATGATCCTCTACCACTGTGCCAAATTTCACATGGATTGACCAAGTCAGTGAGGAGAAAAACGTGGAACAGACACACAGACACATCCACAGACATACAGACAGTTTTCGTCATTATATAGTAAGATAGTAAGATGTTTACTGAGTTTGTAATGATTTGGTACTGCAAACAATAATGCAAGTGCTTGCATTTGCAAGCTAGCTAACTTGCTTCTAGCTAAGGCAGCACATTTTCATTAGTGTTGCCGTTGTGACATAAGTTTGGTTTATGTGTTGTCTGTGATAGCGGTCAGATGTTGGTGATAATTGCCTATGTCCGTTAGCAATTCACTGTTTAAAAAGAAGACAAAGACGAAGAGGTGGTTAAAAAAAAGAAAAGAAATGCTGCTGACATTTCCGATAAGTGCAAAATGGCAGTGCACAATTTGAAACAACCCTGCTGAGATTAGTGCACTACACAAGAAGCACATAGTGTACTACATTAAAATGTATTAACAGAGGTATGCAATTTGAGACACACCTGAGGTTGCCAGGAGTGTAAAATTGCTGACTAATTTTCTGGTTTTGGGAATCATTCCTCCACCACTCTATTTAGCTCCCTTCCCTAGCTTAACAAATGAGTGCGCCACAGCCTCATGAGGACAGTAATGTCAGTCTCCAATTATTTTTACCAGGTGATAGCCAGCATTGTATGTGAGGTCCATGTGGGTAGTAAATCGGCTGAAAAATGGACCCTGTATGGGATTGTTCATGGCTACTGGCATCACCACTGCATAGTTGCACTCTTGAACTCATGGTGGAAATAAAACAAATGTGATTTTAACTACTTCAGTTAATAGCCAATATTAGCAAAATGATATTGAGTTGATCTTTGATTATCAGGACAATATTGTTTGTGTTGACATTACCCAGTCCTCGCAGCTGCTGAAAAAATGTTTAGACCTTTTGCGGTGAAAAAGAAAGTTCTCAATGAGTGTAGGCTATTGTATAGTCTGAAGCTGTTCTTTGGAACTCACTTTTCATGATAAACTACAAGTCCCAGCACCGCTCTATTTCTCGATTCATCCTGATTTCTGAGTAGTGACACGTCACCTCACGTCACTACCGCACCTGCGCAGCCATCTTGAGCCTCTAGCAAGCAACGGACACAGAAAGGCAGAAAATAGGAGTAAAATACAACAGCCTAACCTGAGGAAACAGGGATATGTCCCCTAGAATCAAGGACATATGAAACATTAAAGGTCGAATACAGCGGAACGACCACGGGACAGTAACGTAGACTGTAAAACAGCCATCTAAGTGCCTCGGATACCCGGACCTACAAGTCATCTTTTTACCGGAGTAGGAAGGAAGAGTCGAGTCGCCGACAGAAAAACACATCCAGAGTGAAACCATGAATCCCGAATAGTGAGTTTGAACGTTACATTAAACGCACTCCATTGTAAGGCAGCCACTGTTGTGTTCTGTCAGGATTCATTATGATATGTGGTTTATGGTGTAACCTTTTATAAATGATTCGGGCTAATTGTTTTGGCATTAAATGTATTGTCAAACACCAGCTAGCTGGCTCTCGTGAACAGGGCGCGGACAGCTTCTTTAATGTGTCAGTCTCGCGAACGTGTTTTCTTTAAACGTCAGCTGACAGTTTGCTCGTGCCTCACCGTGTCGACTGTGGCACGCGACCTTTCACGAGACAAATGAACAGTCCAGTGTGTGAAACTAGAGTAAAAATCATGCGGAGGGAACGCTGCCATACTTCAGTCCACAAACAAGAATGAAAACGTTAGCTTGACAATAACGTTACATGAAGTAATGGAGTAACGTGGATGTGGAATGGCTGACCTGTAGCCTCAGGACAGCCTAGCCTGTTGTTTTCTTTCATTGGGACACACATTAAGGTGTCGACTTAATGGGCAGTACACACAACACAACGATCGGCACTGTAAATGCGCCACAAATACATCATATCGGTCTCTATTTTTGTAAAAAAAAACAACAGCTATGAGAATGGCTTCCCATTTACTACGAGGCTTGTGAGCAGAGTTAACTGTTGGCATTTAAATATAGATGTATTTACGTCTAACTATTTGGTAGGTGCCAACATTAAAACATGTTTACCAGGTAGTGATCTGGAATGCTGCTGTACATGCTATGTGTGTTAATTTAATTGGACTAATATGACCAAACTGGCTTCTCTCGTATGCGGAGCGTGTTGGGGCTAACGCTAGATGATACGGCATGTAACAGATGTTTGACGGCTGACCTGCAGCCCTGAAATGAGAGGACACCCAGCCTGTCACCGAATCTCTCGGTCGGTGCTGAGGCGTCTCGCTATAACAGCGGCTGTCCGGGAGCCGACAGTTGAATCCTCATGGAACCCTGTCTAACTAGCTTGGCTAACACCTCCACACCCTTAGCAGACAACATTTATTCCCCTGTATGTTTACACACACTGTATAACCTAGTCTCCTGTTAGATATGCGTTAATATTGCCTACCATAATATCTCTTGGTCATGGTAAGGGACTGTTCGTTACTTTTGAAGGGGTGGTGCAAAAAGGGGGAGGCATGTCAAATAATATTTTAAGCACTGGAAAGGGACTTTTTATTTAATTTTGGCTTGTGGGAGGGGCAGACAAATTTGAAAGGTTGCATTTTGTGTTTATTTTGCTCAACAAAATTACACCACTTACAGACAGAAACTGTATAAATTGGTGACAACACACAGAGTTGACCATGAACAGGCCAGAGACACATAACACGTATGCGCTGTACATGTCCAAGAACGCTCCTAAAACCTGAACAATACTGACATATCCCATGTCTTTTTTTTTGCCTTTGATTGGGGAGGGGGGGGGGTGTTGTTGAGAGGGAGTGACATGCAGCAAAGGGCCACAGGCTGCAGTGGAATCTGGGCTGCGGTGGCAACAGCCTTGTTGAGGCACCTGCTTTAACCACTAAGCCACTTAATTGGAAAATGCTACATTGGGAATAAAGCCAAATTCGGAATATCCAAACTGAATGTGCTGTTGACATGACTTGTATCAAATTCAGACTATTCGGGGAATATTAGGTTAAATCTCATGTCAGATTCATAATCTTGTTTACATATCCTATTAATAAATAGTTCTGGATTTAAATTATGATATTGCCAATTTCAGACTTTCTATGTGTTCTTGTATAGTGTTTTGATTTTGGACAGAATTTGAGAACTTTGGTTTCTTTTATTAAATGAACAATCAATCAGTCAATCAGTCAATCAATCAATCAATCAATCAACTTTTATTTCATAGACTCAAGGTCCATTTAAAAGACATACACACAGATAGATTTAAAAAAGGCACTCATACCAATATTTCCACATAGGTGACTGGTACCGCAAAGAGCAAAGGCTTTTGTAGAAAACCCAGTTCATGTTCCTCAAAGTAAGAAAATGTAAACTTTGTGTATCAACCAAAACTAAGTTACTTTCGGCAATAGTATTGAAAAGTTTCAAATGATACACACTGCCCTATTTATCTGTCATTAAAAGTTATTAACGTTACCACAGTAACTATTAGCTGGCAGGTTTGGTATAATTGCATTTTTCATATCACTCAGTATAAATATATTAAGATGGTCTTTCTGAATAATAACTGACTGACCCGTCCTGGTGATCCTCAGTGTCAGTCCACATCAACAGAAGCTGTAGCTATGTAGAAATGTGAACTGGGTTGATTGCAACAGTGCTGTTGCATCCAGTGTTTGTGAGATACATGACAGGTCTCAGTTTCCTATGACACAAGAATAGCAGTGGCATTGGGCAATTCTCTACAGCTGTCTGTGCTGTATCAAATTCATGTGATGTTTTCCTCTCAGGGAGTGGGTGGGGGATGTTGTTCCATCGTTTTGGGAGAACCTGCTGGTAGCAGGAGTGAGTATCAAACCTCAACAGAAAACATAAACAACATTTCTATTCTTAAAAATTAGGTTCCAAAAAGTATATCTTAGGTTTAGGTGCTGGAGGTCAGGAATGGCCACTAAACAAGTTTCAGATGATACCCAGTCCTAATTCCAGGGCCGGATTAACCTGCTGAAGGGCCCCACGGCACAAATGTGTGCTTGGGCCCTGTTAACCCTCCCATTCCTCCCATTCTTTGGCCTCAGAAATTACTTTATCTTTGACCTGCAAACAGTAGTTGGCCAGAAAAGAAAAAAAATCTGTACTCAAGGTTGTCTCACTAGCTTTCTCTGGAGCTTCTGGGTGGAAGCTCTCTGATGAAGAGGGCAGTGGGATGCAGTTGAAAGCTCCAGACAAAGCCATTAAGTGGACCTCTAACATACATTATGTAGTTTGTTGCCACCAGGGATCTCTCACTCAAAACAAAAGATGCCGTTATTGTACTCAGTATTTCCCCAAAAGGATTCCGTCAGTGTTCATGTTGAGGAGATTTTAACTGGGAGCCAAATTATCTGCAGAGGTCTCTTCCTCTCCAGAAACATACGGATTAGATTATTAAAACTGGTAAAAATACTGAATAAAGCAGTTTCATGTTAAAATCTGTGTTTCTTTGGCCCTGTTTGGCACGGCAGGGGCCAAAGGAACTCATCAAGCTCATCAGGGGCTTGATGAGTTCAGGTTTTGCCTGATGAAGATCTAGTGACAGAAATGTCGCAATAACACTAACCCCCTGCTGTGTTGTCTCACGTCGCAGAGTCGACCAAAAAGTTGCACATAAATGCACTAAACTGACAGCCAGCAAGCATGTATGTTCTGCCCCTGTGTGAGAGGGCTTACCCCTCCATACCAACAGATGATGGTTGTCTGTAAGCGTCATTTAAAAAGGGGACCCAGAAGAACATCTTTACGCTAGTTAGCCAGTTAGCACATTAACAACAAAATCCACTGTTGAAAGAACAGAGAATATTAACCATGCGCTAGCAAGTAATAACACAAGCCATTAGGAAATGTTTCTGCTAAAGAGCTCATTGGCTAAAGAAAAATGATTCTTACCTCCATATAACAACATTATTTTGACCTCATTCCCTCTTGACTTTGTCTCTTTTCACATTTCTCACTTCCATCCTTCTTCTTGTTGAGCTGAACTGCCAATCAGAGTAATTTCATTCACTGACAGAATCAGCTGTGTTGATTTAACATGCTAAATTCAACATACTGAATCGGCGGAAAAGAAGCTGAATAGTACTGACGAGGGCTAATGGTGCAGGACACACCGCACTGACGGTTGCGGCAGACGCTCACCAACAGCACAACTTTGACCATTGGCTGACCGTCGGCTTTGTGTGTCAAGGCCTTTAGATAGCGTGTGGGTGTTTGTCTGCAAATTGTGTCCATCTCATCAATCTCCGATGCACCAGAATTGAAATAGCTTAGATGTGCAAAGTGTTCATTTGTTCTGAGCTTCTTACAGACGACCAAAACCCTAAGACATGCGCAAAAGAGATATGATGCCACTGACGGGATGGCGACCAAATAACAGGGACCGTGTCCTTGATCAAGATTACAGACTTCTCAGGGTTTGAACATTGCTGGAAAAATATGGGATAATGTAACTACACAACTCTATGAAGTATATAATTTTGAAATTGTGAAAAATAGTTTTTAGGCATTTTAATGCAGAAAATTTACATTTTATATCTTTAAGAAAGGAATTTTGTTTTTTTTCAAAACACCAACTATTTTAGAAAACGCAACATAAAAGGTAGCCTTCTCCCAAAGGCATTCTAAGAATTGATATTGGGGCTGATTGAGGCAAATTTTAATTAGCTAAAATAAGGCAGATTTAAATCCAGTCCTTTCTGTACTGTACTTTTTACAGCACTGACCTTCACTTTAACTGGTTAAAATGCTAAATGACATGGTTGGCAGATTATATTAGCTGTCACTAATTGTTTTTAAATTAAATGACTGACTTGATGACAGAACAAAATGAACCTTGGCGGTTGTCCTTTTAAAGTGTTCTCAGTAGCCGGTGTCTGTACTTGGCCAGAGGGAAGAACCTAAAATCATAAGTGGACAGAGTGTCTCTGTCTTTTCAACTCCAACAGAATGATAGGGTGTCTCAAGTAAAACGATCAGCTGCAGTTTGAGGAGTCATATTCCCTCAGTTAAACTATCATTCATGTCATATCAACCATTAAATCCAAGAATATAACTGTAATTTGTTTTGAACTAGGGCTTTCAGTATTTAGTATTGAGTAGCTTGTGAAAAATAAGATGTTATTTCAGTGTGATACATATGAAATCAACATTTAGGTAAGTCTAAGTGTTGGATCAGACTCAGTATTGGGATCAGGGGCAAAACTTAAGCTAGACATCTGTAATAAAAGCACTAGACTGATAAATGCTGTCTCTTGAAACTAGAGATGCACTGATCCAATGTGTCATTTTATTGTACATAAAATAATTCCAGTGAGTTCCATCCTGTAATCTGTGGAAATTTGCCAAAAAGAGAACCATGTTGGATCAGTAATTGTTATTGGCACAGTCCCTGCTTGAAATTAGATCTGACACCCTTTTCATGACAGGCCCTCAAGATCAGGTAATAAATCAGGACCCATCATAGCGTCCTCACCATGTCTGCTCAGTTGCTATGATGCATTGATGCATAATCACAAACAAAATGTTTATTGAATTAGCATAAACAAGGTGACAGTAAACCTTGAGCTTTGGGGTCGATACCCTATATATTTATTATTGTTAAGAAGTCATACAATAAAACCCAAACCAACAATGAAGGTTTCCTAACAAGTAGTGTGTGTCTCTCAAATCATGTTCCTTTGTGCCACAGAGCTCTACTGTTGTCCAAAAACTATTAAAAACACATCAGTGAGCCCCACAGTTGCACTGGGTGACATGTTCCTTAATAACAATGAACACACACACACACACACACACACACACACAGTAGTAGTTTATTCCCATATACAGTTCTGATGGCAGTTACTAGAGCGCCAAATGTGGATTAATCCACCCCTGAAAATAGTCCCCAGCAAATGCACTATTTGTTCCTGTTTGAATAATGTTTGCTGAAAAAGTCTAGTGGGAAGCTGTTAAAGGAAATTACTAAGACTGTCTTAAATATGTAGCTATATATTTGTGGGCTGTTTTTAACCATAACATCTTCAGTTAGAATGAATGAGCTTGGGGCGCTACGGACCCCATGAAGGGTCACATCAGAGGGGGGTTCCCTTGCAATATATTTTGCATTCCCTCGCAATATGTTTACATTTTCTCACAATACTTTTGCATTCCTTTGCAGTTTCACTGCATAAGTTGCAAATGGCAGTGTTTGATAGCAAACTTTCCATTTTGATTCACGATGTCTCGATTTGATTCGATATCCGATTCAGTTTGATTCAATATTGATTGGATTGAGGATATTTCAGTTACAATACCAGTTTTTGCTAGAATGTAAAAGACATCCTCAGAGAGCTAGTACTGTAAATTTTACAAGGAATTTTTTTTTAAAAAAAGATAAAATTCAGGGATTAAACAGGATTAAACTGAATATTTTATAACTAAATGTTGTTTCTACAGCAGCAACGGGAATATTAAAATGACAAAGTCACAATATAAGCTCAATATCTCACTGGAAACAAATCTAAAATGACAGTAAAATAAATCACATTCCTGACATCACAATAGAGTGTGCCAGTAAACCCGGAACTCCGTTAGCGCTTTTAGCACTTCCGGTTCTCTCATCTAAAAGTCAATACGTTTTTTGAATGGGATTTTGGTAAAATGCCTCAAATAAGGTCTGTGGTTAACAAAAGCTTAAGCGAGTTTCAGGTTTTGTTCTACGACATAAAACACGTCAGTAAATACCCTACTTGTGAATTTTGAAATTTTTACGTGTCGTAAAAAAGGCGGTTGCTAACAAGTTGCTCAATACAACTACAAACCCTGTTGGGGACAGTAAACGTCATCACCCCCGAACAGGTGAGAGTGCTGGCAGTCCGCCATTACAGCTTCTTATTTAGCTTAAACAGTCCGATTTCCCCATTATACAATGTTTTTAAAATAAAGCGGCCGAAATCAGTTGAAAGCTTAGTGGCGGTGACGTCAAGAGTCATGCGACCATGGAGTAGCCATGTAGTCCGTTAAAGCGTAACGCTAGCTTTTTACTTCTGGCGGTCGCATTTAAGCTTCAAATGCGGTATGAAAGGTGTTTGTATGTGAAGATTATCTCACTGAACAAAATCTATAAGTATCATAAACTTGTGTTAGCCACAGAGCTTATTTTCTGACATAATCCAAAACTCAATGCAAAAATCACATTCAGTTTCTCTTCCGGGAACCCGCGCGATTTTAAACTTCCGGGTTTTGACGTCAGCCCTGGCACACTCTATACTGAGTGAGGTTAAGAAAGAATGAAGAACACAGACATCAGTCAGTATCAGTATCAGTCCTCCTGTCCTCTCTGCTGCTGAGGAGAGTCACTGCCTGTAGGTCACATTACCATTGGTTAATGTTAAGATACGTGGCAAACTAAGCTAAACCGTTAGATATAAACAGTTGTTGTTTCAGATTGTAAGTAACAATCTGCTTTTAGTTTGAAAACACTATGTGCTTGTTTATAACATAATGTTTGCAGCAGTGGATGAGAGACTGTGGACAGAGCAGATTGAAATGTTTCTTTTCTACATCTTCACATGTTGCTGGAAAGGTATATTGATAAAGTATGACTTTTTCCTCGAGGAGGTTTTATTGCACTTACAGATACAAGCGTAGTTGTCATCAGCTCAAGTTATCTTCACTTATCTGTCTCCACGGCAGCATCTCCCCTCCGTATTTGTGTGTTTGTGTGTGTGCGTGAAAGTGGCACAGCAGCCCAGACACACAGACAGCAGGAGGTGTGGCGGCTGCAGCATGATTATAAATTATACGGAAACATAAAAAAGCAAGCAGACAGTTACAGAGAAAAGAACCGGTAATGTCAGAGCTTCTCAATATCACTATTGCTAATAATTTAAGACGGAGGCCCGTTTACTACCGGAAAAATTAACGGGGTTAAAGCTTCACACATCTATGGGGAAAAAAAGCATATATTAAAAGATTGATCTCAAATTTTCTGAATCAATATCAGGTCATTCAAATGATGATCGATTTGAGTCTGATAGATCGATTATTTTAACCCAGCCCTAGTATAAATACAGGCAACATTTTTGTTGTCACTCTGGCAAGATAGCATTAAGATCTCATTTTAACTCAAGTGTTTTTGCAGTGCTGCAATCGTTATTGTCTTTTATGTCAGGAGTATAAGGTAGCGTTGAATATATATGTTAGCTCTGTCATTTTTGCCCCCCGTTGAATGCCTGTTTCTGTTTCACTATGTGCTCCTGAGTGAGTTGTCCCATTATTACTGCATTTGTAACCAACAGTAGCTCACAAGCATGTAGTTTCAATGCATGAGTTTTGGTAGCAGCCACTGTGATCTAAGAATTTGTTCAAGTTTACTTTCACTAATTATATAACCATGCCCATTGAGCAGCAGTACTTTATCAGCATGCTTAATACCCAGATCAAAGTGAAGTTCAATGAGCTGATCTATACTTGGACATGGTGCTGGGAGCAGCTGAGCGGAAGTAGACATATGGCATAATTGCAAGACATATTGCGAGGGAATGCAAAATCAAAAATCTCCTTACCCCTGGGGGCTCCATAGAGAGCCATAGACAGGGTGTGAAAGTCAGAAAGTACTGAGAGACAAACTAAGGTGTTGGTTTTTTGTCTTTATATGAAATGTATTCACAATAAGAAAAAAAAAATGTGTTTATACTCAACAAATATAATGTTCAGGTATTTGCACTGACATTGAGGCATCGTTATTGGTGCTTGTTTTGAAAAATCCCATTCCAGTGTGATCTGAGAACAGTGTGTGTCAGGAGAATGGTTTCAGTCGATGTTTTACACAGTCAGCACAGAGATATTGTACATGCACTGAGGTTAGAAATGTGCTCCCTGTTCTAACCTGGATTGTTTTTCTTTCAGTGACTATCTGTTCAAGCTTCTGCTCATTGGAGACTCTGGAGTAGGAAAGTCTTGCCTCCTGCTGCGCTTTGCTGTAAGTACTTTTGTCTCCCCCTCTAAAACATGTTTTTCCATTACCTCGAAATGTCTCAGTTCCAGCCGCAACCTTCAGTCTGTCCTCATTGTGCTGTTGGCTTGACCCTGTCCTGCACTCTCCAACTATCTGTCTCCCTCTCTGCAGGATGACACCTACACAGAGAGCTACATCAGCACCATCGGAGTGGACTTTAAGATCCGCACCATTGAGCTGGATGGCAAGACCATCAAACTGCAGATTGTGAGTACACACACACACACACACACACACACACACACAGAACACCCTTTGTAACTCTCACCTGAGCTTGGGCTTAGATCCAGCCATTGTTATCAAAACACAGTGTGCTGTGTGTGTGTGTGTGTGTGTGTGTGTGTACATGTTTTGCATTCAGACCAAGCTGTAACTGGATCTTGTTTTAGTTAATGGTACAGGCTATGCCACCCTGGAGATGTCCAGGTTGTTAAGCAGACAGTATAGTAGCTCTGCTTATACATATACACACAAAATGAAAACTACGTTGCACAGTGCAGTTGTATTTCTTTGCTATTATGGATCACTGTAAATACGACTGGAGATCAATGGATTTACTGTCAGTGTTCTTTTTGGTATTCAGCTGCCATTTAGCCGATTCTCACTGCAGAAATCAAATACCCAGTATGGGAACTTTCCATTGCTTAAACTGTTAACTTTGTGAGTTTTTGGTGCTAGGATCTTATTTGTGTTTCCACTCAGGGCTCAACAATAAGGATTGCCTGATTGCCCGGGGCAAGTAAAACTCACAGTCGGGCATGTAAACTAACAACTCACTTGCCTGATCGGGCAAGTTGCTAAAAATAGTAAAAGTTAATAACTAATTGATAAAATAAATGTATTTTAAACCGTGCTCTTCTGCTCTGATGCAGCGGTCTCTCTGCCTGAAGTCACAGGCACAGCTGTGTAACAATGTCCTGCCCACAGCCACCATTGATATTATTTTGCGCGACAGACGCTTCATATAATAACATAACAATAGGCTATACTATTTATGGTGTTATGTTATCGTGTCATTTCTGTCTCTACATGGTCACACATTAACAATTCTCCTCTGCTCTCTGTATCGCGCACGGCGGAGATCCGCCACACACACAGGTGAGCATGCTAGAGCGGCTCGGGCCGCATTTTCCTGACCAAACCTGACCCCGAGCCCGGTGCAGTTTGTCAGCTGACAAAGTTATTGAAATGGACAGTGTGTAAATAACCACCAACAGACTGCTGTTACGCACAGACAAACACGCTGCTCGCACAGCAGCTCAGCACGGCACTCATGCTGAGCTTGTGTTGCGTTCAGGCGTTGTCACGTAAATAACAACTTCCAACACTTAAATAGGTCATAGCACAAAACAGCAGCATGTCATGTGACTTTTTACTTTTATTATATTCAATAAAATTGTATGTTCCTAAATCTTGAGACACCTCATATGTAAGCATTTCACCTGCTCATTACTGTGCACACATGTACTGTATGTACTTAGTCCTAAAGAGCCCTTCTGGTGCCAGTAGATACATAGAAACATCCCAGCAGGCTGTGCTTTGCAAGCATACAATCCTAGGGGAAACACTGCTGTGTGCGTTTTGTGCAACAGGTGGCTGTGGTAGTCTACTGGTAGAGTAGAGAGAGAGCTAAGTAGCGTTGAAGTAAAGTAGAGCAGGGCAGAGAGATGGAAGCAAAATATATTAAACCTGGTGTTAATACAGCAGAACTGGAGAAAGGGGTGAAAAATAAATAGAGGTGGGCATGGCTCAAGTAGGGCGAAAATTATAGACGATTGACAATTTTTTCACTTTAAGCCCTGACACTGTCATTTTTGTGTAGGAATTAAGCTACAATATTCAATTTCAATTCAATTCAATTCAATTCAATTTTATTTATACAGCCCAATATCACAAATCACAATTTGCCTCACAGGGCTTTACAGCATACGACATCCCTCTGTCCTTATGACCCTCGCAGCGGATAAGGAAAAACTCCCCAAAAAAAACCCTTTAACGGGGAAAAAAAAACGGTAGAAACCTCAGGAAGAGCAACTGAGGAGGGATCCCTCTTCCAGGACGGACAGACGTGCAATAGATGTCGTACAGAACAGATCAGCATAACAAATTAACAGTAATCCACATGACACAATGAGAGAGAGAGAGAGAGAGAGAGAGAGAGAGAGAGAGAGAGAAAGATGCAGGTAATGACAGTAGCTTACAACAACATTATTGAAAGTAATAATATTATAGTTATAGTTCTGGCTACTGTGGTACAATATGTTGAAAGTATGTATTAATATCTGGCAGTATACATGTGTGACAATAGTCGTGTATAATAACAGTAGAAGCATGACTAATGACTAATGATGGCAGCAGCAGCAGGAGGCATCTGGCTGGACCACGGCAGCAGCACAACCACACACGTCACGCTGTCCAGGCACCGCTGCGATATGAGTTAATCTGAGAGACAGTGGAGCACAAAGGCTCCGGAGAAGAAGCCGAGTTAGTGACATCCAGAATGGCCGAGTTAGCAAGATGCAGTAATAGAATACGAGAGAGAGAGAGAGAGAGAAGAAGAAGAAGAGAAGGTGCCCGGTGTATTATAGGGGGGTCCTCCGGCAGACTAGGCCTAAGTCAGCCTAACTAGGGGCTGGTACAGGGCAAGCCTGAGCCAGCCCTAACTATAAGCTTTATCAAAGAGGAAAGTCTTAAGTCTAGTCTTAAATGTGAAGACGGTGTCTGCCTCCCGGGCCGTAACAGGAAGATGATTCCACAGGAGAGGAGCCTGATAGCTAAAGGCTCTGGCTCCTGATCTACTTTTGGAGACTTTAGGGACCACGAGTAACCCTGCGTTCTCAGAGCGCAGTGTTCTGGTGGGATAATAAGGCACTATGAGCTCTCTAAGATATGGTTTTGTGGATTTGGAGCTAAATGTTTTTCATGGGGCATGTTGTGTATTAATGATAGTCATTAACCTGGAGAGGTTGGAAAAAGATATACTTTTCTTCCCCATTCCAAAACAAAATCCACCCCTGAAAAGTGTAGGGTTAGCCAGCTAGCTACTGAAGATATAGCCTACTGAATGTATACACATGCTGCTTTTGCTTTTCAATGATAATAACACTGAAAAAGAGACCTACCCTGCTGAACAGAAACCAGTGAAGGGAAGCAGGGAAAAGTTGCTGATATTCAACCAGCTGTGTGTCATCACATTGAGCGCAGATGAATATTGTTTGACTTCCCCCAGAGATCCTTGCCCGTCCAGGAGTGGAGGTCTGGTTGTTGGCAGTGGCACAGGGCGAAATGGAACACCGCTCATCTGCACACACTGTGATGACACACAGCTGGTTCTGTATCAGCGAAGTTTTCCTTTATATTCATTGTCTTATATCGCGGTTGGCAGTGATGCAGTGGTTCACTTTTACACTGTGATCTGTAGCCTATAGTTCGGCTTTAGCTTCTAACTATCTTTGTCTTTTTAACCTGTTTTTGCTGCTGAGTCAGTTTGACATCCTGGATATATCCCTCAAACACAGACTGTAGACCCCTCTGTCTGCTTCTATCTGGAATCACTGTTTCATTTTTTCCTGATTTTGCTGACCTTGACATTGCCTGTTGTGTTTACATGCGTGTTTGTTTACATAAGAATGTCACCAAGGAATGTCACATGATGTTAGACTAGGGGTAGGCGATATGGCCCTAAAATAGTATCACGATATTTCAGGGTATTTTTGCGATAACGATATTCTTGACAATCTAGACAAAATTACTAAAAATATATTTTAAGAACATAGAATTGAAACAAAATAAGTGATATAATTTTACAGGTCAACAGTTTGCATTTATATACTCAATAAAATGATCTCTCATTTCTTTAGTTTGTGAACAGTATCTTTGAGTGAGATTCAGATTCTGTATACAATATTGGCTGTTATGCTACGGTAACTATCGCACATTCACACATATATGTAGTTTTTTTTTAGCCTCAAGCGTCACGTATGTTTACATTACCAAAGGTTTATGACAAAATCACTTGATGACATTGACTCCTGTGTGTTCATGGTGAGAGGAGAGACAGAGACGCTGTGCTGCTGCCAGAGGAGCCACTGAATGAGTTCCCTCTGAGCGGTAAGTCACTAAAAGAGTCTGAGAAGTCCAGGGCTGTTCATAAACCATTCAGGACGCCACAGTTTATTTCACACTACTGAAGCTGCTCCTCTTTTTGGCACAACCATGGAGTAGGTAATAATTTTGCTCTCAGCCATGCTTTTTGTGGCTGTGGGTAACAGTATGACATCAATGTCAACAAGTTGAAATATTGTCAATGCCACAATATGAATTTTTCATATCATATAAAAAAAATTATACTGGTATTATTGTGAACAATACAATATAGCACACCCCTAATGTTAAAATAAACAGCAAGGTTTTCTTGATCATCATAAGACTTGGCAGCAGCGATTGTCCCTTTTTTCCTCTCCACCCTGCCTACTTCAGTAAGTCTGAATAAAAATAAACACTTCAAAGTCAACACAATGTAGCCTGCAAATGCACTTCTGGAGTGGAAGAGGCACAGTCCCGATAGTCCTTGGCTTGCCAACCCATGGCAATGAGCTAAAATTCATTGTCCATGTCCAAAGGAAATAAAACCCTTCAAAGCTGACACAGTGTAGCTTACCGGTAGCCTGCAGGTGCACTTCTGGAATTGAATACTCGCAGTCCTGATTGTCGTATGCTTGCCATCCCCCCTGGCAGCCAATGAGTCAGTCTTTTGTAGTTTTACATTCCAACAACAACTGCAGCACACCGACTGGATTGTGGAGATACCTGCGGTGTTCCCAGAGCTTTGATTAGCATTTCAATTTATTGCAAATGGCATCACTTGGTCTTGTTTTTTGGAGGCTAAGTTTTGTATTTAGTCTAAATATTAGTACTTCTGAGCTACTCTTCTAAATGTACTATAATATGTACTTTTTGTGTAAATTAACAGGTGTTAATTACTTTTTAAAAATACATTTAATATTTTTTCATAATCCATTTTCAATGTCTAAATATTCTCAAGAATTAAAATCCATTGCTGTTTGAAAGGCTAAACAACAATAATATAATTTATTGCGGGGCGTCGGTGGCTTAGTGGTAGAGCAGGCGCCCCATATACAAGGCTGTTGCCGCAACGGCCCGGGTTCGAGTCCAGCCTGTGGCCCTTTGCTGCATGTCATCCCCCTCTCTCTCCCCCTTTCACACTTAGCTGTCCTATCCATTAAAGGCAAAAATGCCCAAAAACATATAAAAAAAAAAAATTATTGCAGTTATTCCTGTGACAGTTTATTGTCCAACAGTAGTACTTATGGTGGTAGGCCTTTATGTGTATTGTTTATTTAGATTAACAAAATCTTTATGTTGCTGTTAAAACAGTCGAGGAAACCACAGGGTTTTTACATGGAGTCTAAAAAAAGTCCGACTTGGCGATGAAAGACCTGTGCCATTAAGCATGATATGCTATTGTGGCTTAGCTTTCACCAAACTGAATTTAGTTAATCAAATTTCCAGATGACGTGCATGCTCCCGTGAGTTCAGAGCAGAAGTCGAGGAATGCTCTCTTCAAATCATGGATGACAGGAAAAAAACCACAGCTGAATTCTCTGTGTCCTTCGCAGGCACAGAAACAGAGCTGATAGTGCTGGTTGAATCTCTCATAGACCTGGTCAGGGAGGCAGCTTCACAATGAACTACATCAAAGCATATCAATTTTTTCCTTCTCTATAAATACTTTGAATGAAAAACTGTTCTCTTTCAAGTAAAAGCCAGCTTTCAGATACACAGGCACCACCAAAGAAAGGTTGCTAATAAAAACATTCAGGTGGGTGACATTAGCTATACTCTTATTAGCTTGTAATTAAATATGATAAATAAATTCAGTGTCACTTAATTTCATCATTACAGCAGCAGAGTGGTGTCATACTTACCACTCTGCTGCTCTCAAGTTTTCTTTTGCCTACATCCACTAATTATTTCCAACCACTTCAGTTTTGTCATTTACTTTCACTGCCTCCAGAACAGGTTTAATCTCACACTTCACATGTATATGGTATATCCTGCTCCATCTCTCACAGCTCTAAACCCTACTGCTCCATAAGGTTAAACAAACAGTGTGTGAGATCGTCTGATTGTCTCTTGGGTTTTAAGAAGGGAATTGTTCTAGAAGGTTTTAATTCATTCATTAAGATTTTTTTGAAATTGTATTTTGTTGACTGATGTCAAATCGTTTTTCCCCCATTCTCATTTTCTGTCTCTCTCAGTGGGACACTGCAGGTCAGGAGAGGTTTCGTACCATCACCTCCAGTTACTACCGCGGTGCCCACGGCATCATAGTTGTATATGATGTGACAGATCAGGTGGGTAGCGGTCTACGCTCATCAATCCAGTACTTTATGATTATATTGTTTAGTTTTGTTACTTTACTAAGTATACATTCAGTCCTCAAATGTTTTGAGGTTCAGTACCAAACCTGTTCAAGTTTTAACTTTCAGCTTTTCGTGAAAATGTGACATTTCATTCGAAGGATACTGGGGTTTTTTTTCTACACTTTTCAATAATTGACTACTAAACGCCATCATTTGATTCAACACTCAAGCATGCATTTGGTATGCTAGTCACATTGATATGAACACTGTGTACCTCACCAGCAGTTATCTTCAGTGTTTGCCATGCTCATATTCTTCTATTCTTCTTATTGTGCAGGAGTCCTATAACAATGTGAAGCAGTGGCTTCAGGAAATTGACCGCTATGCCAGCGAAAACGTCAACAAGCTTCTGGTGGGCAACAAGTGCGACCTGACCACAAAGAAGGTAGTGGACTACACAACAGCCAAGGTAAGGTGGTTTTTATGCATGAAGTTGCATGTGTATTTTTGATCTTATTGTGGGGGTGCACATTTCATACAATTCTTCTGACAAGTTATTGGTAACTTAAAGGAATATTTATTAATGACATTTTTAATATTTACAGCAGCAGATTAATCCACATATGGTGCTCTAAGGAGTATTTGTGGCAGCAGGACAATGTATGTTGGATTGAATCAGAATAAACTACAGTGTGTGATCATACAAACGAAGGAACAGGAGGAAGATATATCAGCCTTTGATTAACGCACAATTAGGGATGCATTGATTGTGAAATTTTAGACTGATATTGATGTTTAAAATGATTTGGCCAAAAGGTGATAGAGAATTTTGTTGCTGTTGTTGTTTATTTAGTTTTTGTTCTTATCTGTTCCCCTTTTGTGCCAAGGAAACAAAGAAATCTACTTCATAAAAAATAACTGAAGTGTTTTAAAATCAGTCAGCCATTCATTACACTATCGTATTATACGATTATTTATTCATTTAATTCATTTATCTTTCGGTTTGTAAAATGTCAGAAAATAATGAGAAATTCCCAACACAACTTTGTAAATCCCAGGTTGATGTCTTCAAATGTCTGGTCTCCTCCAACCAACAGTCCAAACCCCAAAATTTACAATGATATACAACAAACATTTCCAGTCATTTATACCAAATATATATAGTGTTTTTCTTTGATATTTCAAGCGTCAGTGTTATGAGTGCACAGTTTCACCATATGTTTCCCTCTTTTCTGGCAGGAGTTTGCTGATTCTTTGGCCATCCCCTTCCTGGAGACAAGTGCCAAGAATGCCACCAACGTTGAGCAGGCTTTCATGACCATGGCCGCAGAGATCAAGAAGCGCATGGGCCCCGGGGCAACTGCCGGCGGCGACAAGCCCAACTTGAAAATCGAGAGCACCCCCGTCAGGCAGTCTGGAGGGGGCTGCTGTTAAAAGACCCCTCGACCTCACCAACCTGACCATCACCTCCACCATCTCCACTGAAATCTCCCCTTCTTCTCCCTTTGTGTTCCCTCCCATCTTCTCTGCCACTCCTGCACCTCACCATTCCTCCATAACAGCCTGTAACCCACACCGCCTCCCTGACTCCCCTTCTATCAGCCCGCCTGGACATCCAGGGATGGTTGGCCAAACAGAGGAGTAAACTGTAGGAGTGTTAACATCAGAAAACAGATTGAAACTTTACAAGGGTTTGTACACCCAAACAACTGAGAGAGGAGAGCAACCAGTGTGTGAGGGAGGGACAGAAACAGACAGCGAAGCAACTTTTACTTTCTGCCAAGAGGACAGAAAGAAAACAGATACGGAGGAAGATTGGTATTGATTTAGAGTGGAATGGAGGCAGTGGAAGATTAGGTTTAGATACCAGTGAGCTTATCTCTCAACACACACACACACACACACACACACACACACACTCAAACACGCTGTAGTGGGGTGGTAGAGGTTAAAGAGATTTAAGCCTTTTGGCCAAACACTTCTCCTCAGGCTGTCTGTCTTTGCTGATCTCGTCTTAGGGCCTCCCCCAGCCTTGCCCCAGCCCATCCATGGAATTATTTACCTGCATAAACACACACACACATGCACACACAGGTGCTACAGTGTGCCTGAGTCACACACTGTCGACACTCTGTATACAGTAAGAAGTGTTCCTGAACAGTGACTCATCTTTGCCATTTATTGATAAAGATCCAGGGAAAACCCTTTCAGTTAGCCTCCACTCCCTCCATCTGTCCTCTTCTTCAGCTGCCACTCTCACTTACTTTAGGTGTGTTCAGACAGAAGGCAAGGAGAATTTTCACATTATGTCATTCACACAAATTTGACCCGAAACCAGGGGGGTTAGCTGTAGACAGTGGTGATTTTAGGTGGGGAAAAAATGATAAAGCGACTTTGGGCAAATACTAAACGAGAAAATTACAAAATTTTTCATAATTTTAATGTGATGTTTTCGACCGCTTAATATAACACACACAGGAAGCCAAAAAAAAGCATCTTCTCTTACCAGTGGTTTGGTTCAGAACAATATTCAGTGGCTGGTGGGCACTGAGGCCTTTAGTTTTTCTTCCAAAGTCAATTTTATATTCTTTATTTTTTAATTTAAAGGGCAGACTCTCAAATTTGTGCTGCTGTTATGGGGAACAGCAGTTACTATCTCCTTTAAAAGAAATACAAACTTCTGCCAAATACGAGCACATGAGGACAACAGACCCTGGCCAACGGCCAGTGAAATTGCAGTGGAGCACCAGGCAATCAGCCCCACTTGGGATCACATTCACAGTTTGGGCACTTGACATTGCGAGTGTGGGGGTTATCCCTGGTATAGTGGCCTCTTGAGCCAAGCGCCACTAATTCACCTTTTTTAAACCATGCTATCCAGCCACTGATCTTAAATTGTAGAATAATGACAAATAAAAGCAGCATCTGAGGATTGTTTATGTCATGCATTAGTGCATTAATTTTTCAGTTACTCAGTACCACTAAAATCGCACTGTTTTCTGCTGCCAGCAGGTGGGGCAGCAGGGGACTGTCACCTCTAGCTGTAAGCTAGCTAGAAGTGGACGCACCGACCGTGTGTGTGTGAAGACATTTTCATAGTTCTCAAACCCCCATGTGGCTTACAGTACATAACTTCAGTGCTCCTGTTGGTGGTGTGAATGCAAACATAAAAAAAGCCTTTTAAGGTAATTCAGTTCTTGGGGTAGTTCCCCAGTGGGCACTTCCTCTCAGGGAATCCCCAGAACTGTTTGGTCCTAAAATGCCTTATGTGTTCAACTTAATGACTGATTTCAGAACTCAAGGGCATTTCTTAATTATGTCCCTACAGTCTCTCTCCTTTATGATGCCCAGGATGAGCATGAATTTTGTGCTCAAGTTATAACACATCAACTCGCACAGTCATGTCTTTGCCTCACATTCTGTCTGAACACACCTGACAAGGTACTGTATACGGATGACAGAAGTATTTGTGTGAAGAATGGAAAAAGAGAGCTTGCTTTCACAACACTTCTCATGTAGCCAGTTGCTGCATAAAGTAAGAATGATTGTCGGATTGAAGTTCCAAAAATTACTGGACGCAGTCCTCCAGTTGCACTGCATAAAAGGGTTCTGAGATGCGACAAGCATTTTATCTGAAGCAAGCTGAACAGGCAAAGCAAGATTTATTTTGTATTCTCGCCAAACAAGCTAGGTGGCATAATGACTACTTGTGGGGCCAGTTGGCAAGCTACTGTACCCAAATTTGTGAATCCTAGTATAGCAAAGGTATGACCCGCCCTGCGCTCCCTATGATTGGCTAATACTTTTTGCCTTCGTTGGTTGGATTGGTTAGATTTAGGAAAGAGGAGTGGGATTGGTTAGGGTAAGAATGTCAGGGTAAGCCAATCAGAGGCAGAGAAAGGCAGGCCATTCCTTTGCTATCCTCAGATGGGCAAATCCGCCCACGGTACTGCTGGAGAGCTAACTTCTGACTAGTTGCAGTTAACAAGCAAGCTAGCTTATTCGATAGCAATTAGTTGACACTTAACCCATGAGACAATTTCATCATCTCCTGTCTACAAACTGTGTCTCTTTGTGGGGGGTGTTTGTATACAACTGGATGGCACAACACAGCTAATGTGAGTCTCCTCCATCTTGGAGTATTTTGCCCAAAATGCTCCCTCAGAAGCCGGAATTACCAAGCCGATTTGCGATTGGTGTCCAAAAATTCACCAACGTTAAACTATGGGAAAGCTTTTTGCTCATTTACTTTGCAGCAGTTCCACTAAAATAAATTGGTTTTGGCCATTGGTATGATCAGGCCCTTTGTCCAAACCTGTAATGAGATCGCAAACAGGAGAAATATCTACATTGCAGCTAGTTTGACTGAAGCATTACCCAAGCAGTTCTTTAAACTTGCTCCCTGCTCAACATTTGAGATAGAAGAGGACCACAGGCAGGTCAGTTAATTCCACATATAGACGTCAGAGCTGGGATGGAGGCGGAGTTTGTGAGAACTGCAATTTATGGTGTTAGTGTTTGTCTTCATTTCATATCTACAAGAGCGTTGTGACTAAAAGCTGAAACATTGAGCTCCTGGAATGACACTAAATATTACAGTCTAAGGGCCGCTAACACTGCAGAGGGATGAGGAAGAGTGAGGGGGACACACTTGGTAAACAGAAGTGATTGGCAATATTCTGCATTGACCTTACAATTACTGTTTTATTATTGTTGTGCTTTTATTATTTTTTATTTTCTCATTGATACTTCTGATAGAGATGACTTGTACAATTAGCTGAAACTCATGTTCAGTATGTGATGGCGTGTCATTAGATTCTTGCTTGTGTGCAGATGAAGCTGAGGTGGAGATGTGGTGTGGGTGTGTCTGTTGGCTGAGGGGGTGGGCTCCTACAGAAGCTGCTGTTCCTTCCCTCAGATCGTCCTGTCTGGACACATGGTTCACACCTGTCTTTTATGTCCCTGTGCATTTCAGGTCCCTGATTTGATGCTTTAGTGTTCCAGTTTGTGCCACTCGTGTAATTCTTCTTTTTACATTTGAGTCCCTTATAAAAAATTATTAACAGTTATGTATACTTCAGATTAACCAAGCTGGACATTTGTTGTTCCACAATGTCAAAAAGGGGGTTTCAGGTGCAGTCAAAGGATTCCACAAGCACTTTTGAAGTATACTGATGCTTTACCGTTTAGCACGGCAGGTCATTAAACAGACGTTTCTGCATTATAGAAGACATCCATTATCATGAGGACACGGACACTGAAAGACAATGAAAATTTGAGACGCATCTCCAAGAACGTGTTTAGATGTGACTAATCAGCCCCTCCAAGATGTTGCGATGTAGCGATTGCAACAGTTAACACAAATTCAACCAATCCCAGTGAATTCTGTGCAATCCTGCATTTTTTTCCAATTACTGCAACTTTCTGATACAATTTTGACCAATCGTAGTTCTCTGCAACGTCACCAAACCCACTTTCTTGTTTCTGGTTGTGCAGACAACACAAGCAAACAAAAATGCCTGCTAAAGACCACGCAAGGCAATCCCCTGATGTTCTGCACAATAAAGTGTTTTGCACCGTGTACACGCTGTCGTGGAACACAAACACTTTTCTACCACAAAACACACCCAGAGAATGGCAGAGATGTGTGGACAACAGATTAACATGTCAGAAGCTGCTGGATCCACATCTTTTGCAAATGCTAAGGTGCATTGGATTAAATATGCATGGTTAGTGGTATTCATGGTAGAGTATGAATCAAACAATGCAGTTTTAGGGGCTATGTGCACCAAAGCGTTTTTTCTGAGGCTGGCGTATTTTTGTAATGCTTTGCAATGGGAGCACCGTGTATTTACATTGTGCTACAAACACTAGCAATGTGACAAGGCGTTGGGCATGAATTATGCGCAGAGTGCTGCCGGTTGGGCGTTTTTATTCTGATCACTGAGAATTTAAAAAAAATTCAACTTAAGTTTAACACTGCGCTTTTCACTTCAGCGGTTCAGTCACAAAAACTTCTTAAAACATGGCAACATGCAGGTTTTTTGAAAAGCTGCCATGAAACCAGGCATTTTAGGTCACAACACAACATTGTCAAAAAAACCCTGCAAAATCCTGGAGGGACTGATTAATGATCTGTCACAGTTTTGTACCTGTATTGCAGCGTGAAATTTCTTTCTTGACATTAGAAAAATCTGAAGTCAAGCATCATGTCCCATCTTTTTTCAGAGCTTACACCGTCCTTATCGAAAGAATCATGATTGTGTTGAGGCAGAAACTGTCTGATCAAAGTATTTGACCAAACATTCAACCCCAGATCCTGGTACCACAACATAATGCGGTTTTATAGCCAGCATTAATTACTTGAACAAACTGGAGTTAGCGGTTGCTAATCTAGACATTTATGTGAACAGATCACATGTTCTGTTTGGATCTGACACAGGCTGGTTGTCACTGACTGCCAACGGTTGGTGTGGTAACGGTGAAATCAGCGACAGGTATGAAGCTGTTGCCACGCCTGGAGCTCTGAGCGGCTCTTAGCTTCTTGTAGCTGTGTTAGGTCTCAGCGTATCTCCAGGGAAACTGGAAGGAATGTGAGTTAAAGAGCATCCCCCTGTCCTTACAGAGGGGCCTCTACACTGAAGTAAAAATTCTGTGAGACCTCAGCAATCTGAGCCGCAACTTTTTACCCTGTTTTACAAAGAACTGGAAATCATGGTGACGTTGTATAAGTCTGAACATTCTGTACTAAAGTAGCATTAGGGCCTCCTACACCCTTTTATTTGTCTTGGTTATTGTGGTCCGTCGTACACAGCAGGGAGATCCACGCTTAACAGAAGCTACTGGCATTCAGTTCCACACCATGGTCAATTTCATCATTTGTGTTGCATTAGGAGGCATCTGGAGGTTCAGGGACTGACTGGTCGTGGTTTGCTGACCGGGTATGAACTCCCAACTCTCCCCTCCAGACAACCATGTCACTGCAACCTGATGAACTCCTCAAGATCCTCCCTGACTGGCCCTTCTATTCAGATCAGGGAGTCTCAACCAGGCTTTGGTTGCACTCCTGGTTCTCTCTGTAAGAAAAACCTGTCAGCATTTCAGGTAAAACAGCAGCACCGGCGTCACAGTTCTCCTGGAAACTGAAAAGAAATGAGTCCACATTGAGCCTTCTGTTTGTGAAGCCTCATCACTGATTGATGCTTGGTGAGACTCTGGAGTGATCAGAGTACTGATGTGACGTCAGCTACTTATGATCACATTTGCATCATTTGGAGATGAGGTGTGTGTGTGTGGTGGCATAATTTTACACATGTATTTTTAGCCTTGTGTTTTTCAGCCTTGCTTGGCTAAACTGGAATGCTGTAGTTTGCTGAGCAGGACTGAAATCTGACGTTAAGGGGGAGGGAAGGAAACAGCAGTAAGTGTATGTGTGTGTGTGTTCTTGTACTTACTGCATAGTGAGGACCACAAACGTGTAACAACAGAGTGAGGACATTTTGGCACTTCGTCAAAGGTCTCTTTGAGGGTCAAGATTCTGCTTTAAGGTATAAGTAGGTTACAGTTAGGTGTAGGTTAATGTTGGGGTTAGGTATTAAGTTGTGATGGTTAAGGGTAGGGGAAGGGTTAAGGGGATGCATTATGTCAGCGAGGGTCCTCACAAAGATAGAAGTACAAGAATGTGTGTGATAGTAGAGTAGGGCAGGGTCATGTGTAACATTCCTGAGCTTTTTGGACACATTGGCATCCTGGCATCATGCCAGTCTCAATAGAGTAGATGCAGAACAAGCAGTCATTTGAAACTTAACACTCACACACACACACACACACACACACACACACAAACACACATGCTCATACTGGATGTTTTGGGATTTGATGACTGATTTCTTTTTTTAAAATCTTTCTTTCAACAAGTCTTGATATTCTACTGATTTTAATGTATTCATTGAATACTATACTATGTTGTCTTGTCCATGGAAGTATGTAGGGACACTGGGTAGGGCGGGGAATCTGATGAGGGTTGGGTTAAAAACATGCAGGGTGGGGCTTTTGCTTATGAATGTGATTCTGATGAAACAACACTTGACTTTTCTTCTTAAGTTCACTTTTTTTGTATTCATTTGGGTTAAAGGGGGTATTTTCCATGTCATTTGCACACTCATCCATCGCTGTTCAATGGCTTAATAAAGGCACTCACTAGGTGTTGTTTGTTAATAAAAAGCACCGGGCAGGAGCTCGCCTGTCACTCACCTTCTGTCTTTTTTCTGTTTGGCTTGTTCACTTTGGTGCTGTCTCCCTGCTGAGTTTGATCATGTTTTTTTTCTGTACATATTATAAATATATATATAATAAAATGATGAAAAAGATCAACGTCAGCACGAGGGCTGGTCTGGTGTTGTTACCTTACAGTTTTCATTTAATGGGTTCCTGAACACTGAGGGACTGTACAAAAAAGATGGGGGTGGGGAGGAGGCTGGGCCCAGTGTTTCACTTCATAAAAAAGCAGCACAATGGGTTTTACCAGTGGTAACTAAGGCTGTGTCCAAAATCATTCACTTATTCACTACTCCCTACCCATGGGAGTGGCAAGTAAGTGGTGAATGAGTGAATGATTTGGTTATATAGGGAGTTCTAATGAGTATGGCTATAAAGTAAGGTTATTTTCTTTGTGCCGATACTTACGTCATTGCTCTGCACAGTTGCACAGTTAAAACATGCTGGTGAACCATCCATAACAAATATCGACATATAAATACATGATATTATATTGAGCACATTTTTCCCAAATTAATCAATAGCGTTACAAAGTACATTGAAGCCGTTTGTGCTGTGATGTGCTGCTCTGCTCACATTAAACATATTAATAACGTTATTCTGTCAGACAGAAAAGAGGTTCCTACAAATGTAAGTGATATTGCATTTAGCATTTTATATGTTGAAATTTGTTTTACCAATTAATCATGTGATAACTTGTGAATATAATGTGTTAATGTTGTGCATTACACCAGTAGTTACAATGAGCCCCACTGCATGCTATCCCTAGTGCAAGCTATTGTGCTCGCATTATCTCGTCACATGATCAATCAGAGACTCAATAATGGACAACATCAACATGTATTACCCAGCAATCATCATTGCAGCTGTTTATGACAAAAAAAACAAAGAAAGTAAGAAAGTATTTATTTAATTTAATCCTTTTATAGTTTATGTAGAATAAGCAGATACTTTTGTTATAGATGCTACTGACTATTTTACAAAAAAACAACATGACAAATAGGTTAGCAAATGACACCTTTTTGAATTTAATTAACCATATTTCTAAGGTGGCAATCACTCATAAGGGCCCATTTTCTGCAGGCCCCCTTACAACAACACTGCCTGCACTGTCTATATTTATGCTCTTGGCTCTGTATATGGCCAAACCCACCTTTACAATCTTTATTAGTTATGTTTTAAATAAATGGGAAAAGGAAATAAAATAATAATCTGGGACCCCTTTCTGCTTCGTCTACCCTCCCTTTTGTTTTTGTAAAGTCCTTAACAATATACTTTTTTGCTGATATTCAGTATCAGTCAAGTGTAAGCACTTTCAGAGTACTGTGTTTTCTACAAGAGTCAAGAGTAGAAAAATCTCTGAAACATGTTACACATCAGAAGTCAAGCTTGCAAGAAGGAAAGATGAAAATGATACAGTAATAGATTAAAGTAATAGACAGAAATAGATTCCTTTGGGTATAGACTGTAAGTCTTCTCACATTAAACTTATTCAATATTAAGGTATTGTAGAACAAAGCTGATTTACTAAGCCAGTACTAATACGATCAATGTGTGTGTTTCAGTAAATATTAGGATTATATTATGGTTTTTTGTTTCTTTACATCAGAAATATCATTTTTTGGTGATCTTGACTTCCCATAACCGATAGTTATATATCTCCCACTTAATTTAAGTGATCATCAAGTCTCTTCTGTAGTGGAATTAACATCATTATGCATGCATACTCTTATTGTGATGGCCCACCAGAAGATGGAGACATGCAATACAATGCTTTTCAATGTATGTAATATTTATTAATTGTGCAAAATAACAATAAGCATGTTGGCTGTTGGGTTGCAACGGTATGAGATTTTCACAGTAGGATAACTGTCTTAGAAAATGTCATGGTTTCAAGGTATCACGGTATTAGTAAACTGACTTTTTGTTCAATATCAGTGCCCCTTATTAATGGGGGTTAGAGAATTAGTTAGAGAATAAAAGGGTAAAATGTGAATTAAAAATGTTATAATAATAGTATACTAAATATTTGGTTGCAAACTGTTTTCACTCAGTGACAGTCTGACGTCTGTGACCCACTGACAGACTGGTATCCACCTTGACAGGCCTGTACTGCAGCTTCTTCACCTCCTGCCTGTTTGAGTGCATTCCACTGTTTAGCCTACAGCACTAGTGACAACAGGTACAATCTAGCATGACTCAGAAAAAAAATCACACTGTAGACTATATATCATGTGGCACAAATATACACTGTGATTATTATCTTCATCATTATGTAAGTTATGTGTAGCTGGCAATGTTGTTCCTGAGCTTTAACACCAGTAAAACCAGGTTTGGCCACAGTGTGGGAGTCAGTGACTGCTGCTGCTGCTCTGAGATATTGCTGGCAAGAGAGAAAGTCTGATGTTAAAGGGTCATTTCACCCAAATCACACAAAAACTCCAACCAAACAATACTGTTGAGCCAAACCAGTTTCTGTTTCATCTATTTACAAGGTAACTGGTATGTTTACAACTTAGACCCTATTTTTCCATGTTTTTGTGCCCGAGTGACTAATGGGAAAGTAGAAATGTTGTTACATAGCATTAAAATCATTCCAATGGAAGCCACTTGTTTCTGCTTTGCCAGAGATTTCTTCGATTCAGTACCCACTCCATTAGACACTCAGATATGGATCTTTTTTTTAAAATTGTCTTTTTAAGAGACTAATGGGAAAAACATTTTTTGAAACTGGTCCAGTTTTGAGTGAGAGCGCTGCAACTGGCTGCTTTGAAACAGGCTGCAAAGTAACCACTCCGGGAATGTTTGCACTGTCAGTGTTCTTCCACTAAAAATGCTTGGATTAAACACTGACAGGGTCAGACACATTCTTAATCCAAGTGTCTGACAACATTATGGAAAGGATCCCTATAGAGATACAACTTTTTTAAAAGAGTAAGATCCTTTTATTTAACCAGAAATTAACCCCAAATAGCTATTGACAAACCCACCAGATTTCATTTAAAGAAACTATAATTTTATCATCATAAAACACACTTCATTCAAAGTTGACAGAAGCAAAATAGATCTCACAAAAAATATTTTGGTTTGTCTTTTCACTGTTTCAACAATCACCAACACTGGTTTGGTTAAAATTAACCCTTTATTCACCCATTTAAATGTGAAAGTACATACATATTGACACATGCTAAAATTACTCTTTATTTACATGGAGTCTGGTGGGTTTGGTGATGGCAATGTTGGGGCTGTTTCTGGTTTAACAGAAAGGATCTTACTCATTCACAAAAAGGTCTATCTCTGTGGGGATCCTTTCCATAATGTCACTTAGAATAAAAATCTGAGCTTGCCAGTGGTAAAAACAACCACTTTTAGTGGAAATCCATTGATTGTGCACAAATGCCCCAAGTGGTCACGTTACAGCTTGTTTCACTGCTGCTGCATGCAGCACTCTTAAAAATTGTTGTTCCCATTAGTTACTCAGACACAGAAACATTGAAAAATAGGGTCCATGTCTAAAAAATATCAAAGCCACCCTTTAAGTTTTGAGATCTCCCATCTCACTATATGGAGGTGAGTGGATATTTATCATGTGGTGCTGATTGTATTGGAGGAAGCAACATTTGACAGAACCAAAAGCAACTTATTTTTCCAGTAAAACAATGTGGTCTATATCTCACTGTGATTTGTTTGAACTGGAACTACTTCCAGTAAGAATAATATTTAAAATAGTCCCCATGCCTCTGGAGATGATTGTGCAGCTACAAACCAATGAGATCTAACCACAGATGTGTTCCAAACAAAACATATTATAGTGGCAGGCCTGTTTTACACATGAAAATCAATTTACTTGTCACATGGTGCACAACTCAACCTGTGGCTTTATGGGAAATGTAGGCTGCAACAAACATTAAGCTTGGCCTTTAGGGGCTAAAAGTCAGGATATTACTGCTGCATAAATTTGAACTGTTCTTTTAATTCGTGTGAAATCAGTGACTGTGTGCCCTTTTCAGATTTTATGACATTACTTACTATGGCTACATAACCAGGTAAGGTGCTTAGTGACATGCTGGCTGAGCTACTTGTGGTGCATCTAATCTGGGAATTGTAAAATGGCTTTTAGTACAACCTTCTTATATGAAACACATGACTTTCCCTGCTCAGTGGATCAAAATGTGGAGATTAAAATGAACTCTAACTGGGATCATCTAATCCTGTATTTTTGAAATGGATTTTGAAGCCTGAACAGACAGTGAAGGTGTTGGATTTAAACATTTTGGCGCCTCCTAACAGTAGCAGGAAAAAAGACACTGTGGCAAACAGCAGGGGATGCTGCAACCTCACATGAATGGTTTCTACCGTTTTTTTTCCCGTTAAAGGGGTTTTTTTGGGGAGTTTTTCCTTATCCGCTGTGAGGGTCTTAAGGACAGAGGGATGTCGTATGCTGTAAAGCCCTGTGAGGCAAATTGTGATTTGTGATATTGGGCTTTATAAATAAAATTGATTGATTGATTGATTGATTGATGAATGCACTGAGCAATTTTCATTTCAAGTCCCTCTAAATTTTAAAATTTCTTGTGAGAGAGTGAAATTTTTTGTCCTGATGGTGGGGCTAGAGGAAAAGCCAGGGGTCATTTAAACATTTAGGATCAATCTTCAAGGGGCTGTCACCATGCCTTTCAGATTTCATATCAATCTGGCCTGTACTTGACTGATATCTAAACTGTATTGACAACATACATGTACATACAGCACATGCTCTCCATAGGAGTGCACTGCAGCCTACTGGAGCCACCACAAGAAACAAGTCCCACCCCAGCATCCATCACCCCGACTACCACACTGTCCATCTCCTCTGCTGCCTGTCATCCACATGGCGGGTGCCCTTGATTTGTACCCCTGCCTCTCCCTCTGGACCTTTAAATCACCCACACACACGAAGCAGATCATCTGTAGGTGCAGGCAGCTCGGCCGTACTACATCACTGTGCCGGAAACAGAAATGTTGGAAGGGCAAATGAAGATACTTGACATTGAATATTGCCAGTTGTTGTTCAGGGTCCGTCTCTGGCACGACGATAAAAACCCTGCGGCAGCTCTGGGTGGGATTGCAGCTGCCCTCTGCATCCACTCTGCAGTCAGACCTTTTCAACAGATATTACATGATAAGATACAAGCTACATCTGCTCATATCCAAACTACCAACTTTACCTACATTTGTTACAGTTAAGCTTATGTGTAAATTTGCAGCTTGTGAAACATCCTTGTGGAGTTCTTGAATCTGGACAAATTGAAGGCTTTGTCAGTGTTTGTTCAACATTTCCTTAGGTGTTGAAAAGGTGATGTGCAGCTCTCTCTCTCTCTCTCTCTCTCTCTCTCTCTCTCTCTCTCTCTCCCCTGGTGGGGAAGCATGGGGTGCTTGGTGACCTTGAGTTATTTTTAGCACAATGGGGGCGCTGCAAACTGGGAGCAAGGCTTAGCGACACTCCGTGGAGTCTGCAGCTTACCACGCTGTAGTCTGCATGCTGGATGCTACTACAGAGGGCTGAGGGCTTCTCAGAGGGAGAGGCTGTAATATTCATTCAGCAACATGAAAACCTGCAGCTGATGGAAACATGTAGAGCAGCTGTGCTACTAGAATGTTGCAGCAGTGCAAGAACTCTCAGTTGGCAGCTATTCACATTAAGGATAAATACATGTTTTACAATTTGGGTGATATTTTTCAAAATTTGGGACTTTTTTAGCAGGGATAATAATATTGTACTCACCAAGTGAATTGTTAAAACAGCTACAACACTACAACAAAGTCTGTCAGGTCAAGAAACACAAGTGGTCAGTCAGTCTGTCTCAACCGCTTGAGTACACCTGAAATGTTGCTGCCCAAGAAAACAGTGTTACATCAAGAATGCTTCTTGTAGCTGAAATGGTCCAAGCTGAACCAGGCAGTTGGTCTGTAAGGGCTGGAACAGTCTTCTCTGTCTTTGTGTACTTGCAAACAAAAATCAACTCAGCTGTTTTCTTTCATACTTTGAATCCACCTCACAACAGGAAGTTGGATTGCCCTGTTAGCTTGTTTGACGGGCAAAGTTACATCTTTCTTGGTGGTGCAGTGCGAAGACATTTTCGAGGGCAGATGCTCCAGCAGAAAAAAGGGCAGCATTTATTTAAAAAAAAGGGTCATAATTATTAATTATAAAAATGTTACATACACTGGCACATCTTTTACTCACTAGCATATTTATTGATTTATTTCAGTCTTCATCAACCTAAACAAAAGAATCATTTAATTTGAACATTGCAGGGGTCATAACTTAAGTGGGGGAGTCTGGAGGTCCCCCCTCAGAAATTTGAGCCTAAAACACTTGATTTCCTGTGTTCTGGTAAAGTTTTCTGCATCAATTTAGGGTGGACATGTAGTTGACCTATGTAAAGGAAAACACAAAGTTCAGGCTGCAGGTGACAACTTGAAATAAAAACATGATATAATATAATGCAGTAGGCTGAGACTCATAGACATTCTGTATTGCTTTCAGATATTTATTCTATTGTAGACCATCCTGTTTTCTTTACTGTGTCAACACATTAGAATTAGCGTCTTTTTTGGGGAAGTTTAGTTTATTTACGTGAAATTCAGCTTCCGACAAGCTGTTTAATTTCAGGGTGTCGGTGGCTTAGCGGTAGAGCAGGCGCCCCATGTACAAGGCTGTTGCTGCAGCGGCCTGGGCTCAAGTCCAGCCTGTGGCCCTCTGCTGCATGCCCCCTCCCCCACACTTCACTGTCCTGTCAATTAAAGGCATAAAATACCCTAAAAATATCTTAAAAAAAAAAAAACAACCATGTTTAATTTCTACATGCCTTATTGTAGGGATTGATTTTATATATTCTGTTGTTGTTACTTTCCCATCAGAACCCTTTAATTTAACCTACCATGCAGTCAAGTGTTGCCTAATGTCCTGCTGATTCAAAAATGAAATTAAATTCACATTTTTAAAATCAATCCACGGCCTGGGAATTTGTAAACAGTGAAGTTTGTGTATAAGAGGAACTGCTGTGATTCCATTAAACAGTCACGTATGACTTGTTATAATTATCTTCCAAATAAACTTTCAATATTCCTAAAGAATCCCTGACCACAGATGCCTGCAGCAACTGCAGCAGCTCCACGCTCCTTCTCTCCTCATCTGCACTCTTTACACACTAAACCACATGTCAGATTTGTTAATATGAATTATCAGAGCCACTGCATTGAAAAGTTAAACCTTACTTCAAGTTAAGGTTAACTTTTAAAGAAAAAATGGAAGTGGGAAAGTAATTTGGCGTCTATCTCCTCTCACACCGGGCACTTAGTGAACCCGAATCGGCCAGAGAGTTGGAGGGAGATGGTGTGATTTTACGCCAGCCTAGCTTACTTGTTAAGCTTAATGGTGGGTTGTTGCCTAAATTATACTGGCTGTTTATATAGCTACTTAATTTCACAACAGTGACAAACAATACCGAGATGTAGGGCAAACACTATCGTTACCTGGCTGTCCATGAAGGATAGGTCAGGGATGTGATGCTGCTCTGCAGGGCGCTTGATTTGCGTGCACTAACTTAACTTGGCTGTGATATGTGAAGATGAAGAGGGAGGGGCAGGGGCTCTTGCAGTCTTGCAGAATTAAAACTCAAATGCAGTTGTCGAGTATACAACGTGCATTTAATTGAGAACTGAAGCCATGGGTCAAATTCAAAACTAAACTATAAAATTAGACAAAGAAATAGAAAAAAATGTATTGGAAAAAAGGGCATCCATTTAGATGGAGGGCAAAGGGGCAGGTGCTTGAGCATCACCTGGGAGGCGAGGCCACACTCCTTCCTAGCATTCGGTGAACACACATTAAAATGGGCTAGCGAAGAGGCCCTGCCCTCAATTCCTGCAAATCGTGCACAAAGAATTGTGGGTACTTAATGCATGCTAAGGATACACACATGCATCCTTCTGAAGGAAGGACTCGGTCCTCAGTAGAATTTGAAGGATCTTTGGAATTGGAACAATCCTTCTGCAGGATTCGCTGAAGTAGTCTCCTTGAATTCCAACCATTGAAGGATCCTTCCTTGACTTTGAGAAGCACCAAGTATGTTGTGCAGTGACATAAGAATGTCACGCAGTCAGAGGTAACTATGTAAAGGACGTAAGTATGTAAAGTTAAAAGGAGTAAACACTGACTGACCGCTCTTATTAAGGTGACAAATGACATCCGCCTGAACACTGACGCAGGCAAAGTCTCAGTTTTAGTCCTGCTGGATCTGAGTGCTGCTTTTGACACTGTCGATCATGAGATCCTTTCACAGAGACTAGAGGACTGGGTGGGCATCTCTGGCACTGCCCTAAATTGGTTGAAGTCCTATCTAGAAGACAGGAAGTACTTAGTTGAAATTGGTAACTGTGTCTCAGACCACATGGCCTTGACCTGTGGGGTGCCCCAAGGGTCAATCCTGGGACCCCTTCTGTTCAATCTCTACATGCTGCCTTTAGGCCAGTTAATACAAAGTAATAATGTGTCCTACCACAATTATGCAGACGACACTCAGATCTATGTCTCACTGACAGCAGGTGAATATGGACCAGTGGATTCACTCTGTCACTGCATCCAACAGGTCAGTGTGTGGATGCAAAACAACTTTCTCCAGCTAAATTCAGACAAGACCGAAGTCATCGTATTTGGTCCACAGAAACAAAGAGAAAGTGTCAGCAGTCACCTCCAGTCTCTCTCTAAAACCTACACATCAGGTTAGAAATCTCGGGGTAATAATGGACTCAGACTTGAACTTTAACAGCCACATCAAATCAATAACATCAGCGGCTTTTTACCATCTAAAAAACATTGCCAAAATTAAAGGTATAGTGTCTAAACCTGACTTGGAGAGACTTATCCATGCATTTGTCTCTAGTAGGTTAGACTACTGTAACGGCCTGCTCACTGGCCTCTCCAAACGGGCTGTAAGACAGCTGCAGTACATCCAGAATGCTGCTGCTCGGGTCCTGACCAGAACCAGGAAGTACGAGCACATTAGTCCTGTGCTCAGGTCTCTACACTGGCTTCCTGTGGCTCAGAGAATAGACTTTAAAGCAGCTCTGCTTGTGTACAAGTCTCTCCACGGCCTCGCACCAAAGTACATCTCTGACATGTTAGTGCCATATGAACCATCTCGGACTCTGAGGACCTCAGGGACCGGCCTCCTGCTGGTGCCCAGAGTCAGGACTAAACATGGGGAATCAGGATTCCAGTTTTATGCAGCTAAAATCTGGAACAGTCTTTCTGAAGATGTGAGACAGGCCTCTACTCTGACAATGTTCAAATCTAGGCTCAAAACAGCTCTATTTCACTGTGCATATGACTGAAAGGATCTTATCTGCACTCTTCTCTTTTAAAGTTCATTTTATAATGATTATTTATGTTTTTATTTTGTATTGTGATTTTAATGCATTTTCTTGTTCTGTAAAGCACTTTGAATTACTTTGTGTACGAATTGTGCTCTACAAATAAACTTGCCTTGCCTTGCCTTTTAATTTTATACATAGGGATGGGAATTGATAAGTGGTGGAAGACGTACTCAGATATTTTTCTCAAGTAAAACTAATAATACTGAAGTGTAAAAATACTCTGTTACAAGCCTAAATCTTTAAATCTTGATTGCTTCCTGGTGGCTGACTGCAATATAGATCATAAAATGCGCCTCCTCCATGTTAGCGGATGGGACATGAGAAAAACTAAAAACTGAAACTGCTTGAATTTAATCCGTCAGACGGGTGCTCGGGCGGGATGACGACACTGCCAGAAATCGATACTGCACAGACTCTGGCTCCAAATGATGTCACCAGCAGGAGATAGTAGCAGCATTAATTTCGTTGACAAAAACTATGACAGAATTTTTTGTCAACGACCTTTTTTCCATGATGAACACAAGATGATGAGCTAAAGACATACTGATTAGAAAAACTAAGATGAAATCTGTGTTTCATTTTTGTTGACAAGACGTGACAAAAATGTTGGTGGAGATTTAAAGCTGAGAACAGCTATGCTTGTAATTATCTAAAATGCTGCATGAGCAACAGGCTGGTAAACTCCAGTAAACAGTCTGTGCCAAGATTTTTTTTGGTAGCCAGCAAAACCACTCACAGTGGAGCAGCATCACCTGTTAGTGCAAGTTGTGAGCTGTAATTCAGCAGTAAATACTCAGCCCTATGTGTCTGAGTGTGGAAGGTGGAACTGTTGAATAGATTTGGAGTTTGGTAGTTGCAGCGGTGGCTGTTGGCAGTTGGCTCTGCCTGTTAGCTGCTGATCGGCAGCGGAGCAAGCAACCAACGGCTGCCAAACTTCATAGCTGATCCCCACATTTATCATCATTTGAAAAGCTCAACATCTTTTCAAATGATGACTGAATTAAATTTTTCACAACCTGTCCCCTTAATTCTGATTTCTACATGATTTAGCCTAACTGGGTTAGTTTAAAGATAAAAAACAAAACATAATGACTAAAACGTTTTGAATTTTTGTTTTGAAACTAGACTGAAACTATGAAGGATAAAATGACTAAAATGTGACTAAAACTGAAACACATTTTTGTGTCAAGTTTCTAATCTAAATCTAAAACAGCTGTCAAAATTAACACTGCATGGCGGTGCAATAGCTGGGATATTTTGGCTTTATATTTGTACAGCAGGGTAATCTATAGTTACAAGGTACGGTTATGCATTTAAAATTAAAAAAAAATATATTGAAAACATCAACATATACTTAAAGTGGCTACCAAAAGTAAAGGTTTTCATTATGTACAATGGCCAATTTCAGAATAATGGAGCCTGTGTTACATTTTTGGATAGAATTACTGTGACTTACATGTTGCAGCTGGTAAAGATGGAGCTCAATTTAATAACTTAATAAACTGCTGGGTAACTTAAGCTGTAGTAATATGTTAGAATTAGTAAGTTAATTATATTGTGTATCAATCTGAATCTGTAAAGTAACAAGTAATCAAATAAATGTAGTAAAAAAGGAGTAAAAAAATACAATGTTTATATATATATTTATGTTGTAAATAATAATAACTAAATGTACTTAGGTACATTCCATCACTGGAATTGATAAGATTCAATTGATACCAATACCATTACTGATTATTGGTCCAATTCTTTATGTGGATTCCAGTCTGAACATGGTGTAGAAACAGTCTGTCACTATCTAAAATGGATGAAATGAGGGAACATCTGCACAACATTTGTTTTCATTAAATTTTCTTGGTCAAAGAGAAAACCTACTGAGCCTGTCTGCATGGCGCTCATGTTATTATAACATATTCATGTTATAATAACAGGATATTTACCTTCAGTAATGGACGTGCTGCTTGGTTGGGAAGCAGTGGTACTCGTGTGTAGATTGTCAAATACATGGCAGTTCTCATGTTGTATAGCAAGATGTTTCAGCATATTGCTGACTTAAAGGACAACTTCGGTATTTTTCAACCTGGGCCCTATTTCCCTATGTGTATGTGTGCATATGATTCATGGGTACAACTCGTTCTAAAATTGGTTCAGTATTGAGGGAGGCGGTTTCCCCTGGGGGGCGGGGGCGTCTGGACTGCTTGCCCTGTGTGCCTGGGGGTGGCAGGGTCTCCTCGTGCTCCCTGGGCCTGGGGCGGCGTGGCCGGTCCCCCTTGGGGGGCTGTTTGGTGGTGCGGGGTGGGTGGGCTCCCCCCCTTCGTTCCTCTCCCGCCCTTCCCCCTCCCTCCCCCCTCTCCCTGTCCCTCCCTGCTCTTCTCTCCCCTGGGGGGCGGGTCGGATGGGCTGGGGGACCGGCATTGGGTCTGGGGCGGTCTGGGGGGGTACTGGCGGGGTTGCGGGTTGGCCTGTGCTCCTGCGCGTCAGGGTTCGGGGGGGTGGAAGGGGGGGTGGGGGGGGGTTGGGGGGGGGTGGGGAGCTGGGTGGGGCTCGTCGTCTGTGCACCCTAGTGGCGTGCCTCGTCCTTCTGCTGGGGGTCGGTTTGCTGCGGGCGGTGTGGCCCAGGTCGGGACCATTGCGGGGGCCTGACGCTGCAGTTGCTTGGGGGGCGGGGTTGGGTGGGGGCCTGTTGGGTTTCCTTGGGGCCCGCCTGGCCCGTTGTCCATGGGTGCTGGGGGCCTCGCGGCACCAGGGTCTGGTTGGCACCAACTTCTAGCCCCTCTCATTCATCCCTCCAGCCTTCGGGCTGGGCCTACACTGGCCTGGCCTCCTAAACCACATTTAGTTCACCCACCACACATTCCACAGGCTTCATGATGGGGCAGGCTATGGGACAGTGGTGTCCTGTAGCCCTCCATACTGCCCCCCGGCCCATCCTTATCTGTTCTCCAATTTTAAAGCACCACACACACCTACATCTTGGGGGACAGATGGGAACAGGTTCCAGGTGCCTTAAGGCCGCACGGGCTGTAGGACAGCAGTGTGCTGTAGCCATCAGCCTTGCCCCCACCTGTCTCCTATGTCCCTCAATTTTGTTGGGGTTGGGGGTCCTCCTGCCCCGCCCGTCTGGGGTGTGTCTCTGGCTCCATGGGCGTGGGGTCTGGGCAGTCTTGGGGTGCCATACTGCCCACCTTCCCCCGCAGGGCTGGCCCTGGACCCTGGTGATGGTTTTCATAAACACATTGGGGAGGGTTCAAATACACGCATGCATGTTTGATACTTCAGCTCCGTGACGCATCGCAAAGAACCGATGGGATCACTTAAAAGGAGCCCACTTGCTTCTCGAACCTACCACACTGCGCTGGCAGCTCTTTTCCACAATCGGGCTTTCCTCCTCCACCAGGACTCTCACATTTTTTGTGTTCAGTATAGACTTCTCTTTTGTTTTTGTTTTTCAGTACAGTATAGTAGACTTGTATATGTTTGTATATTTTTGATAATCTGTATGGAGCACAACCACCTCAAGGCCACAATACATCAGCTACACTGCCTGTTTCTCCTCTGTTTTTCTGTTTGTTTGTTTTTTTATGAAAGCTGTACGGGGTGTTGCGCAACATCCTGTTCTTGCGTTCAGGAAAAAGGCCCGTTTATTTGAGCACTCCAAAAACTCCGGTAATACTCCAGGGGGTAGCACGTAAAAGACTCCATCCTCTAACTCTGACTCTTCTAGCGTAACACACACACTTCATACACACATTCTCACTTACAGTACCCAGCGGGGCAGCCCTCCCCCTCTCTGCTCCAACACTGACTGACAGCTGACTCCACTCATAGCACTCATAGCACTGGTGATCTGGACCGGTCAATGGCGAAAAAAAGCACTTTTAATGCGCAAACTTATACGGGACGTATTTGCCCCCATTACCGTTTTAGCTTGTTTCATGGCTCTGGTTGCATCTGCCTCCCTCAATACTGAACCAATTTTAGAACGAGTTGTACCCATGAATCATACGGACACATACACATGGGCAAATAGGGCCCAGGTTGAAAAATACCGAAGTTGTCCTTTAAAATGACCATCTTACAGACATTACAAGCAACATTTTCTTTGTGAAATGGAGCCATGCTTGAAACTTCCTCTCCATCATGACTCCTTACTGCAAGTTTCCAGCAGTGTGGACAAGTAAGTTTGATGTCAGAAAAACATGCCAGCATCAATAAAAGGAAGTGATAAGCTCTGGGACATGTGATTCTGATGGTTCACATAATTTCTCAACTGGAACCAGTACTTAATTTCCACCCCAATTCACATGGGACACGAACAGCAGTCTCCTGGGTCCAGTGTTTGTTTGACCTATCCACTACCCTGAACTCCACCCTACGAGGACATTCTAGCTCTTTATCCTACCTATGGGGTCATAACATTAACCACCGGCCACTGCTTGACATTTAACCACAGAATTCATATATCCACCAGTAAAAGGATCCTAACTGACTTTTCATTGGCACTGTTTCTGTGGTGCTGGCACGTAATTTTAATGTGAGATGGAGGCTAAGCAATCTACTGGATGGGGGCTAGCAGCAAAATGTATTTTAGCCACCTAAAAAAGTCCCACCTAAAAAAAATCAACATCAGTTTTATACTTACAATATTTTCACTGCTTTAACTTAATTTCAGACAGTGATTTTTAAAGGGAAAATAAAGCCAATATATTGCTCTCTTCATAGCCAGAGTCCGTTGAGAAAAACAGTTGTTTAACATTACTGAACACAGGAGTTGTTGATCAACCACTGCCTTAAACAATCATTTTGTTTGTATTATTGTTTGACTTGGGCATTTAAAAGAATTAGTTCAGATTAACTAAAGTCACACAATATCACAAATGAACTAACTGACTGAAGCAGCGATAGACCAGAAGCGCCGGGTTCAGCGAGCCAAAATGACTGTTCTTGTCAATTGGTCTCTGGTGGCTTTGAGAAGAGCACAGATGGGGAACTGAACAGCTTCCTTGTCAAAATGGGCAGTCTGATGTCAAGGTAAAGCAATGAAAACACTGTCAATATAGTGTACACTTAAACTGATATTGATTTTTTTGGTGGCTAAAATATGCTTTGTTACTGCCCTCCCATCCACAGCCAGAGTTCAGCCTGATCAGCCAAACTGGGGGCGTGCCATCTGACATTTGCTGTATGTAATACACTGACTAGGGATAAATACCTCACACAACCTCATTTAAAAAAATATGAATTATCTCTTAAAGAGATCGTGGTGATTTCATGTATTTCTTAGAGACCACATTGACATAAATGTAAACTATGCAGGATTTTTTTATGAAAAGGAAAATGCATTCAACATGAGACTTCAAGAATACACACAATGCCATGTGGTGAATCTTCATGTTTGACTAACCTCGGAGGCTTCCAACATGTCTGATTGTCTTTTTTCTTGCCCATTCTTTTTAATGTTGCCATTGTGCTCCCAGATATCAGACATGGTCATGATTGGTAAAGAGGAGAACAAAATATCACTAAACACGTGCTCATTTCAACACAATTTATTTACATATCCTCCATACACCTCATATTCCATTTGAAGCCTTGGCAATCTACTATTGCATGGCACTTTCAGTTCATCTTGTCAACAGTCCTTTCCCTGTACTTGTCATCAGTGCTTTCTCTTTATCCCACACTTGAGAGTTCAGATTTTGTTCTAGCACAGTCTTTACTCAGCATGTCCACCTCTGCCCAATCCACCATCACTTTCCTCTGAGCGGCTCCTAGCTATGGGCTTCAGTCGACGGGGCCCTGGAAGATGAGTTTGATGTGGCCCTGCTCTCCTGTCAACCAGGTACCACAGAAGGGGCAGGCAGCATGGAAGGCATGGGTGCCGTGGGGTAGCGGGATCTGGCTCCACCCCACCACTGTCTTTTCTGAGCATACATGACCACAGGGGCAGAAAGCGTGAGTGGGCGGCCCGGCGTCCAGGTACAATCCTCCCTCACAGCCCAGCCACAGCGGCACATAGGGGCCCACCCGCCGGCACATGGGGCACTCCCTCTCCCCGGTGCTGGCTGGTGCCGTGCCCCCGGGTCCAGCGGGACCCTTCTCCTTACGGTAGCCCCAGTTGTGGTAGCCGTGTACATGGCCACAGTTGACGTAGACCCAGGGCTGCTTCTTGTCAACAATCTCACGCTGGGCCAGACTGGGGAAGGCCAGGGTGTTGAAGCCCACAGGACACTGAGGGCGGGCGGCATTCAGCTCCTGGCGAAGGGACTCCAGCTGTTTGAGGGTGGGGGTGTGGCGCAGTCCGGCGGGAGTCCTCCACAGCAGGGTGGCCCCACACAGATCAATCAGAGAACCGTCCTGGAGGGTATTGGACTCATTTTCAACCTCAAGAGGAGAACAGAAGATGGAAATGTAGCAGGGAAAGAGAAGAGAGGAGAAAAAAGGATTCATCAGCTTTCATCACTGGAGTGTCATAAACAGGGACAGAGGTGATGGTGATGCATTATGGGACATACTGGTGGGATCTGTTGAACTGGGAACAAGTCTGCATTAGGCTGCTACACTAACACTTCCCTTCTGGACCACCACATGATGGCACTGTGCTCAACTTGTTATAGCTCAGACAGTTGACACCCATCTATTGGAAGAGGTTCCCTTCAAAAATACTATCACCATCATCACATACGCATTACATTCACAGATTGAGTCTATTAATCAGTCAGTTAAGACTGGTATCCTTTGACAGATTGACTTCTTGCACGGGATGATGAAGGCATTGGAGGATTATGACACAGGCTCTGGGTTTGGGGCACCCTGAGCCCTTAGGCACCTGGGCCTGGGCTCGGTATGCCCATTAGGTAATATAACCACAGGCACAGGTAGTTAAAGTCAACAACAAGGCTCTCTACATCTATGGTCATTCACCGCTATACTCACTGTATACAAGGGCCTATACTTCCTACTCCCTGTCTGTTATGAAATTCGTAGGTTGATTTCTAACTATAATAAAGGTGGACTGGTGTGCAGCCAATAACATGAATGTTTCCAAAACAGAGGATGTAGTGGTGGGCCATATGAGTCACAGTGGCCACTGACCCCTGGTCATAAATGGACAGGACATTCAACCGACAGTGACCTACAGATTCTTGGGGCGTAACAATCTTTTATAGTGGGAGGTCAGTACTATAACAGTCCTGAGGGAAGCTCAGCAAAGACTCCTTTTTAAGACAGCAAAAAATGTTTTTCATAAAGCACTTTGATCGGCTGGTATCGAGGACCAGGCACATTATGCCCATTCAAGCTGGTGAGGCACTCGCCCCACTATCAATACCAGTATTTTCACAATACACTTTATTTTTTATGGAAACTGGTTTTGAGTGAGTATTTTGTGTGTTCAGGTATAATGAGACATTTTTCTGAAGTGAAACCAGTATGCTTTTAGGCTACCAGGTACAATAAAATCATTAGTCATGCTACTGTGTGCCATCCTGTCATATTACAGACATTTTTATTATTTTTGTCTCTTAAGAAATATTAAGGATGATACAGCGAGTCCATGTCAGCCACAACAGTTACGCAGACATGCATGTACATTGTAGACAATATGGCACCAAGGTAACAGGCAGCAAAAGAACAGGGGGAGCATTGCATACAAGGTTCTTTTTCAAAGAATAGTTAGTTTATATTAATGATGTAATGAATTAATGACTGAACTGATGATTAGATTTAACCATTTAAAAAAACAAATAAACATGACTGTCCCATATAGTTTAACAGTGCCCGGCGGCATCAGGGGGAAACTCGGCGGGACAAGGACAAAAGTTAAGGCGGCGGAAGTGTGATTGTGGCAGGCAGAAGGGGTGATGGATGGGTCCAGCAAACACCGACTTTCACCCAGGAGAGTGGTGTTTGCGTCCTGCAAGATTCTGATGCCAGAATTTTTTCCTAAACCTAGCCATGAGCTTTTGTTGCCTAAACCCAACCATGTGTGTTTGTTGGTGAATTGAAAAAAAGTCAATTTGCGGTGTTGTACCAATGTAGTGCGTTTATTTCGAAAGAGAATGTATGTAACAGGCAGAATTTGACACAGTGTCCCAGAACATCAACAACCAACACACTCAAGGTACCTTGCACGTCGTATGTGGTAGTGGAGAGTCCATGACCAAACGTTGATACGTGACGAGGTCGGAGTGAATGTGTTGGTCCAAAATCCAGCAGCTTTAGTACAACACGTTTGCCAAAATTAATTTGAAATGAAATGTTTAAAATACTTTTACAGTAAACGTTGATGTATGTGATTAATTTAGATTAATTAATCACAGAGCATGTAATTAAAGTCATTTTTTTTTTGTTAAGATTATTTTTGTGGGCTTTTGTCTTTAATAGATAGGACAGTGTGTGAAATGGAGAGAGAGAGAGAGAGAGAGAGAGAGAGAGAGAGAGACTGACACGCAGCAAAGGTTCAGGCTGGACTCGAACCTGTAACCGCTGCAGCAAGGCAATGCCTCGTTACATGGGGTGCCGGCACTATCCACTACTCTACCCACGCCCCAAATAAAGTCAATCTTTTAATCGCTTGACAGCCCTACTGAAAACATAATGGACCAGTTTTGGCCTGTGGGCTGTGAGTTGAGTCCCACTGTTTTAAAAATAATCCTCCCAAAGTGGTGTGGACAAAGTGGTGTGAATTGAAAACACAAGCCAGGACACACTGTTGTACTGTCTCCTGCTGAAGTGACACCAACAGGAAAAAAGGGACAAGACTCTACAGTATTATACAGGATGGCATTTCCTCACTTCCTTAAAAAGGCTTATAGGAGGGTGTTCACTTCCCTGCATTACACTGTCTTTGTAAAGGTATGTACAAACTGTACACATCATGGAATCTCAAACCTGTTGTTCTTGCCCTCATACTGATGTAATACAGTCACATGTTGCTGATCTTGTCACTGTGCATCTGTAATGAACTAATATCCAGAGAAATCCCTGCAGTTTCAGGTTCTTGGGTCAAATCGAGGTCAGTGACCTCAAACTTTGCGACCACATCAACGCAAACATAGGACTTATTTTCCCCTCAGCCCCCTCCATCTTACCAGTTTTCCCCTCTGTTGGGCTGAGCGAGTCTCCCTCAGGGCGAAGACGTTTCCACAAACTGAGATTTCCCTCCAGACTCCCGGAGCCGGCTCAGACACAAACTCCCCTGCTGGGTGCATCACCAGCACCCCGTTGGTGGTCAGGCCGTCCATCAAGCCATCCGACGTCCTCCATTTGGCAGCCCGCTCCTGAGAGACCCACACACATACGTACACACAAACACACACACACACACACACACACACACAGCAGACAGACGTAAAGGTTAGGGGGATGTGGGGAGGCACAGAGGGATGATAGTGGAGGTGCATGTCAGAGGTGGCTGGCTAGAAAAAACAGCTAACGTGGCTTTTCTCTGCTGCTATATTTAGCTCAGTACAGAATGACTACTGTACTGACTAATGCACAGAGATGTGCCCACGCGAAACAATGAACCCATCCCTGAGAGAAAGAAAGGATGTATTATGAACACAAATGAGCTCCGATGGAATGAAACAGCAAATTTCTGGCGTGTGTGGCTTCATTTAAAAAAAGCTGTCAAAGGGCCAGTGCAGTTAGAAAAAAACAGGCTGGAGATTTAGAGGCTGTTGCTGCTGTGGAGGAAAGAAGAATTTCACTGGATGGTTTCAACAGTAATATGTAAGGCCAAAGAACTCTAGTTTCTTATATCACAAGTTCGCAAATGTAAAGCTGCACTTATTAATAATTAAAGAACAGTGAGTCAAATGTATATGAATATAATGTAATGTGTCTCTTAAGACATAGCCTACTCATAAAGAGGAATTATGATCAACTCTGCAGTTTCTTTATAGTCTCTTTTCAGCTTATTGTTTTGGTTTTTACAGTCCCCTCGAAAAAACTCTTGGTTCAGTATTGCTGCTCTCATCAGATTAGTTTAGTGAAAAAGCTCATATAAACCCACTGTACACAGAGAGTGGTCTCTGAAACTGGTGCCCTTTAAACCCTTTAAAGATTTTCAATTGAAGGAATCCACAAAATATATTTTACTTATAAATATGGGTTGTTTACACAACAAACATGATCATTCCATTTGTATAAAGTATCACACAAATAAAATTGCAATTAATACCACGATTGCTAATGCTAACTTAAACTTGCTAGCTAATGTTAGCATTAGCTAGCAAGTTTAAGTTAGCATTCCTATTTTTGTTCATGGTACCAAATCACTGCATATCCAACAAACATTACTAATGGCTTCTATTCGACAACACTAATGGTACTTAGTGCAAAAACCTGTATAACAAACAGGCTCCTTGTTGTCCCCAGCTGCCAAGTCAAAAGTTTAGTTTGCTACGTCAAAAAGATGGCGACCATTGAGAATGAGAAGTGTCCATCATTCTACACTCAACTTTTGGATTGCCTGAGTGTGCAAACAGTACACTGCATTTTCCCGTACTATGCAGTGTGAATACACTTAGCACACCCAAAATATTAAGTGTTTAGTACAGAAGTATGAGATATGAGACACACTGCAGGTGTTAGTATCTTTTCATGCATATATTTCATTTTTTTTTTAATTAGATTAAGATTTTCAGGCTCAATATTTCTACTCTGTTGTATGGATAAACACTTGTTTTAGGGAAACAATTTCTTGAATGCCATTTGTTGCTATTGTCTTAGCTACATGTTTAGTTATGGCTTCAATAGCCAAACATTTCTACCCCGTTATTAAAATGTGACAGAGTCAAATAAGGCTTGACAAAAAACAGAGCTAAAAGGAGAGTGAACATTTGGTTTACATTCGTGGTGGACACAAACACCTCCAAATAACTATAATATGTGTAATGTTGTGTTTTCAGCTTGTTGCACTGCCCCCAAGTGGCCAAAAAACACCAAAACAAAAAGAATGCTCATAAGAAACTGCTAAAAATATGTTGGCAAGCAGGCATAACAACAAACAGTAAACAAAGAGTAAAAACATTTTTCAAGTTTTCATTGTTAAAACAATTTTGATGCAGAGGGTGTGACATAAAAGTATGCAGTCAAATCTGATTTCTTTTGGGCAACAAGTTAAATCTCGCTAATCTTACAAACCCAAACTTGACTTTGTTAGCTTGTGGGTTTTAACAACTAGCAGAGTTATAATGTGGGTCCAAGGTGTGTGTTTGGATATAACTTAGTAAAAGCTTTGTTGACATTTTCAAAAAAGTGTGGTTCTCACATTGGTTCTCCAGAAACTCATACTCACTAAGTCACTTAGCAATTCCTTCTCGAAAATACCCTGCCAGCATATTCAGTTTCACTACGAAATCCAGACTGTCATTTTACTGAGACTTCACAGACACTATGAGTAGGATTTGAACATTTCGTCTCTCATGATTGTATCAAAGAAGACACTTAGGCAGACAGCAGGGCAGACTGCCTGGAGCTGTTACTGTGTCCGAAATAAAACAGAGCAACTGGTGGATCTGTTTCAAAAGCAGCCAAATAAATCATGGCTTAATGTCCTGTCATGTTGCTTTAATAAAGAAGACTAAAGGCCTCAGTATGCCTCAAATCAACTAGGTCTCTTTTTAAAGTGGGTGTGATTGTTGAACTCTCTGACCCTGTTTACACTTGCTTTTGAAATTCGTCTTGGGCAATTAGATCGCAAGTGGACAAAATGCAAGTGTAAACGACCACCAAAACGGATTACGATCCAATCACTCAAACCATCTGCTGAGGTGGTGTGGGAATGATGACGTAGGCACTAGGGGTGGGAATCAACAGAGGATCCACAATACGATATTATCACAATATTTAAGTCACCGTACAATATAACTGCAATTTTAAATTTGTTACAATATGTTGAGTACTGTGATAAAATATATTGCAACTTATTACCTGTTTTAAATTATGTCCCTAAATAAAAACCTTGTCAACATTGGTTCTATCTAATAAGACATCTAATAAGTTTTTAGTCTGTTCATCTCACTTCAACCATTTTTTTCACAGCAGCAAAATGTATCTAGTGGACTGAAAAAGCAATTGATTATATTATTCTAGTCGACTACCTAAAGTTTAATTTGTAATTGTAATATCAATCATTTATGTAATAAAAAACTGATACTTGACTCTGTGTGACATTATAATATTGCCACACAAAAATATCGCGATACTGTGCTGAATTTTTTTCAATTTTTTCTCCCACCCCTAGTAGGCGCTGATGTTTCTGGTTGCCTCTATCAGCAACACCAAACTCATGCTAAATTTAGGCTATTATGTCTTTTTTCAAGTGCTGGTGGTACTTTTTGGTGAGTTTTTTTTTCTTAAAAAAAATTACAGATTGACTCTTAATTCATACAGAAGTGAAGAGCGGGCTCCTGGGTGAAAGTCTGAGGTTTGTTGGGACATAATAACAAAATCTCAAGGTCTGTAACTTTAGGGTCTTCCTATACTTAGTCATGCATTATTTATCAATGGTACAATAACAGTCCACATCCATCACACAGTTCAGAGGTGAACCACAGAGCCTGACTTTTAATAAAAGGACAATATTTGTTCCATAGATCAGTGTAAATGTAGTCCTGGCGGCTGGGGGAGTTATACAAGCTGCAGTTGTGTGTGTGTGTGTGTGTGTGTAGCACTGGTTGCTGACGTTATCTCTCTGACTGCTGGCCTAGTTGTCGGGGGTCCTGATAAATCTTGCATGGGATGAAGTCACGCTGTCATGAGAAAGGGCTATTATTGGTTCGCATAGCTTTGTGCACCTACTTGTCACGTTTTAGACCGCCCCACCCCAGTAGCTTCTGCAGTGGTCTGGAAGCTTTCACATCCTGAATTACATCAAAGAGGAGTCTGCTAACTCAGGGAACACTATAAGTACAGTACTATCTAGTTTGTTAATTTGGGGGGGAAAACATGTTTTACATGCCATTCCAATATTGAAATTAGTTAGTTCTTGTTAGCTGAACTGTGCAGTGAGGTAAGGCTCCAAACAGCCCTACTCACTGAGCTGGAGATACAGCAGGACAGATCCCGGTGGAGGACTGCTGAGTTGGCTTGATGGTGCATGACTGTGCTATGTTAATGAACATAAGCAGGCACTTCTTTTTATTTAAAGGGATAGTTCTGATCTTTGCAAGTGGGGTTGTATCAGGTACTTTGGAATTTAGGTATTCTGGTTGTAGTTTTGGTAGTCCTTCCTACCAGTAATGATAAAACTGTAATCACCAAGTTACAGGAGAATTATGGCTTATTATTGTTTGGGTTTAATTTTGTAGCTTTGACCATTGGTTATGATAATATTGTACTCTTCAAAGTGAGAGCTGAGGTCTTGGGGTGTGTCTACACCATGAAAAATAGGTCCAACATGGTGAGAAATGAGTCAGCAGGGTGTAAACAAAACAGCAAACCCTTAATCCCATATCTCAATATGTAATTCCTATGCAATCTTATCATGACTAGTAGATATTATGGCCAAAACTATGAAAGTACGGCACCAAGATTCTAAACTACTTGGTCTATCACATAGCACACATTCAGTGTTTAAAGGATTAGTTTTTTTGAAGTGGGTTGTATGGGGCACTTATCCATAGACAGTACATTACATACAGTAGATGGAGGTGTCATCCCCCGAGTTTGGAGAAGCAGGAGAGTCTGACACTGAAGATAAGTAATCTACTGCTGTGGATGGGTCAGCAGCACAGCATATGTTAACCACCTAAAAAAGTCCCAAAAAGTCCCTATAGAAATCAATATCAGTTTATGTGTACACTATATTGAGAGTATTTTCACTGCTTTACTTTGCTATCAGACTGTGGTTTCCAACAGGAAAATGAAGACGTTATAATTCTGGAGCCAGACTCCATCATGAAAATGGTTTTATTTAATTTTATTTCATTTAATGTCTGACACTGAAGCTGCTGGTATACCACAGCCTCAAAGAGTTATTTTGTCTGTGTTATTGTGTGACTTTGGCACTTACAAGGGTTAGTTCAGATTCACTTAAGTCACACAATAACACAAACTGACCAACTGATCAAGGCAGCACAGACCAGCAGCTCCCATGTTCAGCATGCTTAAATTACTATATGTGTCAATGGAGTCTTTTTTCTTTGACAAGAGCATAGAGGGGGAACTGAAATCATCAGTGGCTTTCCCGTCAGAATGAACTGTCTGATGGAAAGGCAAAGCAGTGAAAATGCTCTCAATATAGTATACACTTCAAGTGTACTGATTTTAGATGGGACTTTTTTAGGTGGCTAAAATATGTTTTATTGCTGACCCCCATCCACAGCAGTACATTTCTTAGCTTGAGTGTTGGACTCCAGCCTGCTTCTCCAAACTGGGGACGAGCTGACTGACATCTACCGTATGTAATATACTAACTATGGATAAGCACCCCACACACAGCTCTTTAAAAAACATAACTGTCACTTTAAAGACAGACTAATATGCTGAATGTTATGTTGTATCTACCAACAGATTGAGACAGCAACATATGACCAGAAGCAGGACATTAGAGCCAAAGCACTTTCATATGACACATGACTAACACAACCAAATCCCTTCTACACAAATACACACACGAGGAGAATACTGCTTCTTCCTCTCCCATCCTTCCTCAAGACAGGTCACATACACTGACACCCATCCGCGCAGCTATGATGTCACCCGTGGGCTGCACAGCCACGTCCCCTGGTGTCGCTCTCCCCATGGTTGTCATGGTTACCAGTCCCTGTGTAATTTACCAGGAGATGCCTGGCACCCACAAGGGAGAACACTCACCCCCAGGAAGATGTTCTTGGAGGAGTCAAAGCCGGCTGCGTAGATGCGGGCCGTGTAGGGAGCGCTGCGTTCGCACATGATGCGGCATGCGTAGCGGGAGATGGTGCTCTGGGCCGATTGGCCTCCGCCGCCACCTTCGCCTGCTGCACCCCCGCCCCCGCCCTGACCGCTGCCGCTGCCTGCTGTGTCCGTCACCACAAAGTCGATCATGCTCTCTGTGGACCGGCCAATCTGAGAGAACAAGTAGAGAGAAATCAGGATCATAATACAATCGTAAAAAGATCAACAGTACACAAGTCCAATCTGTTGTGTATTATAGAGTTAGTTCACACGAGCTAGATATCATATTGTTTCTCTTATAGTGGAGTTATCTAGCCATGCAAATAGAAAAGCTTTTATTTCTGTTTTTGTATGTATGAATCAATATTTAACATGGCATCCTTAAGATGAACTGAGTATAGTCAATCCTCTACTTTACTATCAGTTCATTTTCACATTTGAGCTCCCTTCAATAATGACTAAAAGTGCTGTTGTGTCAAAGTGTTGCCGGATGGAGTATTTTTCTATCTATTTAGGCTACTTATTATGATTTTGGTGTGTTTGAGATTTTGGGCTCTTTTTTGTATGATTTGGATTTTCTTTTTGTAGCCCTGGTCATCGCTTCTGTCAGTTCAGATCTGGAGAAATCAGTGGCCAAGGGGGCGCTATGGCCACCCTACAATTGCTGGCCCCCTACTGACAAAATGATGGCTATTTTATATTTATCTGATTGTCTGACTGCTCGCATTTGTTTGTCGTCTCTTTTAAGGTGCTCTCAGACAGCGAGTGGGTGCTGCTCCCACCTCCATCGTTTTCAACATGACAGCAGCTGTGTCACTGAGGTCAACAACAGCAGCACAAAGATATGACACACAATGATATGGGAGCTACTAGGGCCACTTGCTGTTTGAAAGAACCTTTAGAGATGTTGCCACCCCTCAATATCCCATTAATTATTTAATTAAGCACAATGCTGTCATAACGGCCAAGGCTGCATAAAGTTATACAAAAATTAAACCACCAACAAACTGAACTTCTTAATGAGCTGAACAAAGGAATGAGCAGCACCTTTCTTGAGTCGTAATCTATTTCTTAAATGTTATTTTCCAATGCTATGAGCAGCATAAAATGAATTCCATTCACCTCAATTGTATCACAATGGAGGCTGAACTCTCAAGACGGATATCTAACATATATCTATAAAAATGGACAGAGCAAACCATGTGGGTGAGGTGACTCTTTAACACAGCAGATGGAGACAGACAGACATGGAGAGACGGAGAGGAGCCCTGTTGATTCTGTCTGCTGGAGTCACGGCTTTGCATGGATCTCCTTGATGATGAGAGAAGGTGGTTGGAAAATTGAGAGCAGACAGGTCTGACTCATCTTCTCCTGTATATTTTATCTCCTCAGTCTTTTGTCTTCCCTCCTTCTGCCTGATACTTTGGCTTACACTTCGTCTTCCTCTTCATTCCTTCCCTCTGTTCTCTCTGATGCTCTCACAGCTCTACTGTTCTTTGATTCTACAGGGCTCACAGCGTCAACTACAGTTTGACTAAATGTTAAAATCTAAAAGACACCCTAAAGAGTAGTTCAGCATTCTGGGAAGTAGGTTTATTTGCTTTCTTTCTGAAGGATGAGATATGATATCAATCTCATGCCAGCACGTTCTGTACAGATCTGGAGTCAGGGAGTCTGGAGTCTGGAGTATTATGTAGCGTACACACTAAAACTTTTTTGTTTCAACAACACTGTGATTAATGTGTGGTTAGGTTTTAGTCATAAAAAACACTAGTTATGGTTAGGAAAAGATCACGTTTTGGTCACACTCCGATGTCTCCCTAAATAACACCCATGTTTGGGGGCTAAAAAGTCACAGGAAAAACAGTGACAGGTCCCTAAAAACCACATACATTTGAGAGCTGAAACACTGCTGGAAAAACAGTGGAAAAACATTCATGTTTAGTGCCAAAAGAATTGCTGGTTAGGCAACGATTTCCTGAAAAACAACTGGTTTTGCTCTTTGGTCTGGTCTTGAACAGTGGTCTGGGCTGATCCTTCATAATGCCTCTCCCTTATGGAGTCCCTCAGGGTTCTATTTTCAGCCAAATCCTTTTTTCCGTTTATGTGCTCCCCTAAGAGTCCATTCTTAGAATATTCAGCCTCTCATTCCACTTATATGCAGATGACATGCAAATTTACCTGCCTATGACACTGACAGATGCAACCTCTTTTAAAACCATTGAGAGTACAACTGAAGTGGTACCTGTGTTGCCCCTCATATGGACCTGTGTGACCTGCCTTCACTGTCTCCCTGTATGTTTTAAGATCTTGATTTTAAGATCTTATTGTTTGCCTACCAATTGTAAATGGGTTAGCTCCAACTTATCTTTTTTACAACCACGCATCCCATTGAGCTCACTCATGTCCGCTGACCAATCGCTTTTGTTTGACCCAAGATCTAGGTTGAAGCACAGGGGAGACTGTACTATTGCAGTTGTAACCCTCTCTGGAATGAGTTACCTCTGAATGTTGGGCTGGACCCTACACTCCCTTTTTCATCTTAAAAACACATCTTTATTCCTTGACTTTTAACTCAGTATGATGGTTGCTTTTATTACTTTATTATTCTTTCATCTTTTAAATTGGTTTTATTGTGTTTTTTTTTTAACTATTGTTATATTCAGATGTGCTTTATAAATACTTTATAAATACTTTGAGATTGGAATGGAAATGTTTAGTCCAAGGGGCAACCTCCAGGGCTGAAAATGAAGCCAACACAAAGTATCAAAAGCTGCAGTCAATCCCAATGGACCCCCATGTTAAAATGCCGAACTCTAAAGCAGAAATAAACATGATTACAGCCTGGTACAAAGGGTCCCTCGGTTTTGGTCTCTATAGCTAACTTTCCTGTTCATGACAACTGTACGGTGGTGAATTGTTATATAACTCACCTATATAAATCTTATTGAGGCTTACAATTACACACAATTAAGGGCTTGGGTGCTTTGAGTGACAGGTGGGTGCTGTCTGTTGACAAGCTTGCTAACTTGTCGACAATGCTGGTCAGGAAAGGTAACCATGGCATAATCCCAGAGTCACAGTTTAGGCATAGTCGTAGGTGAGGCTAATTCAGTGTGTTTTCAGTCCATGAGGGTTAACTGAATTGTTTTCCGGTAGGCTAAGTACAATTTGTTTTAATCGTTTTACATTTTTCGCTAGTGAAAATGAGTATAAACATTAGTATTTTCACAGTTTATCATAGCTGTAAATGCACTGTGTTAACCAAACTAGCAGCTGGGCTTACTGTATGTGCACACCAAGAGCTGCAAAAGCTGCAAAGCAGCCGAGGTCACCCAAGTAGCACCACTATCCAAAATATTTTTGGCAGCTCAAGTCGCTCATGACGTCATACATTCGAACATTCGATCGTACTTGTCAATTTAAAGGAGCCGCAAAGCAGGTTACTGGCTGGAGCACAGCTCTCCAGCCCCAAAAGCTAGGCTACATGAGTAAAGAAAGAAATTGTCACATTCACATGAAACAAGGGAGATTAGCATGCTAGGTGTTATATTGCCATGGATGTATTCGCCACTAGTTTAAAAAATTCTTTCTTAATATCAACTCACAAGGCAAACCAACTACTTGGGACACGGCTTCCCATGCCTGCTCCTTTTGATTTCGGTCCCTATATATAAACAGGCTCGAATCATAAAGGACTCAGTGTCCAGCTACAGCAGTGATGAGCTTCTCTCTCATTTTGAAGTAGGAACAAATGTATGGTAGGAACTAAATTTTGCAGTCATTTGCAGTTGAAATGCGTCATAGCTAATTTGCATAAAGTTCACGACTCCCCAACTTTCATCTGAGGCTCTGGTCGCCAAAACGCGGACGCTTTGCAGCTTTTGCAGTCGTGGTCGCCGGTAACCATTGAAAATGAATTGAATCAGTTGTCTTTGCAGCTTTTGCAGCTCTTGGTGTGTACGTACAGCTAGAGTTAGCTCCACCCTCTTGGCAAAATATGGTCACTTCTGGCTTCAAAATCCAAGATGGTAAATGCCAAAATGCCAAACTCAAGGCTCAAAGCGGGAGTCCACAAACAAATGGGTGAGGTTTCAGTGTCTAAGTCCATTATACATTCAATGGATTAGCTTAGCTAAGACTTGGTGAAACAAATAACTTGGCTTTGCCCAAAGTAAAAGAAAGTACCAAAACCTCTAAACATTACTTATTAATAACTTTTATCTCATTTAATTCAAACAAAAATGTAAAAGTGACAATACTGTGGTTTTAATGGTAAACATAATTCTAAAAATAAACGAATAAGCAAAGGTCTGTGGATAAGCAACAGAACTGACTGTCCTTAAACCTGCTTTAGATTGAGAGTGGAGCACAGTGGAAGCATAGCACAAATTACTGATGCATTCAGTGCAGGATGCAGAGTTGTGGATATTACTAGGCCTACATTAAACTAAGATATTGATTTCATAATAAAATTAGGTTGGCTACAGTGGCTGTAAATGGCTACTTTTCATACAGGCTATTAAAGGCTTGTGGTGTGGATGGAAGAGATGTATCCAGAACAAAATAATAAAACAATATGACTATCTCATATGGCAATAGAACAGGCCCACATTTAAATGATTGATATTACCAGTACTGTTGATAAATACTATTATTTTTTGTATAACAGCTTTTCTCCTTTCTTTTACTTAGATTGAACACAATTAGCTTTCCCTACTGTAAAATTTACCCACCGCTCATAGTGCCAAAATGTCCACAGAAGTTTCTCAAACCATTCCTGTAGCATGATCCACTTCTCCACTGTTGACCCGTACATTAAGTATGTTTCAAAATTTTTGGAGGGTGTTTGTTGGCTAAGTTCTAAGTGGGGTTCTCTTGTCTATTTATGGTACTTTTTAATGACGTTCTTACAGTCAACATGCCTCTGTTTTGACTTCTAATCATCTTTTTCTACAGTACGTCACACAGCTAAAATGTTGAGTTGGCATGACATATGTGCACGTGCATGTTTGTGTGTGTGTGTGTGTGTGTGTGTATGTGCAGACACTGACCTGAAACATATCTGTGTTGGTGTCATGGGTGTACTCCACAATGACAGAGTGGCTCCGTGACAGTGTGTAGGAGATGCTGTGCTGGCTTTTGTTGCTGAGTGCCTGCCAATGGAAAAGACATTATCCAGGTCACATGACAAGGAGAGTTGAAGGTCTGGCCTCTGGGATAATCTACCCAGAGGACATATCCTATTCTAGAGGAACAACCCCAGCTCTAATTAAAATGACTGATATCATTCTATCAGCTGACTTATTGTTATGCTGAGGAGAGATCATCTAGTGTTAAGGTACAACGTGACAGGTGTTTTTTTTGTTTGTTTGTTTGTTTTCAACAACATGTAAGAGATAATTCAGAACATATACAATAGATCATATTTACAATGTATGCATACAATACAGTGTAGTGCTTTGAGCTAAATGCTAACATCAGCATGCTAACATACAACACGTAATTTTGATTTTCACCATCTCCTATAAGCTCAACACCGATGTAGACTAATAAGTGAATTGTTAACTGAAACCATTATCCATATATTATATATTTTAATGCCATATGTAGGAAAATGAAATATGACCATGAATAATATTCCGTAAATAAGAGTGTTTCAAGGCTATTTTTGGTTGACATTTTGGAAATCAAACTGCCAACACATGGTATTTAGTGGCCATTCACATAAAATGGCAAGAGTATATATTCATTAAAGAGAACATTTTTGAAAGTCCATGCTTATTAAAGGTGTGCTATGCAGGGATTGTCGCTGTTTGTAAAATGTATCATCAGCTAAAGAGAAAGTTAAAGTGAAAGCCAACCACAGATTCAGTCTTGTTGGCTGTATTTGCTTTTTTTCTGCGCTGCATCAGCAATTTTTGTAGCTTCCTTTTGGATGCATGCCGCTTACGGTCTGGCACCTGGTTGCTTACCTTTTTGTAAAGACTGTCCTAACTGTGAGTTAGTGCTTTCTTACTATCAACTCAGATTTTTCAAATGAATGTGTTGGTGTTACAGAAGAAATCGTCACTTTCACTGCTGATGTACTTTGTAATACATTTTTCTTTTGTTCTATATTCTAGAATCTAGAATAAAGAATGTGGTTCCTACCTGGGTCAGGGAAAACACCTCTTCATTTTGAATGACAACCTAAACTGTAACAATCAGTGCTGCGACTTCTCACCTTTGACACCAGAGGGGTTGAGACATTGTGGATAACATCAGGTTTGACCCCATTGGCTTTAGGTCTCTTATACAGGGCCAGGCGACTTCTTCTGCGACCCTTGTCCCCATTGGCCAGAGACCCATTGTGCCTGTGAAGCATAACCATAAATAAGCATAAACGTACTGACCTATGTAAGGGATAATGCTCTATGAGATGTACTATATCAAGAATTAATGGACACCCTGCAGTCAATTAGAATATTCAGCCATACCATGGTATAAAATAATGTCAATAACTGGGTTAAATTGATAATAAATGTATTGTGTGTTTTCCTGTTGTTAATTCTTTTCCAAATTCATGTTAGTTTATCTGTGTCAGTTCCACCTTGCAACACCAACATCTTTATCTTTCACATCATTCTGTCTTTCCCTTTGCCATATTTATAGCTGAGGAGTGCTCTGCAATCCAATTGGTCAAAGTCACAAAACTAAAGAAACACGTAGTGGAAGGCAAAAGAAATTTTAACATCCTAGTCTTTCTCTTAGGACTTCATGAGGCATCCCAACAGGGCATTGGTTGTCATCAACTATGACACACTACATGGGACAAAATGATGGTGGCACCCGATGCCCATTGTTGATCCTAATCCAAACTGACACCCAGCGTCTGCTAGGTCAGGTTATAATTGGGCTGATATCATGTAGCCTAACCTTAACAAGGGCTCTAAAACTGATCCCTGTGGGATGCCACACATGATTGCTCCTGGGTCTGTTAAGATTCCACCGATAACCTACAAACTATATGATTACATTGGTAAAATTTAAGCTAAATATCTACTTGGTTATCACACGCAATAAACTCAAATTTAATGCTGCATCAAATGCCTTTTGAAAGTCAAATAGGACCATACCTGTACATAATTCATTATCCATTATTAACCTGATTCTGTCAGTCAGGGTCAACAAGAGCTGACTCTGTGGAATGAGTTCTTGAACCCAGATTAGTACTTATATAGCACCAAACTGGTTATATACAACTCACTCTAAAATTAATGCCACCAGACAGGTCAAATATGATATCCCTTGATTTATTTCAGATTGGGTGAGTTATCCAGTATTACCAACCATAATTATTCCATATTATGCTGCATTTATAGTCACCAACACTCTCTGCAGTCATGTTCTGCTGGCCACAGAGCAGCCATGATTGGATGGATGCTGTAAGATGTCAGTGGCAGGTAATCCCCCCCTCTCTCTATAATCACATTGACAGTGAACCGCGCCACTCTCATCATCCATCAAGTGTTCATCATCCAGTGCATGGATCAATAGGTCGAAGAGTGGAAGCATATGTCTGTGTCTCTGTGCCTGGAATAGCACCATACCATGCCTTAGGGAAAGATATCCTTCCCTAGCACTCATATGCAATGCATAACATGTCTATGTGTTAGAAGTTCCACGTGGAAGTTGCGGTATAAATTTGCCACTGTGGCTCAGTGTGTGAATGATATCTTTGTGTGGAGTCAAATGAAGTGCTTTTCTCTTGAATAAGGGCCCGTTGTACGGTATTTTACAGTAGTAATATAGTTTCATTCACCTCAAAAGTCCCCGGCTTGTCTAACAGAGGAATCCCTAAGAGAAGTGAAGAGGTTTTTGTGAGGGCAACTGAAACAATGTCATACTAATCCAACACAGACGTAGAAGCACAAGCTGAATTGTTTCATCTAGCAAAGGCCTGCAATGAGAAAAAGGAGCTTATTCTTATTGTTCAAGGTGGGCAATTAACTCTGCATGTGCCTGGTAAACTACTGGATCCATCTGACTTACTACTAGTCACTGTTATTTTTAGACTAGTTAGGTTTCTAAATCAGTTACAGTGGTTTCATTCAATCAACATTTCGTTTCATTTCCAAATATTTTTTCCATTAAAATATGCCTGAAAATACACCTATCTGAATTTTTTGCGCAAAGATAAACCAGCTTGTTAATAATAATGATAATAATAATGGTAATAATTTACAGTACACAACATTAATGATAAGCTTACTGTTACCGATGAAACTTTGTGCAATCATGTTAACTAGCTAACACCTAATCACTGTGTTGCACCTATCCATAATGGCAAGGTAAACTAGTTAGCTAACATGTAGTACGGGGTCCCTGCTCCGTATCTCTTTCAGCCAAGGGGTCCTGAAAAATGTTGAAGACCCCTGACTTAGAGAAATAGCTTGATTAGGATGCTAAAATTAGGACATGGCTGGCCTAGCTTAGCATAAACACTGAAAGTAGGGGGAAGCAGCTAGCCTTCCTCTGTTGAAAGTTCAAAAATATACCAACCAACTAACCAGCCTCTTAAGATCACTAATCAACATGTTGTAAGCCTATCGTTTGATTATTTTCCATATAAACAGAAATGTAAAAATGAAAATTTGTGACTTATGTGCCTTCACATTAATATTTAGGATGTCCCAAGTAAGAAGCTAGACACCTTCAAAGGAAAAGTCTGACATCCTGAAAAATACTTGCATTCACTTTGAGAGATAGATGAAAAGATTGATACCACTCTCACATCTTTACAGAAAACATAAAGCTACAGCCAGCAGCTAGATAGCTTAGCTTAGCTTAGCACAAAGACTGGAAACCATGGATGTACAAAGAGAACTGGATTTATGGCATTGTAGGTGGGGCCCCATTTGAAAGTTACTCAGTGGCGCATAGAGCCAAAAAAGTTTGACTGGGGTCTTAAATTACTTGGAACCTTTGCATCATTGGACCCATGGAACAAGCGCTGCTAGCTGCTGGGCCACTTAAGCCCAACTTAAATGGCGATAAAATGATTAATCTTGCGGCTCTTACTTTTAAAATGTTATTGGTCCGAACGGATCAAATCCTGATAGAGAAATGAGTCATTTTTTAAGGGTTGTGACTCTTGAAAAAAATGTATGAGAATGATTTTCAGACATCTCTTCCACAATATAAGTCTTTAAGGAAAAGTCTTCTTGGGCCGAAATGTTGAACTATTTCTAAATAGAATGTGTTTATCCCTTTAGATTTAGGGTTTTCAGGCAAAGTGTTTATTTAACTGACACTATGCAACATGACTCTGACTTTGAGCATAGTCATTTCATAATCTGTCAGCGTTCTGCTTACAGACGTAAAATGAATACTTAAATGTACTCTCACACAGATCTGAATGTGCAAAACCAGAGTACAGGTGTTGCTTTGTTCACTGGCAAGACACAATTTGCATTTGCCTGTAAAGGAGTGCACTGAGCCATGGACAAATGTAAAACGAACACTTGGACCTATGGGGCCCTTGGGCCTTCAGAAGTCAATCCACGGATGATAGTAAGCAGACGATATTGTATTGTGTATCCCTCCATTTATCAGTTATATCTCAGGCGACATGTCAAGATGCCATTAGTCAGATTTTGGTGAAACCTTGGCTGCTAATACTTCACACTTCTACTGTTTTAACAATAACTCTAAGAGGTTGGTTACTTTGATTGGGTTGAACGGGGATTCCATATGATGCTCGTCTCAAACATTAAGGTTAATTTATAAAAAGCAACATTTGAAAAAGACCCAGTTACACACAGACACAAAGACCACATCATTATATAGTGACCTTATCCAGCCCATTCAAATTGGCTATAACTCATACTCAGTCGGACACTCATACTCAGCCACAGGCACACACATTAAGACAATGTACATCAGTAGATATGACACTTGAGTATCTCACCCTAAGACGATGAGCTCGCCGTACTTGACGGGCTCCTTGTCCTCAGGGAAGACTCCGTCGTGGGGTTGTGAGCTTGAGCCCAGAGGAGGCGAGGGCTGGCTCTTATTGCAGGATGGGCGCAGCTCCAGAGATGGCGGGGGACACAGCGCCTCTGAGCTACCCTCCAAAACCATGCCCACCGGCCACAACTGGGGCTCGCTGCTGGGGAGGGGAGGATGGAGGTTCAGAGAGAGAGAGAGAGAGAGAGAGAGAGAGAGAGAGAGAGAGTCAGAAAATCTTGTATTAGTGATCAAGGGACTTAATGTGTCAGAATAGCATGCGATAAAACACTAAAACACTGGATGACATCTGAAAGAAGTACACCAAATTTGGTAGAGAAAAATTAGAGAATGCGGTGGAAAATACCAGAATTATCTTGTTCTGATCTTTCTCACAGACACACTCCACATATGGTTGGTGTGTATGATTCTAGCTAGCTACAGCAGATGTCTATAAATACACATCAACTTTAGACTGTAAGTAGATATTTTCAAACGTATTTAATATATTCACAAATGCAGCTCTAACAGGTTCCGTATATAAAACACATCATAATAGCCCAGCTTGTAAACAGCACCATTATTAATAAAACCATAGAATGTGGAAAACTGAAGTCGTTATAACATCACCCACGTTTCAACAGGTACACTCTTAGAGAGGGTTCTAAAATGGTTCTTCCTGAGGGGCTGATGTTCTATCCAGAACCATGAGCTTCTGAAGAACCATTTTTTAAAGAAAGGGTTCTTCAAGGGTTCTTTGTAAGACTAAGGGTTCCATTCAGAACCCTTTCTGTAGGAAAGAACTCCTTCTTGAAAGCATGGTTCAAGGTTGAAGGTTTCTTTATTAGAACCACAAGGTAAATTCATTGCTCAGACAAGAAATTCATCATTCCAAAACAAGACATCACAGCAATACAGATTTGCAGGACATTAAAACAAAATACAGTACAGGCCAAAAGTTTGGACACACCTTCTCATTCAATGCGTTTTCTTTATTTTCATGACTATTTACATTGTAGATTCTCACTGAAGGCATCAAAACTATGAATGAACACATGTGGAGTTATGTACTTAACAAAAAAAGGTGAAATAACTGAAAACATGCTTTATATTCTAGTTTCTTCAAAATAGCCACCCTCTGATTACTGCTTTGCACACTCTTGGCATTCTCTCCATGAGCTTCAAGAGGTAGTCACCTGAAATGGTTTTCCAACAGTCTTGAAGGAGTTCCCAGAGGTGTTTAGCACTTGTTGGCCCCTTTGCCTTCACTCTGCGGTCCAGCTCACCCCAAACCATCTCGATTGGGTTCAGGTCCGGTGACTGTGGAGGCCAGGTCATCTGCTGCAGCACTCCATCACTCTCCTTCTTGGTCAAATAGCCCTTACGCAACCTGGAGGTGTGTTTGGGGTCATTGTCCTGTTGAAAAATAAATGATCGTCCAACTAAACGCAAACCGGATAGGATGGCATGTCGCTGCAGGATGCTGTGGTAGCCATGCTGGTTCAGTGTGCCTTCAATTTTGAATAAATCCCCAACAGTGTCACCAGCAAAACACCCCCACACCATCACACCTCCTCCTCCATGCTTCACAGTGGGAACCAGGCACGTGGAATCCATCCGTTCACCTTTTCTGCGTCTCACAAAGACACGGCGGTTGGAACCAAAGATCTCAAATTTGGACTCATCAGACCAAAGCACAGATTTCCACTGGTCTAATGTCCATTCCTTGTGTTTCTTGGCCCAAACAAATCTCTTCTGCTTGTTAACAGTGGTTTCCTAGCAGCTATTTGACCATGAAGGCCTGATTCGCGCAGTCTCCTCTTAACAGTTGTTCTAGAGATGGGTCTGCTGCTAGAACTCTGTGTGGCATTCATCTGGTCTCTGATCTGAGCTGCTGTTAACTTGCGATTTCTGAGGCTGGTGACTCGGATGAACTTATCCTCAGAAGCAGAGGTGACTCTTGGTCTTCCTTTCCTGGGTCGGTCCTCATGTGTGCCAGTTTCGTTGTGGCGCTTGATGGTTTTTGCGACTCCACTTGGGGACACATTTAAAGTTTTTGCAATTTTCCGGACTGACTGACCTTCATTTCTTAAAGTAATGATGACCACTCGTTTTTCTTTAGTTAGCTGATTGGTTCTTGCCATAATATGGATTTTAACAGTTGTCCAATAGGGCTGTCGGCTGTGTATTAACCTGACTTCTGCACAACACAACTGATGGTCCCAACCCCATTGATAAAGCAAGAAATTCCACTAATTAACCCTGATAAGGCACACCTGTGAAGTGGAAACCATTTCAGGTGACTACCTCTTGAAGCTCATGGAGAGAATGCCAAGAGTGTGCAAAGCAGTAATCAGAGCAAAGGGTGGCTATTTTGAAGAAACTAGAATATAAAACATGTTTTCAGTTATTTCACCTTTTTTTGTTAAGTACATAACTCCACATGTGTTCATTCATAGTTTTGATGCCTTCAGTGAGAATCTGCAATGTAAATAGTCATGAAAATAAAGAAAACGCATTGAATGAGAAGGTGTGTCCAAACTTTTGGCCTGTACTGTATGTTATAACAAGTATCATGCAGTATCAAAAATGGTAACAAAAAGTGGTGCAGTGGTAGTTGATGAGATGGGCGTACTACTGGGTAGTAGGGGAGGGAATCACCAGAGGATCTACAATACGATATTATCACGATACTTAAGTCACGATACAATATTATTGCAATTTTAAGTATGTTGTGATATGCTGAATATATTGAAAGTTTGCAGTCTGTTCATCTCACTTCAGACATGGTGACAGACATTAATGGTTTATCTAATAAAAACAAAATGGATACTTGGCACTGTGTGATGATACAATACTACAACACAAAAATATCACGATGTTATGCTGTATGGATTTTTTCCCCAACCCCTCCTAGGAAGATGGGCAGGTCACCGAGGAGGAAGTGGGTACACTCTCCTATACATATTCCTTCCTATATATTATTTTGGCTGAGAGGTGGGTATATTGTAAGTGGCCAGAAAAAGAAAGGGGTATACCCTGTATACCTGTGGATACCCTCTACTACACCACTGGTAAGTACAAGAACTAAGTTCATGACAAAGTGCTGAGCATACACAGACAACCTTACCCATGCACTCACGTTTTTTTTCCCATCATGTTTTATTTATTTATTTTTTTCATTACGGGTACCTGTCATTTGTATTAGGTTCTAATTTGGAACCTAGTTTTGGTTCCCAACCCTACTGCACCACTGGAATATTAAAAGCTGTAGTAGGAGTGATTTCACTAAGCCTTTATCAAAGGTTCTACCAGGAACCACAAAGGGTTCTCCTACAGGGACAAGCCGAAGAACCCTATATTGTTTTAGTTGGCACCGTTATTTCTAAGAGTGTACTGTTGAAGCCTTGGGTTGTGTTTAACTGGCATCTTCAGTCATTTGAGAGTGATACCTTTAGAGAAGAGAGCTAACAGCCCTGATTCAGCACTTGATTTTATTTGCCAGTTAGGTGCAATGATGGGGGTCATTGTCCCATATGTGGATATTGGCCACACTGATAAATATCAGTCACAGTCCTTTACATTTGCATCCATTTTGAAAACAAAACCAAAATAGCCAACAAATGTAATTCAGGAATAATTGGCTGAATGTGTGTTATTACTGCAGCACAGGATGGGTGGCCAGCTTCAGTCTTTGTGACGTTAGCTCTTCTGGCAATTGTCATCCTCTTTATGTGACTGAAGTGCTTTCTGTTTGCTGACCCAGGGCCTTAACAAAACAGCCGGCCCATCCTAATATGATTGGATGGGCACTAGCGATCCAGTTTTTTCCACAAAGGCAGATAAACTGATACCTGCACCTATGAACCCTGTTAATTTACGATGCATGTGTTGCAAGTGATGTGGAGCCCAGAAAGGAGGGCTGGAGACAAGTATACCCCCTTAATAGACTTTTACTGTTAACCACCAGATAACCATCAACTGACAATCTGTCGTATCCAAGATTCTTAAGGAAGCCCAGGAGGCGTGCAACCTCTCCCTGAACAGCCGCCACCAAACAGAGAGGTGGAGCAGCTTCACGATTACTTTCAGTACTACAGTTTTATTACAATGCCATTCCAAAGGTTTTGATTGCAGTCCTGTCAAATCAAACTAGGAGCCTGAAATTAAAACACCTTGGACTCAAGATACAATTTTCTGATTCAGAAATCCATAATACACCAATAAAATATCAATGGAAAGCATTTAATTAACCAGTGAGAGAGTAGAGGAAATGTGAATATTATGCTAAGAGGAGTGGGATCATTTCTACCACATACAGTATGAGTCACTGTGTGGATATTTTGACATTCGTTTTACACAAGTCAAACAAAGCTCAATCCCTGTCTCTGCACACAGGTTCTAAGCCAGTTCTTAATGCTCAAGCCTATTATTAATCAAAAGTGGGCGAGACCACCTACACGGTGGAAAGCGAGCGGTGCAAAAGCATGACAAAGCCCTTCAAGCTTTGTTCTCCCTTTGAGCAGATTAGATAATCATCCTGGGAATGTGAACGTAATAATACAAAAAAATACTATCCCATGTTTGGACGCATTCCTCTTCCTTTCCTGTTTGATTTGTCTGTGTCAGCATTAAGGAACGGTCCTTTTAGATCATCGTCCGCACAAAACTAACCCACATGGACTACACTACCAGTGAGTGAATTGCGTGGTCGCTTTTAGGCGTGATTGAATTTTGGCCTTCTGATGGGGTCCGATGAGGAGAATACCTCCTCATAATCAGATGACGGATGGCAGTAGGAAGATTCAGGCAGCCAGTGGCCATTTCATTACCCAGGCTCTCTGTTGCCCTGGCTGGATATTGAGCGGTGGAAACGATGCAGAGGTGGAGGCAGAGTGGACTCATGGGAGCCTGGGTGGACAGAAGCAAATGAGGGGAGAGGGAAGAGGATAAGAGCGAGAAGAAGAAGTAGAGAATAGAGATGAAATAGAAAACGGGGCTTCCTCTGGGTGGCACTATGCCACATCGGTTGTAGGGAACTTCCAGGGCCCTCTATATCCTGACAAAGGATACTTAATATATTTATGGTCTCAAAATGAATTTTCTAAAAATCTAAACACTGATGTTCATCCAAAATGTATCCTCCCAATGCCACATGGACTGTGAATCCGTTGAGTAACCAATCCGCTTAACATGCTCAGTACTGGTCCATAATATCAATCTGGATTGGATTGGTGCATCCCTAAGAAAAAATAAGATCAGAAAAAAACCTGTGTTCCATCCTGTCACAACGTGATCTCATCTCTTCTCTTCATATTATGGTGCTTGGGCAGAAGCTCCCAGCCTTTATACACTGAATCTAGATGCAGGGGGGCAGCAGTAGCCAACAAAACTAGTTGGTTAGGGTTAGGAAAAGATCGTGGTTGACGTTAGTTATGAAGTTTACTCATGTAACTAACGACTCATGTGTCAACATAGCTTAATGTTGACTTTTATTTTCACACAGGACATGAACAACAGTCTCCTGGGTCAAAGTCCTGGGCTTGTTGGACCCATCCACCTCTACTCCCGCCCGCCCTAAGCGGACTCTCTAGCTCTTTATTCTATGTCTGGTGCTCTGACCATCTAATAATGACATGGCTTACATTGGAGTTGGATGAAAGCCTGTTGCACCTCATACAGCAAAAGGGTGCATTATGCATCTGTATGTGACAGAGTGCCACTGACTCAGCGGCTTTTGTTCATGCCCTGGGCTGCCCTTAAGCTTGAAAGTTCATTCCTGATAGTATTTCAACAGATAATCTTAATTTGAGGTCCAATGGCTTGCTTTTGTCAGAGCCTTCATTTGTTTCTCATGGTCTTCATCAGTGAATTTCTTGCCTTCAACCACTTGTTTTTAAGTGATTAAAGTTCCATATGTAGATCACGCGATGACAACTTAGCAAACTCCATGACAACTGAGGCAATGACTCAATGAATTATAGTTGAAGGCTTCAGAAAAACCTGGTAAGTGGACCTTGATTAAATGTCAAATTATATTTTACCACTAAGAGTGAGGGTTCTTTCTTCAATCAATACTAATGATTTCTGCCAGGTAGAAGTCCAAAGGGAAGCTAACAATGGCAGAGTCTGCTACACATGCTAAAAGTGAGGACATTGTTGCTAGCTAACTGCTAACACTGTTTTCATGACTGAATTTGAAAATAAATTTTAGCTAATGAAAAAAAAAAAAAAAAAAAAAATGGAGACAAACACCAGAACTGGAATCATCTGTACAAAAGGTGACCAACTGTGTTGGAACATAGCTGGGTCTTTGATGAAAATTATTTGTCAGTAAAGTTTCTTCTCTTTGGTATGATTTTATTTTTCATTAGTTTAAATTGGTTAATCTTAGGATCCTTGACCAATTTTAATTCATTTTGGCAGTTGTGCCTGTTTTGTTTCCAATTGCAACAACGCATTTTGAAATTACAACAGCTTTGATGTGTGTTCCTGAAAAGCCTCTTCTCCAAAGCAATGGTGGCTGAGGCTCATGGGTGTCATGGTAGGGGAACACCACCTGAATTAAGAATTCCAATATATTATTTCCATGACCTAGAAAGGTTTGTGAATATGTGAACATGAGCTACTCTGTCTCAGAGCTAGACACCAGGGAAATAAATCTCAAACTTGTGATGTCATCCAGAATAAACATGTCTGGTTGTGTTTAGAAGCTCTTAATGAGGATTTTTAAGGTAAAAAGTGCCGCTTTTCTCTGTTACACTAATTTCCTGGCTACACTGATGGTGCAGAGATGCCAAGATACGGAAGACACAGAAACACTGACCAACCAGAGCAGATTGGGCTTTTTCAGTGGGTGTGCTTAAAGAAACAGGTTGAGTACAGGTGTTCTGGCACAGACAGTATGAGGAAAATTGTGACTTGACCATTAAAACATGTAAATGTTCTACTATAAACCTTAAATACAAACATGAACCTTAAAATGAGCATAATAAGTCCTAAAGTAGATAACACCACAGCAAATTGCAGGAATGATTAACCTGTCTGATCAGGTGAGAGGTTAATAAATATTTCACTCCAAACGTGCTCCATTCTTCTTTTGTACTTTTCTCAGACGCTGCACTGTAAATGATCTAACTGAGCAGAATTACCATGAGGATAATCTATAAAAGCAAAAGAGGCATGACTGCCATGGGTGGATGAGTGGATGTAGACGAGAAGGAGGAGGAGGAGGACTGGGAGGTGGGAGCCAGAAGAGGAGGAGTGAAGTGGGTTTGAAGGGCAAGGAGAGGTGAAGGAAAGAAATGAAAGAAGGGGCAGATGTGAGATGCTGCTGGTCTCCTGGATACACACACACACACACACACACACACACATCTGTGTGGATGATGAAGAGAGGAGGGAAATGAGGAAGAAGAGAGCGAGGCGGAGGGTGTGTGTGTGTGTGTGTGTGTGTGTGTGTGTGTGTGTGTGTGTGTTTGGGTGTATGTGTTAGCAAGCGCATGCGCGGAAGTGGCTGGCTTTGGCAGGGTGATGGATTGCCTGTTCTGTGCCACGCATTTTCTAATCAACCCACAGCCACATCCTGGGGGTGGAGAGAGAGAGAGAGAGAGAGAGAGAGAGAGAGAGAGAGAGAGGAGTGAAACAAAGAAAAGCTGTCTGACAAAGGAAGACAAAGGAAGGAGAGAATAATAGAGAGAAATAGATAAAGGGAATGCAGTTCATAGGAGCAGAGTGGAGTGGCTGGAGGGTCTGTGGTAGGAAAGGCTGCTTCTGTTGCTGCTGCTGATGGTGCTCAGGCTAAACACACTCACACACTATTACACAACACAACACACTGCAAATAACACCGCCCTGTGAACCACGCAAAGCCAACGAACCAGAACCACGCAACATAACACACTGTATCACAGCGATGTAATACTACACATCACAGTGCTGTGCATACAATTCAATTCAGGGTGATGTAACAAAACCACACACAATACACCACAACACAACTATACACATCACAATCTAATACAGTGATTTTCAAGACCAAATTCAATGTATTTACTCAAGAGTTAAAAAAATCCCTTATTGGCTGATATTACTATTATAACATAAACAAACATGTTTAATGAGGATTGTCATCTATACAACACTAATCAGTTTAGTATTGCTAGAAGCATGGCTCTATAATGTTTGTCACTTGGCTGGTCCACCATTTAGATCCACACTGAAAATCTTTGTGCTTAGTGGTAAGTAGCAAACATTAGCATGCTAACACACTAAACTAAGACAGCAATCCAGCTGAGACATATACCATTATAGCTGCAGACACATTTTATTTGTAGCGTACATAACACCCCCCTATAAACCGAGCCCACCATTACTACAACACAAACTCACCATCCTGACGGGTATCCAAACTGTGCTACAATGAGACACTGCAGTGAATAAATATAAAGCCAAAAGAAGCAATAATCCACTTTATAATCCATTATAAATGAACACGTGATAGTTAGCTATCAAGTAATTTTGTCGGTGCTTCCACTTCCAGGCCAAGGGTTGAAGGGGGCAAATCACGGACTGATGTGTAGATGTGTTGGGCAAGTCATGTAGCTAGTTGGGTTACGTAGCTGCTCCAGTTGCTGCTACCTCCTCCACCCAGCAGGCCACCAATGTCTGTAGAGGTTGGTATTTTGTTGAATTCAGGTTGTGACATTCAGGTGACCAAAAATTCATTGTTAGGACAACGTTTAACGCAAACAACAATTTAACGTAGAATACTGATGACAGATATGACAATATTTTGTTGGTTTTAATTTGTGTTAAGTACCAAAAATCCATTGTCTTCCAAACATCTGCAAAACATCATGTTAACATCCATACAACATTAAATTTAACGTTGTTAGACATGTAAAATTTCATCAACCCAAAAGTCATTCCAATCAAAATATAACACCTGTCCAACATAACAGATGTCTGGTGCCTGCTGTTAACAATGGTAAACATGACCTAAACATTAGAATGAGCTAAACCACTATGAGCATGTTAGCATGATGACATATGCATTAAGATCATGACACCACTGTGCCTAAAGAAGACACAGAGCTAGAACTGCTGTAGACTCTTAGACTTGTTATCTTAACAATGTCTCAGATGGCTACATATTTTACAGCTGCTTCTGTGATGAGTCCATAGAGAACTACAACCAACTCTTAAGCTCTGATAAAGCCACTGTACACTACCTGCTCAGCACCAAACAGCAGACAGACACAGTTAGGGACTGGCTGGGAACATAGTGGAGCATTTAACTGCTAAAGAGACAATATTTTTCTCAGGGGTTGGTGAAGACCAAAAACAGAGCCAAAAGAGAGTGAATATTGGACTCACAATCAAAACATGAAAACAAAAACACAACTCCAAATGGATACTAATGTTGCTCTGTAACTGCTGGGTATGTGAATTGGCATGTGTTTTCTTGGTGGCAGGACCATTTTAGGAGGTGGTACATAAAAACTGTGTATACTATCATATCATCATTGGTTTTGATATTGTAGCTCAAAATCCTCCCCCATCCTGTTTTTCTTAAACATTTGTAGTCTTCTTTTCTTTTTCTGGCATCCCTCTCCTTCACTCCCAGCATTCACTCTCTCTAACCGCCCACTGCAGGGGTAGGACGAGTGTGTGTTGAGTGTGTGGGAGAGAAAGAAAGAAAGAAAGAAAGGAAGAGTCAAATTTGTCTCTTCCCGAAACAAATGAACAGAGAGCTAAATATACTCCAACTGACAAATGAACTCTGCAGTGAATTATGGCCTCATGACAAAACTCATCACACTATTTCTCCTCTTCAACCTGTTTAAATAAAGATTTTCCACTTCTGTCTTCACATGTATTCTTAGTAACTGGAATTGAGACAGTGCTTTTGGTTGTGAAGTCATAAAGGGAGCATTACAGTCTGACTACATCTAATTAAAATGTGACAATAAGGGCAGATGGATTTTTTAATCCAACATATAACGGTGGGAAATCAGACACAGATTGATTGTGTATGTTTTCATATTTGAAAGCATGACAGAGCCAGAAAGCCTGCCTGCTACATATTATATAATACTTTATACTGTACAAATCCTAAGCCAGTGTTATGAACGGGTCTGTTACCCTCCCCCACTACTAAATCCAGCCTCCGTTCCTTTCACTTTTCTATTTCTGCTTACATTTCGTTCCATTCAATTTTTCAAAAATTCACCTGCGGCATTTTATGGGTTTACTTTAAGTTTGTTTATTGATATTTACGGAGTAAATCTAACCTAGCACCAGACATCTGAATCACCCATATCTCAGATTTCTTTTTTGGCAATTCAAGTGCTGGTGTTGACTAGTTGTGCATAGCCAGACTTATCTCCACACGTTTATGCCAGTGCTGGAAAAAGATCTGCTTTGGCATCCAAGGGTGTAGGTCAACGTAATAGCATTGGGAAGACAGATACGAAACAAGAGGTCTCATGAAAATCAAACACCTTCATTCTGGTAAGTTTCTGGCATAAATTTGTGCCTTAAGTCTTTAATTATATCAAAATAAAGTCCTGTGCTAATGTCGTGTTTTTATCAGGTGAGACAAATGCACAATATTGAGGGTGACAAGTCTCCTGCATCCCTCCCTGAAATCTACACCCATGAACTCTTCGTAATTCTGTACTAAAAAAACACAATCGTCCAGCAGGGGTAAGCCCAGGATGCAGCGACAGTGCCCTTGCAAAACGACAGCAGACAGCGGATGTGGAGGAAAACTCCCACTGAAATAGGCAGCCAATGGCAGGCGTATATGCATAGTCTACATCCGGTGAGTCAGACTAGGTGTGGACCAATTTGAGCTTTGTTGGTGGAAATAAGAATGGGGACATTATCATCTCACATAGCTATCTTTGTACCTAGCTACAACTATAAAATATTGTGACATGTGGACGTGATAAATGTAGCTCCTCCATTTGAGGACCTGTCAGACTCATATAAAAGGAAGAATGGCAAAATTGATGATTAACATTTACTGATATATCCTCCAGCTCCAAAACCCTGGATCCTACATTTCCCATGATGCAATTTAATATGGTCTTTTTATTAGGCCTTCCTTGCCTGGTAAATCCCCATTTCCAGGGTTGGATATTAGCACTAGCCAACAGCCATATGCTGGTAAAATATGCAAGTGGCAACTAGATTTGCTTTACTTATCAGCCAAACAAACAAACAAACAAACAATGGAAATGTATTGAGTGGCTGGTAGATTTTGGAATCCATCAGCACTAGTGGCAGGTGGACAAAAAAAACTTCATTTCCAACCCTGTCCATGTCTTTCAAACTCCAAACCTCTAGTTTGACCTTCTGTCATAAACTCATACTCTGAGGACAAAACCCCTGATAACATCATCATTGTCATGAAAAAGATGAAGCTAACCGCTGATAGCCACTAACTTCCATGATTGGGAATGAAACTGGCAAAATAGAGGCTTCACTTGCTACTGATTTTTGCTTGCTACCAACTGCCGCACATTAAGTGCAGCCCCATGCACCAATTGGAAGCCTTGAGACACAACACATCAGCAAGTTATTACTATTACTAAACTTTATTATTGCTAAAGTAAAAGATATGAGTACTTCTTCAATCTCTGTATTAGCTTAAAATCATGTCTGGATGTCTGCTACTTAAATAAGATTTCTCACCTGAAGAGCCAATCTCAAGAGCAAAGCAATATTGTTTTTCATTGTCTATAAAAATGGGTCATATTGCTAAGGATATTTCTCGACCTCAACAACAACAGACAACAATAGACTTACAATGTAAAGAGCGGATCATTTTTTTCTGAGGTACATTAACTTCCCACTTAAATAATGAACACCTATAGCCTTTGTTTAAATCACTATGTCCTAAAAGTAGTAAATTTCACCAACAATCAAATTTATTTTCCCTCTGTCAGCCAGTGAGCAAGCCCGAGACTGAGCGGTTGGGAGGTGTGGTTAAAGGAAATGCTAGTGGGTTTGCACATTGAGCCCCCATGATCACAGTTAATTTTCTTACCCAAAATCAAACTGTTTTGCAGTCATGTTCTTCGATGTATAAAGAGAAGTGGATACAGTGTTCAAGGTGGGGCCTCATTCATTACTATGAAAGTTGTTCAGTGGTGCATAAAGCAAAAAAACAAAAAGGAGCAAGGAATTGTTTGGGGAGGGTGTTTTGATTTTGTTGGGAAAAGAGGAAAGAAATATTGTGGTGGAGTCAAGATAGCCTGCCTTGGGAGAAGAAAAAACTTCTGTAGACTCGTGTTTTTGATGATTCTCCGACCCTGTGTGTGTGAAGGACCAGAAAGAAACTGAGCCAACAACCAAGCAGGACCAGATTGTTTTTTTTATGCCAGCCCGTTGAGTTTCCTCTTTTTTTGGGACATTTTTCTTTTTCTGCAATGCATTGCTTTTTCCCAGAGCCTGTTTTGTTTTTCATTTCAAGAAGTACATTTCTTTCTCACTGGGATTATCTAGAGTTGGATGAAGAAAATTATTAGTATTTCAACATTTTTTTCCCTGTATTGTCATTTGGGGAGGGGCACAATATATACTGAAGTTTTGTTTACTATGTTCCTCTGCTGGTGTCAGTACGGGGCTGGAGTCAGGCTAACAAAGATTAAATAATTACTCAAGCTTTTGAATTTAATTCATAACTAGGCTTTAAAGGTAAGCTGACTGTTATAGTGTGTAGTGTTGTGGGGTGGCAGCCACTGTGTGCCTAGCTGCTGCTGGATTGCGGGTTATACATGGAAAATAATAGGGGCAGCTGATTTGATGCATGCTGTTTGGCAGTGTGTTTCAGCCTGAAGAGTCTGCAGTCACACTAACAGCTCTGCCAAGCTGTACTTACACCATGTTTCAACTTTCGTATGTGACCAGTGTCTATAGACCTTTAAATATACCGATGATGCCTCTAGTGTCCAATGCAAGGAAGTGCATTATGGATGGATAGACCCTGATAGAGTCTACCTGTAGCAGAAAGAGGCTATTTTTGTCTGTTTTTTTGCCATACAGTAGTTTGGAATACATGCTTGGAACATTACTGGGACAAAACAGGACCAATATTGATGGCAACAAATAAGTGAAGATGTTGGCCTGCCATTTCACAAAACATGGTATGTTTTGTGAAATGTTTCATTAAAAAGTTGTATGAATGGCTGAATGAGTCACAATGACAGTTAGACTGTAAATAATATATATCCATATTTTAGCAGAATAACATTACTCAGATTCACAATGAGATAAAACTGGATGAACATGTTATTTTTAATCAAAACAACCTCACTTGAGATTCAACACAGGCAACTGAACTGAAGGCAATAACCTGTTAGCTAGTTAGCAGCCTGTTAGCTAAGCTAGCATACCGTCATATGGTTTCTGTGAAATCCACAGCAAAAGTTCAATTTTCTGAACGCACTTGATGCAAATTCTAAACCGAAATATTATGGAGAGGAGTAGTTCCGCAGGCACATCGGACATCTACAGATTCCCATGGGAATGAATGAACTTCTGGTTGACTCGTCTCCGTATGTATCCCTAAGTGGAAATGAAACTTTAGGCACTAACATCTCCTTGCTAACATGCTCACAGTGACAATGTTAGTTTAGATTGGTAGCATGCTAACAGCTGCAAACTAGCACTTAACACTATATAAAGCCCATGTCATTAGTTTTAAAGGTATTTTAATAACAAAATATTAGACAAAAAGCAAATACAAAAATTAATATTGTGATTAGTTACATTGTAATGAAGTCTGTAGCAGCCAAGTTACCTACTTTGTGTGATAATGGGATGCACTTCATTTTACATACAAAGTAGTCACTCTTGTGTGTCCCAAAATGCCACAGTATGCCTACAAGGGCATGCCACCATATCATTAATCAAAGTGCATCTTATCGACCTTGTGTCATACCAGCCTCACTGTGTTATCATGCGTCTTTTTTATGCTTAATGCAAACTTAGATAATCCAGAAGTTTCTTTCCATGATTATAAACCCATCTAATAGCTATACGCATCTAGCAATGGAGATATAGTGTGTGTGTGTGTGTGTGTGTGTGTGGCTGCTGCTATGCTGTGATAGAGTGTGTGTCCTGCAGCCCTGTCTGCTCCTAAATAGCCCTGCTGTCTAGGATGCAGTAAGGCCATAGAAAATGAGGAAAAAGAGCAAGAAAGCTCGAGAATGGGAAGCGCTCAGACGGAGAGAGACAGAGAGCATGCACCTGTAGCCCTCATCAGCTCTATTTGAATATCAAAGAAGGCCAGTTCACATTACCCTGTTTGTAGACAGGCCTGACCCTGGGAGTGGAGATGAAAGTGAAACAGAATGTTTAAGACTCTCACCTTTGTGCTGTCCTCATCATTAAGCACTAGACACTGCAATTCAAAACGCAGTCAACTAGACACACGAACAGCTGACAGTAAAGCCAATGTATCACCCACACCATAGCTCTCTGAAGGTCACTATCAGCGGTTGTGCTGATATTTAATATCTATGGAGGGACAACCTGTTTGCTCATGGGGGCAGGGACCGGGTTTCTGACTGACACCAATGATGTTCTGGTGCTGAGATCTAACAACTCAAAGACCAGCTATAAGCTCAGTGGCAGAAGGTACATTACACCATATGGTTACATCATGCCTGTTGCTATGCAACATAAAGTATGACAACAGCTTGTGAGCTGTCTCATAGAGCATCACAGTTTGTAATTCTGATAACTGGAAATGAGTCAGCATTTTTTATCTATGTTATTCCAGAACATAAGGCACGTGGGTAAGGACTGGCTGCTTGTGTTGTAGCAAGCAATAGTGCCTCCACCTAAAATCTCCAAATATCCTGTGGCAAAGTAAAGTGAAAATGTATATTATTAATATTATTCATTTCAATGTGGGCCTAATTTTTGTAGTTTTGTCCATCAGTGCCATCGGTTATGATAACACTGTACTCACCAAGTTAAACTGCTGACCTGTGGGTGACACATAGATGTATAAAGAGAACTGGATAGTGCTGGAGGCGGGGCCTATTCATTCCTATGAAAGTTGCTCAGTGGCACATAAAGCCAACAAAGTTTAACTTCCATGTGTAAAATCACTTGGATCTTCCATTCTGTTTCCGCACTGCTGGGCCCACAGAGTAGGCATACTAGAGACTTTTGCTGGCCGAGTGGCTAACCTCTGTTGGGCAAGCGGCTGGCTTCCTGTTTAGCACTTTGCTACTAAATGGAGATAAAATGATTTAATCATGAGGCTCTTGTAGACTGACCAAATTGATCAAATACTGATAGTGAAAAGAGTCACGTGATGCTGTATCCACTGATTTGCAGACATGTCTTTTACAATGCAAGTATATGGGGAAAAGTTTTCCACCCGGAAGTTATTGTAAACAAACATTGTGATTCAGTCTACACGAAGTGGAAATGGTGTGCAGTATGGTAGTACAGTGTATTAGATGTAGAAGGCCAGTATACAGTGTGTCAGCACCCGTATCATATCCTCATTCACGTCTACATCAAACTAACGGGTTAACAATCATAGTCCTTAGACAATCCCTAATGGAACCTTCTTACCTTAAACAAACTCTTTTTCCCTCAGGTGAAGTAAGGAGAATAACTGGTTTAAAAAAAAGTATTTAACTATAGAGCTCAAAGAACCACTTCAGAACAGTTCACCAGCAGCTCAAACTATTTTCATGTTATTTTAAATCTCCCCTTCTTGTTATTGCAGGCTCACCTCCTCTCAGTTTGACCCCTCGGGCTACGTAAGAGCCTGACAGGTGGGCTGCTACTGTGTTACCTCATCTTGCTGCCACACACAAACACACACATACACACAAAGTGGTTTTAGAGACTGATTATCATGTATTTGTCTAAAAAAAACCTAGTACATTTTGAAATGATGAGAGTGTAGGCAACTCATTGTAGTTTTGGAATCAAATTGTTTTCATGCTGGGCAGTTTGTTATTTTGTACCTGAAATTACTTACTTAATAATAGCTCCCATGTCCCTTCAAACTGCATCAGATTTCCTTTTATCTTGAGTTTCCTGTGTTTCAAGATCTTTCTAAAAAGAGAGAGCTAACCGATTATGTGCTGTTTCTACTTCTCTTTGCTTATTTGAAGTATACTGAATCCTTAATGCTACTGGTTTTGTAACAACCAGACCAATTGCTACTATTAATACCAGTAATACCTTTGCTATTATCAAAGCTATTACTCATACTGCTGCTAATACTACTGCTATTATTAAATTGATTAATTGCCGCTAATATAACTAGTAGGCTACTGCTACTAGTGCTACTACTGTTAATATTACTAAGGCTAATGGTACTAAAGTCCAAGTAATACTACAGCTACTTATACTGCTATCAGTTAACTACCTCTACTATCAGCATTGGTGGTACTGTTACAGTCGCTGACACTTTCACCACTAAAACTATTACTTGTGATACTGCTACTACTTCCTTTACTATACTATTATTGGTGGTAATGATATAGGCCTTATGACTATTACAATTTCTGCCACTGCACCAGCCACTGCTCCGACTACAGATAGTATGATACTGCAACTACAGATAGAATTAGTGGCCTACTGTTACTGTTTTTGTAAGACACATAAAGGCTTCAAAATTCATGAGCGGCACGGTGGTGTGGTGGTTAGCACTCTCGCCTCACAGCAAGAGAGTTGCCGGTTCGATCCCGGGCATGGGCGGAGTTTGCATGTTCTCCCCGTGTCAGCGTGGGTTCTCTCCGGGCACTCCGGCTTCCTCCCACAGTCCAAAGACATGCAGATTGGGGACTAGGTTAATTGATAACTCTAAATTGTCCGTAGGTGTGAATGTGAGCGTGAATGGTTGTTTGTGTGTGTCAGCCCTGCGATAGTCTGGCGACCTGTCCAGGGTGTACCCTGCCTCTCGCCCGATGTCAGCTGGGATAGGCTCCAGCCCCCCCGCGACCCTCAAGAGGATGAAGCGGTTAGAAGATGAATGAATGAATGAATGAATTCATGAGCGGGTTATTTATTGACATATTTTATGTCATACAACAAAATGTAAAAGTCTTTTAAACGTGTGTTAACCACAGACTTTATTTGAGGCATCTAATCAAAAACCCATTGACATCAAGATGAGGGAACCAGAGCACTAAATTCACTAAAATGCGAACTCATTTATGAGTTTCAGGACTCATTCCTGGAGTACTCCATGTAAATGCCAATTGCTTCAGTGATTGTTTTATTAGCGGGGATAAGGAGTTGGACTCCGGTTTGTTTTTTCCTTGTCTCTGTGATCGGCACATCTGGAGGATGCCGTCAAATGAGCTTTAGCATGTTGTAAGTGTTTCCATCACATCTAATACAATGGCAAAACACACCATCCTCGTCTTATACACAACTCTCTTTCTGTTGCTGTTGTAGCTGAACAGGAACCCGCAGGTGGGTCTTCCAGCTCTGGTGTTTCATTTCTGCTAGTTTGACTGACACGCATGCCAGTCAACTTCTTATGCTAACCCAAGCACCTGTTGCTGATGGCAGACAGCTATAAGTTTTTCAGGCAGAACTCATGATTGTGAGCCCTGGTTCTGCCTTACATACTCTACATACCTTGTATTTTGTGTGCAGCTGAGTGCGTATAAACAGCATGTGCCATCTGCAAAAGTGGCTAATAAGAGTGACTGTGTTAAACACCACTGCCAAGTTCTGCCTGCATTTGGTGGCTATGAACATTATCTATCTAAGTTTTCTAACATTAGCCACCATAAGTTACTTGTCATACACAAGGCTGGGTATCAGTACTTAATACTTTGAGGTATCGAATGAGATGACCCAGAACAAAGTAGTATCGAAACATCTCCAGTCAAACAGTACCTACATTTGATTCTTTTTGTGCCAGAGGCGTGTTCTGACTGTCCCGACTCCCCACCCTTCAAATTTTCTGTCGCTGCCATCTCTGGTAGGGATGCACGATATTGGATCTTTTGCTGATATCCGATATGCCGCTATGTAACAACTCATTAACCAATAACCGATATTGATATATCCACTTTTTTCCCGACTTAATTTTAGTGATCCTCAAGTCTCTTCTATAGTGGAATAAACATCATATAATGCATGCATACTCTTATCATGATGGCCCACCAGCAGATAGAGACATGAAATACAATACAATACTTTCAATGTACGTAATATTCATACATTATGCAAAATAAGAAAAGGAATGTTGGCCGATTCTGATAGCTAAATTTTAAGCCGAAATTGGCTGATACCAGTGATGCACTGATATTATCAGCATGTTGGCCAATTCCGATATTTAATTTTAAAGCCATTATTGGCCGAGACCGATGACGTGCTGATATTATTGTACATCCCTAATCTCCGGAGCTGCTTTCTTTCCGGCAAGTTCTGCGTCTGCTCAGTTAGCATGAGTTACTACAGCAGCAATGGCTAACAACCAACACATAGCTGTTAAATGGTACAAACAAAGACACGGGCACCGAGAGGACTTGAGTGCCTCAATAAATCCCTTAATAGCCATCAGGTGACGTTAGCTGTGCCATGTGACATGCCGAGATGCCACCAAAATGTTTGCAAGTATGGCACGCACCTCCATTCACGTTATGGGTATCAAATGAGCTACTCTAGTAGTATCAGTATCACTTCAAAGACAGAGTTATTAGTACTATCAGAATTTTTTAAATGATACCCAGCCCTAGACTTACCAGACTAAGTAAGACTATAGCAACAAACCCTGAGTGTACTGACTTGAACAAAAGTGTGTTTTCTTGCAAATTAATAAAACTTTGTATTTATAAGAGGAGGACTGTGTTATTTGTTCGTTCAAAAGTTATATAGGCTCTTTAATCCCACAACTGTATCTGCCTATAAAGTGCGACTGTTATTTAAAGCTCATAAATGTATGAATGTAACTACTTCAATGCCAAATTTTTGAGTAAGATTCTAAATAGTTGTAATTTTATCCAAACTTGTGAGAATAAATCACTTCAGGTTAACAGCTGTCTTATAGACAGGCATCTACATAAATCATCTCTTCATTAAATATGAATAAATAGCCTGCATCATACCCATTAATGCAGAGGTGGACGACACTGACTGTACCATCTGGTTTTACATATTTTGGTCTCACATATCTGCAACCGGCATCAGCCTGACTCTAATCACAACATCGCCAAGGATCTATGTTTAGGCCCATATGCCTAAAACTGTCATTTCCCAGCACGCTACAAATATGACTCATCACTCAGCAAACTATATTATTGTTGGATCATGAATAACATCAGAGCACTGCTACTACTTTTTGTATTGTGAGCCATTTTGAGCTCATTTTCCCTGACCATCCCACCAAATCCTTTCCTCCTAAAAGCTTCCTGGAAGCATCTAGAAGCAGGGAAATATTGCATGAAACTGTTAATGCGCCAGAAATGCTTCATTTCTGGTCCAGGATGATTCAAACATGGCCTCTATCTCCTCTTATTATTCCTGCTCTGTCTGTGCGGATTGCAGCGGATTGCGTTTTCCCAGGGCCATGCTGTGTGGATGCTACTTCTTCTACTCTCTATTATGACATATGATGTAGTAACCTGATCGAATCTGGCCATTAACAGGCTTTGCTTGAAATGGGGAGTATGAGAGATCAGCATCCACAAAAATATCTATTATTTCTCCTTTTTCACAATTAAATATCAGATTTGGGCAACATAAACAGGCTATTGTGCCATTTTTAAGGCGCATGCAGGCTGGGTTTGTACACAGGGGATTCCACTGCACAGACAACACACACTACATATAGGGAAGACATCAGCACGCACACACACACCCTCCTTACGCACAAACACATTTCCCTATCATACACACACACAGCAGCAGCAGCAGCAGTGATTTAGATGTAAATAATAAAAAATGGCCACTAATAAGAAGAAAATCCCTTAGAAAACTCCAGCCAGTGTCTTATTTTGCTTCACTTCCAACAGTTTGACATCACTTACCAATCAATTTACCTCATAAAGATTCACGTCAGCTTGAATAAAGATGAGAAAGTCAACAATCCACAAATAAAAAGGTGACTTTAACCTCCATCATTTCCTTTGAAGAGCAGTAAAGCAGACAACAGGCCAGCTGGCGTCTCCTGCCATCTGCTCTGTGTGGATGGGGCTGCTGCTGCTGCTGCTGGAATAAAGACAGGTGATGTGGAGAAATCAGATAAACAGGCCCGTACCCGCTGATGTTTGCCAATGGAGGTCCGGGACCGGCTCGGATCTGTGCGTAATTCCTCCTCTGGGTGTGTGTGTGTGCGTGTGTGTCTGGGTGCGGGTTCTGTCAGTCCCCGTACGGCCTGGGAAGCGTGAAGACGGAGAACAGGAGCGAAGAAGACGATGAGGGAGAATAAGCGCAGGGTATCAGGAGCGGTAGCATCGCCTCTCCTCCGTTCACGTTACACCGGAGACTGAGACACGTTCATCCCTGCCGGATATAACAGCAGACAGCCCCGATGTCACGCCTACGTCTCTCTCTCTCCCTCCCTCTCCCTCTCTCTCTCTCTGGCTCGAGAAAGAAAGAGAAATCTTGTAACACGAAAATGGTGTTGCCTTTACGTGATCCTGGTAAATTCGAGGTTCCTAATCTGGTGCCTTCAATAACTCATGCAATTCTGTGGAAATAGGCATCACTTACAGAAACAGTGTAAATGCACCCCCACCTCCTCCTGGCTGGAAGATGGGACAGTGGCGCCCCCAAGAAATGTTTCATCTGGGCTGGCTTTTTCTTTAAATCCTTTGAATTGTGCAGAAGACCTTTTTTTCAAGTGTAATGTATGCTCAGTTTTTAAGGTGGTGTATATCTTACGAAGAAATAAACTTTATAATTCTCAAAATTTTGACTGCTTGTGTTTTTTGTTAACAGTATTTACCTGTACTGTTACTTTCAATACTTAAGTATTGAGCTGTGGCTCAGAGGTAGAGTGGGTCGTCCACCAATTGAAAGGTCAGCGGTTCAATCCCCTGCTCCTCCAGTATGCATGTCAAAGTATCCTTGAGATACTGAACCCCAAATTGCTTCCAATGGCTGTTCCACTGGTGTGTGAGTGTGTTAAAAACTGAGTGGCAGATGGCACCTTGTAGGCTACCAGTGTATGAATGAGTGAATGTGACTCACAGTGTAAAAAGCGCTTTGAGTGGTCAGATGACTAGAAAGGCGCTATACAAGTGTATTTCCATTTACCATTTAAGTACATTTAATGTTGTAAAATTATGTTTGATACTTAAGTCGAGAAATATAAGATGCTTTCAGACTTTTACTAAAGTAACATTCTAATGGGTGACCAAAGTAATTTTCTGGTAAGAAATCTGAACATTTACTTAAGTGTGACTTTAAGTACTTCCACCACTCGAAACAAGCCTTCTCAAGTTTAGGGGAGGCTTGTGGGTACCCATCGAGCCCATTATTATTCAGATATCTTGAGGTGAGAGGTCAGGGGACCCCTTTGAAAATGGCCATGCCAGTTGTTCTCTTGCCAAAATTTAGCCTTATTTTGGAGCATTGTTTAGACCCCTTCCCAACAAGCTATAGTACCAATGGATGCTTTGTCTAGTCTCACAAGTTAACTATCTTCGTGCTAGCTTAAAAAAAAAAAGTACGCTTCTGCTTCTTAAAGACAATAATGATGGCCTCCAATTATTTCATAGGGTGGGTGGTGGGGTTAGGGCCAAGCAATCATATCAGGGTGGTCATGCCCCCTCCAGCTCCCCCCTGGGGTCATCACTAAGTTGGGATGCCTTTTCTTCATTTACAACAAATCAAAGGTACTACTTTTCCTGGAGGACAAATTTAATAAATGGTTTCAAAAGCTAACTAATGGCTTTCTTAAAAGTTACTTTATGATTTATTAATAGTTAACATATAAGTTATGGGCCATAAATAGAAACAACTTTTGGGCTGCTAAGTTGTAGTTGGTGTCAATCCTTCAGCTGTATACAACCAACATGAAAGTAAAGGGGCTGTATAAGCTTTACAACCTTATCAGTGTTAAGTATCAATATTGATTAAGCCAATGGGACACCAGATGCTTTATGGCCATGTAACTGGCATGGATCTAGGGATGGTAATGTCTGTCGGTGGGTCCATTCCTTTGGTCAAGACTGAAATATCTCAAAACTACTGGACAGATTGCCATGAAATTTTGTACATTTATGGTCCCCAGAGGATGAATCATAAGAAAGCTGATGATCCCCGACTCTCCCTTGAGCCGCACAATATGGTTCACATCAAAGGTTTTATTTTTTGTGTGTGAATTTTTTTTTTTTTTTTTTTTGGATGGACTGATGGGTTTCTATTAAATTTCTTACCAACATTTATGGTCCCCAGAGGATAACCCCCGGACTTTTCCACTAGTGCCACCAAGAGATTCACATTTAAGTTTTTCTTTTGTGAAATTTTCAAACGACTGGATGGACTGATGGATTTCCATGAAATTTGGTAACAATATCCATGGTGCCCAGTAGATGAATCCTACTGACTTTGGTAATTCTCTGACTGTTCCTTTGTTGCCACCATGAGGTTGACACTAGTGGTTTTGAGGTAAATGTCTGAGTAACTATTTGATGAATTGCCATGACATTCATGTTCCCCTCTGGATGAGTAGTAATATCTTTGGTGATCCATTGACTTTGTCAGTTAGTGCCATCATCAGGTCACCATTTCCATGTTGCTTACATACATTGGTTTATGACCAAATATCTGCAAAACTACCATTCCCAATAGCCTCAGTTATAGTTTGTGTTTAATACTCATCAGCATGTGGTTGCATTCTAACATGCTAAACAAAGGCGGTTAACATGGTAAAAATTACACCTGCTCAGCATCAGCATGTTAGCATGCTAGGATTTAGCTCTGACACGCCACTGTGCTTAAACTGCTGGAAACTGTAGACTTATTTTCAAATAAACGTGGAGGGCTATAGGCAATATGGACGGGAGAATGACCTGGTTGTTGTCAACCCTCTGACAGCAGGGGATAATAAGGTGCTGCCACGTGTAGGCTACATATCTAACAGTCATCTTGTTGGCAAGTGGGAGTTCCTTATAAATTAACATTTGTGCACGACTTGTCATTTTTGAAATGCAGTAGGTTTTAGAAAAATGAATAAAATATTAAAATACACCATGATATCAACAGAGTTATTTTCTAAAATTTAACAAAGCTCCTTTTAAAGTTACAGAAAAATACTTAACAACTGTTTTCATAGGCTGAGTAGATCTCTTCATGACATTTCTGTGTAAGCCTCCATCCTGCTCTAGTTTTTGAAGATTGCATAAAAAGTACAGCAGAAAATCCAGTCATGTCACTGTTTTATAAAATACTCATATCCAAAGTTATAATGAATGCTACACAACCTGGATGGGATTTGAACATTTATTACTTTGGCGCCATCTATTGACAAAAGTTTTCTACTTCTGCACATGGGGGCTTGATTAAGTTTGGGCAGTGTTTGACACATCATAGGAACTGTGGGTAGACATACTGTTTATCTGATATATATTATTTCCAAACAGGGATTATCAAAAATATCATAAAATTGACCACAAGCTTCCCTATAGCCTCCCATGTAGTGTTTGTCTGCTTTTTAAATATAGTGAATGCAGTGAACTGTTATATTTTTATACATAAAATCTCCATGTCTGTGGCAGATGCGAAACACCATCTTGCTCTGGAAGAGGATCCCTTGAACACATCCTAAGTAGCTGTCCAAAGGCCCTTGAAGAAGTGCCTTTCAAGTGCTGAAAGCAGTTGCAGAGACAGTAGCCTCAGCCATTACCGCCAGCAAACACAACCGCCCACAGAAGATCATCACCTTTGTTAAGGCTGGAGAAAAAATACCCCAAAACCAAGTTTCCAGAACACATCGCCTCATCAACCCCTCATCCATACATGGTCATCTATTTTGATTCCACCAAACAAGAGATCATGGTAGAACTAACTGTGCCCTGGGAGGAGTGCGTGGACGAAGCTCAAGGGCAAAAACATGCAAGCACCAGTAGCTGACAGAGCAGTGCAGGCGGCAGGGAACACCTGCTGTGAGCCTATTGAAGTGGGATGTCGGGGCTTTACAGGCTGGTCACTCTGCAGAGTCATCAGCAAACTAGGGATAGTGGGGCTGGCTAAGAAAAGGGCCATCAAATCTATCATCAATGCCACAAAGGAGGCCCCATGATCAGCTGCTGCTGGGCTGCAAGCCGGGGACTGACCACCCCCAGCTGGGTCGCCTGGGTGAGGGTATCTGATATTTGAAAAAACCCAAAACACCTGATGACCCCAGGATACATCACTGACAATGCATCCCAGCACATCCACAGGATATATTCTAGAAGATATTTGAATTTGATATTTGTTTAGTGCACATATGGCAGTTTAGTCAGCCAACTCATGGGCAATGGATTATTATGTGAATGAAGATACCTGTTAAAATTTGGCAAACAACTTGTTTTGTCATAGTTTACCAACCACATAAAGTCAACCATTGCTAAGATGTTAGCCTAAACTTGGGCAAATGTAAACTGCTAACAAGTCTGCGGACAACGCTATAAATAATATCCCAAAACACACATGCTTCATAATGTCTCCCTGAACAGTGCCATTCTCTTAAGGCATTTTGGCAGTTTACTGTTACAAACATTGGGTGAATACTCGTAAAGCAACCACTTTATAAAAATGTGCCTCCTGCATCATTAGGATAAAAATACCTTACCCCTTTATATGATACTATTCCAAATAGATTAAGAGCTCTACTACACTTTATGGGAGAAAAAGAAAGATTAAAGAGAGGACAGATGATCCTTCTGCAAACACACAGTGATCCAAAACCACGTTTGACCTGGCACTGCTGTCAAAGTAGGACCCCTTTACTGGCAAACTGAGTCACTTCAAACACATTCTTACTTAAGTGTAGGCCTAATCAATACACAATAATAATACACACAACAACAATAATCATCACTTTTTTAAAGGAGAGATGCCCCCTTACAATATTTTTCATGGGTTTAATTAATTTCATAAAAATTTAAAAAGAGGAACCTTCATGAACTTCTCTTCTAATAATTAATTCACAGGCTAGATTGGATTTCAGCTCTTTGTACAGTAGGTTAGTTTACATGTCAATACAGCCAGTGCAAGTGTTTCACCTCTCTTTTATAAGGTCATTCTCCTTACCACATGTCTCATGGGACAAACAATGCATGATCCAACAAAAACAACAACAGGGCCATTTTTATCACCATCTAGCTTTGCATATATTGCAAATATCCCGGCCATCTAAGCTATCCTCTATCTTCCTTATTCTTTCTTTCTATCTTTCTTTCTTTGGCAGGATTTGTTTGTTTTCTAAGGCAATGTATAAAAATGCTCGTCACTGGTTTGGTGTTAAGTAAATCCTTTAGCTAGCTGGCGAAATTTCTGAGACACTTAAAAAGAGAATTTAACTCCCTCATTGCTTGAATGGCTGTCCCACTTTACCAGTAACACACTGTCCTACTTTCACAATATGCTAATTGCAAACTAGGACAATGTCAAAGTCAAATTTTGAAAAAAGAAAAAGATTAATATGTGCATGAATGTTTGTTTTTTTTGTTTGTTTGTTTTAGAATTCTGGTTCACCAACAAAAATACAGGCTACCCATTATTGTTCAAATTTTTATAGCCTTAACATTATTTACCTTAGAACACCATATCATTTGACTTTTCATCGTGATTTACTGCAAGGTTGTTGAATATGGCGTGCTACGCCCCTGGAAGTGATGTCACAGCCACGGCACCTATGTTTTTTAATCACATACTTGCTAATGATGAGCCCAGTGTTGTTATGTAGTCATGGAAGTTCATACACATGAAGATAAAAATGATAAACCTTCACTGTCCCACTTTACCTGTATTCACCCCATATTAATCACTGTTGTAGTTGAGGGTATACGTGGGTATACCCACCTCTTATTCTGGCTGTTAACAATATACCCACCTATCAGACATTTTTAAAGCCATTTAACATGACATTATAATCATAAGTTGCAACATTGTAACAGCACTGCATAGATGGTTTACAAACCACTGACTGTTAACAAATACTTAATATAGCATGTAAAATGTTCAAATGTGTGCAACAATAAACCATTCAAATTAATTACCATGTCATTGTTTGTTAACAATGAAATAACTATTGACTAAAGTTTAACTGTTAATTTACAAAGTATTATGATGGTTATTGTAAAGTGTTACCAGAATTATGTTAAGAGATATATTTTGTAAACCACATTGATTGTAATACATTAAACCCCTTCTGGATTTGATGTTTTTACTTTTCATATTCTGTATGTGTCAATAATAGCACAGGTTACAGTTTTAACAAACGAGGACAGGACTGATTAACTACTCTAGAAGACTCCTTGCAGACAAGAATGTAAAAACTAATTTACCTTTTCTGTTGTTGCTAATTTGAGCAGAGAATTGAAGGTAGATGGCAGAACAGATTATGGTAACACTATTATTATTATAATATATAAACATTATTATGATTCAGGAAAAGGTTTTTGGCCAAATCTGCAAAGCAATTTGCATTCCTTTACCGTGTATGATATAAAGCAGCATGCAATTTTCTCTGACAGCACCTAGTTTACCCTCTTAAAAAGTTGACGTTAACTTGATGGATTAAAAAAATGTGATAACATAATGTTTAGTGTGTTTTTTTTCTTTTTTAAACAAAAACAAAACTTGGACAACTTCAGCTAATGCTCTGTACAGGATAATATAGAGGTCTCTTTTAAGGAAAATGTCCTTTTCATTTTACTTATCATGTCCTGTTGCTCCTAAAGTCAGAGACCCATTTTAAAATTGCGTTCAGCAATACACCCTTTTAATTATGTAATTATTTTCCTCAAAAAAATTCAGATTTGAAGTAGACACTGATACCTTTTGTTCCTCAGAAGTTGAAACCATGTATTTTATTAAATGTCCATGTGTAAATTTGTTTTGGTCTGATATTCAGAATTGGCTGTCACTACAAAAAGGATAATACACCGTCATTTAGTAACATTAATATAATTTATTTTATGGACAACCTGGATGCAAACATGTCAGATCCTTTTAATCTTGTCATTATTTTGGGTAAATACCACATTCATATTTGTAAATGGAAAGAATGTACTTCCTCATTCACTGTGTTTTTAAAGAGCTATATTTTTTGTTTCCATTTTGTTTTTGTTACTAATTACTTTTATCTTTGAACTTTTATTCCCCGACTTACTCTGTACATTGTCCTTGTGAGAAATAAATAAAGAAAGACTATGGTTGCCTCATTTTGGGAGAAGAGCAGAGCTCGTGGAACTAACCTAACAAAGGACATGACCATTAATTAACTCCACAAGATGGCGGTAATCCAAACATAAGAACTACCAGCTGCCATGCAACCTCGAGGAAGAAGAAAAGAAACCGCGCCACATGATGACGTTATTCTAGAGCGCCGCAGAAGCTAGCTTCCAAGCTAGTAACGTTAGCTCACATTTTGAAAGGAGATTATTGACAACTTCACACCTCATGTCGGTGGATGTTTTACCTTGTTAAATGGTCCAGCAACCGTCCCGGTGCCGAGTAGTTGTTTGCTTCAGTCTCAACCGGCAGTCGTTATGGCAGAGGAGGAGGATTTATTACCAAACCTTGTGACAGAGGAGATGAGACACAGCAATGGCGACTTCGTACCGCCTGACGGTTTATGTTGGATGTCAGTGCTGTCCTGTCTGCTGCTGGCGTGCTCTTATGTTGGCAGTTTATATGTGTGGAGGAGTGACCTGCCCAGGTGAGCCACACAGAGCGGTGTGTGAGATACACTCTGTGAGCTCAGTATGGTTTTATTGCTTTCTGCTACGTGGTTCAGTTCACTTACTATGTTCATTCAGGCATGGATTGCCCTTCCATAAGGCTCAATGGACTTTAAAATTAAAGTCACAAGCACTACATGTTGAAGATATCAGTAGAGATTGCTGCATGTTGAGTAGCTGACTCTACAGTGCAGTGCTGGCTGTAAACTTTGAATAATGTATACTTTAGGGTTTTTTGGAAAGGTGATGATACACTGCAATGCTGGCGTAACAGTTTATGAATGTTATTAAATGGTTGAGTGATACCAATACTGTGGAACCTATCAAGGTTTTTGAAAAGCTGATGCTACACTGCAATGCTGGCTTAAAAGTGTAAGAAGGTGAAGTAGTAGTAACAGTTGGAAAAGTGCAAAAAGGTTTAATTAGTATGAATATCATTGAAAAGTTGAATAATACCAATGGGATATGGACAGCTAACTTCATAGACATTGAGCTGAGGCTCACCTTCCACGTTTAAGCTTTCTAGTTTCAAAACATAACTTGTCTTGCTTTTATATAAAGTTGTGTGAGAGAGATACAGCTTTTATTCCATGGGTATTCCAACTTTTTTTTAATGATATTCATCGTAATTGGACCCGTTTCCACTATTTCAACTATTCCTATTCCTTCACCTCATTCTTACACATATAAGCCAGCATTGCAGTGTAGCGTCATCTTTTCAAAAACCTTGTCCACAGTATGGTTATCATTCAACTTTTCAATGACATTCATACTAATTAAATGTATCTACACTTTTCCAACTATTTCTACTACTTCACCTGCTTCTTCCACATTTAAGCCAGCATTACAGTGTAGCATCAGCTTTTCAAAAACCTTAACATATTGCACAGTACTGGTATCATTCAACTTTTCAATAACAGTCATACTAATTAAGCCCATTCCTACCTTTCTTCTTCCACATTTAAGCCAGCATTGCAGTGTAGCGTCAGCTTTTCAAAAAACTCTAAATCATGCACATCATTTATACATTAATGGTATTGTTTCAGTGTTTAAAGCCAGCATTGCAGTGTAGCATCAGCTATTCAGCATGCAGCATTTACCCTCTAGTTGTAATTTATTTCCAGCAATCTATCAACATAATGCTGGTCAGTCACAGGCTCTTGTCATTGTAGATATCTAAAAGTAATACTTCATATGTGTTAATTAGCCTATCAGCTGTAAAGGGTGTAAATTGCAAGCAAATTGTAAGCAAGATGTACAGAGGTACAGTTAGAATGTCTACATTGTTTTTTACATCTTGAAAAATGAACCTTAATTTTTCTTTTATTTTATCATTAAAAATATTATTATAAATTAAGAATATTTAATATTGAAAATATTATTAATATAAAGATATATATTTTTTATGTCTGTGTTTTTTTTTATTTATTTATCTTTTATTGATTGTGACTGGGCGAACCTGAGCACCAAGAGAAAACCCAAACAGAAATTGTATTTAAGTATATATATATATATATATATTTTATGTATGTATGTGTGTGTTTGTATGTATTTGAAAGTTTTTTTTAATTGATTGTAACTGGTGAACCTGAGCACTGGGAGAAAACCCAAACAGTAATCAATTTAGAGTTTCCAATTAGCCTAAAGTGCATATTTTTGGATTGTGTGAGGAAACCTGAGTACCAGGAGAAAACCCACGCAGACACAGGGAGAATATACAAACTCCTTACAGCAGGACAGGTAGAGGTGTTGCTGTGAGGCTGCAGTGCTAATCACTGAGCCACTGTGCCACCCTCAATTTAACAAGGTGAGAGGGTGGACACAGTCAGGGGGAGAGGGAGTAACAACAACCACCAGCCTCCTCCTTTACCACCATTTTAAGGATGTCACACATCTTTTTCCTGTGCATCCAGCTGAAAAAAACCCTTCTTTTTGGTCCCAGTTCTTTCTTTTACGTTCTTTCCATCTTGCCCTTCTCTGCCTTCTCTTTCTTCGCATGCATTTTGCTTTCATCTTCAGCAGCATTGCCTCTCTATCCTCATTGCAAAGCAGACCTCTCCTCTTCTTTTTAATTGTCAAACAGAGCTCTTTCAGCTTTGCCTTCTCTTCCCCAAGCTGTTTAACTTTCACCTCCATATGTTTTTCTTTTGTTTTCCAGTCCTGATCTTTCTGTGCCACATCTTTTTTTTAACTTTTCCTCCAGTTCTTTCTGCTCATTCTCCATCTGCTGCATTTTAATCTTCCATCTCTCTTCTGTTTTTGGCGAGCTCCTTCCTGGACCTCTCCTCCAGATCGCTGTATTTCTTCTGCCATGCGTTCTCACACTGGCAGAATCCAGCTTCTTTCTCTAATAGCTCTGTGACTTTTTCTGTCTCTTCACCCAGCTGTCTTGCCATGGATGCTAACTACTGCAGGTTCAGGCCCCCCGACAGTTTCCCCATGCTCTGTCTGTAATTTCAGACTGTTTTTGAGTTGGAAGATTTGTATCCCCTGCTGTTTGATGCTCTGGTAGTTATATTGGTTTCTGGCGGTCAACTCCCTCTCCCATGAAATGAGAACCTCCTTCAGCCACTTTCTTTCCTCTTGGTCTTTGTAACCCTGCTGGCGAATCTTCTCTTTCTCAGCCTATAATTTAGAATTTGCTGCAACAAGCTGTCCATCTGCTCCTTCAGGTGATGTATCTCCTGTTGAGCATTATTAAGGGCATTTTGAAGGGCATTTTGACCAACCCTCTTTTTTGTGTTATTTCTTCTGTCCATGGCACTGTTGTTAGTGGACTGTACTTGTGCGTGGAAGAGATAAATTGTCTGTGTCAGAAAGTGGCGGTCTGTAAAAAACTTGGACTCTTGGGTCTGTGAGCAATTTACAACCCTTGTTCCTATGAGCTGATGTCATTCTTTTTTGTGTGTATGAGAATTTTTTTTTTCCTTTTTTTATTTTTTTTTTTATAGAAAATGTACAGAACATGTATGGCAACCTTTATTAATGTTTATTGAGTACAGGGATGTACAAAGAAATTTCCAAAGCAAACAACAGTGTAATAAATAAATGTCAACATTACAAAACAAGATTAAAAATTGATTACAGAGGAAGTGCCTCTAACATTAAGTACTGAATAAAAATATAATATTAAACAAAAAAGGGGAAAATTGTATAATAATAATATTAATAATAATAATAATAGCAATAATAATAATAATAATAATGATAATGAAACAAATAGCTTAACGCAATCTATATTTATTTTAGTTATCTGATATAGTACGAAAATGTTATCACTTTTGTGCTTGTATTCCTTTAATCAGTTTTAAAGATTGCATTTCTAAATTCAAAAATAGAATTACATTACAATGGAGTTTTTTATTTTTTATTTTTTCAAGAACATACCAAATATTATAATGTTTCTAGAGACAGAAGCTAGAAATGATGAGATTTTTATGTTTTATCCATTTGTGAATGTCAAGCCAAAATGTATACTTGCACTACTGTATGTGGGGAAAAATATATGGTCTGTGGTTTCAGTGTCATTTTCACACAATGTGCTTGATAACAATATTCTCTCACTGAGCCACTTGTCAGCAACCGCTTTTTCTAAGACGCCTAAAAGCTTCCAAATCCACAAGTGGGGTATTTACTGATGTATTTTGTGTCATAGAACAAAACACAACAGTCTTTTAAATGTCTTCTGTGTAGGATTTATGGGGTACATTGGCAGAAATGGAATATAATATGATAAGTATGTTTTCTTTAGTGTGTAATCACCTGAAAACAAGAGTTATGATTTCGTTACCTTAGAATCTGCCATGTTGCACCGCTATGTTTCTACAGTAGCCCAGATCGGACAAACCAAACACTGGCCCCACACAGAGACAGTCGTGTTTTTGCACATTACACCTACCCTATAGTTACCAATTTGTCATCAATCAGATTAACAAAAAACAATTTGGCTGGTAACCAACAGTTATTTTGAGTATGAATTAATCAGATGATTATTTTTAGGATTATTCTTTTATTCTTTCTTTAATCTTCTAAAAGATTAATCCAAGAACCAAAGTGTGAAAAACAACAATCCAGCGCTTTACGGGGGGCTATATGGCAGACTGTTTTCGGTTGGGAGCAGTTACCAGGCAACCAGCAGAGACTCCAGGAAGTTACAGGTCCTTGCCAAAAAGTAGTCAGTATTGAAGCACAGGGTGGATGGGATGTAGCTATGGCAAAATGACAGAACATGCCTCAAAGATAAGATAAGCAAGAAGTCAAATGAATTAAAACGATGCAGTTTTTGAATGGGATTTGGTTTAACATTCTGCACATGAACCAAAGCATGTTGGAGCTGGTAGTATTTGACTGCTGTAAGTGGTCTCTCTGCTCAGCTGGCTGTGTTGCGTCTGCAGTCCTCTGTTCAGGTGATGATGATGTGATGTGTGCTTATTTTGTCAGGGATCACCCCGCTGTGATAAAGAGACGCTTCACCAGTGTCCTCATCGTGTCGGGCCTGTCGCCTCTCTTTGTGTGGGCATGGAGAGAATTCACAGGTGTCAGGGTGAGTCCATGTCTCAGAAAGCACGACCCATAACACCTGAAGATCCCATTTAGAAGTTTGGCTGTACTTTGTGCTGTTGTGTCATGTTTCTGTCTGATACATAAGCAGTTTGTGTGTGTGTGTGTGTGTGTGTGTGTGTGTGTGTGTGTGTGTGTGTGTGTGTGTGTGTCAGACTGGCCCATCGTTACTGGCTCTCATGGGGATCCGGTTTGAAGGTCTCATTCCTGCCATAGTACTTCCTCTGATGCTCACCATGGTAAGAAACTCTCCTTATTAACGGGCAAAGCTTTTCATCCTGTGATACCAAGATATCGTGTGAGGTGAAAGACACAGGTGCAGACAAGTGTTCAGAAAACAACAGGAAGTCAGTTATTGCAATTTGGCTGATTCAATTAGCTTGTCAACACGCTTAGCAGCACACAGGTCAGGTTGTGACACACAGGTCACGGAGGCAATTAAGGTACTTTAAAAACCCCTCTATGATATAGTTTTACTGGTCCCAATTTCCAAAAATATAAACTGATTGAAGCCCACAGCTTAGTTACTCCAGACTACACAAAATATTTTAAACAATGAAGTAACTTAATATAAATTGGATACGTGTACAGATGGTAAGTAACACTTTGTTATTGTATGGCACAGGGATATGCATTTAACATCTCTGATATTGAAAGTAGAATGATGGTGCCAGAGTTGAGTCTGATGACGTGGTGCCATTGTTGCATTCTTCAGAAACTCCTTATTATTGTTATGAATATTATTCCCAACTACACAGGACATGACATCACAGGATTCAATTTAAAGGTAAAGGGCAGAGAGAATACTGAGTTATTTTACTCAAGTAAAAGTCAGATGAAAATCTACATGGATAAAAGTAAGAAGTAGTACAATATATGTACCAACATGAGGATGTCTGAGCTGGCAGTTAGTAGCTAATAATGCTAACAGCATGAACAACAGTGCTGACAGAGCTAACATAGCTAACTGCTATAGGAGGGCAGTGCAGAGCGGCGATTAGCTAGCCAGTGGGATACACAAACCAGGACTCACATGCATGCGCTGCCAGACTGTTTACCACAAAAAAGAACAAAGAAGCTCACATTACAACACAATATCTTTCAATAGCAAATCGTGGTGTACTGCTATATTAATGCTCTGAATATAGCCTTTAAACTGAAGAACGACCACAGGCCATAAAATAAAGTGCATCAACATATCAGTCTACTGAATATATTTAGTACTGTACAATAGTGAACACACAGTGACTGGAAAATAAAGGGAATGGATGACCTCCCTGGATAAGTTGTCATTTTTGGACTTTCAAGTTAAAGTCGTCCTTCAAATGCAGTTATAAATGCACATCATGCACATTTGATGGTGATTAACTTGATTGTAGAATGTTGCTGTTGCTTCATTGCTGAGAAGTGCTCTGCTGTGCAGTAAGAAATACAAATACATACATACTTCCAGCAAAGTTTAATGAGCAGTTTTGACAACGAGGGTACCTAGGTGGGTGACAATAAAGACTAGAAATGGCTCTTTGTAGCTCATATGTGGTGAGTTGCCTGTGACTGGTTGACACAATATTAAGAATTACTTGAATATGTGATACATGTATTTCATTGCTTTTATATGGAAAATGATCAGATATGATAATAAGCAGCTTCTTTTCATGAGTAGTGAAGCCCTGCTAGTCAAATCCAACCTCGTGCCTGTCTTGTGTGTGGTCCTGTGCTGCAGGTCCTATTTCTGGGCCCCCTCATGCAGTTGGCTATGGACTGCCCCTGGAGCTTCATGGATGGGATCCGGGTGGCTTTAGGTGAGACAGCTAACATGCTGGATACTGCCCTCTTTTTTTTTTTTTTTTTCTTTCTTTCTTTTCTGTCAGTGAACTGTAACAAAGTGGTAACAGAGGAAATAACCTCCTCTTCTGTCTCTGTCTTCCTGCAGACCCCTGGTTCTGGTCATTGTGTTTCAGTGACATGCGCTGGTTGAGGAATCAGGTGGTGGCACCGCTCACAGAGGAGCTGGTGTTCAGGGCCTGCATGCTGCCCATGTTGGTGCCCTGTGCTGGTCCCTTCACTGCCATCTTTACCTGCCCGCTCTTCTTTGGAGTGGGTGAGTTCTGTCACTGGCACATTATTACTGAAGCTATCCATCTTTAAATACTAGGAGTATATTCATAATGTTACTTTGTCCTTCGGTGAATGGCTACTAGCATAATAAACATCTATTTTATTTGATTAAAAGCAAGGGCCATACCAGTGTTTGCAAGTTTCAGCAGTTTAACTGTTAGCTGTTTATTTTTATGCCTCTGCACTGGCGATAGCCGTGGCCAGATTATGTTCTCAGGTTGTTCATCTGTCCCATCCTTGTGAACACAGCATTTCTGTGGAGCGAAGCCACAGAAAAAAGACGTAGCTAACATATAGAGTGCCGAAGCCACGCCCCTTCCGGTACAGCTCATGGGACCTTAGATCGGAAAAAATATGAATGGGCAGTGAATGGGGAGAACAATATTATCTTTTGTTCCCGTTTGAGTTACGACATGAAATCTAAATATGTCGTTAATGCATTTAAAACATAAATTTTAAGGTCAAGAAAGTCATACTTTGTGGTAAAACTGTTGAGATATAAGCTTTTTAATTAGAAAGACTCAAGAGTACACAGGAGGAGGTCGCGTATGTGATGTCATAGCTTTTGCTCGCTTCCTGCAGCTTGGCCTCCCCGCTGAAATTCCACTGTTTTATGATTAATCGATTTATCATTGAAGATGTCTGTGTGTTTTGTGCCAGGTTGCAGTCACTCCAAGCTGCAGGAAGCGAGCGAAAGCTATGACGTCACATACACGACTGCCTCCTGTGTAGTTTTTCTAATTACGGTTTTTTCAAAAGCCTATATCTCAGCATGTTTACAACAAAGTATGACTTTGTTGACCTTAAAATTTATGTTTTAAATTCATTAACAACATATTTGGATTTCATGTCGCAACTCAAACGGGACCAAAAGATAATATTTCTCTCCCCATTCACTGCCATTCATATTTTTTCCGATCTAAGGCCCCATGAGCTTCACCGGAAGGGGCGTGGCTTCAGCACTCTATGCGCGTGGGCATTTCATGAGGGAAGTTGTCAGTCTTGTCCAATGGCGGATTGGCCATCGGGACGTTCGGGACGAATCCCGATGGGCGGTCACCAAGTGGGCCGGTGGGGCTGGCCCGCTGAGACTAACTCAAGCTAGTTGCTAGCTGTCAGTACTGTAATGCGCGTCACTCCCATGTTGTTTGTTTGCTGTGAGATGTTCAGAGGGAATGTAGGTCAATCTTATGTTTTGATGCTTGAAGGAGGGGATAAGAGTGGCCTCCTCCAATACAAAAGAGGCTCTCGTTTTTCTTGAATCTGATTGGCTCAGCTGTAGTCATCAGTCATTACTCATGGCAGACCAGGCTAGTTTGACTGTAGACAGAAAACATGGATAAAGTCGGTAAAACAAGAAAGGGTGGCGCGGAAAAAACTCAAATAAAAAAACTTCTGTACAAGAAGAGGCAGCAAAGTGCTCCAAAATAACCGACCTGTTTTGGCCGCGACGTTGGTTGACAGGCTGAGGCTGCTGGTGTTGCTAACGATGGAGATGGAGCTGGAGCTGGAGCCGACAGTTCCATTATAGCAGGTGTATTAACGTTAGCTAACGTTCGTGAGTGTGTAATGTGCAAGGGTGGCTTTGGCAAATTGCATATTTCTTCTAGGTGTCCGTTTCAAGAGGCCAACTAGGTACTACTAGGTATTGTAAGTCATTATAATTTAAACCTGTACTAAAAGAAAATATGTGCTTGCTTTTTTCCTGTGGATGCATGTAATTAACGTTAAGTGGTGCTCCCTGTCCCAAGGACAATGAAGCTGAGGGACAGACTAACCCCAGTTGTGATGAGGAGGATGAGACCAGAAATATGACAGGTGCAATGTGAAGGCAGAACTTACTATGCATTACATTTTAGACAGAGGAAAACCTTTTTAGTAGTATTAAGTGGGATTTTTTTGTTGTAGTAATAAGTTGACTAAAAGTTGACTATAGGGCCTATTGCCCAATTTATACCTCCTTAGTTCATGGCTGTGAGCCATGGAGATATAAACTGGGGTTATGTAATACAAGAGCAGGGCTGGGCAGGGCAGGGCAGACAATTATATTGTGCATAAAATTAGATGCATTAGGATAGAGTCATATGCTTGTATTTTAAGTTAAATAATAAGCACATAGCCATTTGTTGCATTATTTTATAGTCTGGAATTAAACAATAACTGCTGATTTTCTTATGCAGTTGATTCTGAGGACAGCGTTTGTGTAGTGTGTACAAGCATATAGAGGATTATAGGTAGAAACCTGTGGGCCGGTGTCCGGGGCTTTAATTTGTGTCTCAGTCTGCTCCTGGTCTCGTCTCTTATACAACATATGTGAACAAGTAAAGATACTTTATTTGCAATTAATTATACATTCATACTTTTGTTGTTGTGCAATCTTATAATTCTGCATGTGACCACCACTAGAGTAAATCTAAAAGAAATCAGATATGAGCATTTGGAAGCTCATTTTTCCACCGGAAAAAAAACAACAAAACAATCGAGGAGCGTAACCCCGGGACCCCCTAGCAGGTGCCGGGTCTCATATCCTTCTCACCTTTTTCACCCCTGACCCATTTTCATGCCTGTTGGTTACACTCATCTTGATACTGTGTTAATTATATTGCTCTTCTGTGCTTCTGGAGGAAAATTTGTGTGAAGCATCCATGTTTTCACAGACATGGATGTAAACTGTAAGATTAACTTCACTGGTGTTAACCGCCATTCCAAGACTCCATTCATTTTCATATGTCCACTACATGGCCAAAAGTACAAAGACAGGAGAAAGCTTTCTTAAATAAATTGTATGCTGGAGCATTAAGATTTCTATTCACTGTAACTAAGGAACCCAAATAAAAAAAAAACAGACCCAGACCAACACACACAAAAACACTGAACATCCATGTCCACATACTTTTGGTAATATAGCTAGTGTCTTTGCATGGTAAAATTAAACTTTTTTTAAAAAAAATTTTGAACAATTATTTTTAAACAGAAAATATAAAACTATATACTATAACAGCATGGTGCATGGTGTTACATTAGCAGTGGTACAGAAAGTTTAAGTGACTACTACTAACAGAAATATGCTCCACGTGTTGATAATCATGATATATTATGCATGGTTGGGGACAGAAAGTAAACAGGAGGAATCAATGACGTCGACTACACTGATGAATAGCCCCCCCCCTATCTATTTTGTTTTTACATTTAGTTTTGAATCCATGTAGCAGTCGTAATAAAAATAATAATAATAATAATAATAATAATAATAATAGACTTTTTTTGTACAGCACATTTCAAAACACAGTTACAAAGTGTTTCAAGGACATGACATGAGAAAAGGGCATATAAGGACATGAGATTCATGGTTGATGTAATGTGTCTCCTCCAGCTCATTTCCACCATGTGATTGAGCTGCTGAGGTTCAGACAGGGAACGCTGTCAGGGATCTTCCTCTCTGCAGGTAAGAACTGATGCGTTCAATCATGTGTCATCTGTACTGTGCATTCATTGTGACTGTATGACGCTGTTAGTCGGAGACACAGAAGTATGAAGAAGCTGATGATGACTCCTGTTTTTCTGGTCTACAACAGTGTTCCAGTTCTCTTACACAGCAGTGTTTGGGGCTTACACTGCCTTCATCTTCATCAGGACAGGTGAGGAGCATTGCATTTACACCTTACCTTTAAAGCTAAAGACACAGGTGCAGTCAAGGCAAGCGCTGGGGTTTAGTGTTGCTGGAGCCCACCAGAATGCTTTTCCTTTTCTCCAAGGGAGGATTAGAATATATGCAGTTCACATAATCCAGTCTAAATTAATATATATTTTTAAATGTTTGAAGATCCACTCATTACTAAAAGTGTATGTCATCCAAGAGAGACAATTAAAAACTGACAGAACAGTCAAAGATGTCCTATTAAAATAGGGTGTTCTGACGGATTTGCATCGTCAACTCATGTGTTGAGTAATATTACAAGTAAACATTCCACATTAAGAGTTGCTAGCAGCTGACCTAGTTAATTGAATTGTTTTTTTCTCAGTCTACACCTCTGCTGCCAGAGGCAACAAATCATTGTTTCATTTTCTAGTTATAATTTAGTTTGCTAATGTATGTAAGACTTGCCACGGTATGAACAGTGGTCATATAAGCTTCAAAACCAGCCACAACATTGTCCTGAGCAAGACTGACCGTCCACTATTGACCAGTCAACAGACTGCAGTGTGTCTAGCTCCACCTTTTAGTACCAGATCTGTGTGCTAGGTACCCCAACAGAGGGGTGACAAAAAATGGGGGCGGTAAGGAATGGTTCTATTGGTACCATCCGCAACTTTTCACAGTGGAAACAATTAAAATGTGTTCCGAACTGAACTGAACTGTACCGGACTGCTTGGTTGAAACAGGGCTTCTGTGACTCGGCTCTTTTACTACTCCTGTTGCTTGCTCAACAACAGGACAACAATGCCCCCTAATTCTGTGTTTGTATGTGTTATATTACAGAACGGCAAAGCTTGATAGGCTTTAGAGAGCCTGTCTTGTCACATCACCCCAAAAACACACGAACTTTCTATTAAACAAATACAACGTGTGCATTTTCCCCCGCCCACCTCTACTAAAATTTGATGTCCTTCATGCTGCCGTACTCAGCTCATTGCCTGTCAGACACTTTTTGCTCCGTTGGTCTGTCCATAAATAAACATAATATTATCTTAATCATGTTGTCATTTTGCTGATTACTGATGCAATACAGGTTAGAGTTAACACTGTGCATCAAAAGTTGCTGAACACATCATTAACAGGGCATTTAATAACAGTCATTAAAGAACCTAGAGAATAGATAATGCCAGCTCGTTCAACAAACTGGACTGACAAAAACCGGAAATCCACCCAACTTAACTCCAGTGTTGATGTGTGTTGCAGGTCACCTGATGGGTCCAGTGCTCTGCCACTCCTTCTGTAACTACATGGGTTTTCCCGCTATCAGCACAGCGATGGAGCACCCCCACCGCCTCACCGTCCTCTCCTCCTACCTGATGGGGGTCCTCCTCTTCCTCCTCTTCCTCTTCCCCTTCACTGACCCCTCCTACTACGGTCTCCCTACACCGGTGTGCACCCTCACCTCCTCCCCCAGCTCCCTCTGCCTCTCCTGATCCCTGTCCCCTGTCCCCACTCACATCTCTGCTGCTGTCACATCACCTTCCACTGATGAAGCAGTCAAGGGCGTATTTTTGCCAAGTTAGGGTTCAGGTAAGGTCCAGTTTGGACCTACAGCGTTAACAGCCATGTGGTCTATGTTGCCATGGAGAGGTGGGGAAATCTGTAGCCATTTTCTATGGTCTATGGACCCTGGATATGTCAATGCATTTACATGACATATTTCAGTTAATCAGCTGAAGTACAGCTGACTCAGTTTGGGCAGGTGGGGGGTTCGTAATGGGAATGAAGTATGACTGTCTGGTTGAAGGACAGTCTTTGTAATCTTTGGCCTTAGCTGCCATGCTGATACTGATTTTAGTGTAGTTACAACACTGAAGGACAGTTCCTCCTCAGACCCTCTCATGCTGACAGATCTCATCAATTTGTGATGAAGCATCATAATGTACCTTTTTGGTGTACTCATATTCCACTGCTGCCTCTTCTTTAAAGGATAATTCTGGTCAATACAACTTTGGTCTTATTTTAGTAATTTTGGCAGCCATTAATGTGAGTTATATGAGAAAGTTACTGGAAAGATTTGGAAACTAAGACATCACAAAAAAGTCCAGTCAGACAAGTGGAAATGAAATCCCAGGGCAACAGTAAAATTATTGCAAAGTGTCTGTTTGCACTGTGGTGAGAATAGTCACACTGCAGCTATTTAGCTGTTTAAACCCATTCCTCTGCTGCGTTATTATGGACCCCACTGTGTGCTGTGATAGACTAGTACTTGTGACCAGGGTTGGAATTTAACCTTTTTGTCCGCCTGCCACTGAGGCTGGTGGATTCTAAATCTACCAGTCAGTCAGTAGAGAGATCTTTTTTGGGCATATTCTACCAGCATTTGGGTGGTGGCCGGTGCTAATTTCCAACCCTGCAAGTGACACGTTGAGGTTGAAGGTGGTAAGGGTAAGAGCAAAGAGTTCATGGTAAGGCAAGTACTAGCCAATTTCGGGTATTCTCTGAGATTAAAGTAGTAAAAAACTGGTAAAGCACAGGACTTTCACACAGGAGACGGTTTGAGTCCCGAGTGAGTCACTGGGGGCTTATTATTTTTAGAATAAGTTGACATATTATTGTCAATTCTTAGGATGTATTAAGCTGCTACATGTACATAACCTTTAGCAGAATAGCTGAATAGACCTGTTTTGCAAGGACACCCAGGAATATACACCTGGACATGAAGAGCTACAAAGGCTATTTACACACAGATGTTAACAGCTACATTGGCTATTTATCCCCAAATGCTATTAGCTACATATGTAGGTAAGTAGCTACAGCTAGTGTAACTACTTAAACCCGAGTGTGAAAAGTTACATTGGCTGTTTACACCCTAATGTCAATAGTAGTGATGGTCAGGACACCTGGGTGCAAATAGCATCTGCCAAATTATTACCCATTTGTGAAGATCAGCCCACTTCCTGGTTCGACTTTAAAAAACTGTACTTGTTGTAGTTGTATTGCATTAGCGCTGCAGCTGTTTAGTGTTTTCAAATTGTTATGGACTCCGTCGCACTCGCTTTCAGCTTGACTTCCAATAATGTGGTTAAGATAATCTTGATAAACTGTGTCGCCCCTCTTAACCAATAGAAATGATGGCCTCTGAAAATAAGACCTGAGTTCTGCTAAGCGACAGGTCTCATCCAAGTATAGAGTTTTCGGTCAAAAAATGAAAAAAAAAATGCTTTAGGTCTCAGGTCAGGTTCGGATTTTACATTTGGCTGAACTAGTTGGGTTCAGTTGAATCTAATAGAAGCAGGTACTGTATAGGCCTGATTTGGGTTGTTGTTTTAGTAAACCAGAATTAGCCTTTAACACCTTTGAGCACCTCCTGAGTGACGCATGGGTTATGGAGGAACAGTCTTTCCAGTGAACACAGCGAGTCACAACCCTTACACAGAACTCAACATCTTTAATGGCTGCACTGCATTCTGGTCTATAAATGTTCATAGAGATGTTGGCATCTTTGCCTCTCCTGGTTGGGAGGTTTTCTTGATATGACTGTTCAATGACAAATGACCCTGCTGTAGCTGTACCAGAGTTAAGGACTGTTGGGTGACACCTTGGTGTGATGTAGGAATAGGAAATATACACCAGGAATTCAATCTGCATCACCTACAGTTGTTTTAATGTTGTGGTTTCGTTTTTAAACAGTGACATTTCATCTGGATTTCTTCTATGTTTGAAATCAGACACGATGACTCTGCTGTTGCAGAGAAGCATTTTGCTGGAAGCGCTCAGTGTTTTGTACGATATATTAATGGTTATTTATATACCTCTGCATGTTTCAGTGCTGGTAGTTGTTGTTTTGTTGGTGAAAGTGGGTGATGGGATAGGGGTTTTTTTTGGGGGGGGGGGGCTACTCTTCATAATGGCTGAAACATCCTCTGTGTAAGTGCACAAACACAAATGACAAACTGGTTGTACGTACTCATAGGAGAAAGGTCTAATGTCCTCAGGGAGGTGAAACGTGACTGGGTGATACTGGGACTCAGGCTGGGCTGCCATGATAATTGTGGAAAAAAATAGAACATTGCACATTTGGTTTGGTTTATTTAAAACGTTCACACCTGTTTGGTTTAAGCAAACCCTGGTGTGTGTTAACCTGTTCAGTATGGTTTTTTTGAGCTGATGAGAAGGCTGTCAGTCAGACTGTGGTGTGGTTAAACAACTGGATTGAGACTGCTTGAAATGAATACTCTTTTCTCTAATTAATCACATAGTCAAAAGCAGTTAAAGGGTAACTTTTGGTATTTTTTAACCTGGATTCTATATCCCATGTTTTTGTGTGTAAATGACTAATGGGAACAACAACAACTTTTGATATAGGTCCAGCATTAAGCACTGCCAGCAGTGGCGAAACAGGCTGCAATATAATTCTTGGGGGCAACTAAGCATGAGTATTTGTCTTTGCCACTGACAGGCTCAGATTGTTATGCTGAATGTCTGACAACATTATTGAAAAAGACCCCTACAGAGACAAACCTTTTGTTGAAGAGTAATATCTTTTTTGTGTGACCAGAAACAGCCCCGAAATTTGCCAACATCAAATCCACCAGATTCCATTTATATAAACAGTATTTTATCATTGTTAAACACACTTCAAAGTTGATAGAAACAAAATAAAACCCACAAAACCCGTCTTTCATCTACCCACTGTTCCAACAATCACCAACTCAAGTTCGGTTAAAATAAATTCTTAATTCACTCAGTTAGATGTGAAAATATGCTGGCTCTATACACGCTGAAATGACTGTTTATTTAAATGGAGTCAAGTGGATTTGGTGAAGAGGATTTCAGGGCTGTCTCTGGTTAAACAAAAAGATCATACTCCTTAACAAAAAGGTCTGTTTCTATGGTAATCCTTTCAATAATGTTGCAGAAAGGATAGAATAGCAATCTGAAGCTGCCAGTGATATAAACAAGCACTTTATATGGATGTAAATTGATGGTGCTCAGTTGCCTGCAGGGGTACATTGCAGCCTGTTTCACCACTGCTGGCTGCAGTGCTCTCACTCAGTACTGGACTAATTTGAAAAGTTGTTGTTTCTATTAGTCACGTAGACACAAACACGTAAAAATAAGGTTGGGGTTGGAAAATACTAAATTTAGCCTTTGAATTTCAGTGAGTTGTGCTTGTATCATCCATGTACTTTAGCGGTTTATGAAGTCCATTACGAAGTGTGTGACAAGTGTTTTTTTTTGTTTGTTTTTTCTAGCCTGAAGCGTCCGCATTTGTGTCCTTACACAGAGTATGTTTTTGGTCTTAAAGCTGGAGATTATTATTAGTTGTCTTTTTTCCAAGGATCTTTACTTTGAGTTCCTAAAATGGCCTGTAAGCCTTTTTATCATATGCTGATTGCTAATTGTTTTTCCATTTTGAGCATCTTGCCCACAGGAGCTTACAGTCTATAAACCAGTCACTATTCAGATTTGGTCCTTTGATTTTTTTAGGCTGTCTCTCACCCAGTATGTCTGTAGATGCAATAGGTGTGATAATCCCTACTGCTCCCATTCTCTCTTGCTTCACTCATATATTGCCTTTAATTGAAGTGAGCCTAAGACTCTCACACTCAGGTGTCATTTAATAGAGGCAAGAATGCTCCAAACACTGCACTGCATGCTGCTACCACTATATTTATAATGCAGATCCAGAAAAGGTCAGTGTGCACATGACCTACCTTATCAAGGGAAACTTAATTATTTGTGTTAATAGTTTTGGCCATCATTCCCATCAGTTCTGATGACATTTAATCACTAACACAGGTAGCTACAGAGTTCAAATGGAGTCGCAAATGGTTGTTACACAAGCAGTCAGAAAGGTTATAAGTTAATTCAACTGTTTGTTTACCCCATTTTGCCTTAAAGGGACAATCAAACCAAATCAAAAATATATATTTTGTCCTCTAACCTGTAGAGCTATTTATTGGTCTAGATTGTTTTGTTGTGAGCTACCAAGTGTTGGAGATATCGGCACTCGGTTTGTGGTGCTTAAAGCACAAAAAAGAATCCATTTGAAAAATTCATCAGTAATGTCTCTTTGCAGAGATCATGACCCAGTTACTCAAAATAACCCACGGACCTTGTTGTAAGCAGTTTAATGTAGGAACTATTAAGTGTCTATCAAAATACACTTGGCAACTATATCACCATGCAGAAGGAAGCGTACATCTACTGCTAGCTTCCCTAGCACCATTGAGCTAGCTAATGTTTCAGCTCAGCTGAGGAGGACGCCATTAATGTTTACATCTCCTGATGTTATGAGCACAAGCCTCTCATCCATGAGTAGATGCACACTTCCTTCTGCACTTCCTTGAGTAACCTGGTCATGATTTCTTGAAAGAGACATTGCTATTGAGGTTTTTTTTTTTTTTTGTGCCGTAAGCATCCCAAGCCATCTTGGCCATCTAGTTCCATTATATTTGAGAGCAGGCAGACATCTTTATGGCTGATATCGCCAACAGTCGACTGCTCACACCAACACTATGTACCCTGACAAAGAGTGCTACAGGTAAGAGGAAGAATATGTATGTTTGATTTGGGGGTTGAACTGTCCCTTTAAGGGACACTTGGAATGTTTGATCTCTGATCTCAAACTGGATTTGAAGCCTGTTTGACAAAGCAACCAAACCATATAACTACTACCTCTGGGTCAATCTTGACATGCCATTGGGTCCAAAAGACTTTCCCATAGACTTACATTGGGAAGGAAATGTCTGTAAATCAGTGGATACATTTGTTTTTTTAGCTTCTGTGAAATGACTTGGTGCACTCTTGGGATATGGTCCATTCAGTTTTCTAACATTTCAAAAGTCTAGAAGAGCTGCAACGCTACATCATTTTATCCCCAGTCACGTTAACAGAAGGCTAAACCGAAAGTAGCTGGCTTGATAGTTAAACTGAAAGAAGCTGGCTCAGCTGACAAAGTCTCTAGTGCATTTGCTGTATGGTGCCTAATGATGCAAACAATCCAGGCCATCTGAGTAACTCTGGTGGCTCATGCTAACACCGCAATTTAGGAAATGTGTCACTAGTAAAACAGATGTCGGGGCATATACAAATCAAATGCTTGTGTTAGAGTCCAAATTAGCCCCCTGAATTAATAGCTAATGCAAATGAGCTAGTCCGTAGTGTCCGAGGTTAACTCAGACCAGGCCCTCAGGAAGTGCTCTGGGCTTTGAAGCCAATTTTCATAATTACCACACAGTGAAATTACAACTTCGGAGTCTGTCACTTGATGACCCTGGAAAAATACTTTTCCCATAGACTTACACAGTAAAGGTCAGTGGATACAATTTTTTAAGCCTCACAACCCCCATGAAATGACTTGTCTTACTATCAGAATTTAATGCATTTGGTCCAGTAACATTTGGAAAGTCTGGAGGAGCCACATGATGAAATCATTTTATCCCAATTCAAGTTAGTGGAGCACTAAACTCGAAGTAGCATGCTCAGCCAGTAGTCTCTAGTGCACTTGACATGGTAATTTTGGTAAAGTTGAACTATCTTGGCTACATGCTCCACTAAGCAACTTTCAGAGGAATGTACAAGGCCCCACCTCCAATGCTTTGTCCAGTTCTCTTGACACATCCATGGTGCACATGTATTGCAGAGGGGATTCACATTGGGTCCAAGCTATTCCACTGATTGACAGTTGGCTGCAGTGAGAAACACAGCAATACACCAACAAAGGCAGGGAGGAAGAAGATTGCTAGCTTGTGAACACAGACAGACAATACATGAGGTAAAACATAAAACAGAAATGCATCCAACACTTTGTTAGGCCCCACGAATACACACAGTGTGTTTTGTAGAGGACTGAATGTAAATCTGATATTTGTGTGTTTACAGGGAAACTCCAGGGCACCTTTAAGTGTAGAGCAACAATTGCCTAGTGTCCTGATTTTTAAGTGGTTGCTCTCACCAGACCTTAGGAATAATTTGTCTTAAATGCCATCAGACACTGTTAGAAATAATGGCCAAAACTTTATGAAGTCAGAGTTGTGTGTACTAGACTTCTGCGCAATCTTGTCATATTCTGGTTCTCCAGAGGCGACATCAGCACGCATCACTGGCTTTATTTCTTTAAAAATGTTATTTAATTTGACCTCATAGAGTGATTGGTACAACCAGCCAGTGTCCTTGCTGTAATAACAGCCAATGTGTAAAACTAGAAGATGACTCGTTTAACCTCTCACTGCCAGGGGCGTAGCAGCAAATTCTGGGCCTTACGCTTAAGCAGTCATGGTGGGCCCATCTCTCTCACGCACATTTTGAATTTTTTTTTCAAAGTCAGTTTGTATTCTTTCCCTTTACTTTCCTTCATGGGGATTTCCTGTTGTTGGGGAAATATATGAGCAGCATATCAATCACCTACTCAGCAGTAGCTCAGTTTAGAGACGAATCCTAGTGCAGGGCCGGACTAAACCACTTGGCGCCTTTAAATCAGTCCTTCAACTGATTTATTCAGCCAATTTAATCTAGTTATGTCACTAATTATTTTTGAAAATTGCAAACAAAACCAGACTTTTCATTCCAGGCCCTCCTTCCTTTGGGGCCCTGGGTATTCAGTTCCATTTTTCCCCCCACAACAATGCCCCTGCTCACCCCACTGTTGTAGGTGATTTGTAACTCACAAGTGGTGATATCTGAGGTGCTTCTGAGAGTGACTGAACTCAAAATGGCAAAAACACTCTAAGCTATATTTATACTGTGAAGAAGAAGAGGTGGGCTGTTTGGGTCTTCAGCAATAAATCCTGTATGTGGGAACGTTTTTGGATCCATTTTATGTGATAGAGCATGTGAAGCAGAAGATGAAACATGTCTGTTTATGTATGCTAACCACTGGTGGTAGTGAAGTTGGTAGGTTGTAGCTCACCTACGTGAAGCTGCCAGCAGAGGGAGTCAGAGCACTTTGTCAGAGGCAGAGCTACTGTGAACTCACTGAGGGCGACTCTCCATTCTGTTTATCAGCCTGTCTGACATCCATTATCCGTCACTGGAAAACCAATTCGCTCTAACTTATTTTAACTTTAGCTTCAACACAATTACGCCCCAATAGAGGAGACTGATGCAGAGAAGAGGGACCCTGTGGTGAGACTTTCACTGATGCTGGATCCCTGTTAGAAAGTTTGTTCTGCCACATTTTGTGTTTCATACCAATAGATTTGTTGTCGTATACCACATCCATACTCTACAAATAAGCTGTACAATAGTCAGTAACATTTTGCCCCAAGGTTGAATTGTATTCACATATTAATGGATCATCTATAAGAGCTGGAGGTCCAGTCTGGGTTTCACTGGAGTTTTGTGACTCAGTCTTTACAGTAATTCCCAGGACCTCAGTGAGTGTCTACAAATCCTGTAAATGTGGATATAGTAAAGTTTTCGAATATAGGGTCAGGGTTAAGGTGAAAATTAAATTTGATTATATAGACAAGATAATATGCCTCAAACCTATATAAAGCCACTATGTGTAGATTTTGCAATACATGTAATTACAGCGTCTTTTAAATGATTTTTCTGTCAGGTTGTTTTGTGTTTTTTTTTTTTTTTTGAAGAAAAAAGAGTTGTTTCCAGTGAAAATTGGTTTCAGACTTTGGCCTCTAGTTTACTGTTGGTGAACTGGCACTGTTGCTGTGCTGTGTTGATCTGTAAACAAACTGAATCAAACAGGGGCTGTTTGTTGCTTTTAGCCTTTGATTCTCAGTGTCCAGGGGATGGGTGTTTCCATAGTTACTTTGAGGGTGTAGCCAGGGCAGTCCATAAGAGGAGAAAAGGGGGGCCCAGTCGCTAGGGGGAGCCCATGGAAGCCAGCAATAATAACCAAATTTTATTTTGAACTTAAATATGCACCAAGGATTTTTTTTTTTTTTTTTTTGGTTTTTAGTAAAATGTGTCCTGTTTCATAACAAAACCCCCTCTCATTAAAAAGTGAGTCTCTTTTTTTCTGCACTATTGCTAAAAAGAAACACGGGTGGTGGGCTGCATGGTCTGAGAAATTTACTGATCTAAACTAACCATTAACTAATGTTTGAGTGAATTTCCCTACTATGCTAAGAACTACAAAAGAGGAAGCAGGAGAGGGCCTTAAACTCAAATAATAGTATAATGAACTTTTTTCAGTCAGCTCAGAAAGCTGCTCTGACCCAGATTCAAACGGCGAACGATAGCTAGGAGGTTAATGTTACAATGACGTAGCTAGCATGAGTGAAGGAGCCACTAGACATTTTTGTGGGCAGTGTATCAATGTACATCACTGTTAGCCACAGTGTCTTTTGATGCTACCACTGGTGGGCGCCACAATTTAAAAAAAAATGCTGCACATAGTGGCTTTCATTTATTAAAATCAACATCAATCAAATAATCATCAAAGCTTGGCTTTAGAAGTCTCCTACAACCTCATTGCCTGTTAAGAGTGTGCCATACCATTGTTCCGACAGCCCAAAAATTCCGAAGCCCCATTAGTCCAAAAAATGTCCCACTGGACTGAAAGCCCATTTCTCCGATAGCCTGTTATCCAAAAAGGAAACACCTATCACTCCTCAGTCCAGTGTCTCTGAAAATACAAACTCTTTGCATTTACTTTCCCAGTGGTGTTTGAGCCACTGACCCCAGGTGTTTGTACAGACCCTTTGTGGCGTTCGACCACCAATGCTGAGCATTTTTACTGACCATTCGTAGTGTTTCACAGCAGCATTTGAGCCAGGATTCGAGGCATTTTCTTGCGGGGTTGGTGCCACTGATCCCATGTTGTTTTACTGACCCTTTTGCAGCATTTCCAGCAGTGTTTGAGCCACGGTGCCCGGGTTCTTTTACCACCCCCTTTGCAGCATTTCTCAGTGGCATTGGAGCCACCAATCCCAGGTTGTTTTACCAACCCCTTCACGGCATTTCCCAGCGGTGTTTTAGCCACTGAATGCAGGGGTTTTTCCCTGTTCCACCCCTGCCTTTCCACTGACTTCTGTGCCAACAAATGAGGGTGTTTTAAGCCAAAACATGATCTTTTCCTAATCATAACCAAGTGATTTTTGTGCCTAAACCCACCCACACTTCACCAAAGAATTTTTGACAAATGAAACCTTGTGTTTTACAGAAATGAACAATGGCATAATTTTTGGTTTTGGTTTGTGCAACTGCAGGGAGTGTGCATTTTCAGAGAAATAGGACTTTGGAGCAATGGCTGTTTGTTTTTGGGATAACCAGCTGTCGGAGAAATGGGCTATCAGTCCAGTGAGACATTTTTCAGACCAACAGGGCTCAGAAATTTTGGTACGTCAAACAACGGGCAGTCCCCATTAAGAGACCCAGTGCAGAACCAAAGGTTCACAAACTAATATATATGTGCTGTTATATCTCTTGAAAGCACTGTTTTCTAAAGGGAAGCAAACACTTTCTGCAGAAAAAAATATTCCTTCCAATCCTGACATGAAATGACATTCTAGATCAAGTCACATTTGCCAGCTGTTCTGTGTCAAGCTTCATATTAGCACTTTCTATTTTCCATCCTCTCCATTAGAAAAGGCACACAACAGAGTCAGCCTATGTCCCTTTTACTTATTGTTCTATCCATTGAGCCCTTTGCTAAAGCTGTCCCCCAGTCAGCTAATCCAAATATCTTATTGAGTTTCTGTGAAAGAGGAACAGCTCAAGGGTGCTCCCTTTATTTTCCTCACAGCAAGCTCAGCAGTGATGAGTGATTTTGCATTGTTCCTTCACTCACAGCCCAGACATTACTCACAAACAGGCTGTCACTCAGAATACTTAAACTTATGTCTCTGTATGATGTTGAGCTTTTCAGTTTCCTGTCAGCGGCTTAACCTCACACACCACCGGGGTGAAATACTAGTTTTTTTTATCACTGTTGTAAAAACAGAAACACTTCATGTTTCTTTCTCAGACAGCATCCTCAGCCAACAACAACACGTCAGTATTTGCTGTTGAAAATGGTGAAGCTGTATTAATATGCAGAGAGCAGCATCGACAGAGACTGCAGAGTCTATTTTTGCTAAGCTTGAGCAGCTCCGTTATTTTAATACACAACACCCAGAGGAAGAATAATTTCAAATGTGCATTTTCAGAACTTGTGAAAAAAATGAATCGTGAGTCAGCTGGTGAGACAGAACTCCACAGATGTTTATATTGAGCACTATCTTTTGTAATCAGATCTATTTTGGTGACAGGAACAGAGTGTACAGATATGTGCATGTATTTTATGCTCACTGTGTCACACTTGTACAATTCAAGTTAGAGACGACAGAACCGTGTTTTAGTATGACAATCTTTTACAGAAACTTTGGAATCACTCTGCAAAATATCTATTTGTAAATAAATAATGTTCTTTTATATATCACTTAGTGTCTGTGCTGTTATTGATGCCTCAGTTCATTTTCTCTCTGTGGTCTTGAACCATTTATGCTCTTTTTTACTATATTATAATGAGCTTTAGGATCCACCACATAATGTTGATACAGATACAATTAGGGTGATGTATTCTGAAGAAATCTGTCATGTGTCCTAAAAGTGAAAAACATTCACATAAAGCAACAGTTGTGTGTTAAATAAATATTCATCTTTTTTATTTGAATAATCCAACATGATCTCATAGAAATACTTGAAATGACCCATCCACCACCCTGACTTCCCAATATGGACTTTCTCACTGCTCATACTCCCCATGGGGGAGTTGCATTAACCACCACCCAATGCGTGATGTCGTGTAACCAGGAAATTCTTCTGTCCACCACGACAAAGGATCCTAATAGATTTTCCACTGGCCAAGTTTCTGGCCAGGTTTACTGGTTTACTGGTGCTGGCATGCTATTTTAACTAGGGCTGTACCTGACTCAGAATATTTCAGTCCAATCAGATTTGGCTGTTTAATCTGAATATTCATCAATTTGTCCTTCTCCATATAAAGTTTTAAAGTTTGAATGGGGCTCAGCAGGTTGTTCAGCATGAAAGTGGCATCCACATTATATAGTAAACAAGCTAACAACGCTAACGATGCGCAACATTTTTTGCCAACACTAGATATCAAACAAAAGCCAGACTGTGGCATATTAAGTTACTGTGAGCTGTAAATTTAGCAATTCCAAGCAGAAGAGAGAAGATAATGTTATCTTGTAGCCTTATAGTGGAAAGTTTCTCCTCCTCTGTGCTGCTGCATCACGTCCCCTATACAAAAAAGTGGCATTAAAGTCAAGAGTGCTCACTCTGCAGCAAAATCCTAGGACCAAAACATCCTGCACAGCACACTGACTAGCAAAAACAACAAAAAAAGGAAAAACGACTGCTTTACTTGAAGCTTTTGTAGCCGACTGTCTCATTCTCCGACTGATGATTTGAATCTCCAACTTTCAAGGAGCAGCCCTTATTTTAATTCAGTTTACAATATATGTAAACCATGTACGGCAGCGTTTAGAGGTCGTGGTCAGTTTACGTATATCTGTGGTACCAGGTTGGAATAATCACACCACTATAGTATCTTACTATATAATAACGAAAACTGTGTGTGTCTGTGTGTGTGTCTGTTCCACGTTTTCCTCCTCACTGACTTGGTCAATCCATGTGAAAGTTGGCACAGTGGTAGAGGGTAATGGGAGGATGCCAATGAAGCAGTATTACATCAATTGGCCAAAGGGGGGCGCTATAGCAACTGATTGAAATTGCAAGTGAGACATGAAACTTTGCGCAGAGATGCCTCTCTTCATGAGGAACAAATTTGCCTCAAGAACCCATAACTTCTGGTTATATAGATTTTCCGCCATTTTGAATTTTTTGAAAAACACTTAAAATCAATCTCTTTCTAGGATGTTTGACCGATCTGCATGAAACCCAGTGAACATAATCTAGGGACCAATATCTAAAGTTCCCTCTTGGCAAAAGTTGGAAACTTACTAACACTGAGCTTCTATAAGGCAATGAATATTGTGGAGGGCGTGGCTCATCACATAAAGGTGTATAACATCTCAAGGGTTTCACCGATCAACACGCAACTTTGTAGGCATATGATCACACATAATCTGAGGGGACCCCTCCATTATTGACCTGATCAAACACAATGGGGACGCTAGAGAGCTAATTTTCTAAGTTTTTTTAGGTCTAACCACCATATGGATTTTTACTAAACTTGGTAGATATGTAGAACAGGACGCCTCAAGGTGACTGGAGAAATTAATTGGCAACTGGGTGGTGATATAACAACAGAAAAATGCTTAAAAAATGGCTAAAATGCGACCGATCGTTGTGGCTCCCCCTGTGGACGAATGTTTTGGCCACACGGAAACTGTCAGTGTGTCATTCTGTCAGTCATTCATTCTGTCTGTCCCACGTTTTTCTACTCACTGACGTGGTCAATCTATGTGAAACTGCACATAGGAATTGAGGATTGGCATAGGTAGAAGGTGACAAAGCTACTTTTTCCAAAAATTACACCTATAGTATTCTTTTACAAAGTCGCTTTTAATTGAATTGTATGCATTCACCCCACAAGTTACTGCACATGCGCATTGATATATGTATCCACCTCAAACAGACATCAGCTGTAGCCGAACAATGGTACTATCAAATTCACAAAAACTCTGTCTGAATACATTGCTCTTCTTAATGGATTCAGTTGACTATTTAATCTGCAATTTCCTATGACCTGTATCCCAAACACACGCCATGTGAAACTGTACGTGGGCAACTGTGCACTCAATGGGTATGGACTAGTTATAGACTATTTGTCTAAGTAGAACATTAACATTAACCATATTCCAGGGTCCAGTGTTAAAACACTTAATTTTATTTTCACATTTCATCAGTATTACTTGTGTGGCTGACAGGAAAGCCAATGTATGGAAAACATAAAAGCTTTTAAATACATCAGCCAAAACTCTCTTTATCAGTGGATTAAACCTCAAGTGCATCAGTGTACCAGCTGTATTTGATACTATACAGTGACTTGTATTCGATGGTGTAATGTTAAGCTGTGTGCATTATCTCCATCTGTCAAACTTTACTGCAAGCTGTAATGTTAGTAGTATGTGGATGATTTGTATGAAATACAATTTAACAGTTTACTCTTACTGTTGTTATTATTTTAGTAGTACTACTATTTATTTAGTATTATTACATTTTCCAGTTTTTTTCCATTGCCTTTAGTGCCTAAAAAGCAATTGGAAACATGGGAATGACTCACTAAAACACTTTTGTTGTTTGTTGGTCTTGAATAGAGGTCTGCAGCTTGTCTGCTAAGACATAGTCAGCTCATATACTATGTCATTTTAGATGTGTTGATATGATACGTATGAAATTATCAAATGTATCGTATTCATAGTTTGCAGAAACATACAATGCCAAAATTTTCTTCTGGCGACTGGGCTGCCACAGGTGACATTACTAGTGACTAGTGGATGTCTTTATGGAAACCATTCCTGACAGAAACCAGATGGGAACATGTGTTATTGATAGATAGCTTCATTAATATAACAAAAACACTTTGGTGGCTTCTCTGTGTTAACCACACATCTTTTGAGAGGTGAATTTGTACTTTACAGGGTTGGCCCAAGGCATAGGTGCCTAGGGCACCAAATGTGCTAGGGCCACCACTGGTTCTTTAGTTTCAGAAAACATACTCTTGTAGCATTCTCTGGAAGCTTCAGTGTTCATTGCATCCAACAACACTTGGCACTTGGGGTAGAACAACTCCTAAAGTGATATGACATTATTATATATTGTCACTTTTGAATGCTTGTATGGTTTAAGTTTTGGCAAACAGTGTATTTACAAATTCAGGACTTATGGAGCAACATTAACATTCATTTGGAGTCATGTTTGTGGCATCTGGTGAATGGAATACTGCTTCATTTCAACATTCTTTTGAGTAAATTAAAGGCATAATCAAACAGCTCCTGATGACGTGCTTTATTGTTGCCCTCTGTTATTTAAATGTTTATCTGCAATGCTAAAATGTAGTGCGACAAGTAGAGAAAAGTTAGAAAATAAAAGTAGAGAAAGTCATAAAGTCAGTGCTGTCAGTTGTAGCCTGGCTTCTAACATATTGCTGGTTTGGTCATGTGGCTTCAATTTCACAGCCCTTGTCATATCTCAGCTTCCAGATGTACAAGTTTGTCTTCCCTAGTCCTGTTGGATTTTTAAAGGCTTACACTTGAGAAATGAAACTTGTGATTGACAGTTGAGAGAGGGAGGATGCAGGGTAATCTCCTTGTGTTCATTTCACTGCATTAAAATTCAGATGGATCTCCCAACGGTGGAGGAAATTAAAAGGAGGGAAATGTACATACGTTCTGTCAGTAAGACATGCTGTTCTCTGTCTGCTGCTTAAAACTAGAAAAAAATAACTGTATTTTTCAACCTGGGTCCTGTGCTCATAATTCTAGCCTTCTGACTTTCTGCACACATTTAATGTAGAGAATGGAAAATGTAAACTCTAAAGTTTTGAAATTTTCCAAATTTGAAAAATCACTTAAAATCAAAACATTTATTCAACTGAAAAAAAAAAAAAAAATTAGACATTGAGACTAGCTGCAAAGAGGTCTGCTATAGGGTTTGGGAAACATGGACTCTGATAAAACATCAGGGCAAGCAGCAAACTTTCCAAATAAACTCCAGAGTCCAACAGAAATGTAGACCCCCTGGATTAGCAATTGTAGCTAGCTAGCTAACTGCTGTTACGTCTATAGCCTCACTTCTGTTAGCTTCTGTAAGCTAATGCAAATTCTGATTAAGTATATTTTTCCGTGGTCTCCTCAAGAACATTGAGTTCCTGCAGTTTACTTTCCATACTCTATGACAAATCAGCATTCACTCCAGCATTTGCTAAAAGAATATGGTGACCATACATCCTGGGTTGTCTGGGATTTTACCAGTTTTCAACATCCATCGATCCATTTTCAAGCATGTAAACAAGGGCAGGTTGTGGGGGCAGCAGGCCAAGCAAATTACTCCGGACATCCCTTCCCCAGCAATGCTTTCCAGCTCCTCCTGGGGGATCCTGAGGCGTTCCAAGGCCAGATGAGCTATAATCCCCCCTGCATGTTCTGGGTCTACCCTGGGGCCTCCCACCAGTTGGACGTGCCCATTACACCTCTAACGGGAGGCGCACAGGAAGCATCCGGATCAGATGCCCAAACCACAACTGGCTCCTTACAATGTGAAGGAGCAGCGGCTCTACTTCGAGCTCCCTCCAGATGTTCAAACTTCTCACTCTATCTCTAAAGCTGAGCCCAGCCACCATTCGGAGGAAACTCATTTTTGCCGTTTTCCATCTGCGGTCTCATTCTTTTGGTCATCACCCAAAGCTTATGACTGTAAGTGAGGGTTGGGACATAGATGGATCAATAAATCGAAAGCTTCGCCTTCCAGCTCAGCTCCCTCTTCACCATGACAGTCTGGCACAGCGCCCACATCACTACAGATGCTGCACCAAACCGCCGATCCATTTCAAACTCCTTTCTACCTTCAGAAGACCCTGAGGTACTTGAACTCATTCACTTGGGACAGTAACTCTCTCCCAACCGAGAGAGGCAATCAACTATTTTCCAGCAGAGAACCACGGCCTCAGACTTGGAGGTGATGGCTGTTTTTCAATATTCACTACCAATTTGTCCTGTTTCTTTCTACAGTTAAAATAATAGCAAGATTATCCTCGTTTGCAACGCTTACATAGACGTTTATCATGCGCTGTCTCACTCATTATTACCTAACCCAGCATAAAAAAAACAAACAATGCACTGCGCGTCTGAATTCAACACTGATTTGTCTGTAGCTATGTGTCTCAGTAAGTGTGTGGTTGTCAAGGCTGTTAATGACTCTTGCGGCTCTTACTGGCTGAACCTGTCAGTATGCTAATAGTTAGCTGTCATGCCAGAAATGCACTCTGTGTTTTCCAAAGAGCTTCAAGAGGCTTAGTCCTCCTTTTACCTCACAACAAAAAATCCTGCACACACTGCAAGTACATTTTTGTTAACGCATGGTGAAAATGCTGATATAAAAGATCATATTAGAATGGCCAAATAAGAAGTGATGACTACAAGCAGGTAAACACTGCTGACAGCCATCTCAAATGGGCAACTCTAGGGACCTTTGCCGACCATCTGGTGAAACACAACCAGAGCTGTTGATCCATGGACTGTGCAGCTGGTCTTGTCTGTTATGGTGTTATTACAGTTTTCAGAATTTTATTTTTTTTTTTGAAAGGTGTGTTAGGTAGGTGTGCTAAGCTCTTAAAGAACTGTCCTACATTCGCACAACTACGGTCTGGACATAGGCACATACACGTGTGTGTGCATGAAGGTACAGAACACTTCAAGGTCCTGGTCTGGGGGTTTAAAAATATGGTCACAATATAATAGAAGTTAAAACCTTTCTGAATTTAATATTGTAAGCACAAAAAAACAGGGCTCCCATGAATATTTACCAATTGGTTGTGAGGGCATTGTAACTCGTTTATAGTTTCCTTGTCCATAATATCCACCAGTTTTTCAACTTTTTTGCTGATCTCTGTTGCTAATAATGTTTAAGCTGTACCATTCAGTCCTGCTGTTACTGCAGATACGAATGAACTAACCACAGCCACTCTAGACTAGCCAGTTTGCATTTGCTTTGCATCAACTACTGATCCAGGGGGCAAATTTTTGTGTTTATGTTGGACTTAATCACAAGCATCTGAAATGTATGTAAAGTTTGCAAAATGCGTGGCACACCAGAGTGTCTTTTTTGTTTTTAATTGAATGCCCCTAGTAAAAAAAAAAAAAAAAAAAAAAAAAAAAAAAAAGCAAAAAAAAGCTTGCTGTGCCTTTTTATTGTTGCCAGACAACCATGCCATCACCTCCTTACCTTAACCTTCCCATATAATCAGTCTACCATTTCACGGGGAGTACCACTTGTTGGTCCAGGAGCTTCGCCTCCATGATGGCTGTTTCAAGTACTGCACTTAAATGCTTCCACGCCTGCTGTTCTATTGAGTAACTGCAGTTTGTGAAGTCATATAGCTCTGGGTATCCAGCAACCACCATCACTAGTTGGTCCAGGAGCTTCACCTTCAGGATGGCCATTTCAAGGCATATCTTAGGATTATTCAGGGGCAGTTTGACAACCTGCAGTCTACACTGGGTCCTAGCATAACAAAAAATATTAAGCACTGGGAGTTTGTTGGTCCTGCCAAGCGACTGAGCACTACCATTTTCTCCTCCATTGTTTACCAAATGTAAACTTTTTGTTGTGACCACCACAGAGGACCAGCCTCTCATATCATCCGATTGGACAACGGGGGAAAAAGTGGAGATGTTGTGGGGCGCTTTTCTGCCCTGAGTTGAAGTTTTTCCAGCTCAAGGAGTTCATAGCACTCCGGCAAAAATGGCAGACGCTTAGAGCGCAGAAACGCAAGGTGCGTCGCCACACAAAAACAGCAAGCAAAAAGCTTCATTCTCATTACAATCAGTTACAAAAAGCCACCTCCAGCTGCTAAAACGCTTTCTGTGTGATCAGGGCCTTGTGCTGCTTGCCCTGATATCGGTTTTGCTGGAGACGCATTTCCCCAATGGCAAAGTTAGCATGAGAGTTTGGGGACAAGAGTCATATGAGTCGATTACACTCGAGTCACAAATTTTAGGACTTGAGACTTGCTTGACTAACATTGATTAAAGACTCAAGTTAAATTCAACTTGGTATTCATGACTTGAGTCTTGATTTAGACTTGAGAAAGACTGGGTGCCTTGTGGCTTGGTGGGTATAGCAGGTGTCCCACATACAAAGGCAATGTCCTACCTGCAGCGGCCACAGGCCCTTGCTGCATGTCATCCCTTCTCTCTCTCCCCCTTCACGTTTAGACTGTCTTATCTAATAAAGGCAAAAAGCCCCAAAAAATTATCCTAAAAAAAAAAAAAAAGATGAATCAAAAGGATCCGACTACCCTTAAAGTGCAACTTTAAGGTTAATTTTTTTTAAAAATATATACATAACCTTGTCCGAAAATTACCATATGAGAAGTTAATTCAGAATTTATCATGATTTACACAACATAAGGGCACAAATTCAGAGGAAAAAGTGGCTCTTTTTAGCTCCTCTTCTAAAAACGCTTTTTTTTTTTTCAACATCGCCTGATACTACGTCATGAGAGGGACTCTGCGTCCTTGACCCTGCCTCTGTCCAATGAGCAGTAGTAGGTGGGTAGTGAGTCTGAGCGGTAGTAAACTTGTGAGTTAGTATTTTTTCAGTTGTTAACAGTGCATTTCACCATTTGCGATTATGCCGAATTTTTGTGTTTGTGCAGGTTGCACAAACTCGAGTCTGTCAGGACATCGGGACCACCATTTTCCGGACAGAAAAAGGAGTGGAGTTAGTTTTTGTGCCTGGGTGCGTTTTGTGCAAGTGAAGAGGCGCGATTTCACGGCTTCATCTGTGACCAAAAATGCGGTCGTGTGCAGCTGCAGCGCTCATTTTGGACAGGAGTATTATGTTCCTGGCGGAGTCCGCCCGCCCTCGCACATACCCCCGAGGCTCGGGTATCCCTCTCCACGGGACCCGAGGCTCGCAGCCCCGCATGGGGGTATGTGCGTGGTCGCTCAGGTCTCCCCAAGTCTCGGGGGTATGTGCGAGGGCGGGCGGGCTCCGCGGAGAGGGAGGCCTCCGTGTTTGAGACGGGAGCGGGCGGCATGAGGGTTGATGGGCAGTGTGTGGCATGTTATGTCTGGTCTGGGGGTCAGATTCTCCCCCAGAGCCCAGAAGGCATCCACCTCCCTGCAGCACATACTCTCCACAGCTGAGGACAAGGGCTGGCAGTTCCCACACAAGCACCTATCATACAAAAAATGATCAGGAAATCTTCGTATCTCTCTCCCTCTCCCTCTCCCCCTGCGGACGTCAATACACTGTAATGTGGAGTTATAACACGCATAGCAAGATACGTCTGACACAAGTTGATATTTACGCATTAGTTTCTGTTATGGGTAAGTAGCATTAGTTATCTAATACTGGCAGAACTAATGGCAGCTTTGTTATAACCTAATAGGTGAAACTTAATGTTGTGATGTGAACACAGCGTCAGACATCGTTAGCTGTCGTTAGCTAACGCTGGTCGCTCAACAAGACACCTGCCCAGTTCTCCACTGGTTCTCCTCACACCACAGCTCTATTTCTCTCCTGTGGCCGTTATTTCTCCTAACCCTGATCTGTTCCTGGTCTCTTGGACGCCTAGGAGGCTCATAATTATAAGCCTGTGGGCCGTCATATGCATATGAATGTACATTTTCAACCTCTTCAGTTTCAAAACTAGTACTGGGATCCATGTTTATTAATGTTACACTCAATCGAACTCGGCCGGACTCCCTTACGCTCCGTCACTTCCGGTTAGTGGGTTTTTAGATGTGGAAGCATAATTCTCTCACAAAAATGACCCCAAAAGTCACTGTAGTGTGTTTATGTTTTTGTTTTTTTTGTTTTCATCGAGTTTCTACATCATTTTCCTACACATTTATTCACCATGGTCTCCAACCTGCAAGTTGGGCTTTAAGGGATCCTTTTGTGCCATTCAGTTTTTTTATTTTCAAGCCATTTTGGCTGTGTTGAATGAATATAGCTCAAATTTGCCAGAGGATATTCATTTTCAGACATTTTTAGAACTGTCGTCTCAACTCCTTAAATTAGCCTAAAATGGCTAAGCTACACAAAAAACGACAAATTGTTCCTAATGACAAAAAATGCCCAATTGAAATGCCATTTTTGATTCCACAGTTATCTTAACATAAACTAATGCATTCCTTTGTGTTAGGATTTCATTTTGGACTACTAGCTTTCAAATTTTAATTTATATATTTGTCCACAAGAAGGCACTACTTTTTACCCCTTCAAAGCATGCAGCAATTTCACACTTTTTACTGTTTACTGCAAGGATGCTTTGCTACTGAAATTGTGTATGTCGCTGTTGATGTTGGATAATAGTGTGTGTGTAAAATAAAAATGGTAAGACATTACAGCACACAGGAGGCTCTGGAAATGACCATGTGTGAGGATGGCTCCTCATCCTCCTCCTCCTCTGAGGCCTCCTCTGTGTCAGCCTCAGAGGTAGAAACAAACCAGCTGGAATCCAACTCATCTGAAGACTCATCTGAAGAGGAGAGCAGAGGGGGGATGGATGAAGCAGCGGTGGGATGGACTTCAAAAAATGGAAAATATTTGTTCTCCCACCAACACTGCAACGCTCTGCTATGTCCCAGCAGCCAGAAGTTTGATCCTGGGACCTACACACTATGCCACTGCCCAAATCAGTGACCCAGTTTTCAGCTTTGCACTGCTGCTGACAGATGAAATCCTGTAGCATATTGTGGCCATGAGAAAAGGCCCGTTTCCACCGCAGGAACTTTGGGGTAATTTTATGGGGCCGGGGCCATTGGTGCGTGTCTCCACCGCAGAAGCCACCCCCGAAGGACAGAGTTCCGGCACTTTTACAGTGGCTAAACAAGTCCCTGCCTCGGAGTACGTACTCAGAACGGCCCCAAAAAACTCCTGGGTGGGGCTTGGGGTTTACTTGGTGCTGATTGGATATACTCAAGGCGGGATGTGACGTTTTGTAATTAATAACATGGTTATCGTAGATTAGCTGGGCTAACCGTTAGCTGTTAGCGGTGTCTGTAATAACTCAATAAATTGTCTGTGATATATATATAATAATCTTAGTTACAACATGATTGAACTAGCAAAGCAGTTTTGTGCTCCTATGTGTGGTATTTATTCAGTTTTGGGAAATCATGATGTGATGTCAGCATCAGCTGACAGGGACAGCTAACAGCAGCAGCAAAGCTAACATTAGGACGTCATCTATTAAAAGCCTCCCACTGTCGGATACAACATGAAACTACTCCAGTTAGCTCAATCATGTTGTAACTAAGACATCCGCTGGAAAAAATACTTTTTTCACAGACCGTGACTGGAGTTATTACAGACACCGCTAACGGCTAACGGCTAATGGCTAACGGCATCCCTGCGTCCCCTATGTCACCCCAGTCAAAAAAAAAAAGGTCGCGCAATGATTACATCATATACAGAGCCCGATAACTTTACAGGAACCTTCCTCCTACTCCGCTCTCTCAGTGGAGGCACGGCAGTTGAGAGGGCCGAGCGAGAGGACGTTCCTGTAGCAGTTCCTGCCCCCCAGACAGTACCAGGAACTTCTTCAGTGGAAATGGGCCTAAACCTGCATGGGAGATGCTCAATCGCAGACTGGTGAGATGTGGACACAGAGGAGCTGCAGGCTCATTTTGGCCGGTGTTTACAGGTCAAGAAATGAATCAACCCTCAGCCTGTGGAGTGAGAAGTCAGGACGGAGCATTTTCAGGGTTAGGATGTAAACATACTGGCCTTTAAAGGGTTAAAATCCCCAAAATATAATTAATATTTGATATGTATATTTCAGGCTGAAGTAGTTTTAAAAGACTGACTTTTAGCAGAAACTTGACGTGACATGCTTGATTCTCACCAAAGTGTCTTGGGTGTTGTTTAATACTTGATGATAAGGACTTTTAACTTACACACGTGACCTACGGCCTTTGCATATTGAGTCAGTTTTTTCCATCTAAAATTGTCGCACATCAAAATATAAATACAACCTTGCATTGTGTTAGTGACGTCTATACACTGACTCTGCAACTTTTGTCTGTCATCACAGTTTCAAGAGCTGTTTGACCAAGAAGCAGCGAAGAAAATGAGGCGATGAGACACATCCACAACAAGAGAGAGGAATGGGTGGCATGGTATCCTGTCAAAACTCAATTAGCCTGCTTTCAACAGGTCAGATGGTAATGAGGTTGATGAGGAGGAAGAAGATGTTGATTGCACGGAGACAGAGAAAGAATTACAGTGTGGAGACAGAAGGGAAAGACAGCTCAGTCCCTTAAGGTAACCATGGTGCCAAATGAAAGACGCCAGCAGAGTGGTGACAGACTGGAAGGTAACTTTAGCAGAGAAGCAAGTCAGCAAAAGTGTCTTTACATTGTATTTAGAACTGAGAATTTTCACAACAAATAGAACAATAAAGCGCGTCAGAGTCCTTGTGCAGGTTTTCTGTGCATAACAATCTTTTTCAGATGATGGATTAAAAAAACAAAATGAACAAAAAGGACTTACAGTAGTGTATAAAGACTCTTACTTCTACTTGTGAGCCACAGTCAGAATGCACACTATTATGAGAATAAGATCCTGGTTGAAAAATACTATTAATTTATTCTATAGATACAATAAACTACATCCCGCCAGCCCCAATCTTAAATTCTCCAACCTCCCTTGACTTCCTGCTGTCCCCTTTGTCCTCTTACCTGCTGCTTCCTTCTATCATCTCCTTTAACTCTCCCTTACTTTATTTATGTAGCAGGGTCATTTATACAGCGGCACTATGTGTAACAGAGCTCAATGTACATTTATAATAAGTAAGTATTATACAAAATTTGTTTCAGTTGTTATTACCTGACACACTTAGGCCTCCGTACTCAATATGTGAAACATTTGATTACCAGTTTTTGTACCCCTACGTTCACCTTTATCAATCAATCAATCAATTTTATTTATAAAGCCCAATATCACAAATCACAATTTGCCTCACAGGGCTTTACAGCATACGACATCCCTCTGTCCTTAGGACCCTCGCAGCGGATAAGGAAAAACTCCCCAAAAAAACCCTTTAACGGGGAAAAAAACGGTAGAAACCTCAGGAAGAGCAACTGAGGAGGGATCCCTCTTCCAGGACGGACAGACGTGCAATAGATGTCGTACAGAACAGATCAGCATAATAAATTAACAGTAATCCACATGACACAATGAGACAGACACAGAGAGAGAGAGAGAGAGAGAGAGAGATGCAGGTAATGACAGTAGCTTACAACAACATTATTGAAAGTAATAATATTATAGTTATAGTTCTGGCTACTGCAGTACAATATGTTGAAAGTATGTATTAATATCTGGCAGTATACATGTGTGACAATAGTCATATGTGTATAATAACAGTAGAAGTATGACTAATGACTAATGATGGCAGCAGCAGCAGGAGGCATCTGGCAGGACCACGGCAGCAGCACAACCACACACGTCACGCTGTCCAGGCACCGCTGCGATATGAGTTAATCTGAGAGACAGTGGAGCACAAAGGCTCCGGAGAAGAAGCCGAGTTAGTGACATCCAGAATGGCCGAGTTAGCAAGATGCAGTAATAGGATACGAGAGAGAGAGAGAGAGAGAGAGAGAGAGAAGGAGAGAAGGTGCCTGGTGTATTATAGGGGCGTCCTCCGGCAGACTAGGCCTAAGTCAGCCTAACTAGGGGCTTTAGGGGTACCCCACCTACAAAGGACTGTCTCGCTCCCTGCCTCTCCCCTTTTGCTGTTGTGCATGGGAGCATCATTGCTCTTACGGTAATTTCCGTGTTTTGGCGTTGTTAGCTGTTTATAAATTCATTTCATGCTAACATTATCTTGTGTCACGTAATTTGTGGGGCTGGAGTTTGTATTGTTGTGTGTGACAGAGGATTTTGTTTTTACCACCTGATGTCAGGTATGTTTTCTATTTCATTGTGCTTAAGTGAATGTAAAATAGTGGCCCCTTTTGCTGTTGTGCTCTGTGGGAGAGGGGCTGAGGTTTGTATGGTTGTGTATGACAGTGGATTTTGTTTTTACCACCTGTTGTCAGGAATAAACAGAGATTGCCTCCAAAGATACACGGTCTGGGCCTTTTTTTATCTGCACAACGCAGTCATCATTAAAGTCCACAGGTTACACTTATTCCTCATCCGTTTCCTCTCCTCAATCTTTTACTCCTCCACCTCTGTCCTCTATCTTGATGTCACAATCACTCAGCTTCAGTTGAAAACAATCAAATGTAAATTTAAAATGGAGGGGATTAAAAAGGCCTCAAGAGAACCTCAGCAGCCCCAACAGAGGAGTGTTAAACTCGGAAAAGAATGATTACCAATTTCATCTCATTACAGTGACAGGAAAGGGCAAATGTTCACCTTGTAGTACATTGATATTCTCTCAAGGTAAGCAGTTTTATTTGCAAGACAGGATAAAGTAAGCAGGGGGCTACACACTGGGCCAAAGCCTGGGGTGGAAACTGTGGAGCGTGTGTTGAGCACCTTGGCCAGTTTTGGTCCAACTGACTGTATACATGCAGGAGTAACACGACTCCCAATCACATTATCTGGATATGTTAAACAGGATTTATACTCCTGCATCTAATCAATGCTGTACCTAGGGCGTAAGCTCTGTATCATGCCGTACCCTATGCTATGGCCTAATGTGCACCTCCCCAGAAATGTAAAGTTACACGTCGCAGCAACACAGAGCTCCTGTCTATTTTTGTAAGCTGAAACCATTTCCCTCAGTGGAGCTTTTATTTACTTTAATTTCACAGATAAGAAACAATCAATGAGGGCCCCACAAAAATAGCATTTTAAGTCCAAGTGTAATTTATCCGGGCTTGATATGACTAGAGGAAATCTAGTTGCTAGGTTAATTTATACAATGTATAATGCCATAGGCTTGTGCTAATATCATTAGCATGTTGATTTTTGTTTGGAAAACGTGTTCAGTATAAGACAGTTGATTTGTCAGTTAACCTTGTGAGTTGTAATGGAGCCGAATTTTGTAACATTACCTTGTTTAAATGTTGCTGTTGTTCCTGGCTCCATATGGGTAGAGGAAATCTCCACTAGCTGCTAAGATAATTTATACAATGTAAAATGCCATAGGCTCATGCTAATAACATTAGCATGTTGTATTTGTGGGTAAAGCGTGCCCAGCAAATGTCAAGTGCTTTTTCTGTGAGTCCCGTGAGTTATAATGAAGCTGCTCTGTGTACTTGTAATTGAAACTGTCGCTATTGTTGTATTATTGTAAGCCATGTGTGTTTTGGGTGTGTTTGGTGTTTTGAATCAGCTCAACTTTACAACACTCAACAGAACCTCACTGCTGACAAGTGTTTTGGAGGTGTGCAGAGTGACACAGACACACCACCATGCAAATATAAATGCTCATGGCCACGTGCATAGGCTACAGTGTGGGTTTTGCATAGAGCTGACGCACAAGTATAAATTCACCTTTAGTCTGACTTTGAGAAATTCGATATAGTATGATTTCACTCGGACGAAATGTATTTTAAAAGTCAGGTTTTAGTCGGACTAACACAATAAATTGATTATCTCTAATGTCACGTAAACGTACTGACTCTAACGATGAGTCTGTCCTGTCATGATTGCATACTATGGGTGGTGTAAATCTTCCCCAAACACTGACAGAGGTGTTGTGTCTGCATGGCTTCTTTGTCCCACTAGGTATTCTCTTTAATGAAACACTCCAGCTGTCCTCTCCTCATGTTATCAGTTCTCTACTGCACACAACATATGTGGCTCGGCGGTATGGCGTCATTCCCCTCTCCAGGTTCAGTCAATAAACTGAGCCCAGCCGCAGCTACAGCAGCCACTTTGCTGGTTAAGGACACTGTTTGGTTAACCCATTCCCCTCTGTGTGGCACCCCTCTCTCACTGTCTCAGTATGTATAGACACAAATATACACACAGGCTCTATCTTACATGTGAGTATGGCACTCTCTCTTTGTGATTACATACCAGTGCGATCTCATGGCAAGCCAGGCTCAAGGTTGTTATTCTATCTGCTGTGAAGGCTGATAATTCCTGTGTTCAGGCCATACTGCGGCCCACACTCTGAGGTGTTAAGAGTGTGTGTGGAGAGTGGAGGGGACAGGAGGAATGTGCATGTGTGTGTCAAAGGGAGAAGTGTGGTTGCATTCATCTTCCAGGTCACAGTTTCATTAGACAGGGGCAGAAGGTACACAGCATTCACACGACCCTTGTTTGTGTGTGTATAACCATGACTCCTCTCTACAGGATGACAAATATGCTAAAGGAATTCCTGCCTGCTTGGGTTAGTCTCCTCATTCCTCTTCTGTGTTCATGGTTAAGAGCTATGGGTGGGGGAACGAAAGCAAGAGGGCAGACACGGAATGTGGATCTGATTTATCTTTTATAGTAACTGTCCCATAGTTTGGGAGCTCCAAGTTTGTTTACTTTCTGATGTCAGATTAAACAATCCATGTTGGTTTGATTTCTGGGCGCCGAGCACCACACTAGAAGACAAAAACTGAAAACAGTGGGAATCTGCTAGACTCGTTCTTCCAAACAACTTCACACAGCTTTGTCTCTTAATAACCAACAATACACCAAAGTGTCATCTGGGTTGTGTTAGAACAAGTTCATGCAACTTTGTGCACTGGGGTGGGGTATAGTCATATGCCATGTCATACATAAAATGCCAACATTTTCACATCTTTCTACAGTATCTGTGTGCAGCAACCAGAATATTGTTAAGGTTGGGTAAAGTTCATCATTACAGTAAAACGCATTCTGTAAAATTCACCTGAAATGCCCATCCAAGGCATAATCAAAGTAAATTAAAAGCTGTTTTTGTTCAGACTTTAGTACATGTACATGCATGGTATCATTTACAGGGTAACACTGAAGTTTTTTTCCCCAACAGTTACAATCACTGTAAATGCTTCTGTCATTGAGCTATATAAGTTTCCAACACACTGAAATGAGAGGTTTTTCTTCATCTTCGCCTGAATATAAAGATTAATAGTAGTGTACTTAACATTGCTGGGTCCACATGGTTGCTTAAGAGCTTGGTCACACCACATTTACTATGGAAACATTTAAGGCTTAAATTAAATATTTTCAGTGGAATTGCCAAGATGGGTAGAAACTTTCAATTCAGTTATTCAATTATTTATAAAGCCCAATATCACAAATCATAATTTGCCTCACAGGGCTTTACAGCATATGACATCCCTCTGTCCTCTTGACCCTCACAGCGGATAAGGAAAAAAAAGGTAGAAACCTCAGGAAGAGCAACTGAGGAGGGATCCCTCCTCCAGGACAGACAGATGTGCAATAGATGCCGTACAAAATAGATCAACATAATAAATTTACAGTATTCCACATGACAAAATAATACATAAAGAGAGACAGAGACAGAGAGAGATGCAGGACAGACGGTAATGACAGTAGCTTACAACAACATTAATTTAAGTAATAATGTAACAATAATTACAGCTATTGTGGTACAATATGTTGTAAGTATATGTTAATGTATTATAGTATATGTATGTGACAATAATAATCATATGTGTATAACAACAGTAGACAAATGACTAATAACAGCAGCAGTAGAGGCATCAGACAGGACCACGGCAGCAGCACAACCACGTCATACGATCCAGGCACAGCTGCGATATGAGGTAACCTGCCAGACAGTGGAGCACAAAGGCTTCAGAGAAGAAGCTGAGTTAGTGACATGCAGTACAGCCGAGTTAGCAAGATGCAGTAACAGGACATGAATATTAGCAAAGGAAAGAGAGAGAAGGAGAGAAGGTGCTCAGTGTACTATAGAAGGTCCCTTGGCAGACTAGGCCTATGTCAGCCTAACTAGGGGCTGGTCCAAGACAAGCCTGAACCAGCCCTAACTATAAGAATTATTAAAAAGGAAAGTCTTAAATGTGGAGATGGTGTCTGCCTCCCGGACCGAAACTGGAAGATGATTCCACAGAAGAGGTGCTTGATAGCTGAAGGCTCTGGCTCCTGTTCTACTTTAGGAACCATGAGTAACCCTGCATTCTCAGAGCGCAGTGTTCTGGTGGGATAATATGGCACTATGAGCTCTCTAAGATATGACGGAGCTTGACCATTTAGAGCTTTATAAGTTAACAGTAGGATTTTAAATTCAATTCTGGATTTTACAGGGAGCCAGTGCAGAGAAACTAAAACAGGAGAAATATGATCTCGTTTCTTAGTTCCTGTTAGTACACGTGCTGCTGCATTCTGAATTAGCTGGAGAGTTTTTAAGGACTTACTAGAGCTACCTGATAATAGAGAGTTACAGTAATCCAGCCTTGAGGTAACAAAAGCGTGGACCAATTTTTCTGCATCTTTTCTGTTATAGGCCTAATTTTCGCAATATTACGCAGATGAAAAAATGCAGTCTGTGAGGTTTGTTTTAAATGAGAATTAAAAGACAAATCTTGATCAAATATTACTCCAAGGTTTCTTACGGTCGTGCTAGAGGCCAGAGCAATGCCGTACAGAGACGCTGTCACAGAAACACCGGAGATGACACAACTCGCTTACCGCAATACGTCAGCACCAAACATCACCCATACATTGAACATACACTAACATCACCCATACATGTTAATCGCCAGGATGAAGAAACAACATCCCCACTACTTTCAGGCAGCCTTAGGATGCAAAAGCAGAACGGGATATGCTGGATGTCATTATATTAATGGAAACACACTGAACATGATAATGCACAGTATGGCATCACCCAGATGTGCCGATCACTGGCACCCCTCTATGATGTAGTCTGTACTAACATGACACAACAAGACTTTGGGGGTTGTTTTTTCTAGAGGTGCACTGGTGGAAGTGGCGCAGTGTGGATGAATGAAAATGGAAAACAATAAACAATTAATTTCGGGTGGTAACGCATTACGAAACACTGTAAATGTAATAATATTACCTGAAAAATTGTTAGTAATGTGTTATAATACTGTGTTACTGCTAAAGCATAATATGCTTTTAATTTCACTTTTTAACTGTAACTTTTGTATTACCGCCAACACTACTAATTAACATGTTGTATCACATGTAATGAGCCCTACATGAACTGAAATGTAAAAATGACTATTCTTGGTTTTAGGCGGAGTTAAGTGCTGGAACTCTTTCTTGTTGTACAACAGTCAGGTGCAGTGACTGTGTGCAGCTTCCTAAAGTCTTGTCATCACAGTGAGGTTTGCAGGTTTGGTACTATTTTGCCTGTTCAGAGTATCTGGCAAACTAAGGTGTAGCCTGATGCTTCACACTGAACTGGACAAATGGATTAACTGTTGTTCATCAAGAAATTGTCCCATCACACAACTGCTCCTAAAACCACACATTTTTAACTTTTCTGTTTACAGTATAGAGGAAGAGTAGCCTTAGTGGACTACAATGCCGTAGAGTTTTTTTTTTTTTTTAGTCACTTCACACCTGCATGCATAACAGTGACTTCTTTGAGTCATTCATCTTGGGAGAAGTACTGTAGAGGTAGACATGAAGGTCAAGTAACAGAGTTTATCTTGATTACATAAATAACTCCTGAATTGCACGGAGTATTGGGGCCTGATGATAAATGACACTTCCGCTACTTTAGCGTAGAAGCATATGTCATATTTATAGACTGAGGTCTCACGTTGCATTAGCAAAGCAAACAGCTCTGGGAGTGCTGCTGGAATAACATTGTCGAGTGGTATGAAAAGTGTGATCTGACCTGTCCCTCCCGTCACCGCAGCAGCAAGGCCTCCCTCTGACCTGGGGCCATACGGACCTGCATTCATGCTAATTTAATTTGGAGAGAAGCTGTACTCTGGTATGCGGTGAAGATGACCTCGACCCCTTTCTCTGGGGTCGATTCCTCTTCTTAACAGGAAGTGCCTCTGCTGGATTCCTGCAGCTCAGATTGTTGTGGCTGCTAACTTGTGATATAAGGTAGGTCAAACAGTTGGCGAACTATCCAAAATGTGTAATTCCAATGATCTCAGGAGGCACTGAGCACATAAACGTAGAAGATTAGGCCTTCCTCAGCAACCTCACAGAGTGGTAACTTAATCCCCCTGGCTGAAATCTCCCAAATCACTGTGGAAGACAGTGAAAGCTTTAATAGAGACCCAACCAGCACTGCATTACTGTTGTAGTAGCAACAACACAATATCAGCTTTCTGCACAGTGCTGGAGGTCCGCTCTAAGTACATGCAGTATACCCCAGCGAAATACTAGTGGAAAGTGTCAAAGTCCCCTGATTGATACATCCATCGTCAACATGTGCAAATAAGTGGATCAAGAAATGGACACATACGTCACTCTAATTAATTTATTTCCTCATTTAAGCAAATATTACTAAATTTTTTAAAGTTATTAGTGAACAATTTTTGTCCAAACATGCATTGCAGGAATGTGACTAGTGCTGGGCCCCATCCCAAGCTCCACACTCACGGACTACCACACTTTGAGATGTGTTTCCACAAAGTGTGCGAGGGCTTTTCCACTGTCAAATCATCAAGGGCATAAGGGCTCTCCCGCTACAGAATGCAGAAGGGCTCTATGTGCATTTTGACGTTTGTATTAATAAGTCAAATTTGTTCATTCATTCTAACCGCTTCATCCTCTTGAGGGTCGCGGGTGGGCTGGAGCCTATCCCAGCTGACATCGGGCGAGAGGCAGGGTACACCCTAGACAGGTCGCCAGACTATCGCAGGGCTGACACATAGAGACAAACAACCATTCACGCTCACATTCACACCTACGGACAATTTAGAATCATCAATTAACCTAGTCCCCAATCTGCATGTCTTTGGACTGTGGGAGGAAGCCGGAGTGCCCGGAGAGAACCCACGCTGACACAGGGAGAACATGCAAACTCCGCACAGAAGGGGCTCCCACGCCCAGGATCGAACCGGCAACCCTCTTGTTGTGAGGTGAGAGTGCTAACCACCACACCACCGTGCCGCCCGTCAAATTTGTTCATTTTAATTATTTTACATCATAGAAAATGAATGCCATACCTCCCCAATTTCTGATTAGGTGCACATGATAACCCTTAATACACATAGCATTATTCATCCCTACAACAGTAAATACTTTTTCCCTAACTTGATATGAAGTGTGTGCTGTACATGTGAGCATTTTGATGATCACATCCATCCAGTCCTTTCATCTTATCACATTTAACTGTAGTTGCATTAGTCTTTTTTTGACGGGCAATGGAAGCTAGTATACTATAAAATTTCAGTTTTGAGCTTTCTATTCTGGCGCCCAATAACACAACAAGGCAACATTTTAAGACTGCCTCCAGCTAACAAAATGACGTCATTGTAACGTTGACCCTAAAAGTGTCTATTGCACTAAGCTAAAACTTTAGCATCCGTTTAAAAAAACAGGAAAAAAAAGAAGAAAAAATTAACTGGCCCATCGAGGTCCGTAAGGTCGTTAATGTTTTTGATTAATATGTCAGAAAGAAAATAGCATAGCAGAACACAAAAATAAAAAGCACAGAAAAAGTAAATTACCCCAGTACTCACTGGCTATTTTAAGGCTGCTGAATCTTCATTCTGTAGCGCTGCCACTAACCTTACACTGACATGGTTGAAACCAAAATGGGATTGTTAGCTGTAGCTGCAGTTAGCTTTAGCTATGGACCAGACAACAGCCCAGATGACTGCTACCATTCTTTGCCACTATTTCGCTCAGAGGAGGAAGAAACAGTCCTCTGGGTCATATTCAGGGGTATGCACAAATAAAAAGAGTCTAGAACAGAAGAACAGAAGGACCAACACGTCACTCACCTGAAACACCGGTATGTTGCACCAGCACCCTGGGAATTAGCCATGTCCCAGCAACTCTCACCTGTTGATGCACCTGCGGAGAGGGCGCAAGAGGCAGCAAGTCTCGCTATCTATAACATAGGATCCTGCATGCTGGGACAAAATTGATAGACAACACTGAACAGCAGACACACACAGGCACTGAAGAGGGAAGGACAAGCTGACATAGATGGACTCGTCTTGGAGCTGGATCAGAGGTATTGGTCCTTCAAAGATATTCAGCAGACATAAAGAAATGTTCAGGTGATCTGGAGGAAAATTTTGTGGATGAAATTGGACAATCCAGAGAGCTCATTAAAGAAAATGAGGACACCTCAGCAAGGTCACTGCTGCAGCTTTTAATGAGGGAAACTACGGTCAGTGTTTCCAGATGTTGAGATATGTTCATGACTTCACCTGCAAACAATGCGTTTTTCCAAATCTGGGACTGGTTAAAAATGAACTGAGATTCCCAATGGACCAAGACAGACTGGATCACCTGTCCCTGCTGTTCATTGAAACATATATGTGCAAATTGGATTTTAACAAACTCATTATAGGAATCCTCTGTCAGAAAAACAAGGAAGAAAACATTCTAAGGTGCTATGCATTTTAGATTTTGCTGCTGTTGTGTTGTTGCTGTTATAGTGCTGCTGTGTTTATCATACTATACTATATATATGGCTCTCTTTTATGTGCACAGCAGTTTGATTTGTGTCTCTTAATGGGTGTTGGGATTTTGCCTCAGCAAAACAGGTTGTTCTGTACTGCTGCAGATGTTGTACCTGTTGGTTTAGAGAGCTAAAAGGTGTTAGCAGTTTGCAGGTGCAATATGATTGCCTTTTTATCTGTAGCGCTGCTGTTTACAGTAAAGACAATATGTGAGGGTGTGGGCCGTAGTATTCCCAGCATGCATGCCTAGCACACTAAATTACTTTTTTCTGCTGGCATGTTAAGTAAGTGATGGCCGCACACACACAGAGTAGTCTACAGGCCCATGACCACCTTAATCCGACACTGATTACAGCTGTCAAATGATATTTTTCTTTAATGACATTTATTTGCTGAATTGCAATAGTTGATCGTGATTGATTGCATTTTTTAAATTCCATAATTTTGCATTTCGAAACAGTTTTGAAGTCTATATTAACAAGGAGAAGCAGTGTCTTTAATATAAAATATAAAAGATATCATAATCAAAAAATCATAAGATCCTAATGTATTTCATGATTTTGACTTTTAGATTTATTTATTTCAAATCAGTGCTGCAATCAATCTGCAGTTAAACCTCCAAAACACTAATTGGCGCTGGGGTTTCTGAGAAGTGCTGTAAAGTTTGACCGACTCAAAACACACCTAAGACACATCAAACATGGCTCAGTAGCATCTTTCAAACACAAGTACACAAATTGGTTTCACTATAACCCGCAGGATTCAGTGACAAAGCACTTTTCTTTCGTTGGATACATTTTTCCTACAAATACAACATGCTAATGTTGTTAGCATGAGCCTATGACATTTTACACTGTATAAATTAGCCTAGCGTCTAGCGGAGTTTTCCTCAACTCATATGAGACCAGGAACAACATTTAACAAAGGTAACATTACAAAATTCAGCACCATTACAGCTCACTGACAAATTATCTTATACTAGTCAGTACTAGTATAAATTAGCCTAGCAGTTAGTGGAGTTTTTCTCTACTCAGATGCAGCCAGAATAAATCACACACAAGACTTAAAATGCAAATGACTTGTAGCAAGCACTGTAGTTAACTTTAACTTAGTTTCATCCACAGGTCCGTGGTGATTTGCTAACTCCAGTATAGTGCTTTGCCGGCTTTGGTGATGTGGTTGCCCGCTGACATCTGTCTGATTAGCTGCACCTGTGTGGTCAGCTTGTAAGTGGTAGCTTAAACTCAAAGTAGCAGCACACAGCAAAAAAAAAAAAAAACTAGAAGGATGTGATAATGTGATTTAAAAAAAAAAAAAAATGCGTCGGATGGTCAAGCATAAGACTTCGCGGAGGCAACTGTCCAACCATAAGGCGCAAGACACAGTGAGAATATGGAAATCTTATTTACTACTCACTACTGTACAACCTATTGGCCCAGCTCTTAGCTATGAAGCTAACATTATGCTAGCAATAGTCAAAGTCAGTAGCATTGCATGCAGTTGGCAAACAGTAAAGATAATTTGACAGTATGTTTAAGACTTGCCTGCTATCCAGCCACATCCTAATCAATATCAAGATTTTCATGGACAAACGATTCGCCACGTGTAACATTACTGTTGGCTGCAACCTGAGCTAGCGAGTTTAATAGTGGACAGGATGTGCCATGATTGCTTAAGCTCAGAGGGGCAGTGTGGTACCTGCAGGACGTGTTACAAACTCCCTCCTGTGGTGTTCAGAGGATGAGGCACTAAAGATTACACAGTGGTGGAAATTAATAACAGACTACAGATACGTTTACTTTTATGTAGCCAGAGCATTCATTTAGAACAATGAACAGTTTCACTGGAACTACCTAGTAGGTGTACATTATCAGTTTTTAATGGATACTCTGAATATACAGTATACGTATATATATACACACACGCACTCACACGCACTTTAAACAGAGCCTCACCAGTGTGTGAATATGTGAATGGGTGAATGTGACATGTAATGTAAAAGAGTTTTAAGTGGTCTGATGACTAGAAAGATGCTATGCAAGTGCAAGCAAACCATATAAATTTTAGAATATGGACACACACAGTTTCCTACCTGAGACTGCATTCATTCCATCCAGAGAGATTGAATAAAAGAGAAACTTAAGAAAAAAGAGAGAAAAAAGTACACACACACACACACACACACACATATATATATATATATATATATATATATATATATATACAGTACAGGCCAAAAGTTTGGACGCACTTTCTCATTCAATGCGTTTTCTTTATTTTCATGACTATTTACATTGTAGATTCTCACTGAAGGCATCAAAACTATGAATGAACATGTGTGGAGTTATGTACTTAACAAAAAAAGGTGAAATAACTGAAAACATGCTTTATATTCTAGTTTCTTCAAAATAGCCACCCTTTGCTCTGATTACTGCTTTGCACACTCTTGGCATTCTCACGATGAGCTTCAAGAGGTAGTCACCTGAAATGGTTTTCCAACAGTCTTGAAGGAGTTCCCAGAGGTGTTTAGCACTTGTTGGCCCCTTTGCCTTCACTCTGCGGTCCAGCTCACCCCAAACCATCTCGACTGGGTTCAGGTCCGGTGACTGTGGAGGCCAGGTCATCTGCCGCAGCACTCCATCACTCTCCTTCTTGGTCAAATAGCCCTTACACAGCCTGGAGGTGTGTTTGGGGTCATTGTCCTGTTGAAAAATAAATGATCGTCCAACTAAGCGCAAACCGGATGGGATGGCATGTCGCTGCAGGATGCTGTGGTAGCCATGCTGGTTCAGTGTGCCTTCAATTTTGAATAAATCCCCAACAGTGTCACCAGCAAAACACCCCACACCATCACACCTCCTCCTCCATGCTTCACAGTGGGAACCAGGCATGTGGAATCCATCCGTTCACCTTTTCGTCTCACAAAGACACGGTGTTGGAACCAAAGATCTCAAATTTGGACTCATCAGACCAAAGCACAGATTTCCACTGGTCTAATGTCCATTCCTTGTGTTTCTTGGCCCAAACAAATCTCTTCTGCTTGTTGCCTCTCCTTAGCAGTGGTTTCCTAGCAGCTATTTGACCATGAAGGCCTGATTGGCAGTCTCCTCTTAACAGTTGTTCTAGAGATGGGTCTGCTGCTAGAACTCTGTGTGGCATTCATCTGGTCTCTGATCTGAGCTGCTGTTAACTTGCGATTTCTGAGGCTGGTGACTCGGATGAACTTATCCTCAGAAGCAGAGGTGACTCTTGGTCTTCCTTTCCTGGGTCGGTCCTCATGTGTGCCAGTTTCGTTGTAGCGCTTGATGGTTTTTTGCGACTCCACTTGGGGACACATTTAAAGTTTTTGCAATTTTCCGGACTGACTGACCTTCATTTCTTAAAGTAATGATGGCCACTGGTTTTTCTTTAGTTAGCTGATTGGTTCTTGCCATAATATGAATTTTAACAGTTGTCCAATAGGGCTGTCGGCTGTGTATTAACCTGACTTCTGCACAACACAACTGATGGTCCCAACCCCATTGATAAAGCAAGAAATTCCACTAATTAACCCTGATAAGGCACACCTGTGAAGTGGAAACCATTTCAGGTGACTACCTCTTGAAGCTCATGGAGAGAATGCCAAGAGTGTGCAAAGCAGTAATCAGAGCAAAGGGTGGCTATTTTGAAGAAACTAGAATATAAAACATGTTTTCAGTTATTTCACCTTTTTTTAAGTACATAACTCCACATGTGTTCATTCATAGTTTTGATGCCTTCAGTGAGAATCTACAATGTAAATAGTCATGAAAATAAAGAAAACGCATTGAATGAGAAGGTGTGTCCAAACTTTTGGCCTGTACTGTATATATATATATATATATATATGTTTACTATAAGTGATGATCATGTTATGCCCATTATCTTGAGAAAATGTACTGCAAAATATAAAGCAGAAATTTGTTCCCTCATTTCCCTTGATTTCATTGTATTTTTTTCAGTGCTGTAACACTGAGAAGGTCTTCTTTGATTATTCCTGTGAGATAAGCCTCCCACCTTCCACACAAATGACATCCACTTGTTGGTCACATCTTACATTGAAATAACATCTCCTTGTAGAAAAAAGCCGGAAGAACAGTGGTTAATGGGAAATGAAAAAGCACATGTAGAGCTGCTGTCAGCCTCTGAATGTCCTCAACCAACATTTGAATGCATTGCAGTGTGGGAGGACAGGCATCTTAGACTGAAATGAGGTTTGTAGTGCACTCTGAGCACTGACGTACGAAGCTTTGCGTTTGAAGTGTTTCAGTCTTGGTTTTCATCAGCTGCAGGGCCAGAAGAAACCAGGCAGGTTAGGAGTCTGATTGAGTATTACTCTATGGCCTGAAACATCTAGTCTTGTCAGTTTGATTGTGATTTTTTTTTTCCACCAACAATTCAATTTATTTTTGTTATTACATTCATCTAATGCAATTCTGTTTAGTTCTAAACTGTCCTTTGTAAATGTTTGTTAGATATTGTCCTATTAAGATAACACTGTATTTATTTACACTGCATTTTAATTATGCGCAAAGATCCTTTGCAGCCCACTTGGGAGCAGTGCAAACATCTGACAAATTATCACCTTTTTTTTATGGATTATTCCTTTACTGATAGAGAGTGGGAGTTGCAGTGAGCAGAAGGTTTGTGGTGGGGATGTCTCTGCAAGATGTGTTTTTACTTAAAAAGTAGAAGATGACTGAGCCTTTTTAAAAACTTGTGTCATTGTCACTCTCAACAATGACACAATGGGCCCTTGGGCCTGATGTGGAAAAAGTCCCCCCTAAGCCCCCCACACAATTACAGCGTGGTGTTGTTTCTCCCCACAGAGCTGAAGTTCTGTAGATAAAAAGGGGATAGAAACACTCTCTTTAAACATCTTTCTTGTGTTATTTGAGAACAATGTCACCCACAATACAGTTCACTTATGTCCGGACCACATTGCCTGCATGAGCAATGTGTATGGGTCGAGGAACGTCTTGTAATTTATTTTCAGTGCCCATGTTAACAGATTCCAGCAGCCACACTGTCGGCATGAGCAGCACTGCTCAGGTGCAGCTCCTCTGCTGCTCAGTGGTGGAACATCAGGAATCTGGAGACTCGCCTTTTTTTTCCACATGATGTATGTGGTTTTCAGAAAAAGCAGACAGTGAAGATGGTCTTTTGATGATCATATTGACATTATATCATCTTTCAGTACAGTTTCAATGTCTATATATGTCACAGACATGAAAAAGTATAAATCATTCTTTTTAACTCAACTCCCATTTCAGTTTCGAAATTAAAGCTTTCTGACGAAGTTTCTGTCAACAGAATCCCTTTATTTGTTTACTAGGGAAGAACATTTTCTAAGGGGAGACTTTTTACTCATACCTCCTTTAACAGAATGGTTTCAAGTTGCGATTACAGTAATAAAATGTTAGTTTAACCAAAAATTACCCCTTCATTTTCTGACTGATAATACCTAGATACCATGAAAGTGTGATATTTTCAATTATTGTACAATGAAAATCTTATACTGTTGCAACCCTGTTGTTGCCACAAGGCTTTTAATTGTGACATATTGTCATGACTGTGTTGCTGACAAGGCAGCATGGAGTATTAGCTTTTAACCCTATGGGCCCGAACGACGCATAGTGTGTCCAAATTCACACCTGTTCTTCTCCATGGTTTTTCTCCGTGACCGTGCGTCATAGCGAGAAGCCTATCACGTGAAAGCATATCATGAAGCATATCACATGAAACAGCGTAACTGTAGATTTGCGACAAGACCAAGCACTTGTCGGTAGTCCAATGTTTCCACAGCGAAAAAAAAGATAAAGTTACACTAAAATGATGTATAACAGAGCTTTCATACAGCTTTGCACACACATTACTCTTGGATGGATTACTCGCGAATGCAGGCTCACACAGAAATACCATGCATATCACATGAAAGCGCAGGACCAGAACTTTCCAGTGATACTACCATCATTGTGCTGTCATCCCATCATTCTGTAAATACAGATCAATTGTCTACAAAATAAAAACCTGACGAATTTCTTTACAATCCATTATACAGATCTTGTGATTAGTCATTTCATATAGTGAGGAATATCGTATCTTACCACGTCTTAGGCTTGCGTGTGTTTCTCCCTGTCTATCCACATTTGTAGTCCGGCTTTCAAGATGCAAATATCTCCATATTGTCCAGTTGACACTCCATCAAACTTTGAATGACAAGACCAGCCACTTCACCTTTGCGCACCCAGACAACTGTAACCTAATTATGTATGCATGACAGGACCGTAGTCACCATATACATTGAGGAGGACACGTGCCCCTCCACCAATGCCCAAAATGTCTTCCCAATATATAACTGAAACTGAAAAACAAATATTATTTTGGAGAACATCATTGCACTTGGTTGACTATTTTTCTATTATCTTAGATGTAAATATTGCATGTTTCTTTCAGATAAAACACATTTTTGACTTGTGAATGAGTCAATGGAATTTCTTGCAATAATGAAAAAATACTGGCAATCATGTCCGCCTGGCACAAACCACATGTTTTGGACAGCTGTGAAGTGACAGAATGTCCCACCATCATGGTTCTCACATTGCCAGATTCCAGAGAGTCTCCCCTCTTCATATATGGCAGAATATGTCAACTTCCAACTTGCTATGGTGAGATACATGTAAAAATGTAAGAATTTAGTAACACAGATTTGTTTTTTTCATTGATATGAAAATTAATAGAAAATACAGGCACATAGAAGGACATGAAATGATGGCAAACCTGGATAGCCCAGACTGTCCTGAAAAAACAAAACAAAAACAAAACAAGATACAGCATGTGTATGTAGCCTTTATAATGACTGTGATATGAGCTTAAAAGTAAAGGCAGTAAAAATACCCCAAAAAAGGCCTAGGGCCCATAGGGTTAATTGTGGAAATACAGTAGTTATAGTAGTTGTGCAGCAGCACAAGCAAAGTAGCAGTCTCGCAGGCAGACAGATGTCTTTCAGCACTGCAGCATCAGTCTCATCTTCCATGGTTTATCTTTCATCAGCTCCACTGCTGGCCTGTTGAGAACATGACAGCTCGTGATAAGATTCATGGGAGCCCATCTTTATGAAACACAATGTTCTCCACCTGTCAGCGCTGATATCCCAGCATGGCAGCTGGGTGTGTCTGAGTATGTGAGATTTTTTTGGCACTCTGCTTTGTCTTGTATTTCAGATTGATGTCTGCTGTTTACAAAATGGCATCTTAACAATGAAGGTCCTTAACAATAGGCTGTCTGCCTCTGTGTCTGTACTGTAGAAGTGTGAGACTGAGTGAGTAAAAGCTCCTCTCAGTTTCAGATGGTTTCAAAGACTTTTCACTATCCTCATGTCAGGACATTAAATCACACAACTATAAAATGCTGACTAAATGTGTGCGTACGGGTATAAAGTCCACCTTTATAGTATCAGCTTGATTTTCATACTGAAGTCTCTCATTGTCCTCGTACTGTTTAACCACCACGATTCAGATAAGATAGAGGGTTAATAAAAATATTGATGCTTACCTGAGTTGCCCTCAGTTATTACATATAACTTCAATCAATCAATCAATCAATCAATCAATCAATCAATTTTATTTATAAAGCCCAATATCACAAATCACAATTTGCCTCACAGGGCTTCACAGCATACGACATCCCTCTGTCCTTATGACCCTCACAGCGGATAAGGAAAAACTCCCCAAAAAAACCCTTTAACGGGGAAAAAAAACGGTAGAAACCTCAGGAAGAGCAACTGTGGAGGGATCCCTCTTCCAGGACGGACAGACGTGCAATAGATGTCGTACAGAACAGATCAGCATAATAAATTAACAGTAATCCATATGACACAATGAGACAAAGAGAGAGAGAGAGAGAGAGAGAGAGAGAGAGAGAGAGAGATGCAGGTAATGACAGTAGATTACAACAACATTGTTGAAAGTAATAATATTATAGTTATAGTTCTGGCTACTGCGGTACAATATGTTGAAAGTATGTATTAATATCTGGCAGTATACATGTGTGATAATAGTCATATGTGTATAATAACAGAAGAACTATGACTAATGACTAATGATGGCAGCAGCAGCAGGAGACATCTGGCAGGACCACGGCAGGACCACGGCAGCAGCACAACCACACACGTCACGCTATCCAGGCACCGCTGCGATATCAATCAATCAATCAATCAATTTTATTTATAAAGCCCAATATCACAAATCACAATTTGCCTCACAGGGCTAGTAATCTGAGAGACAGTGGAGCACAAAGGCTCCGGAGAAGAAGCCGAGTTAGTGACATCCAGAATGGCATCAAACTGAATGAATTAAATCACATTATTACAATTAAATTACAAGTTATTAACAAAGTTATCAGAAAAATACTAAAACACCAAAATGACAGAAAACATCTTTTGGAAAAAAATTATTTGACCCATTTTTTTGGCCCATGTCCCATCCACTAACAGAGTTTATGACCTATACCAGGTGGTGATAGAAATGTTTTGGCTTCACTCATCCATACATGTTTTAAACATGTAGGTAATGTTATAAAACGATTGCAGTTGCACCAAAATGACATGACTAGGTTTAGAAAAAACATAATGTTTTAACTTAAAATAAGTTACTGAGTTAATTAAGCAATGTCACACAAAAGGAAGAACAAAAAGAACAAACGTTTATGATAGTAGACGGTTTGTTCAGCAAGATAATCTCCACAACTGAACACTTGTTTCATTATTTTTTTCTGCTTAAATTCAAGCATCAGAGGTAAAATGGTAATGTTATGCTATAAATGAACTACACTGCAGTTGCATCATTTAACGTTGCAACCACAACAAGACTGTAAAGCCATGGTCGGCGTGATGACATTCTGTAGTCTTATTCAGCCACTTGTCAGCAGCTGTCCTTTTTAAGACACATAAAACTTCAAAATTCACGAGTAGGGTATTTACTGACATAATGTATGTCATGGAACAAAGACACTACAGACTTCATTTCAGGCATCTAACCAAAAAAACCTACTGACTTCAAGACAAGGGGAACCAGGAGTGCTAAAATGCTAATTCATTTCTGGGTGTAGGACACATTCTTGGAGCACTCTATCAAGCCGTATGGAGAGGTGGAAAGCATTGGCTGAAATGCAACTTTGGAACCCATCAGCTATTGTTTGACGACAAGTTAGCTTTATATTAGCTTTTCTAAAATTTTATTTGCAATCATATGCAGATATCTTTTTATAGAGATTAGCCAAAATAACTAGTGTGTGGAGGAGGAAGTCTTGGCATGGATATCTGTTGGCCACACCGCATCAGCCTAAAATATTGTCCCTTGCCCTGACAGGCTTAACATCGTAAAATAGATAGCTTATGGATCCTGAGACTGACTTCACATTGACTTCGGGTTTAGTTTATCTGACATAAACACCAGTCTCCAGGATAAATGTTCAGTGCTTGTTTGACCTGTCCACCTCCCCTCCCTCCTACACTAAGTAGATTTTGTCCTTTGCTCCCATAAAAATAACTTCGGCCACTAGAGGTTACTGCCGAACAAATAACATGGGTCATAATTTGTGCTTGTAAAAACGCCCAAAGTGGTTGATGTTTGGGAGAGAAAGCCTTGCCAATTAACTTGTTCGATTGCTCCTAACTTGACCAAGAAATGGTTTTGGTCCACCATCAGGAAAACTTTAAAGGTAACGCTACCTAAATTAAGAATTCCAATATATTATTTCCATGGCTTAGGAGAATTCAATCAGTATTTGTGAACATGAGCTACTCTCTCTCAAAGCAAGAATTCCGAGAAGTTAGTCTCAAACTTATGATGTCATCAAGCATACTGTGCTGCCCCTTCTAGCATGCACGCCTTCACCTAAAGGGGGCAGTAGTGTGACAAGAGTTGAGTTGATTGACGATGTCTAGCAGCAGACAGGAGCAGACAGGCAGCAGCTAAACTCCTGCAGTTTCTATTGTTTCACAAGAGCTGAGAGAATATATGCCTGTAAGTATTGTTGTACGTGTATGTATTACTGCCATGTTTGAGTTGAAATAAGCTGATTGACAGTTTACAATTATCGCGGTAGCGATGCTAATTCCGTTAGCAGGTCTTTGGCGTTTTACATTGTATGTAAGTATTAAGCTAGCGGACTTTATGTTAAGCTAATGATTATAGCAAAGTACTTTGAAGGCTGTTTTAGAATATGTGGTTTACTTAGTCATTTGTGTGCTTAAACATACTGTCTGATTAATCATTTTTTGTTCTATGTTTGTTAGTTTTACAGTAAGCTTCATCTGGGAGTGACAAATAAACAGCTTGAACGAAGAACATTTGCCTCTCATTTGGGGAATTGTTAACTGTCTGCCAATCAAACACTACACGTTCAGGGAGGGCAGAATACATACAGTCTGGAGCCGCTCCAGAAACAGTGAACGGGAGACATTTTGTGGACCCACAGAATGTTACTTTTCTTTTTTACACCCAAATGAGCTTCATTCTATTAGTAGTAACTTACTGTTTTTGGACAGTGCAAAATACAAATACAAACTCCAAACCAACACAAGTCATAAAATCTGACTGACAGCTGATCCAGCTGTGCCGTGTCCCAAACTCTCTTTCATTCTTCACACTCTAGACGACCTTTCATCATCCCACTTGTAGCTAGGAACAAACAGAAAGGCTGTGGCACGCTCAGAGCACCACTTCTCACATGAAATGATGAAACAACAGCAGTGGTTTTGGAGGTATCTTGTGGACACAGGCGCTAACAGTGAGTACATGGCCTTTATCAGCCTACCTTTCAACTTTATCTGTGTGTTTCATCATGACTCTTCTCTTTTCTTGCTTTCATCTCAGCATCACTCTAGTCTCTTATCACCCGTCTCCTCCCTCACAGCGGCAGGCTTCACTGGCCCAGAGCATCGCATCAAGGGCTCTCCTGATATTAAATCCAGGACAGAAGCTGTATAAATTGACATTACAACTCAACACATCAAACCTCATACATGGAGCACCTTACATATAAAGAAGGTGTGATCCAAACAACATTTACATTAGAAGTGGTCCTTAAGAGCCCTCTGTTAGGGCTTTGTGTAGCTGATGTGTGATAGTGAAATGGTAGGGGTCAAAATCTGCTCTGTATTATGTTTTAGATAAAAGATAAAAGAACAGGCTCAGCTCCCACACTGTGATTTATAGGCCTCCACCACCCTTTTTTTCTCAGGTCCTTTCAGACACACAATGGCACTGCAGCACAACATACACTTTCTTATTCAACTGTCCACCGTGTGGAAAAATAATATTTTTTTTTTCCTTTCTTGAGTGTATCTTGCCTCAAAAGATGGATCAAACTGTGTTTGCATCTGACAAGAATGGTGAAACTGGGCCATCATCTCTCAGCAACTCAGCTCTTTGTGTTGTTGACAAACTGTCTCACCTTAGGGTCCATTTATTTTCTGTTCTGGAGCTTTCAGTCACATTACAGAATCTTAATCAGCAGCAGTTATCATAAAACTGGGGATGTTCAAAATACCTTTCTTTCTGAATACTGTGCTGGTTTAAAGGTTGAGGCTCAGAGTTCATTTATCTCTGTGGAAACAGCAGCTGACCAAAAATAACCTCCATCTGCCAATGAAGATCATGTGACATGACTGAAAGCTCCAGAGCAGCTATTAACATGACCTTTTATTAAGTACTGTTTCAGAGGGCAAGAATGGACTTTGAACCTGAGAACCTGCTGCTTAAGGCTTCACACACTACTTTCATTGTTTTTCCTATTGAAAATGATTAATATTAGGGATGAACGATATTGGATGTTTTCCAATATGCCAATATGTAATAACTCATTTGACCAATAACTGATACAGATATTGATATATCCACTTTTTTTCCCAACCTAATTTTAGTGCTCATAAAGTCTCCTCTGTAGTGAAATTGACATCATATTATGCATGCATACACTTATCATGATGACCCACCAGCAGATGGATACTTTTCAATGTATGTAATATTCATACATTGTGCACAATAAGAAAAATCATGTTGGCCGATTCTGATATTTCATTTTAAAGCCAATATCGGCAGGTACTGATGACGTGCCGATATTATTGTCCATCCCTATGAATATGATTCTTGTTTGTTCTTACACTTGCTTCCACACTCTCTGATTTCTTGTGGTATTCTACATTTCAAGGCCATTTAAACTCAGTGTTAATTTTGTTAATGAAAACTATGACAATAAAATATTCATCAACAACCTTTTTTTTCCCAAGACCAGATGTTGAAAAGCTAAAAATGGATCTTGATAATAAAAACTACAACAAATTTTGTAACATTTACGAGACGGGATGAAAATATAAATGATGAAGTATTGGACATTCAAAATGAGAAGCGAGAAGAACAGAACGACCATTATAAAGCGTATTGGAAAGATGTTTTAAACTAGAAAGTTGAGAACGGCTGTGCTTCTAAATATCTTCGAATGCTGGAGCAATATGAGCTCAACTGTCAACTGGCTGTAAATTCCTGTGTGGTTTATTTTCGTATCTCGTATCACCCCTTATGAGCTTAAGACACATTTAAAGAAAAACATTATTCTAGTGCCATTAGCTGACACTAAACAAAATAAGTAACAGATTTAAAGTTCACAATTCACTGCAAACCACTGCCATAACAAAATAAATACCTATTACAAATGGAAAGTAAACATTTTAAATAGATGAATGTTGAGAATAAAGAGTGTTGGAGGACAGACAGGAGAGACAACAATAGTGAGAAAGAAAGAAAGAAAGAAAGAGACAAAAGAAAGACTGATATAACTGAGTAAATATAACTGAGTAAATGTGGCATAACCCATATATCTTAGAGTCTTAGTTTTCCCATCATACCTCTTAGAGCGCTACTTGCAGAATCTGCTAATACTGATGTCCCATGTAAAAATGACATGTTCGACAAGGAACAGGTCAAGGTACTCATCTGTGAACTCAAGATCGTTATGACCAAAACTTAACTGAAATTCATTTGTTTTCTTACCCGTTTTTCAACACTCTATAACCTCTGTCTTTTTGAGACTGATAGAAAGACACCACCTCTTCTACCACAAGAAATAGTCAATGTTTTGCTAGCTTGCAAAGCACTCACACTGGCGCCTTTGATATAACCCCCCGCAACCTATACATCAAAATTAGGGATGCACCGTAATATCAGCACGTCATCGGTAATGGCCAATATCAGCTTTGATCATCAGAATCAGCCAACATGCTTTTTCTTAATTTGCATAATGAATGAATATTACATACATTGAAAAGTATTGTATTTCATGTCTCCATCTGCTGGGCCATCAGGATGAGAGTATGCATGCACAACACGATGTTAATTCCTCTTCTGAGGAGACTTGCTGATCACTAACTTTGGGTTTATTGATGAGTTGTTACAAATCGGCATATCTGATATCAGCAAAAAATCCAATACTGTGCATCCGTAATCAAAATGAGGCTCAAAACCTGTAGTTTTTAGCTGTAGTCTGTGTTAATTTCTTTTCCTTTACAGTATGAGGATGAGCACACATATGTATATTTCATAATTAATTATATGCTAATATTAAATCAATTTGATGCTTTGTACATCTGTGGATTTAACGTGACTTCAAATATAAACCATGCCTACTTGTGGTATTCTGTCCAAATACAGACACAGAGATAAACAATGTTTTTGTTGGTTGGACAGATAATGATGTCTCTGTAGCTCTGCTGGCAGCTCTATTTGGCTATACTGAGCTAAACACTCGTGTCAGCATGCTTACATACTCATAACGACAGCGCTAACATGCTGATGTTCAACAGGTAGCTATAATGTTTACCTTGTTAATTTAGCATGTTAGCATGCGAACATTTGCTAATAAGTACATAATGAAATGTGCAGCTGAGGCTGATGGGAATATGAAGAATTGGACTGATTGAAATTTTGACTTGATGGCGCCTTATGAAAAGAATCATCAAAGTTAACGCAATTCATCCTGAGGGAAGCATGAATATCTGAACCAAATGTCACAGCAACCATCCAGTAACTATTGAAATATTTCTGTCTGGATTGCTATTATCATCCCCACATATATGTTAGTGAGGCTAAAAATAAAAGATGCGTTTTTGTTGCTAGGTGGCCAGGATGTCAGAGGAACCTGACCTACTCAGCACAAAAACATTAAGGTATCAGGCCCGTGCACAGATAGACCCCAGGTGGTGCTCAAGCACCTGCCCTTTTGCCCTCTGACTAGATAAGTGCCCTTTTGCAAGACATGTTTTTTTCTATTTCTTTTAATATTTTTATATTGTAGTTTTTAAATTTGGCCCATGCAATCAATTCTTAGCTGAAAGTGTGCTGCCCCTCCCTTCTACAACTTCGTTGTGGCAGCCGCACTCAAACTGAGCACCCTGCAAAGCAGCATCATGTCTCCCTGACCCGCCTTCATGGACAGACAGGTAAGGTGATAATGTTTGTCCTAAGCCTCAGCATTGTTGGTCACTGTTGTGAAATTAAACCACTATCAAAACATCTCAATACAGCCAGTCTAATTTAGGCAATAACCCATAATTAAGTTCAACAACAAGTCAACTAGTCTGCCATAAAGCCACACTGTCTCCCTTCTTTTAAAATCAAAACTCAACCTGAAATTAAGTTTATGTCTCCCACATTGCACCTCTGATAATTAATGCACTGTGTAAAGAGCACAGAGGAGAAGATATTCAAACAATATTTAGAGTAACAATCTAGAAGATAATCCTAAGAATTAGTGTGTGACTGTTTCAAAAAGAAAGGAGGAAAAGACTGAGGAGAGCAGAAGAACAGGTTAAGAAGAGGAGAGCAAAGGGAAGGACTGAAAAAAAAAGTGAGGAGAGGAGAATGCACTTAGCCTGATTAATGCAGCTGAACACTGAACACTACTTTGTAGTTTAGAGGACAGATTGGTTGGAGATTGTATGGAGATTTTTTGACATTGATGGTTATTCACTGTATAGACCACTTAAGTGTGCACAATGTCGCATTGTTGTTGTCTTTTATAAATAAATGATAAATGTAGAAAGCGAATGTGTAGTAGCTGCTGGGTGTATAAAGTTTAGATATTTAGACATCTCATAAGTAAGCTAGACAGACATTTCCCCTGCTCATTACTGTGCACAAATGTACTGTATGTACTTAGGCCTCAAGCTCAAGAAACCCTCTGGTGCTGGCAGACAGAAACCTCTTGATATGGTCCACTTTGTGTGTGCACATTTTTTTCATGCATGCAAAAAGAAGTTGTGAAAGGGATGTCCTTTTTTCAACTTTGGAACCTGCCCAGCAAAATGTCTGTGCACAGCACTGTAAGGTATAATGATCAGTATATCCAACATATTCACCTGGGTAATACACTTTTTCATTCTTTTTGTCATATAGCTTTGATTCCAAAAATCTGGCTTTTTGCAAGGTCTCTGAAACAGATGCCATTGTCACATAATACCACAAAAATATGTCAGCAGTATAAAATGTATTTTTTATCTAGAATGGTCTGACATAAACCCGTTTCATCAAGATATTCTCCTGCCACAAGTACACACAGGGATTTGTGGAATGTGACTGTGCATATCTCAAACTCTTAACCCATCCACCATGAACATTACTGTAGTACATGTTTGTCATCTGTATTAGATTATGCTACTACTTTACATATTCAAAATAAAATGGGGGAACAAGGGGGATTAAAATGATACATACATGTAATGTGCATTTCCATATAAAACAGAATGTAAGGCATGGTCAACAGGAGCAAACAAACAATAGAAGCAACCAGCATACAACCTGATCCTGAATTAGTAATCCCACTTGAAAACAAATGAGCGGCTAGATATGCTTTTAATGGTCCTTCCAGCTGTAAATGGCTGGAAGGAAACAGCTGGCTCTGACTCCTCGCTTCATTAAGACGGAAGCAACAAGACACATCTGCATTCATTAGCTGCTCTGTGAGATCTATCGGTGCCTTGGTTGGGTCTGTGTTCAAAAGGCCTCCTCTCAGTCATTCATCATTGCAATTATGCAAGCTGAGGCATTTAAGTCTTAATGAGTCACTCTAATGAAAGTAGATTGACCATTATGGTGAACAAAAAGGCAGTGATGGCTCCTGGGCCTGTTCCAAGGCTCTGTTAGGTAAAATCCTACAGATGCTGCCTTGGTTGTTGTGCTTTGTAGAACTTGTTTGGTATTCGAAATGTTGGTGTGAAGCAGACCTTTCCTGGAGTGGATAACACGATTAGGTTTTGTTTAAGCAGAATCTAAGGTGTTTGTTTCAGATTTGTTAAAAATCTACCATTTTGAATGTTATCACTCTATTAAATAGGCATTAGTAGTGGTTATCGGTTCCAAGGCTCCTGCTACACCGTCTAGTATATTCAGAATGCAATTATCGCCTTATTAAAGTGGCGCTGGCAAAACTTTAGGTTTCTTTATGTGGTTAACATGTGGTTATGTTTGAGCACAAAAACTACTTGGTGTTAGTTAGAAAAAGATTATGTTTTGGCTTAAAACAAAACGCAGCTACAGGCCCCTAAATACACCCATGTTTGGGCTGCATAAACGCTGCTGACAAGACCTCTGTGTCACTAAAAAACACTAACTTTTGGGGGCACAAACAGCACTGGACAAGTCTCAGTATTTCGCTAAAATACACTGTTTGGGGGCACAAATGCCTTAATTTATTGCTAAAAAACAACAACACAACAGCATATACACTGCTCGGGAAACACATCCATGTGTCACTAAAAAACACTCCCTTTCAGGGGCACAAACACTGTTTGAAAAGCCTCACTGTGTTGCTAAAAACAAACACTTTTTAGGGTACAAACAGCACTGAAAAGTAGTTGATGTGTTGCTAAAAACTATTTAATACTATTATTACAATACTATACTATACTTGCTATGTTTAATTAAACTTTAGGTAGCCTACTAGAATAATATAATCAATTGCTTTTTCCGTCCACTAGATTTGTTTTGTTAAATGAAAATGACTGAAGTGAGATAAACAGACTCAAAACTTTATCTTTTTGGATAAAACAGACAAAGTCTTTGGGGACATAATTTACAGTTAAAAAAGGTAATAAATCGCAATGTAGCCTATCTCAATATATTTTATCGCCAAGCACATTACAACATATTTAAAATCAGGATAATATCCTATTGTGACGTACATATTGTGATACAAACAAACAAACAATATTGATATCATTAGAAATCTCCTCTTTCCAACAGTGTATAAAACCCCATATGTGTTTTAGGGTCAATGTGACTGAAAATGACACTATATTTCATACTATTCCATCAAACAGAAAGATCCCAAACCTTCTGTGGATTATTTCATACATGTTTCCCAACAATTTTTTTTTTTGAAACTATAAGGGCCTCACTAAAATGTCAGAATAATGTTAATAAAGTGGATCTGGACAAAGCTTGATCATATGCAACATGAATTTCCTAAGATGGATTGACTAGTGGGTTCCATCATTACTGTAGACATGTCCGCTACTCAGTCCAGCCTGTCAGTAGATGTGTTACTGATAACTTTTGCTATAAGAAGTATTAACACATGCACTTTCCCACACTCAACACATGAAGGTGTTGAAGGAGTGCAATCATATTTAACAGAGGCTGACAGAAACCGTCAGTCTATGTTGATCCTCAGAGAGAGAGGCTAAGAGTCCTGTTGATGGGATCTCCATGGGATTTCGTACTTCCCATTCTCCTCTCTGCCCCTCGGGGTGATGGGTACAGCTTGTTCCCACTCAGCCGGAGCATAAGCAGCTATTTATGGAGCTTCCAAAGGCCCAGACATGACTACTGGTGCTGCCGAGCGGAGGAGTTTTACCCTTAAGTGGCTTAGGGATCAAGTGAGGTCAGCTCCATACGGGATGAAGAGGACACCCTTTTCCTCCCTCCCTTTGTCATCCTCTCCCACAAACAGATCCTCTCTTGCTCTCAGCCTTCCTCTGCCCCTCCATCCGGATGAGAAATACAGCTGAGAAACAGTGAAACCGCAGCCTGTCATCCTCTCCAGAGCTTAGCTTGCTCTTGTTTTTGTTTGTACTCCCTCCACTTCAGGCGTTTCATAAACATGAAATATCCAACATATTTTCTCGGTGGTGACTTTGACTCCGGGAGTCCCATGTGCCCGCGGTGGCTCTGAGGCGTAGAGAATGTGGCGGATAGCAGGGACTTTATCTTTAATCAAATGATTTTTTTCCCTTCCATTTAAGGCTTAGGTGCAGTGACTGCTCCATAGCTCTAATACTGGATCCCTTTGGCTGCCAGCATAGACGTGGTGATCAATCATTTGATTTAGCTTGGAGACTATGTTTGGAAAGGCAAATATATAGCTGAGCTGATATCTTTTTTCTGTCATGGGATATTGATACATTTCACCATTATCTCAGGGTCTGTTGAGATTACATGTGTGCAGACTTGAATAAACGACCATGATAAAGACAAATAATGTTTTCCCAGTATTGATTTGACTCAGACTCATAACTTATTCACTTTGTTTATTCGGTTTGTCTGCCCCATTCTTTTGAATGCAATATCTCAAGAACACCTTGAGGAATTTTTTTTTGATTTGACACAAACACCCACTTTGACTCAACAATGAAGTTATTAGAATTTGGTGGTAAAAGGTCAACTTCATTGTGACAACATAATATTCTGCAAAACCCCCCAAAAAACAACACTTTTCTGGCCATTATTGAAAGAATGAAAAAGTATATTACCCAGGTGAATATGTTGGATATCATTATACCTTACAGTGCTGTGCACAGACATTTCACTGGGCAGGTTCCAAAGCTGAAAAAAGGATAATCCTCAATAGCAGTATTGCCACTGAACTGTCAAATGAATTTTAAGCGAACCTTGGAGTAAATAAGTTACACTCGACAAAGTGTAATGTAAGTTTGTTGAACCACATTTTGTATTCAGTATTCCTATTTTCAATGCAAATGTTACTGCACTGTTGTTTGTTCATCATGTGTTTCTACAAATAATGTTTTGCATTGGTCAGGGAATACTTGGCTTGGAAAAGAAGAAGGGTATACGATAATATCGGCGCATCACCGGTATCAGCCGATATCGTCTTTAAAATGAGAATCATCAGAATCAGCCAGCATGCTATTTCTTATTTTGCACAATGAATGAATATTACATACATTTAAAAGTATTGTATTTCATGTCTCCATCTGCTGGTGGGCCATCACAATAAGAGTATGCATGCATAATATGATGTTAATTCCACTACAGAAGAGGCTTGATGATCACTAAAATTACTGGAATAAAAGTGGATATATCTATTTTGGTTATCAGCCAAATAAGTTGTCATGCTGTATATTGGCGTATTGGATATGGGCAAAAAATCCAGTATTTGCATTCCTAGAAAAGATTTTTGAGACTGCATTATATTAATGGTAAATAAAATTTAGGTGACATGAGCCAGTAAGCTATTTGTACTTGTGTTTTCATACTTTTAATCAATAACTATTGGATGATTAACACTTTCACAGCTTTTATTTTGCCTGCTTAGAATTACTTTTTCTTTCTTCTGTTCAAATACAGATAACTCTATGATTTCATTGGTTCAGGTACATGGTTGAAATATGATGTTGTTCATATTTTGATCTAAATTATGATCTAAACTTCTAAACAATTTAACAAAAAATGACTGAATAGTGTTTAAGTATTACATAAGCCATTCTAGGGATGGGTGTTTCAAACCGCTATCCGCTATTAACACTATGATACTTGCATCAAATGGCTGTTGTCAGTTTGTCTATGTATACTGTATATGTCTCTGTCAAATAAATAACTGCATATCTGATGCATTTCCATCAGTTTGGCTTCAGCTTTATAGATTGTCCATTCAACTGCAGACAGATACAGTTAAGGCTCTGTCAAAAGCAAGTTTTCTTCAACCCTCTAATCAAATGTGCATGCTTGAAAGCACACAGCATCTTGGGGTTTTATTATTAACACCTAGAGCGCTGACTCACTTTGGAATGCTGGCTTCACATGCTCTTCATCCTCTCCGTCCTCAAAACTGTCTGTCCACAGGTTTAGAGGTCATATCCTGTCTATGTGGGAGGCTGCAGCTTCAGATGGAATCTTTTAAAGAAGACTCTGACTTTTTGAAAACATGTAAAACTTCTTTCACAGAGCCATGGTGAGAAGATTAGTTTAATCTCTGTGTGTGTGAGACAGACAGACTATATGGCTCAGCATGTCGGCATATATGCTGTATTGCTTTCTTTCTCAGAGCGAGATAGGAAAATGGATATAAGTCTCATGTCTGTGTTTTTAAACACAGAAATGGAGTCAGGATGTGGTTAGCCTAGCCTTGCATGAAGTAGTTGATTAGGTGGTTGTGTTACTGGGTAGATAGGAAGGTTACCAAGGTGGATGTGGGTATATTCTCTGATATATTTCAATGGCTTTTGGGGTGATAGGTGGGTATACAGGTGGGACCCAGATGGAGCCCTCTGTGTGCACACTGTTTTCATTTCATCTGTATTTGTGCACGTTTTGTGAAAGCTTACGGATCCGGATGAAACAGAGCAGTGCCACTGGAGACTGTGAAGACAGTGAGTGTAACATTAGTTCAAGATATAATCGTAGGAGAAAATGAAGACATTTAAAAAATGACAAAATGGTTTAAATCAGTAATATTGTGAAAAGAATTCTGCATCCGTCCATCATATCACTTTGTATTTAATGGCTTCACAGACCACCACCATCTAAAATACTGCCTCCGTGAAAATTATTATTATCATACATTATTGCAACCTCCTCCACTGTCACCTTGTTTCTTGTTGGATAAACTTTTGACTCTGCCCTCTGGTGTCATCTGGTGGATGTATCTATGCCAACATAAAGGACGCATGGAAGTTTGTGGGCAGTGAGGTTTACAATGTTTGAAAAGGATGCATCTATTTTGGTATGTAAAGGGAGTATGACTGATCCCTAAGCCTTTATGTTGACCATGTGATGTTCATTAACCAGCTGCAGTGACTGTGCACCTTCCTTCAGTCTTGTCACAGTGAGGCTGCAAGGTTTGGTACCATTGTGGCTGTACACAGATTGATGCACTGTTGTTTACCAAGAAATAGTTCCAGCATGTAACTCTCCCTTGAACCACGATTTGTCGATGTCTGTTTTTGTTCAGATTAAACAAAGGAGAGAGCCTTTAAAGTGTTAATAAGTGAACTTTAAAGACGTTGGTAAGCATTTTCTCAGCCATATTAGTGATGTTACTTTAGGGATGGCAATGCCAGACATTCATCGTCCTCAAATGATGAAGGCGTCTGACTTTTGCGATTGCAGAACTAAGTGAAATGTCTCAACAACTATTGAATAAGAGTAAGCGGTACGCAACGGGCAACAGTTTTACCAGATGTATCTATAAGGACTTGGTTGTACTTTTGATGTCATGGTGGATAAAGAAGGAGCACCATCTAAAAGAAAAAAGACAGAAGAAAGCTAAACGGGACAGTGATAGGGTTCGAGCTCAAACGAGTGTAAACCTCGGTCAGGCATTCACCAAGTGGAGAGAGCTGAGAGATTTGAAAGGTTTTAAAACTGATCCCGAGTTGGCCCTTTTCCTAATCGACAGGTATGTAATTTTTGTTTTTATTTAGAGAATATACCGCAGTTTGTTAGAAGTTGTTTCACTTCAATATATGACGACATGGAAGTTATAAGCGAGCTAAATGTAACGTTAGAGCTCTGATGTGAACCGCTTTTGTCTAGTAACAAAATTATTGCAAAATTATCTGTGACTGTGACCATGAACACAAATATACAGCAGGCAGTTGTCGTGTCATTGTGGCTGTTGGCTCATAAATATAAATACATAACAATATACAGAAAGCACTAGCTTGCTCGACACCGTCACGACAAACTGATTCATAAATTGAAGGCTTTACAGTTACATATAACGTTAGCCAACTAACGATATAAGAAAGTTTTCTGTCACAACATAGTCTAACGTTACATATTACACTAATAGGTGTACATACATACCTCATTGCTCTGCATCCTATAAAGTGCTGTTTTTGAAAAAGAAAAAAAGAAAATGCAGTTGGTTGAAGTGTGTAACAAAAGTGTAATGTTAGTAATGTTAATCCTCTCACTCTCCAAAACAAATGCATGCGGTAATTGCCGGTTGCAGTCGAGATTTTACGAATGAAGCCGAATGCCGGCAGCAGTCGGAATTTTACGACACCAGGCTGTGGGTGTCATACCACTTCAACCAAAGGGGGCGCTATAATCAACGAAAACGTAAACGAAGCTGCTTTAACTTATGGACTCCAATTTAATAAGATTTTACTTCAGGGGCTTCCATCTGAAAAGATTTTGGTTGGACCACAGTTCTTTAGGTGTAAGATAACTGTAGAATAGTCACTCTAATGGCTCTTACTTACATTGGGCTCATTATATAGTGAATTAAGCAGTGAAAATAATCTATTTACCATTTTCTGGGGACATCCTGGAACTCCCTCAAGAATCTTTTGGGGGCCTGGACCCCCGTTTCAGAGCCACTGGGATAGATTTATATGAAATTTAGTTAAGACATTCATGTTCTCCTTAGGACAAAATTTGTCTATACTTTGTTTTATGACCAAATACGTGCTAAATTAATCACACTCCCAGCATCCTCAACTGAACTTTTTGCTTGATGACAGTTAGCAAATGTTAGCATGCAAATATGCTAAATTAAAATATTAAAAATGGTAAACATAGACTAACTGCTAAACATCAGCATATTAGCATTGTCACCCTGACGTTGGCATTTCGCCCAGTACAGCCTCATAGAGCTGCCGACATGGCTAAAGACTTTAGACTTGAACTTTGGATCAGACGAAGCTAGCTATCAGTGCATTCCATTTGCACTTTAAAGTCGCAGTTTCCCTTTTGGAATTTTCACCTGAATGGCCCTCTAAGTCAAAGTAACCTCACCATCCCCGACCTAAAAATCCAAGATGGCTGCTCCGCACATCAACATTAGTGAAAGCTGTGGTAATGTACTGTTCATTAGCACTCCACTCTACCCTCACTCGTCAACAACACCCCAAGATACTTGAACTCCTTCGCTTGGGGAAGTAACTCACTCCCAACCCATTAAGAACTGGTATTGCTAACAGTGGCTAACCTGGCCAGAACTAGCATAGCTGGTGCTGGTATTGGTATTCCGACTTGTTGTACTAGAATGTGGTCAACCCTGGTTTGATGTCATCCCCAGTTTTGTCTTCCGACTTCTGAGGTATATGAAATGCAGCATATGCTAACTTTCTCACTAAGTGCTTGAACGTTCATTAGACTTGCCACTTTCTTCTTCTTTCTTCTACTTTTTTTTTTTTTAACAGAAAGTGCCCCTGTGCATACATGCAACACAAAATGCTGAATTGCCTACAAAATGCCCACACAGGATTTTAACTGAGGCGAGACTGTGTATAAGATTGCAAATAAGAATATTTCCCCAAAATTGGACTCCTTTAACCTGGTTTATAAGTAATTTATCACACTGTGTTTGTTTAATAACAGTGGCATTTTTACAGTTTAAACAGCTGAGTTAAGGGCACAGTGTGGTGCCCTGAGGCCCGCCAGCTGCCAGGTATGTTTCTCCACCCGAGTTTTCTCTTTTACAAGAACAGAGTGGTGTTGTTTTTATTGGCCAGTTTGTACTAGTGAAGACAAAAATGTCCAAGAGGTTCAAGGCTAAAGTTTCATTGTGGTGTTATTGTTATTGGTATTTATGGAACTCTGGATACAACTCAGCTGCAGCCAGAGGAATGCTAAAAATACACTAGTGGTGAGAAAAGGCAGTTCCCACATACATATACAAAAATACAGACATATATGGCACTATGTTCCTTCAAATCTTTCTGTGACTCACTCATTTAGCCAGTCCCCCTCTGCCTGACCCCTCTCCTCATGGTCTAACCCCCTATTTCCTGTTGTATTTTGGGGAAGGCTCTGTTGGAGCGTGAGAATGCTTTCGGGGCAGGCTGTCTTGACCCAGTGGTATTTGAAGCAACATACACACAAAGCTTCAAATATTTTAGTTGCAAACCTAACCCTGATGTGAGGACACAGGGTTTGGGATCCATTCGGAGTCATTTAGGATTTTGTACCTTTTGTCACAGCTTGACATGTGATTGATTCTGTCTTTTTGGACAAAAGAAACAAAATGAGACTTTTATTAAATGGTGGGTCTTTAAAACCTCAACACAGGTTCAATTAAAAAAGGAAGAGAGAAATTACTTAACCACATGAGTTTGGCTAATAGTTTCCTTGTGTATATAGCACCAGACTGTGGCTTTTTGGCTTAAACACATCGACCAGCCTGCTCAGATGGTCACTGGTACTGTGAATCATAACTGTCCATCTACAGCTCCACAGCTGTCAGTCATCATGCTGTAAGTAAAATAATGCCCCCCAGAAACAGTCTGAAAGGAAGTTGTTGTGGGGGGTTGGAAGTGGGGTGGCAAAGCAGACCCCAGATTGGCCAATTTAAAGTGGGATTTAATGACTGGACCTCCCTGGGGTTTTCTCATGGTAAACATCTCCCAGAGTTCTCCCACAGCCGAGCTGGCTCACCTCCAGGACTCCCACACCACAACCCCACAGCCCCTCCACAGCTCGACTAGCATCCTCTGCCTTCTCTGGGCTGAGCATAACCTCGACTCTCCTTCCAGCCTCTGGAGCTCTCATACAGTGTTCATTACAGGCTCCGGTTTGGAGCCGCACAGCAGTCTGGTTAGATTAGTGGTTGTCAGGCTGACGGCTGAGTGTAGTGGCGGTTGTGTTCTGTGGGTGGCTGGAAATGGCTGCTCTCCGTTTTGTAATTTTTGAGGTTGGCAGTTTGGCCACAAATAAACACACACACTCTTAAAAGCCTTCTAGCCCTTCCACACAGTGTGTCCTCTGTCAGAAACAGTGATTGTAAAGACATACTGAGTCATAGTGATGCATTACTGTACATTACATGGATGAATGCTTTTCACCATATAGTTTAAGACAAGACATGGTTATATTGATGGTTCATCAGAGAACACAGCTTTCTCACCACAAAATATGACATAGAGTATTGTAGATTGACGTCCAATGGCAGTCTCCTATAATGTTCCTTGCATTGCTCAGCTATACATCCACAGTCCACAGTCCATATGTCCACAAAGTACCTTACTTTACTTTATGTAGAGTTACCCTATATAGAAGACCTTAATAATTACCCTTTGGGCCCTTGGCCCTGTGCCTGGTAGGCCTGTTCAGTATTCCATCCATGTAGATTGCTAAAGTGGCAGGTATCATCGGTGGTGCCCTAGACAGCTACGTCGCCTATAGGAAGACCCACCAGTGAAGGCGACCAACAGAATGAACACCAATCAGTTAAAAATTCATGCTTTTCAGCTTCCACGCGTTCTGCATCATCTTTACTTCTTTGGGAATACGTTGTTTATATATACAGTCAGTGTCTATCATGAGAGACGGTTTCAGCCCTGCTCATTTGTCTCCATTTGCTTAATGCCACTATAATTTTGCAAAAGCAATTAAATGAGCTTTTAGAAAGCCGAGTCATTCGTCTTTCAATGAATCAACTCAGAAGGCAGTCACGCGCATGTACAAACAGTCTGCTTCCATCAATTCCATCTTTTCTCTAATTATTCATACACAGAGGGCTGGTAAACAAGTGTGACATGTCCTGCAGTGGGAGAAGTCGTTTCCTAGATTAGACAGTGTGCGCTGCAGATTGTTGGTGTACAGGCTGTCTCTGGCCCAGTTTCTGTTCCCCTGACCCTGCCATCATTCGAGGAGCTCCAAGCGGACTGAATGACAATCTGCTGTTTTTGTGTTGAAAAAATGCAGTGCATTAACACTGTGGATCATTTGTATGTGCATTTATTTGAGCTTGTCTGTGTCATAATAACATGCAGAGATGATTTTCTCAAAGATGCTGTTTTGTGGCCATCAGGACTAACTCGAATGGAGTTCTTTCTATGTGGCTTGGTGTCATTGTCACAATGGCCAGTGACCATCTGTCCTTGCATACATTGTTGTATATCACATTTAAACAAAAACACATTATATTTGTCCCTTCATTAAAGCAGGGCTGGAAAGATTTTCATATAAACCCAATTGTATACTAACTTAAATCTCAAGGTTAGAGCCTTCATAGAAGCCTTCATTTGTTAGTAGCCTCCTCCACGCTGAGAGTGTTGCCTGAAATCCCAGACAGCACTGAGTAAGAGCTCCACCCAAACAAAGTTAGACTCAATGATATGTCTTTCCTCCCTTTGATCTCTGTTATATCCTTTGGTATAAGTCAGTTTGGTATAATAAAAAATGTTGCACTGTTATAAATTAAACTCCCAGTTTTCTGAATTCTGAGTACTTTTACTTTTGGTAATTAATGTACATTTTGCTGTCATCTTCAGCTGCTTATTACAGAGAAGGTAAATACTTCCTTCACCAATTAACCCACACCTCAGCTGTGTTTTGGCCTCCATGTTAGGTCTTTATCTAACATTAAGTCCGTCTCATCGACCTTTTATACACTGCCCGTTGAGGGCAGGAGTTTCGCACAATTATTCCACCTTGCTGTTCTTTATAATAAAAGGTATAATCGCAGAATGGAGGGACCAAGTTGTTTCGCCTTTAAGCCAGCAGCAGAGGTAGTAGCAGTGTCAAATCGATGTCTGTGTAAAATGGAAAGTCGGCAGGACGGGATCACAGACAGAATGTTGTCTTATGTGTGGACCCAGAGTGGTGCATCTAATAGCAGTTAGCAGCTAACTGAAAGAAGAAGAACAGCAGTCGAAAATGTCCACTAATTGAACAAACATTGTGGTCTGGGAGCTCCTTATCCTCCGAGCAGAGGACGAGATCAGCCATTGTTTATTATAAAGCGCTGCTGATGTGTCTGTGTTATGTCACACCAGAGGCCAACGCTGTTGTGTCACATGTCAGGCCTATCACAACTCTTTCGCTTACACGATGCTGGCATGCTGTTCACACACTGGAGCGGCATGATGCTGCCGTCATTTGGTTTTGTATAAAAAGGCAAAGAAGGCATTAAAAAAGAAGAGACCCTATGGTGCGATCTCTGTGTTAAAAGGTCTTTTGTCTCCTTTAATGCTACTTACCACATTAAATGGTGTCCACTGTTTGGTCACTCAAAATAGCTATCACATTCACTGCTGTGATTTAAATGAAAAGGTTGGGTGGCCTATAATATCTAATCCAGGTTCAGACCACACAATTTCGGCTGGATTATAGCACGACACTGCATTGTACTGTGTCGGCTCGGATCGTGAACGACAATGAGTGTCTCATCGTTTTATCCTATGTAGTGTGTCATAGTAGACGACAACCGACGCCATGTCTGGGACACCTCACGATGTCCCGACAGCAAGTCTAGCATTTTTGTTTTCTTTTTGTCTTCCACGACTTCTCCAGTTGCAGATTGATTAGGTTCATTTTGTCTTCTTTTTTAAATTCAGACAAAAAGTGTAGGAGATGTATCATTTACCTGCTTGACAGTTTCGACTGTGACTCCAGTCTTCCTCAGAAGTGTCATCCGACGTGTTGCTGACGTGTCATTTATCAGCTGGCCGGCCCCACAGACCTATCAGAATCTGTTGGGCCGGCCACACCCCCCGCCGTTGGATGGTCTCTGGAGGAGGGAATCCCAGGTGTGCGAGAGGGTCGTCCCGGGTAATGGTGCCGCTCACCCGCTTCCTGATTTCGATCGATGGGGCATACACCCTCTCACACACCTGGGATTCCCTCCTCCAGAGACCATCCAAAGGCGGGGGGTGTGGCCGGCCCAGCAGATTCTGAGAGGTCTGTTGGGCTGGCAGGAAGACTGGAGTCACAGTCGAAACTGTCAAGCAGGTAAAAGATACATCTCCTACACTTTTTGTCCGATGATAAGAAAATATTGAACAATTCTCCAGTTACAACCCTCACTTTGACCAATAGGAACACAGGGCAGCTGCCGCAGGTGACAACTTTATGGCAACAACACCCCAGTTTTATGATTAACATCAAGCTAGCAAAGAATGTTATTTCTTCATAATGGAGGATATAAAGGAATCAAATTCACAAATAGTGGCAGGGCCTTTACTTTACAACAACTGCAGAGGGTAAAAGCTTCATGTGAAACAGACTACATTAGACACAGGCCTTTATTTCTCATTCCCTCTATATTTTCCTATTTTTAATTTTAATCCACTCCCATTTGTCTTGTTAAAGTTAATGCATCGTGCCGCCGTTTCAAACTCAAAAATTCCTGTATCCGTTTGAAATTAAAAGACACCTATTGTTTCAGTGAAGAGAATCCCTTGATTTTCTAAAAAGGCTTTTATTGTGAAACATTTGTAGGAACTTGTTGTGGAGGATTCAGTGACTTGTATAGTTTTCATGTGGCACTTCAGCTTTTGCCGTCTGGTGGCGCGTTTTATGTACAGACTTCAAAGACAGTTCCGCTGGGATGTGAACAGCGACAGTGACTGAAATAATAATAATAATAATAATAATAATGATAATTAATCATAAGGATGGGACAAGAATAATCTGATGACATCACACGTCGTGAAAGATGACCAGCGAGGATTGGTTGTGGACCAGTGTGTAGTTTGTCATGTCTGTTGGCCAAGTCATGACTTTGATTTTGACTCCACAATCGCCTAATCTGACATAGTGACTGTCTGAACCGACAAAAATGCAGAGATAATTAAAATCATAAGTTGAGTTCAAAGCTAAGCTTCAAGATGCTTCAAATGAAGTACTTATTGGTTCGAACAGTGTGTGTATTGGAGATATAATATAAGGGAAGTTTGTAATTTGTAATGCTGGAACCACTCTATCCACAACAGTAACTCTGGTCAGAGAGTGAACTTTATATAAAGACTGGCAGCAGAACAGACAGGCTTCAGTTCAACATGTGCACAGGTGAATGATGAATGGTTGGATGAATGACAGGCTGAATGATGACTGGCTTATAATTGACTGAATGGACTAATGAATGGCTGAATGGAAAGTTGAATGAATATTGAATGAAAGGTTTTTTAATAAAGAAATAAAACATACAAAGTGTGTGAGATTTAACTGGTTAAACATCTGGTATTATCACATGAATGCTAATATATGGCATGCAGAATAGCTTCAGCCAACACTGAACATAAATGCACGCTAGGTGAAAAGGCTGTCTAATACAGTGCATTCAATGCAGCTTACTAATTAGCATTAGCTTAACAAGCACATGTGCAACAACGGTTTTAAGTATAAACAGGCGTTAACAGCTTTATGCTGACTTTAAACAGCTCTTATACATTGCAACTTATCAATAAAGACATTCTATAGGCTTAGGAACACTCACTCTTCACGAACACATTCTTTTCTGGTCTTAAACAGCACAAATCTTCACTCTGGAAACTCCGCAAATTGGCTGCACGCACTAGGACCCAGGGTACGTGCCAAGTCTCTTAATTTTATACTGCTAACTCCTAACTCCTAACTCCTTACTTGAACCGGAAGTCATTCGAGGCCCGCCATCTCTAAGGCTGTCTCATGTCTCTTATTCCTGCCAGTAAGGAGTTAGCGTTAGGAGTTAGGAGGGATCTGTTAGATGCGATGAGTAAGGTAACACGAGAGGTTCCTAACAGGAAGTCTTTTTCAGCTTGAGGCCCTGACGTATAAATACCCGCCCCCTACGTCTGGCTCATTTGAACGAGATGGTGGAGAAACAGCGCAAGTGTACCCGTTACATGCATTCTTTGCAATGAAACGCTGTAATTCACATGCCTACGTGACTACAAAGAGTAACGTTGATGATATTTCGTCTGTCATGTTGTAATTAAGTTTATTTCATTCACAACCCGTTGTGTTGTTCAGCGGACTGTCGGTGATGTGTGGCTGTTAAATGTGCAGCTGCTCATGTCCAGAACCACACGTGTTGATATAACACCACACGCACACACGCACACACGCACACACACACACACACACGCTACTGTCATTACCGTCTGTCCTGCATCTCTCTCTCTCTCTCTCTCTCTCTCTCTCTCTCTCTCTCTCTTTCTGTCTCATTGTGTCATGTGGATTACTGTTAATTTATTATGCTGATCTGTTCTGTACGACATCTATTGCACGTCTGTCCGTCCTGGAAGAGGGATCCCTCCTCAGTTGCTCTTCCTGAGGTTTCTACCGTTTTTTCCCCGTTAAAGGGTTTTTTGGGGGAGTTTTTCCTTATCCGCTGTGAGGGTCCAAAGGACAGAGGGATGTCGTATGCTGTAAAGCCCTGTGAGGCAAATTGTGATTTGTGATACTGGGCTTTATAAATACAATTGAATTGATTGAGGCAGACTGAAAGGTCTGATCTCTTAATCACTCAGCAGCTGACTTGTTGAATGATGGCAAGTGGATTTAATAATAGTGATAATAATGATGATGATAATAATAATGATAATGATGCTCATCACAGTGACAGTAGCAGGGCTACAGACAGTTCTTTAATCGCGACAAACTTTGGCAAATGACTCAATAACAATGGTAATACATGCAAAAGTGTGTGACCAAAGTCATGACGGCGGGGGGTGGGGATTACGGCTTTGATCAGCGAATATAATGGGACTTGGGATGTACGCCAAATGCTGGCTCCATTATGTAGCAGATCCAGCTGTGTTGCCGTCATCAGAAAAGGACGTCGCTTTACGTGACGCTTCAGAGTAAGGCCGTCTCATGTCTCTTAATCAGCAATCCTCACTCCTCACTCCTAACTCCTGACTCCTTGCATGTTTTCCTAAGTGGGAGGGACTAAACAGTTAGGTAAGGTGGCTAGGTTAGGAGGTTAGCAGTAATTTTAAGGGACTTGGGACATACCTCCAGAGCACATCTTACTGCAGGTACTAAGACCCAGAATGCATCTTAGTTGCCCCAAAACGTGCCTAACTAGAAAAAAACATAAACAGGGAATTTACAACAGTGTGGAACTCCCTCCATCCATACCTTTCCAACATTGCAACTGGGGAGTCTGCACATAGGTGTCAAATGCTTGACTTCCCCAAGGGATGCCCAAAATATCAACTCAGACAAAACACTTTGGTCATTTAAAATATAGGAAACCATCAAGAAAGCTCAGTGGTAGTCCTGTATGTTTTGGTGCCCTGGGCCCACTCTGCCTTGTATTAAATGCTTTAAAGGGTAACTTAAGTATTTTTGAACCTGGACCCTATTTTGCTATGTTTTTGGGTCTAAGTGACTAATGGGAACACCAAGTTTTGAAAGTGGTCTTGTACGGAGCGAGAGTGCTGCAGAAACAGAGTGCAGTGTAACCACTTAGGGCATTTGTGCACTGTCAATTTACATGTTTGTTTTTGCCACTGACTGGCTCAGATTGTTATTAGTGTCTGACAACATTATGGAGAGGATCCTTACAGAGACAGACCTTTTTGTTTGAAAGTGAGATTCTCTTTGCTTCACTAGACACGGCCTCGAAATCACTCTTTTGTAGCCCACCACTGGTTTAAGTCGCTGTATAAGTTAGCAGAATGAGATGCTGTCCAGGCAGGTACGTTGTGTTTTATCTCACAACGGCATTGTTTACATGCAGCATGTGCTCCGTCTGTTAACCCATAAATCTCCAAAATCAAAAATATTTCCACACTGCTGGTTTATTCCCAAGTAAATACCTTTATCTTTATTGTCTTTTTTCTTGGTCTCTTCCTTGTATCTGTCTGCTGCTGTTTGATGGTGACAAAGAATTTGAAAAGAAAAGCGTATCCTTAAGATGATGACATGGATTAATATTTTCATTTTGCATCATGGATACTGGACCATTGATCATTCCATCGATATACTGATCCAGATAGATGGATTGGTACACCATCACCGCAGACCAATGTTCAGGACCCACTGGCTTTTTAGGCACCAAACATTAGTGTTTTTTAGCAGCCTATTGCTGTGTTTAAATGGGGGATCATATCACAAAAACTGGTTGCTTTTTTACTAAGACACCCCTGCATTTCTGGCAAAAAAAAAAAAAAAAAACAGTGTCAAGAAAAGTGTGAACCAGGTGTTTTTTTTATGTATAAACCCAACCATGTTAACTACAGCATTGTTGAAAAGTAAAGAAACGTAAGTTATAATATTACACAATCTCTGGTTTGCAGAATCATACAACACCACAACATCTTTCTAGTGTTCTGGTCTAAAACTATGTGTGTGCAGGGGGGCTACACACATTGAAATCAGCTGTGTGGCAGCAGGTGCAGCCAAACAATAGTCAGACAACACATCAAATGGTCTGGGTTGTTTTTCAAGCATACACCGGCCTTTCTGCGACACCTGGTGATGGGATAGCTCAGCTTTTAAGTTCCAGCTCTGAACTGGGGAGTGTTTTACACTTATACTGGAATGAACTGCAGCACAAAGCCTTGTTGTGTACTGATGGGTGTGCAGAGGACATTGGCATAGCAGTATCATTATTATCAAGAACATGATGCTCCTCTGTTGCTTATCTTACAGCATTTCCTCCCTTTACAGGTTCAGTGTGAGCCCTCTGGTTTTGATTACCTGCCTCGTGTTAGCACATTGAGTGGGCACACTGCTTTGATCTGCCTATTCTTTCATTACAGTCCTTCCTGTAATAGAAGCGGCATCCTATAATTTCATCTGATTGCTCTGTAATTGCTATTGGATATGTTTAGATGATATTTTTCTGTGCTAAATGTCTGCAACTTGAAGTCTGAGATATAGTATCAGAACTGCTCAGAATTAGACGTTAATTATTCAGGTGTCTGATATCGACTGGACATGGCTATATGTGTGTTAGAAAAAATTGACTATACAGGAATAGATGTAAGCTTGTGCATAAGGCTTCCCAGCCACATACTGTATGTTTCATGCTGTTATTATAAGAGCCTCTGTAACCAGCTGAAGTGGTGCTAATCCAACACAGAACAGCAAACAGAGGTTTTTTTTGTGTGTGCTGAGAAGCAGACAGAGGAAAACAAGGCTTTGATGTTTTCTTGTTTGGTAAGAGCCTATTTGATGTCTAGCAGGGATTTTGTTGTGACAGTGAGAGCAGGAAGAGCAGCTCTCAGAGGTGCATTGCTGCTGTGGCTGCTCTTAATGGCTTGAGAAAACTTAAAGGCTTTTAAGATTCAGTGGGACATGAGAATGAGAGTGGGAGCAGGTAATTCTCAACATAAAGATGACACTAGGAGTAAAAGCTTCTAATGTCTTGAACTTTATGTGGAATTTATTGTCATGTTAAAGTGGAGTTTTCCCCTCCTTGCCTTTCGAAGTGGTATTGTTGTTGATGTAGCTGTTGTAAAGAAGAATGAATCGCTTCCTGAGTTTCCTCAGAGCCCAGCAGCTACCACAGTTATAACTTCGGTTGTTATTATTTGGTAACTGGGGATAACTAACGATAGCTACCAGGGAAAACAATAGCGCTATCCTCTTCTTGTTTTTGATGCGCATTGGTTGATGCACTTCCTTTGGGCCTTAAATCAAGCCTTCATTTTCCCGGGAGATCAGCCCCCTTATTCCAACAGCATCAAATATGGCTGCTTTGTCACGTGTGTGATATTGACGCTGAAGGCACCCTTTGGCATCTTTGAAAGACACACCGGGCTGTCAACTGACTCAAATGTGACAGCAACTGAATAGAGCGAGAAAGTCAGCTTACAGAGGCAAACCAAAAGTCAATGTTGTTTCAGTGTAACGTTACATAATTTACGTATGGTTGTTGCGCACTGACATCAGTCATGTTACGAATTTTCCCCACATTAAATTATGTAACATACATACTTATTTCAACTCGAACCATGATCTTTTTTCAAAACTAACCAAATCGCTTTGTAACCTATACCTCACTGTGATGGTTTCACAACATTAGCTGTGTGTTACAGTGTGTTCCTGCTGTGTGGCTTATGCATTCCTATCAGACGCTGAGGGCGTAAAAATTTGTGTTTGACAACCTGGGATTTGGAATTTAGCCTAATTTAAGGGTGTTACTTAGCCCTTTCCCAACAAGCTATGCCACTGTGGTTGGTACCAGTGGATGCCAATGGTTGTTTTGTTTCACAAGATACCACTACATTCACTAGCTTAAAAAATGAGTGTTGAGCAATGAGCAGTTCTGGCCCTCTTGGCCAAGTTGTTTTAAGCAACTTTGAATCTGAATACTTTCACCATCACTGATCAAAACACACATCCACATCCATTTCATTTCTCCTCATGAAGGTCAAGGGTAAGGAAGGGTACTTTGTCCTTCACTTTGCAAGATAGACAGTGGTATGCATCACTGGTTCTAATGAGGACAAGGTAAATCCTACTGCCCAAAGGCGGATAAGTGCTGTATACATTATTCAAATGTACATAGTTAGTCTACACTAAAAAACATATTTTGTGCTTAAAAGGCCTGGCAGTCACACCTGAATTCATCCTCCATCTTCCATCCATCAGCACATTTACTGTAGCTGCTGTTGCAGTAAAAGTACTGGTTCCACATTCTGACATTACTCATTAACCCAGCCACTCGTGCAGTGATTACACAGCCCTGCTTTGTTCTGTTCCTGACATTCACCTCATAGTTGATACAAGCAGCTAGGTTGTATATTATGAAATGCTCTGTGCCCATCCATTTGCCCAAGTCAGGTATAATTGATAGGAGCTGTGTCCTGGTGTTTATGTGAGTCGAATCAAAGAGGCAACTCCCACCACTCAGCGCTCCTTCACTCCTCCTTCATAATGTCAATAATACATCTCCCACTGACTGCAAAAACAAAGCAACAACTCAGTCTGGGGCTTTCCACACTGTTGCAATTAAAGCTGTGTGTAAAGGGCCAGAACGACTTCCCATGTAGACTGTGTGTGTGTGTGTGCGCACGCTCTTGTTTCAAACCTTATGAGAACATTTGGTCTTCATAAGGATGGAGGTGCACACACAAAGTCCTCCAAACTGAAGATTTAGTTGTTTGTTTTTATTCAAGGGGCAAATCTTACAGCTACATTTCTTAAGATTTTATGATATCAAACCTCAAAATATTATCATTTGTGGTCAGCATGTTTGTTAGCTGTAAGTATTCAGTGATTGCTATGTTGGTACATGTCCTGAGTCCCTGATGCATTAAAATGTAAAAGGATCGCTGTAAACTCACTATCAATATGTCCAGGGGATGCACCCTATTATTTTCCTCAATAATGCAACATTGTGAATAACAAATCTGTGTTGAAATCATAGACACAGTGGCATTGCATTACTTTACTTATTTTGAAATGATTTCTCACAAGACAAAAACCACTGACATCCCTTTTCCACCAACATGGAACCAGTTCAATTCCAGTTTCTGCACCTAATTTTGAACTGCTCAGAGCATTTTGAACAAAAATTTGTTGGTTCTCAGCTGGAACCAAAAACATAGCATCTATTTCTTGACCTGAAGTATGAACCATGATGACATCACTTAGCATGTCATATTCTACAGGTTGAAAAGATAAGATGGAGAAGGCAACAATGGAAAAGTCATGTGAGAAATCAACAGAGTGTGTAGTGGTCTCATTAATAGCTGGGTCATGCCTGTTTTTTGGATGAAAAAAAATATATGTAATACCAGAACAAAAGCTCACAGGTTGACAATGTAATCTGCAATTTTTCTACTGTTGATTACTTCTCTTGTACAGTGTGCAGTGCCCTCCATTGATAACACATTCTTGATTACAATCCCTCTGATCAAAAATGGAGGAAGCGTGGGCCAGCATGCCACATAGTAGCAGTGGGGAAAAAATTGATACAGCATAGTATTAAAATATTTTGTGTGGTGATATTGTATCGATACACAGACACCAGGTATTGATTTTTTATCATACGTTTTTGCAAATACACATTTAATACAACTTTTGGTACTAGAATAATAAAAATCTGTTGCTTTTTGGTGGATGGTGCTGATGTTTTTTTCCCCCTGGTGAGGTCAGCAGAGGTCTCAGTCAGCGGCATTTGGCAGGAAGTTCATCATAACAAAGATGGAGCCACTGGAGAAAGAAATCAGAAATACACCCTTGGCATTCAAATCAAACATCTGAACTTCTGAAAGAAGGACTTGAATAGGACATGCAATTTGCAAGCGGTGTCATATGAGAATAAAATACTCTGGGAATACTACGAACACCTCTCGCCCAGTGTCAGCTGTGAAAGGCTCCAGCCCCCCCGCGACTCCTAACAGAATAAGTGGTTACAGAAAATGAATGAATGAATGAATGAATGTGGGAAACCCTGATGTCTGGCTGCTGGGTGTCTCCTGCATTAGAGAGACAATAATTTATCCCAGCCCAGAATTCATTTTGCTATTATTATCAGTACCATAACTGTTATTAGTGTCAAGTATTGTTGTTGGGTTAGAGTTTATTTATTATGTTAATGTGTTGGGTGAATTTGTTAGTGTTTTGTAGTAATTTACATTTACATATTTAAGTGTACTCTAAAATGTTTAGAGGTAAACACATTGTTCAATTTCAAGTTCAATTTTGCCTTTGCAATTGAAACAAGATGTTCTTTTACAACGGTTGTTTTGTGCTTTATTTTGAAAACATATGGATTAGCCCTTAGCAGTAATGATTTTATGAGCTTTTTTAATGACAAAATTCTAACTATTAGAGGCAAAATTCATGACCTCCTGTCCTCAGATAGTACCTATCTAACCTCAAACACAGCTGTAAAACCTAATATATATTTAGATTACTTCTCCCCGATTTCTCTTCAAGAATTGACCGCATTGATTTCTTCATCTAAATCATCAACGTGTCTCTTAGACCCCATCCCAACTAGGCTACTTAAGGAGGTCTTTCCTTTAGTTAACACTCATATATTAGATATGATCAATATATCCTTATTAACAGGCTATGTACCACAGTCTTTTAAGGTAGCTGTAATTAAACCTCTACTAAAAAAGCCCACCCTGGATCCAGAGGTGTTAGCCAACTATAGACCAATATCTAATCTTCCCTTTATGTCAAAGATCCTTGAGAAAGTAGTCGCAGACCAGCTGTGTGATTTTCTCCATGATAATAATCTATTTGAGGAATTTCAGTCAGGATTTAGAGTACATCATAGCACTGAGACAGCTCTAGTTAAAATTACAAATGACCTTCTGATTGCTTCAGACAAAGGACTTGTCTCTGTACTTGTTTTATTAGATCTTAGTGTGGCGTTTGACACAATTGACCATCAAATTCTACTGCAGAGACTGGATCACTTAATTGGCCTAAAAGGTTCTGCACTGAGCTGGTTTAAATCTTATTTATCTGATCGTTTTCAGTTTGTTGACGTTCATAATGAATTGTCCTTACGTACCAAAGTTTGTTTTGGAGTTCCGCAAGGTTCTGTGCTCGGACCAATCCTGTTTACTCTATATATGCTTCCTTTAGGTAACATCATTAGAAATCACTCTATAAATTTCCATTGTTATGCGGATGATACACAGTTGTATTTATCGATGAAGCCAGAAGAAAGTAATCAATTAACTAAACTCCATAATTGCCTTAAAGACATAAAAACCTGGATGAGCACCAATTTCCTGATGTTAAATTCAGACAAAACTGAAGTTATTGTTCTTGGCCCCAAACAACTCAGAGACTCTTTATCTGATGACATAGTTTCTCTAGATGGCATTGCTCTGGCCTCTAGCACTACCGTAAGAAACCTCGAAGTAATATTTGATCAAGATTTGTCTTTTAATTCTCATTTAAAACAAACCTCACGGACTGCATTTTTTCATCTGCGTAATATTGCGAAAATTAGGCCTATCCTGACCCGAAAAGATGCAGAAAAATTGGTCCACGCTTTTGTTACCTCAAGGCTGGATTACTGTAACTCTCTATTATCAGGTAGCTCTAGTAAGTCCTTAAAAACTCTCCAGCTAATTCAGAATGCAGAAGCACGTGTACTAACAGGAACTAAGAAACGACATCATATTTCTCCTGTTTTATATTCTCTGCACTGGCTCCCTGTAAAATCCAGAACTGAATTTAAAATCCTACTGTTAACTTATAAAGCTCTAAATGGTCAAGCTCCGTCATATCTTAGAGAGCTCATAGTGCCTTATTATCCCACCAGAACACTGCGCTCTGAGAACGCAGGGTTACTCGTGGTCCCTAAAGTCTCCAAAGTAGATCAGGAGCCAGAGCCTTCAGCTATCAGGCTCCTCTCCTGTGGAATCATCTTCCTGTTACGGTCCGGGAGGCAGACACCGTCTTCACATTTAAGACTAGACTTAAGACTTTCCTCTTTGATAAAGCTTATAGTTAGGGCTGGCTCAGGCTTGCCCTGTACCAGCCCCTAGTTAGGCTGACTTAGGCCTAGTCTGCCGGAGGACCCCCCTATAATACACCGGGCACCTTCTCTCCTTCTCTCTCTCTCTCTCTCTCTCTCTCTCTCGTATTCTATTACTGCATCTTGCTAACTCGGCCATTCTGGATTTCACTAACTCAGCTTCTTCTCCGGAGCCTTTGTGCTCCACTGTCTCTCAGATTAACTCATATCGCAGCGGTGCCTGGACAGCGTGATGTGTGTGGTTGTGCCGCTGCCATGGTCCTGCCAGATGCCTCCTGCTGCTGCTGCCATCATTAGTCATTAGTCATACTTCTACTGTTATTATACACATATGACTATTGTCACACATGTATACTGCCAGATATTAATACATACTTTCAACATATTGTACCACAGTAGCCAGAACTATAACTATAATATTATTACTTTCATTAATGTTGTTGTAAGCTACTGTCATTACCTGCATCTCTCTCTCTCTCTCTCTCTCTCTCTCTCTCTCTTTCTCTGTCTCATTGTGTCATACGGATTACTGTTAATTTGTTATGCTGATCTGTTCTGTACGACATCTATTACACGTCTGTCCGTCCTGGAAGAGGGATCCCTCCTCAGTTGCTCTTCCTGAGGTTTCTACCGTTTTTTTTCCCTGTTAAAGGGTTTTTTTTGGGGAGTTTTTCCTTATCCACTGCGAGGGTCATAAGGACAGAGGGATGTCGTATGCTGTAAAGCCCTGTGAGGCAAATTGTGATTTGTGATATTGGGCTTTATAAATAAAATTGAATTGAATTGAATTGAATGGATTCAGGCATTGTTTAGGCACCGGTACAATATTAAAAGTAACAATGTCATCATAAAAGTAATGATGTCCAGGAGACGTGCCATGTTAAAAAGAACTTTAACTGGTGCCTGCCATTTTGTTACCATATATTTCATAAATCTTGTGTTAGACAAGATCCTGTTTTGTTATAGTGTTGATATGTGAAGGGAAAACATAAAAACTCTTCTCCGAGAAAAAGAGTATCAGCATATTTCTCAAAATGTTGATTTGAGTACATTTTTTTTATAGCATAATATCAAACACAAGTTTAACACAAATGTTATTGGGGACCCACTTAAATGACCACTAGTGGGTTCTGAGAGCTGAGGACATTGAAAACCTATCAACAGCACTGATTACGCTAGAACAGTAGTTTTTTTGTGGCTAGAGTCCACTTTTTTTTTTCTCTCACAAGATCCAAGTTGTGACCCACACGCAAAGAATTCTTCTTTGAGAACAAAAAATTCTTCTTTCTTTCCACTGCAAAAAACATGTCCTCAAAAAAAAAAAAACCCTACTACAACCGTCAGCACAATCAAAGTTAAGCTCCAGGAAATACACCCCACCAAAGGTAAGCCCTCCTTGGCCGCAGAGGTCAGCTGTATCACTACACTGGCTAAACAACCAAAAGTGGATTTTAATCATAGGCAACTGCAGCTATAAAGAAGTAATGAAGCTTGTGGCTAGATACGTGTTGGATGAAATGTTGCTCCTCGAGTGACTCTCTGTCTTTTAGGCAGATCTTTGGGAGAATACCAGTCACAGGCAACTGAAGAATAACTGAATAAAGATGATAATAATAATAAATTGCATGCTATCTAGCCTTAGCTACACCTAACAGCAATAACCCTGACATTCACACAGCGGCACACATCTGAATTTTGGGGAGATAAGCAAATATCAGTTTTATGGGGTGTAACGGAAAAAGTAATATCAATCAATCAATCAATCAATCAATTTTATTTAAAAACCCCAATATCACAAATCACAACTTGCATCACAGGGCTTTACAGCTTTACTTTATGCGACATCCCTCTGTCCTTAGGACCCTCAAAGTGAGAAGGAAAAACTCCCCCCCAAAAAACCCTTTAACGGGGGAGTAGTGGAGTATTGTAACGAATTACTGTTGGGAGAGAGTAATAAGTAAAGTTATAGTATTACCTTTGAAAAGAATAACGAGCAATGAGTAATAAATTATATTTTTAAAGTAATGAGCCCAACACTACCTGAAGCTAAAAATATTTTTCCTGGTGGCTGGGGGCAAATGCTAGCCTGGCGTTTGCAAAACGCAAATGGGTCTGGATACTGACTGTATATTTCCTCTATTCCCAAGGGCTGTCACTCAAAGTGCCCCTTCACGCAATTGGAAAAATGGAAAACCAATCAGAGTAAATGAAACGTGTGACGTAGGCTAGCACAACGTCACTGTAAACAGACCAGCAAGCTGCAGCGGAGATGATCTGTGATTATGTTTGGGAAAGAGTGTTGCTGTCTTTGCAGATTTCCTCCTCACTGTGGACTCCGAGCTGCATGGCTGTGATTCCCAGCTTGGTCGCTTCCCTGACCTGCTCCTCCATGAGAGCAACTAGCAGAGAAACAACAATAGCCACTGGGTTTTCACTGAGTCGCATCTTTTTTCCGGGTCCATGTCATTGGTTCGACAGCCCATTGGTTCGACATCCCATTAGTCCGACTGTCCGCGGTGCTGAATGGCTTGCGGCGGGCGTACGGTGCGCCGCGACCGGCTTGAGGCAGAGCAGGCTCACGGCTTATGTGTTTGTCACTTTCTTTTTCATTTTAACCCATACCATGATCTTTTCCTGACCCTAACCAAGTGGTTTTTGTGCCTAAACCTAACCAGACCTTAACCACAGGGCATCATGATGATTTCGGAACGGACTTAGGAACAATGAGTTTAATATGGTCGGAACAATGGGATGTCAAACCAATGGGCAGTTCCCTTTCTTCTGATCAACGGAGCCAGTTGGTAAATTAAACTTTTACCAAACCCCGTGGGAAGGACGGCAAACACATCCTTTTTTTCAAAAAAAAAAAAAAAAGCTTTCAGTGCAGCCGTTTGTTCTGTTTTTAAAGAAAATGTACATTTCAGTTCGTTCAACACATTTACCATAGCAGTTTGAAAATCAGTAGCCATGTTGGTTGTTTACGAAATGCATTCACTCCGGTTGTGATTGGCCCGCTAAGCTTTAACTGTTGCCGGAATGCGCCTTAATGATTGCATGGCTAGACTGATCTGCGGAGCGAAATCGAATATGAGCTCGCGAGATCAGAATGGTTTCACCAGGCTAGGAAAATGTATGTCCCACCCTTCATCATAAATAACCATATATCTTTTCAATATTAACATCAAATGCACACATTGGAGCCAATGCAACAAGCAAACACAACAGGAGTGAGAGTTATCACCAAAACAAGCAGCTAATGTCTTAACAATATATCCTCGTAGAATGGATGGTATGATGTCCTACGAAAATGCACACACTACAGTTCGTATGATGTCCCACAAATTAGTGCCCCATGAATGATGCTACCCCCTGAATGTAAAATTACAAAGGAAAAGGAAAATGTACAAACCACACAAACCATTTATGAGAATAGCCTGGTCTTAGACAAAATGCAAATTGTCCTTACAAATCGCATTCATAAGAGCATGTGCACCTCAGCAGAATATGGGTGCATGACAGCACCCATACATCACACACAACCAAATTAATTATGGCAAACGGAAGTTTGAAAATCTAACGCTAATTTCTGTTTTTACAGCTTTTGGCCATGACAAATGGTATATTTTTGGCAATATTGAAAAGAAAACATGCCTTCCAAACCCACTGGTGGGATTTGTGGTTCAGATATTTATAATAAATACAAAATACAGTCATTTAAAGTTGTATGTCCTTCTCCTAAGCCAAAATAAAAAAACACAAGTCCCTACTCAGTGCATAAAAAATTATTTGACCTGCCTCCCCTGTTTTGCATCTCCTCCTCCTGCATCATAAGTATTGAACAGTCCCTAAAGTCTCCCTCTAAATTAAACCAAATGTACGTGATGAACACAGCTGTCGGCAGAATTTTAGAAAATTTTGAGGTAACTAGTTTTAGTTCTTGCCAAGGGTTGAATGCTGTTTAAAAACATTTTCTACACTGCCAAGTCTGGTTGAGAAATACTGAGTCAGTTATTTATTTATTCAGGACACAATATACACAAATAAAGATGCCAGAATGCCTCTGCCATGAATCTGAGCAATAGCTGTGTATCAGTTTGCCTTTTAGAGCAGGGGATCATTTGAGAAAGATGAAAACAAAGAGGAAATTACTACATTGCTTTGGAGGATATCCCAAATGCATTTCATAATGTGCTTGGTAATGGCACCAGCTTGTGCACAATGTTGAAATTTTGGAAATTCCAGTAATGGCGGGGGTTTTTTTGTGATTGAGAAATAGACCTTTTTTCACAGCCAACATTTTAAGGCTTGAATATGGTGAAGTTTCCCTGTAAGCTGTAACAGCGGGACAATGAGCCAGCACTAACAACACAAGGACCCTGACACTGAAGCATCTAAATGAAATTCATCATTCATTTATTTTATTAAACACATTTAGCATAGCGTTAGTTCAGGCAGGACACAATGTCAAGCTCAGCTCACATCCCAGCTACATCAGGATGGAAGAGTGACAGCTGATAGATCATATGATTTCTTTCTATGCAACCAATTGGCAAATCTCATTCAGGGCACCCTGTCTAAACTGCTTTAGTCTGCTTACTGTTGCTGCAAACCGTTTTGCAACCTGCCTCCACCCCAGCTCCTCCTTTTCAATGTTTCGTCTGATCTATCACCGTTATTTCTGCTTGTCATTGATGCTGGCTCTGTTCTGTTCCCAGGGGGTCCTTACTTCTGCTCTCCCTGCCTTAGGCTTTCCTTGTAGGTGCATGGAAGGGCAGGGAGGTTTGCTGTCTCTGTCTCAGGCTTTCCTCATATGCGCATGGAAGGGCCGAGAGGTGTATGCTCTCTGCCTTAGGCTTTCTATATACGTAGGTGCGTGGAAGAGTGTTGAGGTGAGCTCTGTCCACCTAAGGCTTTCCGCGGAGGCCCAAGGAAGGGCAGAGAGGGGTGCTGTTTGCACCTCAAGCTTTCCACATAGGCTCGGGGAAGGGTAGAGAGGTGTGCTTTTTGCACGTAGGCGTGTGGAAGGGAGGAGAGGTGTGCTCTCTCTGCCTTAGGCTTTTCACGTAGGGTTGAGAGTTGTGCTCTCTCTGATGGGTGTAACTTGCAATGCAAACTACAAAGCTAAATATTACCCTACCGAGCTAGCCAAGCACGCCTTCCATGCAGTTGCAATGGAATGCTAGTTTAAGACAGATACCCCCACATAGGATGATGAGCAATGAATAATGATAACACAGCTGTATTTCTCTAGTCAAGAAATACATGATAGATAGATAGCTACTAGTTCTACTACCACTGATCTGGTGATATACTCTGCTAGCAAGCATAGCAAGCTAGTTCAAAAGAAGAGCTAGTTAAACGAGTGCTAGTGCTACACAGGCATACATGCATTAATCATCTCTCTTACCTTTGTTCTTCTTGAAACATCCAAAATATTGATCTGTTTATGCTTTGATTTCTTCATAATGTGGCAAATGAAATCAGCTCCGTAACGTCCTTGAAATGAAATCCGCTTGACAAGTGCGCACAGTTGCAGAGTTTGACTTTGAATCTGTCCAATCCATACCCTGCCCTGCCCCGCTCGCCCCCATTCAATGACGCAACGTATTCTGGTGCAACAGCGAGAGGGGCATGACAGGCTGCATGAGCACTGCAGCAGTCAAGTGGCACATTGAAATATAACTTAATAGGTGTCAATCACCAAAATTACGTTCAGGGCTAGAGTCAAAACATTTGGGGCTAAAGCCCCGGAAAAAATGGTTGGGGACGCCACTGATACCAGGCCATTGCAGTGTTCTATCCAAATACAAACACAGAGACAGATCATTTTATTGGTTGAACAGATACAGATGCAGCAGTTACAGATAATAATTTTTTCCCTTTTTTTTTTCTTTAAATTTTGTGCTTCCAATTACAACATAGAGGACATGTTGTCTCATGATCCGTAGTGATCTTTGTTGAATGGATTTCAGTGAGACATCTTTACTGCACTCCAAACAAATATGAATGAATCTTTCAGTGTGGAGACACCCCAAAACTTTTGTTAGTATTAAAATTATTTAAAGGTGACACTATATTAAGTAAGGAGCTTCAGTACTAAAACAAATCGAGGGTGGAGGTGGGCGACTGCAGGTGATACAGAAAGATTACAGGTTTTCAGTTTGTAAGCAAATCCTCTGATTGCTTTGTAGCCATTACCACATGGCAAACACATCCATTCCTTTCAGTAATGAGCTGCATCTGTTTACTGAGATTCTCATTACATTGAGCAAACAGCTGCTGACATGGCCGTAATTACACTGTGTGCACACAGATAGCCAGCACACCTTTGTGTTGCTCTCCTGAGAACCAGAGAGGATGAAAGATAACATATGGGCCATAGGAAGAGTCTTCCGAATGCAGGGAAATGGGATAATGGAAGCAGAACCCATGGGAAGGGAACTCGATCGGTAAACCTTAGTTTAAATGGTATAGACATTATGCCAAATATTTGAGAGACTGCTCAAAGAAAATGGGAAAATTGGTTTTTGACAAGTGGCAAATCCCACCCTAATCTTCTCAAATCTAATTTAAATAAGATGAGTGACCTACTGCTTCCCAGCCCAAAAGGCCTTAAAACCCCCCCCCAGTCTTTGTGGGATAAATTTACTACCTTTCTCTTGTCATACACTGCTGCCATGTGTCCAGAACACAGGCAATAAGGGGCATGCTGACAACAAGCTCATTCTACTGCTAATCAAAATGATCCAGGATGCCAACCCGTTCTCATACCAGGTTGTCAGATACCACAGCATAGTCAGTGGTTTTTGCTTCAGACACCGATGAAAAAAGCAATCCATTTCATGGCACTATGATACTCCACTGGGCTGCGTCAATTTATAACGCCACTATTAATCTGTCCTCTAGATTTTGATATGTCTTCCAAACACGCTGCTCACACCGTACACACACTCAGTTGCCTGTGTTGCGTTCAGGCGTTGTCATGTAAATGACAAATTACAGCAAGTGTATAGGCTGTAACACAACACAGCAGCATGTCAAGTAGGACAAACCCGAGCAAAATTGCTCAGTTTTTCATGTGTTACTGTATAATTTGTTATGGAGTCTGTGATTTCCCTGTGTCTCTTTGAGGTCCTGGGATATGTCAAATAGCTATGTTTATGTAATTGTGCTTTGTTGTTTTACGAGGCTCTGGCGGCTTTCAGTTGTCTCTTTGTCTTTAACGTTACTCGGCTCGGCTTTCTCTCGCATGCATTCTTCTTACTTTTCTCTGTGCTGTCTCAAGTGCTGATATAGATTGGTCATGTTGCCGTGGGAAATGGCGACTTTAATTTTTAAAGTTTTACACAGTACGTCTTTCTGGTCAACGTCGCCATACCTGAATCCAAAGTATCGCCATATAATAGACGTTGGGGTTTTTTTCGCCACCAACTCAGCCTGTTCATGGTCGTGCTCATGCTCTTCTTCAGCATCTGTGTTGGTCACTGCTGCACGCCGGGTGGTCACCTGACCATACGTGCTGCACACACCAAGATAGGTTGTGGGCGTAATGTCAACAAACTCCAAACACTACAGGAGAGGTAGTCATGTTCACAGGCACACACGTTAACATTTACTTACATTAAATCGCAAATCACAGCCTTTTATGCGGTTATGCCTGACATTGTGATTGCAATTGTGATTGGATTAATCGTGCAGCACTGCACTGTAAATTAAGAAAGATGCAGATAGACTAAACAAAAGCAAATAAAGCAAACGGCTTCATCAACACGTGTGGAATACTCATTTGGTGGAGAGAATAACAGAATTCTAATTAAGGCTCTGTTGGTGGTGAATTATCAGTGTGACAGTCCACTGCTCTACCCTTTTATACTAGCAGTATATACTTTGGGCAGTGTAGGCTGTTGTTGCTGATGCTGGAATAGCAACTTTCTCTGCAGGATTCTCCACCATTGAGTCTGGCTTTACCAACTAAAGTGACGTGCACACGCATCTGCATTTGTAGAACAGCCAATAGGAACGCCCTCTCTCTGAAATGAACAGACTGGCCAAAGTCTCCAGTCATGTGCTAGATTTGCATAAGTTTTTTCTCAAGATACTTGAATTATAATATGCTCAGAGGTTATTATGAGTTTTTTTCCCAAATGAAGCCAAAATCAAACTGCCTACCACAGTGCGATCAACATCAACATCAAAGTTGGCACCTTGTTTATGTCGACCGGTGTTTGCAGCCTTTGAAAGAGGTGACTGCTTAATTTACACTTGAGGAAAAGAAGAGAGGGAGGTTTGTGTTGAGTGTTGTACAATTTGAATTTCAAAGACTCCATTAGAGATTAAAGTTGAAGATGAAATCTGTTTTGCTGGTGCCTGGCTGTTTTCAAGGCTTCAAGTGTCTAGGTTTAATGGAGGTGAAACCGTCCTTAAGGTCATCACAAGATTCCTCATTTTAGGTAATGATAAATTACCTGAGAACAAACTTCCATATTAATGGATCATATGGATGGATCATAAGGTAATAATTAGAGATTAGAAAATTTGTTAGATGTCATCACAATTCTTCAGGTGTAGATTCTGTCTAGGCCTGCTAATTACTTAAATGTTACTTACTGTATTGGTGCCCAGCCAAGTAAAGTGATAAATAATACAATACATTATAATTCGGAATCGGTTGATATTGGCTTTAAAATGAAATATTAGAATTAATCAACATGCTTTTTCTTATTTTGCTCAATGAATGAATATTACATGCATTGAACAGCATTCTATTTCATGTCTCCATCTGCTGGTCGGCCGTCACGATAAGAGTATGCATGTATAATATGATGCTAATTCCACCACAGAAGAGACCTGATGATCACTAAAATTAGGTGGGGAACAAAGTGGATGTATTGATATCGGTATCAGTTATCAGTCAAATGAGTTGTTAGATATCGGATATCGGCAAAAAATCCAATATTGTGCATCCCCAGTAATATATCATTATGTTTGATTTCTGTGCATCCAGAAATGAAGATAAACCTCACTCCACCGAAGTGAAAGATGCCACATGAGTTTTTACTGGAAAATCCAAAATTATTTCTTGAGGACAAATCAGTATAACCACTGTGGTTAGTGATTCTCAGATATTAATGAACATATCATTACATAAGTTTTTTCTTATAGTCCGCTATATCTGCTCCATCCGAAATATTAAAGAATAACTTAATGACAAACTGTTCCTTACGTTTTTGTTGGTAACTACTCAGTATTTTGTGGATCTTACTGTAAAATGTTGGCACCCGGTTATATTTACCAATACATTAGAACATAAACGTATTTCTTAGGGGATAAAATCTCCTCTGGTGTGTGAGAATATTATGGAGATGCTGTTATTTATTGTGAGAAGGCCCTACTGTAACTCATACTAGAGTTAGGAACAAGTGATTGTTTTGCAAGTCACAAGTAAGTCTCACCCCTTTGCACTCAAATTCCCAAGTCTTCAATTTTGACTTTCGAATTCTTAACAAGTCATAATGTACTCTTCACCAAATGTGATGCCATGTTAACAACAGAGTAATAATATGATATGGAAAAATTACAAAAATCATGAATACCTTTCAAAATTTGTATTTATTTGTCAAGTTGTTGTGTCTCTTTTTATAATTTCGACCACCTGTACTTTTTGTACGCAAACAAACTTATCGTTGGTATCATTTTTACCAAGTGGCGCTAAGTAATGTAACATTATTTCATCATGGTTCTCCCCTGCAACTTGATTGGCTGCTGTTGCATTGGTTCAAAGTGTCGACTTGTTGGGAATAAATAGTGTTAACATTAGTTGATTCAGGAAATGAAGGGAACTTAATTGATACATGGCACACTTTTTAATGAATATACTTTTTAATCGTTGTGCATGGGGAAGATATCAATTATTTCCAATACCCCTTTCTATTAAAATTAGCATATGCACACAGGTTTTTCTAAACAACTTTTTTTTTCTAGTGTGTCACATTCAATGTCATGGACACACCAGAAAAAAAGGTTAGTAAACAGTAGAAAGCAGCATGGAGGCCAGTGGAAACTTTAAGGTGGTTACTTCTTTTTATATATATATCCCTCACTTATTCAGTTTCTTTCTCAACTTAATCTCTTACCTTTCCCATTACAGTTGTCAGTGGGTGTTAACAGGTTTTTTTGTGTAGTGGAAAAGGGGCTTGTGTCAAAAGGCTCAAGTCCAAGTGAAGTCACAAGTCATCAGTGTTGAATTCCAAGTCGAGTCTTAAGTCATAAAATTTGTGAGTCGAGTTTGAGTTGAGTCCAAGTCATGTGACTTGAGTCTACACCTCTCACTCAAATACAAAAGTGACTTAAACTCACTCACCAGATGAGGCTGTTCAGTGACATGATGCATCTTATTACTGACTGGCTCACAGGGAACATATTCTACTCAGCTGGAATGAAATAATTTTTTTCCCATTTTCATTAATTTCCATCTTCAGGGCTTTCAGCAAGGAAATGGCCTGACAGAGTATATGCGTGGCACTGTACCGGTGTATCTTTATTATACTGGAACAACAAAGTGAGTCCCTCCTCACCTCCCAGCCTGATATTCATAGACTGCAGTGAATTATAATGCCTTGTGCTCTATCAGATAGAAAGTGTGCCTTTGAAGCCAGCAGATTTGCAGTTGAAAGCTGTCTGTCTGTCTGTCACTTTAGGTCTGTTTGACAAGCCCTGAGCTGCATAATTAAATCAGACCGCCAGCTCTTCAGCCTGTGGCAAATAATTACCATGGAGACTCTGTCTGACCCTGCCATCTACAGTCTGACACTTCTGACCCAGGCCTGAGAGACACTTCTGTCACATGCCAGACTTTTAATTACAGCATGCTCTCGTGTCGCTTTTGATTTTTCACTGGATTGTTCCTAACATGTTTGCTGAGTTACTTTATGTAGTTTTAGATGGTCCTCTCAAAGGCTGACCAATTTTGGTGTGCGGCAATGTGATGGGAACATATTTTACACAACTTAACAACTGAGATATAAATGTTAAATGTCATCAAGTAATACAGCTAAACTTGCTTCCTTTCTCTTGTTGTTGGAACACTGAACAGAAATGTGTCTGTCTTCCCTGTGTCTCCTCAGATTGACTTTATTATCTTGATCTGACCTCTTGCTCCTCTCTCTGGTGCATTCAGGTCCCAGTTCCTCAGGGTTTGTCTTGACCTGGGACCAGTTGCCAACATGGATTTGTTCTGCTAGCGGGGCCAGAAACACTGAGCCATGAATGAATGGTATGGCCATTTGGTCAATCGACCACTTTGATTCAGACTGAAATATCTGAACAACTACAGGATGGATTGGCATGAAGTAAGGTAGAGACATTCATGATACCTGTATGATAAATCCTGCTGACTTTTCTGGTGTCTTGGCTTTACCTCCAGTGCCACCATGAGGTTAACGTTTTCACAACTACTGAGTGAACTGCTGTGAAATTTGCTACTGATATTCAAGGTCCCTAAAAGATAGATTTTAAAGACTGTGGTGATCAGGTTTAGTTTTAGTCTTGAGATGAAAATGCTTATTAGTTTGAGTCACATTTTAGTAATTTTTATCCTTCATAGTTTCTGTCAAAAAAAAAAATTCACAACATTTCAGTCAACTTCTAGTCAGTATGTTTTCTATATGTTTTTGTAAATCTTGAAACTAATCCAGTGAGGCTAATTCAGGTATCAGTAATCAGAATCAAGGTGACAGGTTGTATAAAAATTTTGTTGAAACAATTTTTTTCTACAAGTACCTTACAAACTTGCATTTCTCCATACGTCTCATTTTCAGCATGGAAAAGAAGGTTCATCATAGTTTTTGTCAGCAAAATTAACACTGCCATCGACCCCAGTTTTACTTTGTGTATCGTGCTAACAAGCAAATGTTAGCATGCAAATACAGTACACTAAAAAACTGAACCTGGTAAATATTACCTGCTTAATATCAGCATGTTAGCTATTGTTAGCATTTAGCTTGAAGCACTGCTGTGCCAAAGTACAGCAAAAGTAAGCAAAATACAGGAACAGGGCCTTGCATTGAAGCCAATTTTACAAAGTGGCCAATGTAGAATTACAACTTCTGGGTGATGCCACTGGGCCCAAAGATACTTTTTCCCATAGACTTATTGTGACATGGTTTGTAAACCATTGGATATTCTTTTGAGCAATGCAACCCCCGCAAAATGACTCCGCTCCCTCGGAATCGGAATTCGATTAAAGTCTGATAAAATTTTAAGAGTCTAGAAGAGCTGCACCAGTAAACCATTTTATCCTCACCAAGACAAATGTGTATGCATTCTTGCATGTCTTTGCGTCCATCCAGCACTGAACATACTGTATAGCTTTTGTCTCTGATTTTCTTCTTCCAGTCTTTTTCACACTCTGCTGTAGCCAGTTAACCCTGTCTCCAGTCATGCAAATACAAGCCCTCTCGCTGCCAACCCCCATCACTACCCCCCTTGCCACCACTCCATCCATCCTCCCCACAGTCCTGAGATGATTCTAAAAGAGTTTGTATTTCACACAGACAGTGTAAATTGCTTTCATAACATTTGGCTTTATTACATGTACCTTAGCTGCTGCTGTATCTGCCACAATTGATTCATATGTTCAAGGACATGCTGTCACCATGGTTACCATTATGTTTGACAGAGACAGAGGAAATAAAAAAAGGAAGCAAGTTTTTGATACAGCATGAGATTCTTCCCATGGTCATGTAATCAGGAATCAGATGGGATCTAACTCCAGTGTGAGGTTAGGAAAGCTAATGCCACATGGATTACAACATGAATGTGAGAGTTATTGAAAAATAATATTGACTAGATGTGAGCGAGGAAAGTGTATTGTATTGGAGATTCACCTTGTTGCACTACCCATACTGCACGCTGACTTTTTGTTTCACATGAGACACAAACAGCGGTCTCCATGTTTGTTTGTTTGACCCATCCACCACCATGACCACCCACCTTATGTGGAGTTCTCTGCTCTTTTTACTAAGTCCTTTGCTCTCTGCTTCAAATATTGCACACATGGGTTCATAGAGCTGGAAGAAGATTGGGGTTGCAACTTTTTTTAAAATCTTACTTGATTGTATGATTTATAGTTTTACAACTCTATGATTTTATTAATCAGTTAATCCATGTTCTGCACTGTTTTAAATATCCTTTTATTTTAAATTACCTTGTCTGTTTTATGTCCATTGTGTCTATTTTCATGTGAAGCACTAAGTGCTACTGCCCGTATTGTAAAGCACTTCATGCTGCATTTCTTGTATGAAAGCTGCTATATAAATAAAGTTTATTATTAGTATTATCATTATTATTATTATTATTATTCTGCAACAGCTTAAATTATGTTACCAACGTAACCACTTACTAATTTACCAACTCCTCTTTATCCTCTGTGGGACTTAAGGCTGCAATAAGATCTGTCCATCACATGGTGCTCCTCTCCCCATGACAGTTGCATCTTTTCCAGTAGATACACCAGCTATTAGGGCTGTTTCTAGCTTTTTGGGGGTCCTATGAAAATCTGCATCATATTACATATGCATGTTATAAGCCCCTGTCAAAAAACATACTTGTACACCAAGCCGCACCGGGTCACCAGCCTCATCAAAATATATTTTGCCAACATAAGCCTGTGGTTGGGTTTTTTTTTAAAAAAAGAACCGGGTTCGGCTTTACAATCTTAAGGGAAGCATGCACTTGCCTCCCACCTGGCCTACTCAGACTTCTGCTGCCTCAACTTTTGTTCTTGTCATGCTACATTTCCCCCTGATGCCACCAGATGCTGTTAAACTATGATGGTGAGGGGCCACATATCATGCTGATGTGAAAGGACAGCTTTTTTCGTTGGTATCTGACGCTGGAATTCACTGACCAATCTTGAGTTTTCGATGAGTTTGGAGTAGGACTGGGTTGTTTTTTTTCATCGTTTTGCAGTGGCCTGCACACCCTAAAAAATATTAAAATGGAAAGTAATTTGTAGTGTGAGTATTATTTACCACGTACTTTTTTACTTTTACTTGAGTAGGTTTCTCAAATGGTAATTTTCACTTTTACTCAAGTAATTTTTTAGGGGAGTAATTATACATTTGAGTGCAGATTTTCAATACTCTACCCACCACTGCTCTTCTGGTTGTCCCTGATCAGTCCAACTGGATTAGAATCAGGCCAAGAAGAGACAAATCTACCAGAGCATAGTTAGAACCAACCCATACTAAACTTAGTGAAAGCTGGACCAATCCTACAATTAGCACCAGGTCAAGCACTGGAGCTTGCAGCATTAGTGCGTGATCACACTTAAAGATATAGATGGTGCTGGATGTTTTGTAACGTATTGACTATGGTTGGTTTTGGCTAGTTTCATTCAAGGTAAAATGTATACAAGGAGGAAAGCTATATTAGTTTTGATTCTCTCTGGGTTTCCTTTCTCACAAAGGCCAGGTCATCCGCACAGATCCTTAAGCCAAAGTTACTTAATACTGCTGTGAGCCAGACTGCATAAATAAATTGATCTCAATCTTAAATTCTCTGATTCTCTAAAACGGTTGTCATAAGAGTCCTTATGATCATATAGCCCAACTTAAGAGGATTATAGGGATCCTAGACCCAGAGACAACCGGAGCAGGTATAGGATATGACCAGGTCAAGCTGGCTTGGAACCACAAAAGGCATCACAATCAATTACAAGTACGGTTTAGAGCATGGACAGTATGTAATGGAATGCTGGGCCCCTTTATTGCTGGAGCTTAGGGCTCTTTACTGTATTAATTTTTTGGATTGTGTGTTGATGATGAAAGTTAATAATGTTTTTTTTAATATAAAACTTTAATATAATTTTTTTTAGAAAATGCCCTCCTTCATTCATACCCTCAATCAAGGTCTTGCAGTAAATAACCTCATTAGAGAACATCTATGGCACTTCATCAGCCTTTAATCTTGTTTACTCCGAGGCTAATGGAGGAGCGTGGAAATGGCCTTGTTCCAGCCGCTCGCCTTGAGCTTTCACTTATCAGCCTTGTATGATGTATTGAGAACAGGGCTCCTTTAGACAAGCTTTCCTTATCACGGCCAGAGTCCACTGAAGTCAGTCTCCTGGGTTGAGCCCCACCCTGAGGCCCTGCAAACCCCCTGATCTAGCCCACCAGCCCCCTTTGGTGATTTCCAGTGGACCAAGATTCCGTTTCATCTTCCAGCTCCCTCCCATCACACATTCCTAGACCCCGTAGAGGGGGTGCCCTCTGAAAGTGAAAGTTGTAGCCTATATATATGACTGCAGCCATCACCAATATTTTCATCTTTAGTCTCATCTTTAGTCTTGACATTTTCTGTGTTCAGTTCTGTTCTTAATAGAAGTACACAGTTATGCTATTTAGCCTTCATCTTTGTTGCTGTGGTAATCAAAGCTGCTATTGTTGAGTCATCAACATCAGCATTATCAATGCAGTTGTTTTCAGAGTTACCATATATTTTCACTACTTTAGTGCTTTTAGAAATTGGTGGTTTGCAAACCCTTTTGCCAGGCCCCAGTTTCATGCCCCAAAAGCAAACCAGTTTTATTTCTATAAACCATTAACAACTTTGCAGAAATGGCAACAAAACACACCAGACAGAATGTTATTTATTCAAGAGTATCTTTGCATGAATTAGTATCTGTTTTTGCAGGTGGAAAGAAGACGAAGAACATTTGCTTCATCATGTTTTCTTGACTTCCTTTTGGCTGTTTTGCTTCCTTGATGAGCATCATCTGTTTTTGTCTGAGTTTTATACTCCATAGGCTGGCTGGTGTGAAAGTGCGGTGTTGTTCCCACATGAATCAGTTTCACTTAACATTAGTTCCACTCAATATTTCCACCCCCTGAGCAACCTCTTTCAGACATCCAATTAAAGGCTGTTTGGCTGTTAGGAATGATAGGTCAGCAAAGACTGTGTCCTTGACATGGGAAACTGCTGCTTGCATCCTGTCTCCTACCAACACTCAAGCTGTGCGTCCCAGTGCCCATACTACCATACTGTATAGTATGCCAGAAAAAGATTTAGTATATCCCCACACATAATATGTCAAATGCAGTATGACAAAAATGCCAGGATGTTCTACTACATCCGGTCCGATTTTGCAGTATGCAAGCCAGCATGTTTTTCTAGCTATTCTGACCCACCATCCTCTGTGCAGCAGGCGATGTGTCACAGTGATTGTGCCGCAAACAGATGACAGCTCGACAGCTCATTGCCTATGTCGCAATGATGGATGACAACACATTTAAGTAACCATGACCAGTCAAATAGTAATAATAGGAATACTTATTGTATGAGTGAAGAAAATTGAGTATAGTTAGTTCAGGCTGTCAAGCTCAGCTCACATGCCAGCTACATCAGCTGATCTCAAGCAGCCCAATCAACTGATGGATCAGCTGATTGATGGAAGGGAGTCAGCTGATAGATCACATCATTCCTTTTTATGCAACCAATTGGCAAATCTCATTCAGGGCACCCTGTCTAAACTGCTTTAGCCTACTGTTGCCATTTCCTCTGCAAGCCGCTTTGCAACCTGCCTCCACCCCAGCACCTCCTTTTCATGTTGTGTCTGACTTATCAGTGTCATTTCTGTTTGTCATTGATGCTTGCTCTGGTCTGTTCCCGGGGGGGTCTTTGCTGCTGTTCTTCCTGCTTTAATCTTTCCATATCAAAGCATGGAAGGGCAAGTAGGTTTGCTCTGTCTGCCTCAGGCTTTCCTTGTTTGTACATGGAAGGGCAGAGAAATGTGCTCTATCTGCCTTACGCCTTTCCAGGCAAGCGTGTGGAAGGGCGGAGAGGTGTACTCTATCTGCCTTAGGCTTTCTGTGTAGGCCGAGGAAAGGCAGAGAGGCCCCAGAACAGAGCCATACCACCAAATATAATACTGGAAATGGAAATAAAGAGAAAAGTTTTCTGTGACTAAAGTGGTCCTGACTGAAATAATCACAATTATTACAGACAACAATAGGACATAACTATAAAAATAACAATGGCAGAGAAATGCAGATGTAATTTCCCTGTCGCAAATGCAATATGTTAGAATGTATAATCTATGCAGTTAAAACTTTAAAGTTAAATTACATACATTGCAAAGTAACAACAGCAGAGCTGTCCGGGTTGAGCTCAGTCTCTGGTGGACTCGGTGAGTGGTCTTTGTTTTATCTCCAAGGTAATGGATATAAAAGCAAGAGGGTCAAAGTTCAGGGCATATGTTATGAGACAGTAGTATGTCCCTATTGTGGGCACACTGCATGCAACAGTACATGCTTTTTAAGGGCAGTTGCTAGTAAAAGTAAGCTAAAAGTAAAAAGAGTATGTGATTCTGAAGACACCCAAAGTTGGTATCTTATAACCATAACCATAATCTCTCTACAACCATTTTGTAACTGTCATATGTGTTTTTCACAGGGCCACTGATCAAGTGTTGATCATGTCAAACTATGATGTTCTAGGTACGCCTAGAGCCCAGGGACCATGTGTCAATTTACACTCATCGTATGCACATGCATTTCAAAATAAAATTCTGGTGTAGGTTTACTAGGTTACAGTAGTATGTGGTTAGGTTTAGAAAAAAACCCATCAGGGTTTGGATTAAAATAAGAGTTTCATGTATCATGTGACATACATCATGAGTGCAGTATGGTGGACCTACTAGCTAGGGGTGGGAATCGCCATAGGACCCACAATACAATATTACTTTGGTCACGATAAGATATTATTGTGATATGCTGAGCATTGTGATACAATATATTGTGATTTATTACCTTTTTTTTCAAGTGTAAATTATTTCCCCAAAGGAAGACTTTGTCAACATCAGTTTTACCTCATACGATAAAGTTTTCAGTCTGTTCAATTGACTTTTAACTTTAATTGCCGCAAAATGTGATGCAAAGCAGACAGATTGACCAACACTGTCATAAAATGTGTCAAATGCTGCATACACCTGACAGACTGAACTGCTGGCAGATTTAACACCCTCTGTGAGGCCAGATTAACTGCATCTGCAAAACACTTCACATGAAGGTATCCCACGAACTGAATGGCAACACCCATGTTAGAAGCGTAGTCTTTCACAACCACAGTCCCCCATTCTTGTGCTGCATTTTCTGGATGGTGGAGTGCGAGCTGAGCCCTCATGTTCGTAGTATTCCCAGAGTATTTTATTGTCATATGTAACTGCTTGCAAATTGTGTGTGTCATATCCAAGTCCTCCTTTTATTTCTGTGTTAAAAAAAAATCCAAAATAAGTCCAAACGTTTGACTTAAATGCCGACAGCGCATTTATGATTTCTTTCTCCAGTGCCACCATCTTTGTTTTGATTAACTTCCTGCCAAATGCCGCTGACTGAGACCTCTGCTCACCTCACCAGGAAAAAACACAGCATCATCTAGTGTACTGACAAAGCAATTGATTGTATTATTCTCGTACCAAAAGATGTATTAATGTGTATTTCCAAAACTTAAAAAGTATATATTAAAAGATTGATAAATGGCATCTGTGTATCGATACAATTTCGTCACACAAAATATCTTGAGACTGTGCTGTATCAATGTTTCTTCCCCCCACCCCTAGAGACTCTAAAGGGGGCCCTGTGCTTCACTATGAGATGCAGAGGGGTGAGACAAAACATCGCTATGTAACAAAATAGTCATTTTAACCCAAACCATTGCCCTGCTGATAGGAGTGTCAGATCAGAAAACGCCTCCGTGTGTGGTTCTAGCGGGCATGGACAAACAACTTATTTTGTTATTCAGTTTAGAGTACTTAAAGCTAAAAAGCCTTGTATAATTGGCTGTAAAACTGTGCAGACAAAAATGCAGTAACATAGTAGGTCAAAGTTGAACCATAAAGTTCTCCAATAAGATTTAATGGATGTTTATGGACAGTTTTAGAGTAATAATGTTAATAAGTCCCCAGATGTCAGTAATGGTGAAGTTGGTGATATGTTATATGTCAGAGTGACTGATAGAAATTATTGCCTGTAAAACTGTAAAAATCGGACTTAGGTTGTAAAACAGACTTTCCTGACCTTCAGACTGTTTCAGTGCTGCAGGGGACTTCTCTCAGGTTTGGTAGTCTCAACACACTGCTGGCCAGATCTTAGCCAGGCCTGAGACATGACAGACACCTTGCTGACTCTTTGCATTCACACATACTAACGCACACACACTCATTCCCACGAGGAGCCGGTGTGGTTTGGCTGGCCCTGCAGCAACATAATCACACATCACCATTCGACTGTGAAAAAAACAACACACAGTGGAGGAGGCCTCCGCAGTAGCTCTGTTCACTGTTTCTCCAAACTGTGTAGTCCGGCTATCCATCTTTTCTCACAGCTGATGGTGTGTGTGGTCTGTGGCTTCTCTCTCTGCTATATGACGCTGAATGTAAAAGACAGATTTTAGCTGTAATGGAGCTAAAGAGGTCGGCGTGGATACACTTCAGTGCGGTCAGGGACTGTGGGAAAATGTCCGATAACACTTATCTCCATCTAAGTTCAGTGATGGAGGACGACCCCGCTGAAGCCAAGACCTCGGTTTTATCAATGACACATTAAAGCAAACCTTCATATCTGACCTGCTGGCTCCAGCATTCATCTCCCTGCTAGGCCTGGATTGCAAAGAGAGTTTATTGATAGTGATGTGACTCAGAGTCAGATTCTCCAGGCCAGATGTTGCTTCTTGCAGCTATTTATGTATGATTTATATGTGATGAGTATGAGGGAAATCTGGGGAGATTTCCCCTGAGGGAATAAGTTGAAGAGGGGTGTTGAACCTTGTTTCAACTAATAAAAAAGCATGGACCTCCTCAGTGTTATTATTAGTTTCTCTGGACCTTCCTTGTGACTTAGGAAAAACAATATAAATGCCTTTCAAACTCCACACCTTCAGTTTGTAACTCAGGCTTTCCGTTATAAATATGTTGCCTCCAAGCCCAAACTGAGATGACATCACTATGACATCATCTGAGTTATTTTCTCAGACTTGAAAAAGCTCCTCCAGAGCCACAGATGACATTATACCACTACAGCCACAGGCTGAGTAGTGCAAACCATGATGAATAAATCAAGTGAAAAACTTCTTGTATAAAATCTGCGTTGTTAACGGAACAGTAACTTTAACACAGATCTTGCAATCACATGACCAATGCGCTGACAGCAGTAAACAAGGAAGCAGTCCCAAGCACTTGAAGCAGGTTGGGGTGGTGGATGGGTCCCAAAAAAACAGGCTTTCACCTGGGACTTCCCCTGGAGTCAACGGTCCGGATCTGTGTGAACTTTGAGTAATTTTTAGGTATGTCCTCACCATTTTTCTTTTCCTAAACCTCACCACAGAAACTTTTATTGTATAAACCTAACCTATGTAGCTTTACATTAGTTACGTAACTGTAAGTTAAGGATGTAACTTTATTCATGGGGTGCAAATTTGTAGGATATCAACAGTTCTATGAGAAGAAATTGCTGAGCCACATTCTTTCAGCTGTGTGAACGATGAGTCTGCACACAATAGTAACTCCTCTCTAGAGGACTTACATGCAGAGTGAGGTTTTGAGTTCTTCCTTAGACTTCAGGATGAAGTGCCGTAGGCTCAAATTGTCACTCTGCATTAAAATCCTTATAAACGGGAGCTGCTTGGTATGTGGAGTTATTTGTTTTCTACTTTGCCAGACGTTTCTTTGGTCTCCACCCACTCCATTGCATGCTGGGATGTGCATGTCTTTTGTACTGTTAACAATATGTCCTGGGCAACACTGAAGACCTGTACACTGAGCTGAACCCTACTTATCAGACTCCCCTCGTTGTTGCTGCTGATGCAGCATTGATGGACTGTCTTTGAAGCAGTTCATGTCTGCCCAGCTAGCACAAGCTAACACAGCAACAGCTGTTATACAGACTCATCAAACTCACACCAACACTGCAACACTGTCCTTAAACCCATTAATAGTTATTATGTAACGTTAGCTGTCTGATACCTTGTCACTGTGTGGACTATTGACTGTCACCCATGGATGGATGATTGAATGGGCCTAACTGGCACAGGTCCAGGGGCCCAAAGTGTCAGTGGTCCCCCGGCCTACACCTGCAAAATGTCACTCAAATTAATGTGACCAGAAAGAGACTCAAAAAGACCACAAAGAGAGACAAAGGAATTGCAAAGAGACATAAAATAAACTACAAAAACAACCACAAGAGACACAAGACCAGAAAAAGATGCATAACGACTCAATGCATCCTCATACACCCATTGGCATAATTTTTAGTGGGGACAATGGGGTCGTGTCCACACCAATACTCAGCGAGTGCTTAAATGTCCCCACCAATAATTTGGTGCACAAACGGTTAACCACTAGTCGCGCCTCATATACCGCTAAAATGCTTGTGACATGATTCCCCATCCAATCCAAGCAAGTTTGGCTCAAAGCCTGAAAAACTACGTTTTCACTGGCTGAGATGTCCTCCACTTTCCTGGGAGCTGGAGCTCTCTGTGCAGCGCGCATTTTTCCTCAGAGGCAGGCAGAGCTGAGCTGCTGCAGTAGTTAGCGTAAGTTATCAATCTTCGCTAATTACATAAATATACTAAAGTTATTCATCAAAACATCTAGTTATCCTATTTCTTTTAATATAATCCTATCATCACCTCAGATATACTCAGAACGTTTTAATTACGCTCGTCATTAATTAGCTGCCAGTTTAGCTAGTGCTAGCTAGTTTATTCTGCTCAATGTAACATAGCCTTCCAGCCATCAGTAGCCCACTTGATCCAATGTCAAGAGGTGGACATTACTGGATCCCTCTTTCCCTGCATAATCTAGCTAGCTAACTGCTATTGTCGTTATAAGAACAGAGTTGGACTCGGACTACAAAGTTTCCTCCGTTTCGTTGTTATGGAAATAGCCTAGCCAGCGTAGTAGGCTAACTAGTACAGCCTGTGTGTATGTTTAATCCAGATGGCAGCCCAAATAGCAGCCAGAAGAAGAAAGGTGGACATAAGGAGCTATTTCAGAAGAGTAAGTCGACTTTAAAGAAAATGTTTTCTAATTGCCAGAGTCAACAATAATCATAGGCTAATAATAATAACCTACTTGAAGCAGTGCCAGGCACTAGTGCAGGCAGAGGAGAGGAAAGTGGAGAGGCAGGGACAGGGTCACAGGTGAGCTAGAATGACTTGGTGATATGTTAGCTAGGCTAGATATAGTACTTTATTGTGACAAATATTAGGCTGATGATTTATTGTGTAACAATGGTTCATCAATGTTAATGTGTGTCTGAATTGAGAGCTTTGAATAGGCAAATGTCTCACTGCTCATATGACATGGATCCATGTGCAGGCGACAGAAGCAGTGATGCCAGGCACCAGCGTAGGCAGAGGAGAGGAAGATCGAGAGGCAGGGACAAGGACACAGGTGAGCTAGAATTATAATGACTTGATTATAGTAGTTAGTAGTTAGATTTAGTATTGTGACAAATGTTGATCTAATGATGTACTGTTGGTTCATCACCATCTGTTTGAAATGGGAATTTTGAATAAGCACGTTTCACTGGTCACATGGCATGCATCATAATGTGTTATTTTATCAGTCAACAGTCTCAGAAGCAGTCCTGCCAGGTATTGGCACAAACAGAGCAGGAGAGGAAGAGTCACAGGTGAGGCCCAGGCTTATAAGTTACAAGTAAATGTAGATAACTAGTATATAAACAAGTGGTGACTAGCATCATCAGTGTGTAGATCTAATATGTAATTCTAAATACATCTGTGTATTTCCACGTGTAGTTACAATAGTTGATAGAGTGGCTGACACTGTTCACTGACGTCACTCTCACTGCTACTCTCTGTTGCTGTGCAGTTTCCTTTGATAAACACAACAGTAAAGGCTACAATTAGCCACTCTATCAGCTAACTACATGTGGAAATACATAGATGTATTTCGATAGAATTACATAGATCTACACACTGATGATGCTTGTCACCACTTGTTTATATACTAGTATCATAATATCTACATTTACTTGTAACTTAAAAGCCTGGGCCTGACCTGTGACCCTTCCTCTCCTCCTCTGTTTGTGCCAATACCTGGCAGGACTGCTTCTGAGACTGTTGACTGATAAAATAGCACACTGATGCATGCCACGTGACCAGTGAAATGTGCCTATTCAAAGAACTCGTCATCAAGATAATCTGATCTGACTATACAGCTTAAAACTGTATTAATACATTATTTTATGTTGATTAAAGTAGCTTATAATATATATACCATATATATTGGTGATGATGATTCTGCTCGATGATGATTCTGCTCGCCCTCAGCAATTAAACCACAGAAGAAGGAGCCGTGTTTACAGTGTTCTTCGAGTAAGCAGTACGCAACGGGCATTGCTGAACACATAACACCTAACAGTTTAATCAGAGATGTATCTATGAGGACTTGGTTGTACTTTTGATGTCATGGTGGATAACGAAGGAGCACCATGTAAAATTATCTGTGACTGTGACCATGAACACAAATATACAGCAGGCAGTTGTCCTCAGTTTATAAGAAATTCAGAGCTACACCAGAACACTTATGAACAGGTCTTACTTTACTACTAATTTGTGTGTAATGTTAGCATGTTAGCATGTTTCCACTAATTACTTGGACTGACCTAACGTTAGTAGCGTTAGCTTTGCAAGCCAAGGCTGCAGGTAACAGCTTTGCTGTGTTAGGATTATGTTATGTCTTCACTGTGTATCTTCACATAAAAGAATACTCCGACGATTTGGGAGTTACGCCCTCTCTCTATCATTTTCATATTGAGACAACATGATCAATATCTTTTTTGTGTCTGTACGTCCAGTGGCTGGGTCTCAGCGGTTAGCATGGCGCTTATAGGGGGTCAATACGTCCTGCGCTGTGATCCGCAGAGGGATACACCGGTGAGTAGGCACAGACGTAGCTTGTAAACAAAACTCAGCTGTTTATTTAGCCTAGCGATATCTCCGGACTATAGTAGCTGCAATGGACGACTTTGAACGCGATTTTGAAGAGTTTCTTGTAGCGGACACAGACCCAGAGCCATACCTGTTTGAGTCAGAGTACACAGATGAGGAACTCCATGTGTTGGATGCTGAGCGGGCGAGAAGAGAGGCTGAATCCTCCGCTCCCATTTTGCTGCACAGAATGGGATTCGGTGCTACCATCATTGGGGAGATATATCATCAGGAGTAAAAGCGCCGCAGAGAGTGCATCACAAGTAATGAAATCTTTGCAGCAATCACTAATCCTGGTGTGACTGAAACTTTTTTTCATGTTCCTAAGATAAACTGGAAAAAATGCCCAGGCCTGCAGGAGCTGATGGACAGCTTTCAGTCAAGTGAGTAATATTGTCCGTGTCGTGTCTTTGTTTGCTTTTACTGAGTGACCTAGCGTACCTGTCCCAGAGCCAGCTGCAGCTGTTGCTCACCGGTGTATCCCTCTGCGCAAGATGTACTGACCCCCTATAAGCGCCATGCTAACCGCTGAGACCCAGCCACTGTACATATGAAAATGATAGAGAAAGGGCATAACTCCCAAATCGTCGGAGTATTCTTTTCACATAATAATGCAGACTCAGCAGATGACTTGTTAACTGTTTATTCATCCTTACACTGAACGTACACGGCTGCTTCTCATTGTTTGTAAATCTAAACAAAGAACACGTTTCCTCACGGTGGTCCTCCTTAAATGAACAGTGGTGAAAGTTGCTATATTCTGTAATGTTCCCTGATTAAGGAGTTGATAGGCAGACAGTGTTAGCAAGCAAGCCAGTGCTGCAAACTGGTAGAAAAGTTTTCCACTTCCACTCTAAACAAGCAATTGTGAACGCAAGGCTAACATAATTTTTACAACAACAATCTTAAAATATATATTTAGCAGTCACTGTTCGTACAACATAAAAATGATGATCTGGTACTCGCGCATGTGCATGCCTAAAACGGTGGCTCTGAAACTTGCACTTGTGTATGTCTAAAACAGTGGCTCTGAAAGTCACGCATTCACATTTTTAAAATGGTGTCTCTGGAACTTGTGCATCTAAAACGGTGGCTCTCCGGCTCTGCAGGGGGATGTTTTTCGGTGGTGGGGCCTTTTGCATGTCTGCTTAAGTATGCACATAGCATAAAAACTTTATACTGGGTAAAAACAACAATGCATTTGTTTTTTTTGGAAACAGACATGGTGTACTTGTTTATTTGCATACAGAGTGGAAAAGTTAGATCCGATCACAAGTGCTTACGCATTCTATTGAGTGAGAACAGACAGACTAAGAGCTGTTCTCTCGTGATCCAATCCCCAAAGATGCATGTTACCAGGTGAAAATAGGCTCATATCCACAAAAAACACACATTAGAATAGGATTTAGCTAATGCCACAGTTATGGTAACCACAACATAATGAGACATCCTGTTAATGTAAGATTGCAGCTGCTCAACCAAGAGCTACTAAATGAAGCTTTTACCTCCATCACTGATTGAAAGTATTGAACACACAGGTGGCTGCTGAAGGCCCTCAGCCCCACACTGTTTCTGCTTTTTACAGTTTTACAGTTTTAACCACTGTTTCAAGGGATTTTTCAGCTGAATCAACAAAGACTGGACCTTAAGCTACTTTTGTACATGATAAAGCTGACATGTAAAAGTTACAGTAAAGTCACATAATGTTGACTGACTGGTGTCCTTTGTAAACTGTAAAGTAGTAAAATTCTCGATCAATAGACAGGCTAGATTTCTGGTTACTTTGCATCTGATGGGATCCATTAAGCATTGTGAATCCCACCCGGGGAGAAGATAAGAGCTCCCTCCAACTCCTTTTTGATGTGTCAACCTAATGATCTCCTGTGTGACTCAGGACCAGCTGCAGCCCTGCTTTCTGAAGAGCAGACTTTACAAAACAAAACCCCCCACCACAAAGTGTCTACACTTCTCAGCTCAACTGCTCCCGGCCCTTACATCAGGGGGAGTTTCCCTGATACAAAACACACACAGACATGCATGAAATATCCCCATGTTTCTGATTTCTTTAATGCTGCTTGGCCATGTTGTCATAAATCCATTGTGGTCATAAATCAAAAGATACGGAGACTTAGTGAGGGAGGACAGAGAAATATGACAGAGAAAGAGCAAGCCAGAAAGGAGCTATCAACACTTGTATTCTCCTTTAAAATGTTTACACACTTAAATTTTTGAGATGTTAGCAAAATACCTTATTAAAATTACAGGGTAATACAATTCCTACTCTTGCTAAGTTTTACATATCTCACAAAATGTCTCTGTCTACGTGATTTCTGTCAACAGATATTTCCATACAATGCAGAGTCTGGAGGCAAGGGGACAGGATTTTAGTGTCTAGCATTCTGGTTTATGACCTTGCTCCTCATGAAACAATCCAGTCATAGACTATCGGGTGCCATTTGTAAAGTGGCTCACACTGAAATTAACAGCAACATTTTGCCACATTTAGCTTCAAACAACGTTTAAAAAAGTGGTGTGAATTTTTTAAAGTCACTTTTTACCACATTTACAGCAATATTTGAAATACGTTAAATATAATGTCACAGTTCATTCATTCATTCATTCATCTTCTAACCGCTTCATCCTCTTGAGGGTCGCGGGGGGGCTGGAGCCTATCCCAGCTGACATCGGGCGAGAGGCAGGGTACACCCTGGACAGGTCGCCAGACTATCGCAGGGCTGACACATAGAGACAAACAACCATTCACGCTCACAGTGTGCATGTCTTTGGACTGTGGGAGGAAGCCGGAGTGCCCGGAGAGAACCCACGCTGACACGGGGAGAACATGCAGACTCCGCACAGAAGGGCTCCCACGCCCGGGATCGAACCGGCAACCCGAGGCGAGAGTGCTAACCACCACACCATCGTGCCGCCCATGTCACAGTTTAATCTGAATATTAAATGTTAAATGTGAAATCTAAATGTTAAATTTTAAATCTAAATGTTAAATCTAAATGTTAATTGTTAAATCTAAATGCGCTTGGTGTAACTAAATATTTAGCTAATATGCAAATGCGCCAAAATAAAAGCCCGGGTGGTCAGACTGTGTTTCAAGCATCAAATAATGAATTAAAAACAAACTAATCAGAGAAATTTAGATTTAACATTTAACATTTAGAGTAAGATTTAACATTTAGATTTAACATTTCATATTCAGATTAAACTGTGACATTATATTTAACGTATTTCAAATATTGCTGTAAATGTGGTAAAAAGTGACTTTAAAAAATTCACACAACTTTTTTTAACGTTGTTTGAAGCTAAGTGTAGCAAAATGTTGCTGTTAATTTCAGTGTAAGCAATTTTACAAATGGCACCCCATAGTAGACATCTCTCAACTTCAACTTCATTCTCGCCTCTCAAGTTGCTAATTAGACTGTAAACAATGTTTTTTCACTTGACTGTTTGTATGATATTCTATGAAAAATGCATGCACAAAAGTTCGTATAATATCCTATGAATTTGCGCCCCACGAATGACGTTATGTCCTTAACTTACAGTTACTGTATATAATTAACATAAAGCTACAGAGGATAGGTTAAGGCAAGTAATGTTCCTTAAGTTAGGTTTAGGAAAAGAAACATGGTGAAAACGTGTCATAAAATGAATTAAACTTCACTTAAAGTTCAAATGGATCCAAACATGGCTCCAGGGAAAAGTCCTTGGGGAAAAGTCTGTTTTTCTTTTTTTTTTTTTTTTGCTACTGTCAGCGCATTGGTCATGTGATCGCAGCTTTTCTAAATACATGTGAGAAGAGGCTGCTGTAAACAATAATTGGCACAAGGCAGTCTTGGTTGGGATAGCTGTTATCCGGATATCCACTGAGGACCCAAGGATGTGCAATGTTGAGTGCAAGCTCTTGAGATTTATGGAGTATATTTACTAGTTCTGCAATTTGTACACACTGTGTAGTATACTGAGTAGGGTTGTAGGGGAACCCTCCGATTGTGTCAGTACTACTGAGTAGTGTCAAATGTTGGTATCTGAGAGTGCATCTGGGTTTAGACAAGAGGCGGAGGAAAGCGCCCCAAAGCCTGGAAATCAGCAACAGATCTCCAAGGCTGGCGGCCACTGGGTTCAACTTCAGACAGGAGACTGAAGTACGCAAAAGCTGAAAAGTCGGCCTTGGAGCTCTGCAGCCGCATTGTTGGCTCCCAGCAAGTCAAAACAACAATACATTTAAACGGGCACAAATTACACAACTTGACACTTGACACAGCTTGGCAAAAATAATAAAGCGAGCAAAATACATCCAGTGAATACGACTGATCCAACAGGCACCTGGCAGCCTCAACATGTTTGGTCCACATCAAGAGTCCAAGTTAATAAATGGCGCTCCAGCAGTTTAATATAGCACTTCTATAAATTTGGGGAAAAAATAAAATACAGTGGAAGGAGAAGGCTGAGATATGCCGACTTTTAGACTCTTGTAGGGGTCAAGCTTCAGAGACACTGGATTCTACATTCCTTATACTGGAACCATTGGCATCTGTTTGTTTGACCCTCCCTCCCTGGGAAACACCAACGCCCCCAGAATGTAACACTTGCTTTCTGTTTTAAATGTGCAGTCTTCAAGTCCATGCGGGAGATCACCCCATGACATCATTATGACACTGTCATATGGCAAGAGGTGTTAAAACTGTCATTTACTATTGAGTAGATTTTCAAAAGACCCTGATGATCCACGATGCACTGTAGATTTTGTTACCATATGTTCAGGCTGTCATTATTCGTGGACGATGATGGTTTTGGAGGAGAGGAAAAAATATTAAATATTTGTTTACTCAGACTCTAAACATCTGGAGCAGACCAAGATCTGATTGAACAAAAACAGCTTGAAAATATTAGCTGGAGAGGTTGTTTTGTAGTTCTGTAAAATACTTCAAGATAAGACATGACTGTGGTGTTTAAAGTCTTCAGGGTTTGGACAGACAGTGAGCTTTACTGAAATACTGTAATAGAAAGTAAATCAATAGTAGTTCAATAATATCCTTGATCACCTGACTGAGAGCGATAGGGGAGCAATCAAAATGACATCTCAAACAAGGATAAGATGTGTGTTGGATTAGAAATGTATTCTTGGTAACAGGCAGTCCTGTACAGCATGATATTAAGCTCTTAGTGTAGTCTGTGTTTTCTTCTTTATTTTCTCACCTTTATGAATTTGTTGGTCACCTGATAAAAGGTGTGTTTTTGAAGAGGAAAGTATTGCATCAGGGGCTCCCACAGACCAACAAGCCAATTATCCACAAAGTGCCCTGCGTAGTCAGTTTTAAATTTCAGTTCGGTAATTGTGGAGATGTGTAAGTACGTCCATGAAGCCTGCAATGGGTCTTCATGTCCAGCTCAGCTTGTCCTTGTTCTCTGTAACAAGCCTGTAAGAAATCTGGGCATCCTGATCAATGACTACCAACTTTCACTGAGTATGTCACTTTGCACTCTACACATTGTAACAGAAAGGTCTTGTCTGACTGATTACCAATAATTCCTTAGGGTTTTGTCACCTGAATGTCACCATTTTGAGTTTCTTGGTACAATTGATGCTGTCCACTTTCTTAAGAGTCAGCAAGTGCATGGCCGGCTGATGTGTGGTTAGGTTTAGGCTCATAAACCATTGAGTTGTGGTTAGGAAAAGATCATGTTTTGGCAGCACAATCATGTTTTGGCAGCACAAATGCAGTTATATGTTGGTAAAAAACAACTGATTTTCATGGCACCATATCAGCAGGAATCTAAGCGTTGTCTTGATAAAAAAAACGACTGTTTTCATGTCAATTTCCAACAGGAAACACAGCAATGTCTTGGTAAAAAAGAACCACTTTTTGTGGCACTATATCTGCAGGGAAAGCAGTGATGTCTTGGTAAAAAACACCCTCCTTTCATGGCACTATCCAAGCAGGAAAGGGTCCATGTCATTGGTTCGACAGCCCATTGGTTCGACATCCCATTAGTCCGACTGTCCGCGGTGCTGAACGGCTCGCGGCGGGCGTATGGTGTGCCGCGACCGGCTTGAGGTGGAGCAGGCTCACGGCTTATGTGTTTGTCACTTTCTTTTTCATTTTAACCCACACCATGATCTTTTCCTGACCCTAACCAAGTGGTTTTTGTGCCTAAACCTAACCAGACCTTAACCACAGGGCATCATGATGATTTTGGAACGGACTTCGGAACAATGAGTTTAATATGGTCGGAACAATGGGATGTCGAACCAATGGACTGTCGAACCAATGGGCAGTTCCTGCAGGAAATGGAGCTCAAACAGTTGCAGCTCTGCAGGCGTCTTGCCTAGGTGTCATGCCATCCACCATCACCATCATTTGTATGATGAAATCAGCTCATATACTACACCACTTCAGAAACACTGATATGATACATATGAAGCATACACATGTAATGTATTCATGGTTTGCAGAAATGTACGATGCGAACATTTTCTTCTGGCAACTGGGCTGGAGGATGGTCTTTGAATTTGAAACTCAGTGTTGTGGCACTCCCTTTTACTGACTTCTTCTTGATCTATAGTCATTTGGATTGTACTTTATCTGTACATCACTTTGGACAATTGTGTCTGTCAAATGATGAAATGTGAATATAAGTCAACCCCAACAAAGAATTTGCCTTGGAACCTGTAGCTACTCTGAGTACTTCCTGCCTGGCTGGTGCCGATTGGGCAACATGGGACAAAATAAACTGGAACCTCACTATTAGTGTAATAAAAGTGGTCATAAATGCAGCATCTCAGCCACTTATCTCTTGGGGCATCTGCGAGAATTTCCTGGAAGAGAGAAAAAAAATAATTTCATTCAGCATTCAGCATTCAAAAAAGATTAGTTCTGGGGGAAGGATGTGATTGGATCTGCATGGCCCTCAGTCCCCTTCTGGTTTCCCAAAACTTGAACAAGATTTATCATTGCTGGGAAAGTTGTTTAAAAACATGGAGGTATTGATTATTATGTAAATCTGACAGGGTGGTGCTCTGTGCTGATGGGTATGTTTGTAGATGATCTTCATTTTCAGTGAGGCATCTGTTTATTGGATGAAGTGTTGAGTAGAGTTATTGGCAATTTGTATGGGCCATGTGGTGGATAGAGGAGGCTAAACAAAGTCAGGGTATTATATATTCTGATTCAGCTGCTGCAGAACACGAAGTGCTGGCTCAGACTTACTCCTGGAGATTTGGTGCTACTTGTACAGAGATGGGCTGTGTTGTTGGATTCTCGTGGGTGCCTTGACACAACTTTGACAAAAGTTAGAAGTAAGAAAGGACTGCTTTCATTCTCTATTTATCTTTATATCCGTTGAAGAACCACTGACAGTGATCTGGCTGGCTGCAAAGCTAGAAGTCAGGGAGGAGAGGGAAGTTTTTTTCTGCACACTCTTGCCCCGTCCATGTGCAAACACTCTGCGGTGAACACACCATGTCCAAGGTCTTTTATTACAATACATTTAACTTTATTCTAACCTTTATTTATACAGGGTAATTCAAATCATTTCCAAAAACACCCTTCACATTTTTCAGCACTACTTGGTCTTCTGGGGGTGAAGCATTAGAGTGACTGCGGAGCTCCATTTGGTGAAAGGTTATAGCTGGGTGGATCTGTGTGTAGAATATTTAATGGTATGTGTGAGTGTATGTGCGCCTGGTAACCTTGGCTACAGCACAAAGTGAAATACCTCTCTCATGTGTGAGTGAGAGGCCGAGTGCTTCACTGACACCGACCTTGTCTGATACTCAGTTCTGAAAAGAAAGAATAAGAAAGCTGTCTTTTACTGCATGCTGTGTCTCATATAATGAAGGTGGGTGGACGTATAGGTGACTGGATCAGAACAGACCAAAGTTCAGTAAGGAGCTCTAGTATCTCAACAATTTGCCGTGTCCTTGGAAAGAGTTTGTGATTTGACTGTGAGTCGAAGAGATAAGGGGATTGCAGGAAGATCAGCCTCAAGGAAGCCAGTGGTGTGTAATGTGCAATGTAATGTCCAGAGATAAAAGTGAAGATTGAAAAATCAATTAAATGCGCCCTCTGGTCTGCACTCTGTGGTCCTGGAGCACATAAATTCCAGAATATCAATCACAAAAATCTGATTTGATTAGGCACTCACAACTTAATATGTAACGTCAGGTTGTTCTCATGCACAGTATGTGCATTTTCCTACTAAAAGTAATGCACCAAAATTTGTACATATCTTACATACACATGAGCCAGTAATTGGTTTGGTGGATGGATCACAGAACATGGGACTGTCTTTGAGGACTTCCCACAGGAGACCGGTGTTCAGAATCCTTTGAACTTTGAGTCTTTTTATGGTACATTGTCACTATTTTCCTATGTATGTAACATGATTTGTGGGGCACTAATTCATAGGATACCATACAAAGTATGAAGTAGTGACATTTGAAAATTTGTAGGGTGAAGTGATTTGGATATATTTTCCCCTAGTGTTGTTATGGGGGGGGGGTCCTGTTAACTGACTGCAGGCTGGTACTACAAAATGTCAACAAACAAATCTTTTTTACTGAGACTTTTTCAACTTATGTATTTTCGGTATGCACAGGGTTTACACCAGCATATACTGATTCCAGGGAATAAGGTCTGTAGTTAACACAAGCTTAAGAGAGTTTCACGTTTTGTTCAACGACATGAAATATGTCAGTAAATGCCCCACTCTAAATTTCGAAGCTTGTATGTTTCTTTAAAAAGATAGTTGCTAACAAGTTGCTGAATGAGACAACAGTTTACACCAAACACGGCTTTACACTGTTGTTGTCGGGGCAATGTGTAAGTCATCTGACCATGCAGTTTGTTTATAGTCTAATGTTAGCTTTTTACTTCTGGTGATTGTATTTATGCATCAAAAATAATAAAAGTAGTGTTTATTTGTGAAGATTATCTTGCTAAACAAAACGTCTAAGCATCATACACATTTGAGCTTTTTTTCTCCAATAATCCAATGAAAAAATTCCGTTGGATTAACCAGGGCAAAGCTAACTTCTGCATTGGCTTACAATTAAAAATTATCCCTGCAGGAGTCTATCCACCTTATTCCTGAGGGAGCTACTATTGAAGTGATTATTGGTAAAAGTTCCTGTGTAATGGCAGAAATAGTTAGTCGCATTGACTGTCTATGGTTAGTCTCAGTGGCAAATCTTGGTGGCTAACCACCAATGGTGGTTCTTTTTGAAAGTAATTCACCTTCAATTTAGCTAATTTTGCTTTGTTTTTTTTAACAGGTACCTAATTAACGTTAATTTAGCATTTTCTAAAATGTCCTTGTGTGGCTCTGGTACCTGTTGCACTCCCACGTCTGTAACGTGACTAATAATCAGACTAAGCTAAACTTGTTGATTCAACAGCAGTTGAAAATTAATACAAATGCAAATGCCGAATGCATTAACGTTTGTTTGAGTTGTAAGAAATAGTAAATCATCTTTAAGAAGGAGTAGATGTTTACTGTAAGCTAGCTTACTCTGTTAAATTTATCAATATGCTATCGAACTGCCCCAGATAAGCGGATGAAAATGGATGGATGGATGGATGCTAACATAGCAAGGCAAGCTAATTGCTAACATTCACACAGTATGTGAGCTGCCCTACCAGAGAGGAGAGGACACTGGACTTGCTGTATGCAAACGCCAAAGATGCATACAGCTGCTCCCCCCTCCCCCCTCTGGGTAGGTCAGACCACAACCTGGTGCACCTCAACCCCTGCTATGTACCACTAGTCAAGAGCCAGCCTGCGACCATGAGGACAGTGAGGAGATGGTCGGAGGAGGCTTATGAGTCACTGCAGGGCTGTTTTGGTGTGACAGACTGGCAGGCACTCTGTGAGCCACATGGGGAGGACATCGACGGGCTCACAGAATGCATCACGGACTACATCAGCTTCTGTGTGGACTCCACTGTCCCAGCCAGGACTGTCCATTGTTACCCAAATAACAAACCGTGGGTAACAAAGGACATCAAAGCCATCCTAAACGCAAAGAAGAGGGCCTTCAGAGCTGGTGACAGGGAGGAGGTGAGAACAATACAGGGGGAGCTGAAGATGAAGATCAGGGAAGCTAAGGAGAGGTACAGGAGGAAGCTGGAGAGGAAACTCCAGCAGAACAACATGAGAGAGGTCTGGAGTGGAATGAGGACCATCACTGGCTTCAGGACCAACAACCACAGAGGAGTTGAAGGCAGCGTGGACAGGGCCAATGAACTGAATCTGTTTTTTAACAGATTTGACACTGCCGGACCTGCCCACCCCCGACTCTTCTGCTGTCTGTCTTGGTCAACCATCTCCCACTCCGCCCTCCTCCCCCACTCCTCCCTCTCACACCTCAACACCCTCCTGCTTGACCCCCCCTCCTCCTCCTCCTCACACCTCCTCCCCCCGTGGTCACACTGACTGCTCTCTCCATCATGAGGACTGGAGTTGAGGACGCCATCATCTACCTGCTCAACCGTGTCTACACCCATTTGGATAAGCCGGCGAGCACTGTGAGGGTCATGTTTTTTGACTTCTCTAGTGCGTTCAACACCATACGTCCAGCTCTACTGGGTGACAAGCTGACAGCAATGCAGGTGGATGCCCCCCTGGTGTCCTGGATTGTAGACTACTTGACTGGCAGACCACAGTATGTGCGCTTGCAACGCTGTGTGTCAGACAGAGTGGTCAGCAATACTGGGGCCCCGCAGGGGACTGTCCTCTCTCCCTTCCTCTTCACCCTCTACACCACGGACTTCAGCTATCGCACTGAGACCTGCCATCTTCAGAAGTTTTCTGATGACTCTGCTATAGTTGGATGTATCACCAAGGGTGATGAGGATGAGTACAGGGCTCTTGTGGATAACTTTGTCACATGGTGTGAGCAGAACCATCTGCAGCTCAACGTGGTAAAGACAAAGGAACTGGCTGTGGGTGACCCCTGTTTCCATCCAGGAGGTCAGTGTGGACATTGTGGAGGACTATAAGTACCTGGGGGTACACACTGACAATAAACTGGACTGGGTTAAGAACATTAACACTCTCTACAGGAAGGGCCAGAGCCGTCTCCATTTTCTGAGGTGACTGAGGTCCTTCAACATCTGTCGGACTATGCTCAGGATTTTCTATGAGTCTGTGGTGGCCAGTGCTATCCTCTATGCTGCTGTGTGCTGGGGCAGCAGGCTGAGGTGGCGGACGCCAACAGACTCAACAAACTGATCCGCAAGGCCAGTGACGTCGTGGGAATGGAGTGTGACTCTCTGATGGTGGTGTCAGAGAGGAGGATGCTGTCTAAGCTACGAACTATCTTGGACAATGTCTCACACCCACTCCACCATGTGCTGGTCAGGCACAGGAGTACTTTCAGTGGGAGACTCATACCACCAAGATGTACCACTGAGTGCCACAGGAAATCATTCCTGCCTGTGGCCATCAAACTGTACAACTCCTCCCTCTGAGTGGCCCTGTGACTATTTCACACACTGCAATAATTTAATCTAACTTGTGCAATAACCCCATTCACCCTGACTGTATATATTTTGTTTGTGTAAATAATCTTGTTCAGTTTACAATATATATATATATATATATGTATATATATATATTTATTTAAGTTTATGTTTGTTAATCATTCCTGTTTATTTAACTCTATATTTGTTAATACTAATGTTGAAATTTCTTATATTTTCACGTATCTTTCCTCTCATGCAAGGAGCAACTGTAACATAAACAATTTCCCCTCGGGGATCAATAAAGTATTTCTGATTCTGATTCTGATTCTGATAACATGCTTTGTTAAAAAGAAAAACAACCAATGCTTTGAGATGGCTGTCAGAAATGACAGCGGTATGATCATGTTAACCCATCACCAGGTGTAACAGGTGGTGTGTTCCACATGTTTTGCACACATTTTGCACAGGTGCACTCGTATTTCACTCAAGGTATCACAGGGTCTAGGAATATGGTGGATAGCTTTAAATTCTTTGTATCATTACTGCTAGCAGCTGAATTCCTGCTTGTTGCTTATTTGGCTATAAGAAGGTGAGAAGGCTTGGCTCATCAGAGCAACATGCTTTGTGCTTCATTGTCCAGGATTTTTGTCGCAAAATATTTCCCTTGTATCAAGATGCTATCTGGGTTTCTTGGTGCATTTCATCCATGAACAATATGCGTATAAAGTAAGTCATAGCTGCCAACTCTCACGCATTTGCCGTGAGAGTCACGTAATTGGTTGATTTCACACGGTCTCATGCCACACCTCCAATTTCTCACTGGGGAAAAAAAAAAGTGCTGCTAGTCGTTCTACTCCTGTACGATAGGTGGCGCGACCTTACATAACTAGGCTACTACTACTTACAATGACAAATGATGCCCTCCTGCTAGTAAGAAGAGAAAGAATAAATATTTTAAGTCTTGCATTTCTCACCTACAGCTTTTAAAGTTTACATTTAGTTTCTATGTGTTGTGAGAGCATGTTGTAAATGTAAAAAAAAAAAGCTAAATTAGCAGCAAAGAGTACTTGATGTTAGCAGCTAAATTAAAATAGTAGCATATTGCTGCAGCAACCATCCTTTCAAGCAGCTGGGCAGAACAAGCAGTAGTTAGGTGAAAAATTCTATTGTCATACATTTTCGCTTACTGAGCATATGCTTATTGATGGACATATTTAGCAGAATTGAGCCATTGTTTGTTCATGTGATTGAAATTATGTGATTGGAATTGCACGTATGTGTTCATTTTGTAGTCACCCCACTAAAATGGTGTAAAGCAAGGCAAATTAGAGACATGATATGCAAGAGACAAATTTCTATTAATATCGACACAGCATTTATAATAAAGTGACAAAATTGTGGCGGGCCCCGCTGACTCTCACTCCAAGTTGTTTTGAAAAGTTGGCAGCCCTGAGTAAGTAGCATATTAGATGAAAAAGGCTTTGCTAACAATCAAGGAAAACCTTAACATGCTTGTTGCTTGACGTGATTAAAGAGTATTTTCCTTGTGTCATAATACTTTTAGTATCTTGCAGCATTTTTATCTGAAGCTAGCTGGTGAAGAGTCTGGGCTTCACCTTATAACAATAAGAAAGTTTTCTTCAAAGACATGCTAATGTCTTATATTCATGATTATATCTTGAGGCTTTGAGAATGTTTTGATGTTGTATCAAAGCAGACCAAAGTGAGGTAAAGAGCTAGTATCTGTATAATGCATAATGACCTTGACAAGAGTTTGTGATCTGACTGGGAGAGAGTGAGTCAAAGAGATAAAGGATTGTGGGGAGTGCAGCAGACAGAGCCAGGAGACAGTGATGTCGACTAAAAGCAAAAATGCAGTAGAAGGGGGAAGAAAAAATCATCAAACCCACCCTGAATTATTATATAAACATATTACTGTATTATTATTTTTGATTTATTAACATGTAAGTAGCATTATAATATTGGGACTGCTTAAGGTGGGTCAAATCGGGAACTGCCCATTGGTCCGACATCCCATTGTTCTGAAGTCCGTTCCGAAATCATCATGATGCCCTGTGGTTAAGGTCTGGTTAGGTTTAGGCACAAAAACCACTTGGTTAGGGTCAGGAAAAGATCATGGTGTAGGTTAAAATGGAAAAGAAAGTGACAAACACATAAGCTGTGAGCCTGCTCCGCCTCAAGCCTTTCCCAGCTCACCCAGAGCCAGTCGCGGCGCCCCATACACCCACCGGGAGCCGTTCAGCACCGCAGACCGTCGGACTAATGGGATGTCAGACCAATGGCCCGTCGGACCAATGACATGGATCCATCAGATCTAACCACTTAACATACTATATTATGTTCAAGAGACAGTGGGAAGGGTGCAACACATCTGAGATTTTGTCCCTCTGTTCAGGCTGTTCTCACAAGTTTTTTGTATGTTTTCTTACGTAATGCACTGTACCTAAATTCCTAGGAAGGAAGCAGTCCAGAGTGCTTGCAAGGAGGGAGGTTAGGATGGTGGATGGGTCACAAAAAACTAGGGATGCATATTAGTCGATTTTTTGCCAATATCCGATATGCTGATACATAACAACTCATTTGACCAATACCGATATCAGTATTTGTACTTGTGTCCATACCTAATTTTAATGATTATAAAGTCTCTTCTGTAGTGGAATTAACATCATATTATGCATGCATACTCTTATCATGATGGCCCACCAGCAGATGGAGATGAAATAAAATGCTTTTCAATTAATTTAATATTCATTCATTGCGAAAATTAAGAAAAAGTATGTTGGACGATTCCTATATTTTATTTTAAAGCTAGTATTGGCCAGTACAGATGATGTGTTTATCATTATGCGTCCCTATAAAAAACTGGTCATGGACTGGTCAACTGGACTTTCCCCTGGAGTAGAGTGTTCGGATCCGTGCGAACTTTGAGTGACTTTTGATACATTGTAAGGTTTGTTCTCACCATATTTCTTTCCCTAAACCTAACCTCAGTAACTTTACATGCCTAAACCTGAAGACCCCCAACTATGATTCTTTTTCTAAACCTAACCACAGTATCTTTTATTGCCTAAACCTAACCTCCATAACTTTCCATTATTTACATAACTGTACATTAAGGATCTAATGTCATTTGTGAGGTGAAAATTCGTAGGATATCATACAAACTGTTGTGCATGCATTTTTCATAGGATACCATACGGACCGTTTTCTGAGAATACGTTGCTCTGTTAAACACTCAGTATTTTTGTGCTGCGGTATTTAATTCTGTTCCCATTGTATTTCTTTCTTGTTTTTATTTTCTCTTGCTGTTTGGCTTTCCTGTCTTGCTCGAGTTCTCCTGGTAAGATGTTATTAATAATAGTAAATGGATGGGAAAAGAACAGCACCAGATGTTGTTTTGGACCGGTGATAAATCTGTGGTTTCTACCTAAGGGCTGCTCTCACTAAGCCCCAGAGGCTGCAGTGCAGAAATAATATTCAGATGTATTCATCCTCACACTGTTTTCCCTGCCCAGCTTCATTAGACAGCCTGCTTCAGCATTTGATGGTATTTTCACGTTTGACTATAACACAAAACCTTAAAGACATTCTCTGCCTGCATGCTGCAGATCCGCTGTTAGGATGAGGGAACAATTTGTACTGCAGCTGCAGCAATTTTGAGCAAAAACGTAACAATAAAGGATGAGAGCAATCTAAACGTGAATATATTTGTCAATGATTAGGTGGAACAGCTCTCTGTTGCAAGTCTCAAACACTGTAAGCCTGAATCCATGACTTTTAAGTCAAGACTCACAAGCCCTGACATTGTGGAGGTTCAGCTGTCTATGTACCCTATAATTTTTCTTCCTTGTCCACTTTTAGCCGTGGGCAGGGACCTTTGTTGCTTCCTCTCTACCTGTGTTCACCACATGTCATTTTCATCTTTCAGCTAACCATCCTTCAGCAAAAATGTGTCAGACAAAACAAAGGCCCAATCCCATGTCTTATTTTGACCAGTACCCTTCGTTCTTAAGTGCCCCTGTGTCCCTCAGAACACAGTTAAAAGGGGATATTGTTTGAAATCTTCCACTATGAAATGGGACAACCCTTCAAGACCCTGATTCATCATCAGTAGTCGTGGATGGGGATTATGGAAACAGATGTGACAATGTGATTATTATCCTATTGACTTTTGGATTTATTGCTAGGGGTGGGAGAAAAAAATCAATACAGCATAGTACTTTTGTACGGCAATATCGTATCGATACACACCAAGTATTGATTTTTTATTAAATAAATTATCAATATTACAAGTGCAAATTAAACTTCAGTCCGCATATCGCAACAATTTTAATATCACAATAATATTGTATTGTGACTTGGGTATCATGATAATAATATTATAGCAATCAAACATTTAGGATACTTATAAATGAACATCACTTTTGTGATTTTTTTTTTTACCCTAAATTAAATCACCATTAGTAAAAAGCTAACAAAAGACTTTAAACTAACTGCACTACAGACACATGACTTAACGTTGCCATGACAATGACACTGTAAAGCCTTGTTCAGCATGATGACATTCTGTAGTCTAATGTAGCCCCTTTTTAGCAACCCTTTTTTAAGACACGTAAAAGCTTCATAATGTACAAGTGGGGTATTTACTGATATAGTTTACATTGTAGAACAACACATGAAAGTTTCTTAAGCTCGTGTTAACTACGGACATTATTTCAGAGATCTAACCAAAAACCTGCTCAAAAAAGTCATTGACTAAGACGAAGGAAGTGGGAGTATAAAAGTACAAACTAATTTGTGGGGTTGAGGACTGGTTCTTGCAGCGCTCTATAATGGCATTATAACAATTACATTTACTATTGACCTGATTGAGATAGAAAAGCATGGACACTTGCTGTTTATTCAAAAGTTAAGTTTCACGCTATCAATCAATCAAACAAGTCTTCAAATAAAAAGGACCGTAATTACCAGGCCAATAGCGATGCTCTGTAGGCTAATAGCAACCTACATTGCCAGTCTACACTGACATTAGAGGAGCACTAACAAGTGCAGCAACTTTGCTGCTGGATTTTGGGCAACATATTCAATCGGGGGGGCAACATGGAAAATAATACAAATCAGCAACGATAGTGTAACGTTTGCTAGTTAGCCAGTGAGGTAACCCAGGATGCAGTGGCAATGCTCTTTAAAAATTGTGTCTTGGGGGAACTTGTTCCAGTGGAACATTTGCACGTGGGGAGGTGATCACTGTCATGATGGTGGCTATTCTCTGCAAAAGAAAACTTCACAAAAACCAGTAATAGACATGTCAACTGTGTGATTCAGTTCTAACTGATAAAAAGAGAAACATTATTCCATAATCTGTTCCCTAGAGGTAAATTTCATTCTTTACTTCTGGAGGAGCTCGCTAAAGCCATTGAAACTACAGACGGTTTTCTGGCTATATGTGGCTCTTGCACAGCATTATCACGACAGTATCACATAAGCTTGTGTGAAGTGGAACTGATCAGCTACTGCCAAGGCAAAATGATCAAATCAAACTGACGAATCAACTCCCCCCACTGGTTGTTAGGGGCAAGAATCACAGAATCCACAATACCACATTGTCATAATACTTAAAAGGATAGCGCACCCAAAAATGAAAATTCAGCCACTATCTACTCATCCATATGCCGAAGGAGGCTCAGGTGAAGTTTTACAGTCCTCACATCCCTTGCGGAGATCCAAGGGGAGAGTGGGTAGCAGCACAACTCCACCAAATGCAGGCTGGGCGCCCCAGATTCAAACGTCCAAAAAACACATAATTGAAACCACAAAATATCTCCATACCGCTCGTCCGTAGTGATCCAAGTGTCCTGAAGCCCCGACATAAAAAGTTGTTTGGAAAACGTCATTTGAACTCTGTTTTTAGCCTCATTGTAGCCTGTAGCTCTAACTGTTTCTGTGTACACTGAGCTCACGTGTATGCGCTTGCGCACGAGACCAGCGAAAGCACGTGAACACACATGAAGGCGGTGTCCATGTCTCACGGTCTCGCGCAAACGAACACAGGTGAGCGCGGTCCACAGAGAGGCAGTTACAGCTACAGGCTACAATGAGGCTAAAAACAGAGTTTAAATCAGGTTTTATGTCGGGGCTTTAGGACACGATCACTACGGACGAGCAGTATGGAGATATTTTGTGTAACTTTCAATTATGTGGGGTTTTTTTTTTGGATGTTTGAATTCTTTTCGCAGTAGCAAAATGTATCCAGTGGACTGAAAAATCAATGTAATCCATTATTCTAGTAGGCTACCTAAAGTTTAATTTATATTTTTAATAATCATTTATGTAATAAAAATACTGATACTTGACACTGTGTGATGTGATGATATGATATTGCCACACAAAAATATGGTGATACTATACTCTATCTATTTTTTCCCCACCCCTACTGGTGGATCAGACATCGGGCATCGGGCACGAGAATCCTGTGGGATGGAGTCTGGGCTTTTCTGAGGTGTGTTCACAAGTTGTTTTATTTGTTGTCTTTACCTAACAAAGCAGGCCTGCCTTATTGGACAAACAAAATCACAGTCAAATTTGCCAGTTTTAGCGTACAGGTTGTTAGCTCGGAGGTTGTTGTTTCCCGTAGTGGAGGGGATTTTGAAACACTGACATGCAGATAGCAGAAGGGGGTAAGAATGCTAGCCTAAATAGCCGGCCAATGGCAGGTTTATAGCTACAGACTGCATGCGTTGAGTCATACTGCCAAGATGGTAATCCAGCTCTGTTCCCTATCTTTAATCATACTGAAATCTGTTACAGTAAGCAAGATTTGAAAAACATTTCATGGAATCCAGAGTTTTTAGGTATATCAATGATCTTGTGGGGCAATTGATAGTTGTGTTGCCTGTTTTCAAAGGGTCAGTTCCCTTTCCAAAGTTCTGTTGGCATCATTATAGTTAGACCTTGGCTTCAGACACAGGTGTACTTATTTGTATGTGTGTGCCTTTACATCTTTATCCTCATGCAGACTGAGTGGCTCAGTCAGAGCACATTGAACCAAAAACATGGTGCACCACTGTGACCCCAGATCAGTGTGTACTGTATTGAAGTGGGATGTCGTGAGTGGATTAGATTGCATGGAGGGTTACACGAGTGGAGGTTAACAAGTCACAGAAAAGCATTATATGAGGGTCAGTGGGGTGTAACTGGGCTGTGTGCTGTGAAGAAACGTAGCGCTCCCTACATTTTCCATGAGGGCAGGGTGAGCGGGATGCAAAGGCTAGGAAAACAAACCTGGGATCTGACCTTGCTCTCTCGTCCTCTCCTGTGAAGTGGCTGAAGCTCCAGTGAAACAGCGAGATTAGCGGTATGATTTATGGGTATTTGGAACACATCCAAAGTGCAGGAGAATTGTTTGTGGCAGGGTTTATGTTTGGGCCGGAGCAGATTAGTGCATGCAGTGCTGGAGTCTTATCATAGTATGATTTTTCTCAGGAGAGCCTGGTAATTCTGTCCTTAGGCAGCTGCTCAGCTATAAATAACGCTAATACAATGTTGATACAAGCATGAGGTCAGCTTGCCAGAGTTAGCCTAATTAGATTTTAAAACTTAGAATTGACTAATGGGACTTGATAGAGTGGAGCGAATGCAAGTCCATTTGGCTGATACCATACAAATAAATCACATCAAGTATGGAAGTTCATTAACAACAAAAAAAACTGACTGAGTACAAAAAGTTATGAACAAAGTTTTGGGAAGTTGTACTTGTTTGAAACCCACAAGAGGAATGTGTTTCTACATTTAGGTGAGTGATAAGGATTCATTTTGGTCTTCAAAGTGGGGCACTTGCAGTCTTGGTGGTTTGTATTCCTAAGATGCAGAAATACAGGTTTGTATTGGTTTTGAAAGGCTTCGCCAACTGGGTGTGGCCAGGCAAGTTTGGCGCACTGTGTGCGCTGGCGCAGCTACTCCTCTTTCCCACCGCCGTCCCTCCCACCTGCGCAAGTTGGAAAGAGGGAGGAGAGAAGGCGTGGAGTGGGTTTTACACAGGCGATTCACATCACATCAATCACATGGGCCCCTCTCCTCGCCCTTAAATGCACCGTGCGAAGGCGTAATGAGAGTTTACTCAATTTGCCATGGCAGAAGAGAGCAGCAGCGTCAGATGGCCAAACTTCTCCCAGGAGGAAACTGATGTTTTGGTCCGGGAGGTCCAAGCTCGCAGTGTCTGAATATACAGAACTGCGAGCAGACCTCCACGGGCTGATGATGCAAAGGTAGCCTGGGAGGAGGTCACCACAATTGTAAATCAATGTTGCGTTTCTCTCGTGCGCGCGCTCTCTGTCTTTCTCTCTCACAGTCTCACTCTGTTTCTTTTCTTTTGGCTTTTCTAAGATGACAGATGCTGAATATATACTCCCTATCTGATGCTGTGGCTGTTTGTGGTTGGCTGAGAGGGATATGAACTCATTAGTTAGCAGCTGTGTTAATCAAATCAGGTTGGGTTTCCATTACGCGTGCCAAACGTGCCAAATGGTGCCAATCCCCTTTGATCTGACATCAGATGTGACGGGACAGTCGATATAGAGATACATTTATGTGCTGATTGCAGATAGTTGCATTGAATAGTGGTATTTGTGGGTATATTGCATTATTAATGTGCCTGACATTCTGGAAACCTGCCTGTGAGGTTTTGGTGACGTGTGCACGCTGTCCGCTGGTCAGCCAAACTTCCACTTCCACTGGCTGCGCTCTGCCTGTGCTGACAGTAGACCTGGTTTCAGCTGGCGAGCTTTTAGCGCACCTTCGGCGAAGCCTTTTGGCATGAAACTGTCACTGCGCCAAGCTGGATCTGTCGACACCTCCCCCTGCTGCACCGCCACACCCATCTCAGCGCACCTCGGTCTGCCAAACTACCAAACTGAGCGCGCCGCGGGTTACGCTGCTCGAAACTAGCTTTTCACGGGGTTCGCCACCCTGCGCCAACCTGCACCACGCCGGAAAACTATGTCATCCTGCCGATAGGGCGTCAGATAAGAAAAGGCTTCTACTAGGGATGGGCAGCACAAGCAAAAACACTATTCGAAAATCATGGCAACTATTCAACGATTTTGTAGAAGAGCATCAAACTAGCTGGTAGCCCATCTCACACCGCTGTAGCAATCCTATACTGCCCTTGTGCGGTTAGGAGCTGAATTGCATGTCAAATAAAGGGGGGAAATAAGACGGCGAATAGTAATAGTCGCATTAAAAAAGTCGATTTTTCAAAATAAAACGAAAATTCGAAAATCGAGACCCACCGCTAACTTCTATGTGTCATTCACAAATGACATCGTCGGTATCGACCAGTTTCCGCTTTAAAATGAACTATAAAGATCAGTCAACATTTAGTCTATGGTCAACATGCTTTTTCTAAATTTGCACAATGAATGAATATTATATATTATATAATATATTGAAAAGCATTATATTTCATGTCTCCATCTGCTGGTGGGCCATCATGTTAAGAATATGCATACATAATGTGATGTTAATTTCACTACAGTGGAGACTTGATGAGCACTAACTTGACTTACTTGATGAGCAGTAGATATATCGATATCGGTATCGGTTATCGGTCAAATGAGTTGTTAAATATTGGGATATCAGATATTGGCAAATAATCCAATAATCCATTTGTCATTTAATTGAAAGACTTGTTGGTTAAACCCTGCAATCTGAGTGCAGATCAGGTCCTTCAGTCACCCCTACTGCCAAACAAGAACATTTGTCCAGTGTGAATATGTTTTTCTTTTTTTGTTGTTGTTGTGTGAAACTGGATAATTGGCATAGTTTTAAAGCCTGAATATTTCCAGCAAGGTTGGAAATAATATGCTGTTGTCTGAAAATTTAAACATGGATGCCTCCAACACGTCCTTAAACCCATAAAACCACATAGGTGATTTGTTCCTACCAAGCCCCCAGGAACAGCGTGGGGCTTTGAAGCTAATTTTACATGTTGGCCAAAATTGAAATTACACCAACCATCTGTGTCATGTGATGCAATAGGGCCCAAAATAACTTTTCCTCTAAACCTACATTGTAAAAACAAGATGTCTGTAAATCAAAGGATATATTTTTATAAGCGTCAAAACCTCTGCAAACTTTCACTATTGGGCTTTGATCCATTTGTCTGATAACATTTCTAAATAGTCCAGAAGAGCTGCACGATTGAATAATATTATGCTCATTCAAGTTAGCTAAGCGCTAAACAGGAAGTTAACCACTCACCTGGACACCATAAGTCTCTAGTATGCTTGCTCTATTGGCCCAACAATATGGAAAATCAGAGCACTTTCATACCAGGGAAAACAAACTTTTTTGGATTCATGGGCCATTGAGCAGCTTTCATAGGAATGAATGGAAGCCCGCCTCCAGCCCTGTATCCAGTTGTCTTTGTACATTTGTACATGGTTCCTACTCTCAGGAGTGCTTCTTAAATTAGCGGCATAGCATAGCTTGACTGTTAATGTTCATAATTTTGAACAGGTGGTTAACATTGTGAAATGGTCGCAGTAGCACCAAAACTACATGGTTAGGTTCTGACATAAAATCATGATTTGGGTGAGAAAAAATATGCTTATGACTAATGTAATACGACAAAGTTCACTACTGTGAACTGTTGTTGAAATAACTCACTGTTGACTTTTGGTTTTACATAGGACAGGAACAGCTGCCTCCTGGGTTAAAGTCCCGTGTTTGTTTGACCTATCCATCCACCCTGACCACAGCCTTCGTAGACTTCTTCGCTCTTTATACGATATCAATTGACATTCTCCTTTATTCCAGTTGTAATCATTATGGCTACTGGAGGTCGCTGCCTACCACTAAATGTATATATGGGTCGCAATAAGCTGCTTGGTTGTAATTTGGAGGACAGTCTCAGTGCTTTATATCAGCAAACGTTCAGCCCACAGTTAGTAAATTTCCCATCATATAGGCTACAGTACAGCATAATTTTCTTTTCATGTAAAATAACAATGTTCTTGTCAAGCCTATGGAGAACAAGAAGGTAAACATAAAACATAAAGTTCATTAAATCTTAATTTACTAAAAAGAAATTTCATTTGCATCAATGGGAATAGTTTTTGTTCAAGTTTGTTGAACAAAACTGGATACATTTTGTTTATAAATTGCTATTGGTATAATCTTTAATAAAAGCATTGTACTCAGCTAACTGAAGAAATCTGGGAGCACAGTGACATCACTAAAAAGACCTTAGACATGGCAAGGCTTATTAGCCACATGAATTTGGACAGAAAACAAAGTCGAAAGTAAAATTCGGTTATGTTGATATGTTGTTGTTAATGAAGTTTTTTTGCATTCTTCCCCTGGTGACATTTTATGTTTATAAAACATTTTGTCTGTCTTTTTTTAACTCATTAAGAAAAGCACAAAAATATATATATAAAAAAATTATGAATACCAAAGATATAAATTTGGGTTTATGTCTGTAATTTGAATCGGAGCCAATTAAGGCTGTGTTAAGTACACTAATATAAATGTGTGTGCATGTTAACATAACCCTTCAAAGAAGAGCTCCAGCATGTTTTATTCTTACACATATAGTCTGTAATGGAAACTGTTGTTGCTGTGGGACTAAACTGAACTTTTCCCCAGATAATTTCATGTGTCATAAACAGGCTCAAGGGTTGAATTCAGCCCGATAGTTTCAGCCACAGCTGATTGTGTCCCATCATGACAGCAGAAACAGCTTAGTGAGCAGTGATACAAGGCTAGGTGTTGTTGGACACTGTCCACAGCTACAGTGCTGGTGTTACACTGCACACTCACACACCCACTAGATCAAACCTGGCTGTTATTGTGGGAGTGGGAGGCGATGAAGTGGGGAGGAGGTGGTGGGAGGTGGAACAGAATATCAGCTCAGAGATCCCGTACACTCCCTCTGGACACTTGGCATGCAAAACACAAACAGCCTAAACACCCTTTAAACCCTCTGTTGTTTTTGAATAGTTCTATAAAGAATGTTTATGTTGCCCCTGCTTAAAGAGCATGCATTAAATCCCGCAGATTATTGAAGGCAGATACAGTGCATTAAGAAATGAGGCAGAACAGCTGGGAGACAGAGTACAATACTTTCTGCCCCAGGTTTTTTCAGACATACTGGAAGTAGTAGAAAAAGCCCGGCATTAGAAAGGTTGCTGGTTCTGTTTCAGTATAACGACACTTTGTATGGAAGTTTGTTAATGACAAAAATGATTTAATGAGCACAAAATAACCAAATAGTAAAGGAAGTTGCACTGTTTTAGAACTAACAGGAACTAAGAAACGAGATCATATTTCTCCTGTTTTAGCTTCTCTGCACTGGCTCCCTGTAAAATCCAGAACTGAATTTAAAATCCTACTGTTAACTTATAAAGCTCTAAATGGTCAAGCTCCGTCATATCTTAGAGAGCTCATAGTGCCATATTATCCCACCAGAACACTGCGCTCTGAGAACGCAGGGTTACTCGTGGTCCCTAAAGTCTCCAAAAGTAGATCAGGAGCCAGAGCCTTTAACTATCAGGCTCCTCTCCTGTGGAATCATCTTCCTGTTACGGTCCGGGAGGCAGACACCGTCTTCACATTTAAGACTAGACTTAAGACTTTCCTCTTTGATAAAGCTTATAGTTAGGGCTGGCTCAGGTTTGCCCTGTACCAGCCCCTAGTTAGGCTGACTTAGGCCTAGTCTGCCGGAGGACTCCTCTATAATACACCGGGCACCTTCTCTCCTTCTCTCTCTCTCTCTCTCTCTCTCTCTCTCTCTCTCTCTCTCTCTCTCTCTCGTATTCTATTACTGCATCTTTGCTAACTCGGCCATTCTGGATGTCACTAACTCGGCTTCTTCTCCGGAGCCTTTGTGCTCCACTGTCTCTCAGATTAACTCATATCACAGTGGTGCCTGGACAGCGTGACGTGTGTGGTTGTGCTGCTGCCGTGGTCCTGCCAGATGCCTCCTGCTGCTGCTGCCATCATTAGTCATTAGTCATACTTCTACTGTTATTATACACATATGACTATTGTCACACTTGTATACTGCCAGATATTAATACATACTTTCAACATATTGTACCACAGTAGCCAGAACTATAATATTATTACTTTCAATAATGTTGTAATGTTGTAAGCTACTGTCATTACCTGCATCTCTCTCTCTCTCTCTCTCTCTCTCTCTCTCTCTCTCTCTCTCTCTCTCTCTTTCTCTGTCTCATTGTATCATGTGGATTACTGTTAATTTGTTATGTTGATCTGTTCTGTATGACATCTATTGCTCGTCTGTCCGTCCTGGAAGAGGGATCCCTCCTCAGTTGCTCTTCCTGAGGTTTCTACCGTTTTTTTTTCCCCGTTAAAGGGTTTTTTTGGGGAGTTTTTCCTTATCCGCTGCGAGGGTCATAAGGACAGAGGGTTGTCGTATGCTGTAAAGCCCTGTGAGGCAAATTGTGATTTGTGATATTGGGCTTTATAAATAAAATTGAAATTGAAATTGAATTGAAATCTCACTTCCTTCTCATCTCCTTTGAGAGTTGCTAGACCTATTGAGCACACATGACAAAGTGTATGAGCTTATGGGCAAGCAAGCATTTCAGTTATTCATGGAACAGGAGTTTAGTTGGTTGGTGTTGGCGAAACTCCAACTATGTATCACATAGTTGGGCATAAGTTTGAGAATAAGGTGAATAAAACAGGGGTTTCAGTCTCTCACTCTTGGGAACAAAAAAGACCTGAAGCTCAATCCTCATAGTGTTCTGTAAATAGTTTTCTAACACATAAAACGTATAGCAACTTATAATTAACCCGTATCAATATCAGGTTTAAAATTATAGCTGCTGCGCAGCAGTGGTCGGGGCCGGGCAATTTTAGGCAAAATTAGGCAATTCTGAGCAACACACACACTAAAACAAAGCATATCACAATATAGAAGTTACATCATATAATTATGGCATGACCTTCATATTGTGGATGAGTGGCTGAAGTGATCAGACTCATAATATACAAAGGTAAGAAAAAACTCAAGAACAAGAAAGTAAGAATAACATTAACTGCTAGCAATTATGAACAAACTAGCCTGATCTAGCTTAAAGCTAAACATTATCCATGGTGACAAAGATGAAAACATTTTTTAAACTGTAAAAGTAGCTATTGGATAGACTCTGCATATTGACTGATAGCTAAGTCAAATAAACAGGGAAAAGAGACAAGGGATAACAGGGAAAAGTGTTGATAAAGAGTATTTGTCTCTCCGCATAGCTGCCTGGATCATAATTATTTTAACCTTGGTAGTCTCTAATCCACATAGCATGATGCCTAAACATAGGACTTTCACATTAGAATGTCCGTTCTGCCTTAGCTGAGGCTTGAACTCACAACTTCTGAGACTGAGGTCCGTCTTCTATCTCAAGTAGCCATCTATGCCATGGAAAAGCAAATTTCAAAGTGAAAGTTCCAAAGCTGTAGCACATATGGTTGATTCGTTATGAATTTTCAAAGTTTTGAAATTTAGAGGCTTGCTGTAGTGCCACCATCAGGACTATTACCTTGTGTTTCCAGCTGAGGACATCTGGCATGGGACTGGACCTTTATGAAAAGTTTGGCTGCCCGGCCCCTAATAACAACTTCTGGTGCAGTCCCAACCATTTCCATTTTAAGCCACACACATTTCCAGTTAAACCCTACCCATTCAGAGATGATTGAACAGATACCGATTCTGAGAGTGGTGTACTTTCTTATCCCTAGTATCCAACACACTCTCACCCCCAAATCATCACATATCACAGCGTAGTCACTGGACTTTAATGTCTATGTATTACGCGCAAGGTATCCTGGATTTGTCTGTTGCTGACATTCTGGTTACAGCGTATCAATTGATGCTTGTTATATGCATTGTGTCTTTTCAAAATACACTTCCATTTTCACAGGAAATGTACAGTTTCTGCTTTTTAGATGCATACAGTCTTTTTCTAAATAAACTTAAAATATTGGTGAAACACTGCGTATTTACTTTTATTTTCTTGTGCAACAAACACACATGGGTAGGTTTAGGCAACAAAAGCACGTCATTATATTAAGACAAAAACATCATGGTTTGGCTTAACATTCACACAGGTAGCAAACACCAGCCTCCTGGGTGAAAGTACGCTGTTACGGGACCCATCCACTACCCCCGCCCTATAGAGACTTTCCAGGTCCTTAAATTACCTTGTTGGCTTGTGGCGTTTCAAACTGATGCTGACCGATGGGGTATATCATACGGCTGTGAGAGGATGCCTGTTTTTCGTTGGTGTCTGACACAGAAATCAGTGTTGGGCAGTATTACAGAAATAGTATAACTTTCTCCAGTACCAAGTATTGTAACTAATTATCAATTTCAGAGATAATGTGACAGTTACTCAAAACCAAACAACTCGTCAAAATGTTACTTTTGTTGTCACATCACTTCTGACTTGAAATACAACAATCAAATCAAAAGATTAATTTTCATGAATGTGCTGTGCAGGCATGCCACAAAGCAGCAAGCTAGTTCGGAAGATGGACGTGCTTACTTTAGGGGCTTAAATATTCCCCTTACTTTGATTTTTACAGGTGGAAAGATGACAAGAACACTATTGCTGCAGATAGTCGAACTAAAATTTTTTCACTGCAAATTCACGTCCTCAGACCTCTGGTTTGAAACCAGCTGTCTACGTCCAACAGCACAACAGCGTGGAGCTCCAGGAAATACACCCTACCAAAGGTGTGCTACAAAGAAAAAATGAAGCTTGTGGTTGGATATATTGAAGGATATAAGAAATGTGGCTCCATGAGAGACTCTCAGCCTTTTAGCAAGAATCATGGGAAAACACCAGTCACAGGCAACTGAAGACCACATGTAAAAGACAAAAAAAAAAAAAAAAAAGATTAAAATTAGAAAGATTATTTGGATGTTATCTAGCCTTAGCTACATTTAGCAGCAATTCCCCTGACTTTCTCACAGAGGCACAAATCAGAACTTTGTGGACATATGCAATTGCCAATTTTATGGGCTGTAACAGAAAAGTAATATAAGGAGTAGTGTAACAAATTACTGTTGGCAGGGAGTAATAAAATGTTATTATTTTTGAAAAGAGTAACAAGTAATGAGTAATTTATTACATTTTTAGAGTAACAAGCCCAACACTGAAAATGAATGACCAGGCGGTGGTTCTGATGACCTCTGAATGAGAAGGGTCCATGTCATTGGTTCGACAGCCCATTGGTTCGACATCCCATTAGTCCGACTGTCCGCGATGCTGAATGGCTTGCGGCGGGCGTATGGTGCGTCGCAACCATCGTGAGGTGGAGCAGGCTCACGGCTTATGTGTTTGTCACTTTCTTTTTCATTTTAACCCACACCATGATCTTTTCCTGACCCTAACCAAGTGGTTTTTGTGCCTAAACCTAACCAGACCTTAACCACAGGGCATCATGATGATTTCGGAACAGACTTAGGAACAATGAGTTTAATATGGTCGGAACAATGGGCTGTGGAACCAATGGGCAGTTCCCAATGAGAACAGCATCAAGTAGCTATTTATGTTGTATTTCCCCCACAGTTTATGAAATCCAATTAATGATCTATTCATTACATTAAACCTTTACACATCATTATGTATTTGTTTGTACCTAACAGTCTTCCTCAGGTTTGTCTTTTCATTAAATTCTTAAACCTTCCTTTTACTTGCTCCTCTTTTAATGTTTAATTTAATTAATGTAATGTACCTCCAATCATACCTCTTAATATGAATGTACAAAATATTTAGATTTAATTTAAATTTAGAGGTGCCTCTTCCTATAGCAGTTTGAAATCAAATATAAAGTCATCTACGTTCTTATATATCTTCAAGACCAAAAAGAAAAAACAGAACAATGCATTTTTAGTATTTTTTTGTTTCCTTTTTTTTTTTTTTTTTTTTTTTTAGCAATAACACCATGTTGTCAAATCTCAGCGGGACCATATATAGAGTTCAGTGTTATCATAAAAAAAAAAATCTTGAATGACTGCATCCTGCATACATCCTGGCCTTACTCGCTTATCATTTAATAGTGTGTCTTCTTCCGTGCTCTTGTACCTGTCACAGAATAGTTTTGAGGTAGAAAAATTACCTGGACCTCTTCGACCCAGACTCTCAGAATTATAAAGATAATATTAAAAAAAGACATTTCCTGGTGAGCTGGAGAGACAGGGAGAGGAATCAAGTGAAATAACATCCAGGAGCCTGCTGAATCCAGAGTAGTTCTCCAAATCCACTTCATATGCACAGAATAAAGACAACCTTGGCTAATGTTGCATTTCCCTAACAAATGTCATTTCTACTGCGTATGAACATCATTTGAATGCGATACACAGTCACTGTCCAAACTCCTCCATCACACTCAGGATATGTGCTGTTCAACACTCAAATGTGACTCATTGGGAGTGCTGGACGCTGCGTGGGAAACTTTTAAAATCCCTGAGGGTCCCGATTGGAATCTGAAACCTTTACCGTGCCCCAAACTTCTGGGAAACATATCAGCACAAGAGCCAAGCTTTGAATTATCACCTGGAATCTGCAGCGCACATACAGCAGCAGACCACTGTAGGTGTGCAGTGAATAAAGTATCATAGCAGTCTGCAGGCTCCTATAATAAAGTCTGATCACTTCACTGCAGGTGCATCTTCTGTAGATCATTTCCCAATGAGATCAATAAATCCATCAGTTCAACATTCTTATTTTACAGCTGCTTTCATCAAGTGATAGCAATTACAGTGTTCAATCACATGATTAATTAATCATCAATTTACACATTAAAACATACCCTGCCTGTTTGGGAGACCCATAAATCATCCATTCATTTGAAAACTAAACCTTTTTATTTCAAAAACCTTCTACAACACATTAAGTAGATTTTAAAGGGTACATGTTTCCCTTTAATTTACATATTAATGTAAAAAATCTGACTAATCAATTTATGACCAATTTAAGGTGCAGAAATTGTGATTTTAATTTTGACTCCACAAAAGGTTTTAAGAAAAGTAACATTAAAATCCACAAACTTACTGTTTGGATTTTTTTGCAAAATAATGAAAATGTAAGGGTTTCTTCTTCTGTATTTAAACTATTAACATGTTTACCCAAATTCTAACTTTTAAGGATTTTAATGGCTTTCCCAAATGGATTAATTGCTATTAAGGGATTAAAAAAATGAAAGAAAAAATCCACCAGGTTACTGTTTTGATTTTGATGCAAAATAATGAAAATGTAAGGGTTTCTTCTTCAGTATTTGCAAAATTAACATGTTTAACCAGATTTGGATTTTTAAAGGTTTTTAATGGGTTTCTCACATGGATTAAAGGGCATTGAGGAATTAAAAAAAACAAACATTAAAATGCACAAGGTAAAAATGTAAATATAGTTTTCATCCAAAGTTGTTGCTTGTTTAAATATAAATCAGACCTCCCTTTGTGTCAGTAACATTTGTAGACTGACTCAGAAACGTTTGACTGTCAAAATGTTTGGAACAGGTTCGATTTTCTATGTTTTTTTTCACATCTGTCAGAGAGACAGTGTGTAGACAGAGAATGAGCACAGTCTTTTTATGTAGCCACAGTACCAAATGCAAGACACAGGAAGAGAAAGGTGACAGCCAAGGGAGCAAATGTGTCTTTCCATGTCTTCTCGTATTGAAAACTTTTGCATTTTCAATTTTTGTTGGGAGAATGATTGAATAAAAATAGAAACCATGTTGACTTGGTGTGCAAAGGCCTTTACTGCTAGTTTTGAGTAAACTCAAGCTGTCATTGTATCTGTATTGTAGCCTCAGACTTTCTCTTTATATCTCAGCTGTTCCTTGCCCCCACTCAGTCAACACTGCTAGATTGTATATACGTGACACAGGGGATTTTCTACCCAGAAGGCATATGTTTGTACATAAACAGAAGTGGTTTCTTTTACACAGCCTACATTAGGGACTGTTTGTTATTTATGAAGAGGGAGGCTTGTCAAATAAGTTTTTAAGCAATGAGGCTGGGATATCGCATGATCAATTTTGTAACTTGCCGTCTATTTGTTAAGTATGAAAAAAATATTGTTAACACAGAGGAGGAAGGATGGAAAAAGTTGAGTTCAGTCAGTAAGATCTGATGGTCCACTGTGTTGACAGCTTTACGAAAATCAATAAAAATAGCTCCAGTGATATGGCCTCTGTTAAGAGAGTTACGTTTTTTGTTCTTTTTGTTCTGTTCTGTGAAAAGTAGCAATGCCAACATGGTTGATTGTTTTGCACGAAATTCATATTGGCAATCACTAAGCCAGTTGTTAGTTTCAAGATAAGAGTTTAACTGATTATGTGGAACTTTTTCAAGCAACTTTGACATTGCAGGCAGTATTGCTATGGGCCTGTAGTTTGAGATAGACAAAGGATCCTCAGCTTTAAAGATTGGGGTAATTAGAGCTGTTTTCCAGCCAGAGGGAAAGATGGACAACCTGACACAGAGATTGATTAGATGCTGAATAAGAGGAATTAGACTATCGGCATGAGTCTTCAAGAAGGCTGAATTTAGGCCATAAATGTCATGAGCATGAGAGTTTTTTAAAGAGTTATATATATATATATTAACAGTTCATTTTGTGAGATCTGATAGAATGAGAATTGATTAGGGCTTGGAGAGAGAACTGGTAAGGGATGAGAGAGAGTGGTAAAATTTGTTGCAAGTTCCTTGACAGATGATATGAAGTATTCATTAAAAGCATTTGCAATCTTTATGCTATGTCTCATAAATCATCCAATTCTGAAAAGAGTAAAATCTGATGTTATCCTTTAATTTGAAGGAGTTTTAATCCTTGTAAAGAAAAAAACAGAAACACATTATTGCAACACCATTATCATATCATTATCCATTGATAAATGTAATATGTAAATACCAGCATTTACTATTAATTATCCCCTTAAATAACAATTACATTGTCATTGATTGTAACATTAATATAATTTAAAGTAAAAGATTCAAGCATTCAGTTTCATATTGTTGGATATCATCTATACTAGGTATAGTGCAGGTTTGTTGCAGTTAGATAACTAACTCTCAGTTCGCAGTTTTGCTGTCATGACAGTTGATGAGAGAGGCAGTCCTGACAGCTCTGTGTTTATGGTAATGTCAGTCCGTGGAGATACTTTATGTGAAGAAGCTGCTGGGAACTCTCAAGCCTCAACATCACACACAGTTGAAATACAATTTGGAGGGATGAATAGCAGCCCCTCCCTGAGCACCAACAGCTGATGATTTACTGATGTGTCTGTAAGTCAGGAAACACCACTGTAGCCCTGAGGCAGCCAGCATTTATTAATTTATTGCTGTTCAGTAAAGTGTGAGCCCAGTTACCTCTCTGCTTACCACTGTTGGCTTCAACATACTTCAATCTTTGCCCATTATGAAATATGATAAATAATATGGCAAAATCAAATCACCAGTCACAGCTACAGCAAGTGCTGTAAAAGCTAATGTTACTGCTAATGTACTTTGCAGCTATGCTAACACAGTGTCAATAACGGACTAAGCTAATTAAAACTGTCACTCTGGTGCTGTAGCATATTTTAGCCCATTAATCACAAACTGTGTGTACACAATACCTCACTGCTGATCATTTTTCAAAGTAGCCCATGGCAAGTTTTTTCCAATCTTTTATTTCAGCAGACTGAAAAAATGGGGGACTTGAACTTGTACAAGTCTCTGCAATAGTCTCATATTTGGAGTAATGTGCTTATAGACCTTTTAAAAAGACGTCAACGTGTCATGTCACAGGAAAGGCAAAGGATGTTTGAATTTCGTTTAGCTACTTCAGTTTTCAGGGTCCTATTGGGCATGTTGGTTTTCTTAATGTGACTAATAACACCTGTGCTTTTTGATGAGTCAAAATGTTGGCAGTTAAAAAGGGTCTATTTGTTTTTCAATCTTTTCAACCAGTTTGTTCTCATTCTCAAATTGTCAGACATCCCAGTTATGTCAGTGATATTGGCGTTGGACACCGACGCAAAGGCACCTTTTGCAGCGTTATGCTGCCAGGAGGTGTCAGTGTACAATACAACTGGATAACGTTGGTTTGATGTGCCACTGGTAACAACTTTGGTATTATACACCATCCAGGCAGCAGAAGTTTAGAACTCCCCTTGATTGCGTCAATTTGAAATACTGCCTGTAACAGTGTAATAAACTGAGCAGGAAATCCCCCATAGGGTGGGATAGGTGGGTGGTGGTTGGGTGCAACAGCCCCCCAGCTTTCACCCAGGAGACTGTTGATTCCATCCTGCGTGAATATTGAGCCAAACCATGATGTTTTGTTCTAAGCCTAACCGTGCACTTTTGTTGCCCAAACATAACCATGTGCATTTGTTGCCTAAACCTAACCATGTGCATTTGTTGCCTAAACCTAACCATTTGCTTTTGTTGCCTAAACTTAACCAAACCTGAAATAGACCACGTGTTTGTTGCCTAAACCTAACCATGTGCATTTGTTGCCTAAAACTAACCATGTGCATTTGTTGCCTAAACCTAACCACATGCTTTTGTTGCCTAAACCTAACCATTTGCTTTTGTTGCCTAAACCTAACCATTTGCTTTTGTTGCCTAAACCTAACCAAACCTGAAATAGACCATGTGTTTGTTGCCAAAACCTAGCCATGTGCATTTGTTCCCGAAACCTAACCACATGCGTTTGTTGGCTAAACATAACCATGTGCTTTCATTGACTAAACATTATCACAACTAGCTGGCTTGGCCGGGAGAAGTCTCCAGTGTGGTTGCTCTATGGGCTCAATGATAAGGAAGCAGTGCTGATCCATTGGGTAATTTTGGCTTCATGGGCCACTGAGCAACTTTCACAGGAATGAACGGAGCCTTGCCTCCTATGCTATGTCCATTTCTCTTTATACATCTATCACGGAGCCAGGCTATTTGTTTCACCTGTTTTCAGTCTTCATGCTTAGTCAAGCTAACCAGCTGCTGGCTGAGGCTTCATATTTACTTCATATTAGTACAGGCATTAGAGTGGAGCCAGTCATCTAACGCTTGACAAGAAAGTGAAGAGGTGTATTTCTTCACTTTCTGTATTACCTATTCCTTTTAAGAATAACTTCAAAGCTAACACTGGAACCAAGATAAAAGAGAACCCCTTAAAATTTTCATTCAAGCAAATGTGTGGATTTTTGTGGAGTGGACCTTAAGTTGAGAGGAAGCTTTCTAGCTGAGGATTGATGCTCTATCAAACCTAATTTAGGAGTCAAAGAAATGATTCCAACCCCTACTCACAATCATCAGGTTTTGGTTTCTGTCCCTCTAAAATTAATCTCAAATGCAGCCATAATACATAAGCATTATATCTAGAAAACAGATTTTATTTTCCTCCTCTGGAAAATGTCTCTTTTGCTCCTAACATTACTGCTGCTTTTCAACAAAACCCCACAGCTGAATGTGATAAGGTCATGAGTTAAAAAACAATTTCACAAATGTAAGGTTGTCAGCTAAAGTGGAACAAGTTGAGACAGTTCCTTTTCAGAAGATACAAAGGCAGTGGCTACAGTAGCCATTTTCCATGGACTCACTACCATCTAATATATCCTCTCTTTTCAGAATAAGTGAAGGCTGTAGCTAAAGCACTGCTGTTACAGTTATGTAGTTTCCATTTAAATTCTTTAATGGTATTTTTAATTTCTCTACGAAGCAATATTGCACATGGTGTGCATCAATGAGGCGCCCGACCAAGCAGATACACAATGATGCTGTAACAAAATGTAGGCTATGTGGACATCATTAAGAGGAGGCATTCAGAGAAATGGAAGGGAACAGCCAGAGTTAATAGGATAATTCTAATTTCATCTGTGTCCTATTGTCTATGTTCTATTTTTTTTGTCCTTCTTTTTTTATGCCTCCGCTCTGGTGATAGCTGTAGCCATAGGCAATGTATTTTGGGTTGTCCGTCTGTCAGTCCCATCCTACTGAGCATGATATCTCAAGAATGCCTCAAGTGAATTTCTTCAAATTTGGCACAAATGTCCACTTAGATTAGTTTTTGGTGGTCATAGGTCATAGGTCATAGGTCAAGGATGCTGTGACCTTGTCTGTCTCATTCTCCTGAGTGTGATGTCTCAAGAATACCTTGAGGGAATTTCTGTAAATTTGGCACAAACATTTACTTGGACTCAAGGATAAACTGATTCAGTTTTGGTGGTCAAGGGTCAAAGGTCAAGGTCGCTGTGTAATTGCATCCATCTCATTCTTATGAACAGCTTGAGGGAATTTCTTCAAATTTGGCACAAATGTCCACTTGGACTCAACAATGAACTGATTGGATTTTGGTGGTCAAAGGTCAAGGTCACTGTGACCTTGCATCTGTCTCAGTCTAGTGAACACAATATCTCAAGAACACCTGGGGGGAATTTCCTTAAATTTGACACAAATCTCCATTTGGACTGAAGAAGAAACTGATTAGAATTTTGTGTCTCTATGTCCCCACAAAATATGTTTTTGGCCATAACTCAAGAATTCATATGTTCAATATGACAAAATTTCTTACATTTGTCTAATAAGGTCAAATAATGAAGCAATGACATTTTATATCAACACTAGTAGGTTAGACTACTGTAACGGCCTGCTCACTGGCCTCTCCAAACGGGCTGTAAGACAGCTGCAGTACAGAATGCTGCTGCTCGGGTCCTGACCAGAACCAGGAAGTACGAGCACATTAGTCCTGTGCTCAGGTCTCTACACTGGCTTCCTGTGGCTCAGAGAATAGACTTTAAAGCAGCTCTGCTTGTGTACAAGTCTCTCCACGGCCTAGCACCAAAGTACATCTCTGACATGTTAGTGCCATATGAACCATCTCGGACTCTGAGGACCTCAGGGACCGGCCTCCTGCTGGTGCCCAGAGTCAGGACTAAACATGGGGAATCAGGATTCCAGTTTTATGCAGCTAAAATCTGGAACAGTCTTTCTGAAGATGTGAGACAGGCCTCTACTCTGACAATGTTCAAATCTAGGCTCAAAACAGCTCTATTTCACTGTGCATATGACTGAAAGGATCTTATCTGCACTCTTCTCTTTTAAAGTTCATTTTATAATGATTATTTATGTTTTTATTTTGTATTGTGATTTTAATGCATTTACTTGTTCTGTAAAGCACTTTGAATTACTTTGTGTACGACTTGTGCTCTACAAATAAACTTGCCTTGCCTTGCCTATATCCAAAATGTCAAAGGTCAGCTTCAACGTGATATCATAACGTTGTGCATTAAACACTTTTCTGGCCATTATTCAGCGTCATATCAGAAGGGGAAATATTTGGTCAGATAATTAGTAAATAGTTGATAATTAATAGCAATTAATTGATGACACAAATCTTGGGTGTCCATCTTGAAACTGTGCTGAGTGGAGGCGGTAATTCTGTTTTTTTTTTTTATGTTTTTGGCTGTCATTTCTTTCTGTAGTAATAACATGTCAACTGCAAGATCGTGGAATGTGGTGAAATTGCTTAAAAGGTGCAGGCAGGGCATGAAACATGAGCACTCAAAGGATAATTGAGGTTGTAAACCAAAGTCCTCAAACTCAAATTACATGGGGCCACTTGCCAGGTTAGTCTCTCCTTGGGGGGCCATTTGAACACTTAGTGGAAAAAAACAAAACACCCCAGTGTCAATTTCAACAATACATTTCAACTACATACACTTTATCCTTCACTCTCCTCTCCCTTATCCCCTGCATACTACACTGCATGTTTAGAATAGCAATAAGGTTAAAATGTTATTCCTGGCTGCTTCTGACTGACTAAGCTCTTGGCACCGTCTGTCCTCCAGGTCAGTCTTTGGAGACACATTTTGTGTCAGGTGCTGTGGTAAATAAGAGTACTGTTTCTCTAGCCTGTTGTCATTACCAGGTAGTCAAATACCAGCACTTTGTCAGGCCTTTTGGCAAGTGACATCGATGCCAAACACTCTTTAGCATCTCTATGAGAAGCACCAGGCTTTAAATTAACTCAAATGTAAACCCATCTCTGGCAATACTTGATGCTGAGAGCAACTTAAAGAGCACAAAAGTCTATCCCAGCTCACATTGGGCGAGAGGCAGGGTACAACCTGGACAGGTCATCAGGCTATTCACACCTACGGCCAATTTAGAGTCACCAGTTAACATATCCCCAACCTGCGAGTCTTTGGACTGAATAATAAACTGCCTTTTTGTATTACATATACATTTCTTTTGGCACATTCCATTGAGATAATAAGGTATTATGTTGAATACAAACATAAAGAAGAGACCAGAGCCAAATCTGAAGCAAAATGATTTCAGTGTATTAAACAACTTATCACCGCAACCTCAGTATGTGAATAAGTCACCTCTGGTAAGAAGTGATGAAATGAATATGTCTAGGGCTTTTATTGTGAAAAGTAAGAATGGAAGAGGAAAAGCTAATGTGCTGTTTTCCATCTTGGTTCAGATTATGGAGCCTCTGTGTTATTTTTACCTTCATAGGTGTGGGTGCAAAGCTAGCTAGCAGCAGACCAGCAGCAAATGATAGCATAGTGAATCATGTGATGTCCTGTACAGTAAACAGTGCTGAAAAACTAGGAGCACTGGAGATGCTTGGTCATTGAGCATCTGACAACACAAGACAGACAACACAAGAGCAGCTTAGGAGCAGCAGAGCAGTGTGCCTCTAAATGGCACCAAACACAGACTCAGCATTGTATTTAATTGCATGACTTTTTTTGGTACAAACACTTGCCTGCCAGTGTGGCAGATAGCCTTACGAGATTTTACTCACCAAATGGAAAATCTACCCATATTTAACGCTTGGCGGTTCTTCAGACCAGTGTAAATTTCGTTGACGAAACTATGATGAAAATTTTTCGTCACTGACCTTTTTCTGTGATGAAAAACGAGACATTGATGAGCTAAAAATAGATCTAGATAATAAAAACTGAGATGAAATCTGTGTTTCATTTTTGTCAACAAGACATGATGAAAGCGTTAGTGGTGGACTATCAGTCACTGAAAGCCGAGAATGGCCATGAGCAACAGGCTGGTAAACTTAAACTCTAGTAAATAGTCTGTGCCAGGATGTTTCACTAGCTGGCAAAAACACTCACACACTCAGCAGTATCAGCTGTGAGCAAGTTGTGAGCTGTAATTCAGCAGTAAGTAATCAACTATGTGTGTCTAAGTGTGGATGGAGGAAGTGTTGAACGGATTTGTGGAGTTTGCTCGTTGCAGCAGTGGCTGTTAGCAGTTAGCTTGTTAGCCGCTGAACGGCAGTGGAGCAAGCAGCCATCAGCAGCTGGGCTTCACAGCTGACCCTTGCAGGACTCCACTTAATCTGTACTCAGAGGTTTATGGGTTGATGCTGTTTGACAGGTAGGTAGGAGGCTCAGTGATCTGTGAGTGTAGCTGTACAGTAATTAAAAAGTTTGAACTCAAATCACTTTTCTCTGACTGAAATGAAAGTTTAGTTTTTATCACTGACTCTGTGAGAGGACATGAGCTTAAACCCCCAGAGTAACTGTAGCATATTACAAAAGAATTTAGGCTTTAATGAAGTTTTTACTCTGCTTCTTAACAGTGAGATCAATAAGTCAGAGTTTACAATAACCCGGGTACAAATCCTAGTTGTCTCAGTTTTTGAGAGCATAAATAGAGAGATATTGAGCTTTTCAAATAATGATCAGCAAGTATGTGCTTGTAAATCACCCCTTAAAACTGTAAAAAAAAAAAAAAAAAAAAAAAAAAAACTGCTGGAGAAATGACAGTTTCTAAGTGTGCAGAAATTATTTGGAGTTGTAGCAAAAAATTACTGTCACCTTGATTCTAATTTCTGATACCTGAACTAACCTAACTGGATTGGTTTAAAGATAAAAAACATATAGAAACCATTATGATTAAAAGTTTGAGTGAAATGTCATGAATATTAGTCAACTATAAAAATGATTACAATGTGACAAGAAAATCTCAAGGCTAAGACTAAATCTAAAATGCCTGTCAAAATTAACATTGTTTGGGACCCTGACTGTGGGATAACATGAACCGTTGCACGACAATATGGCGTTTAAAAACAGATTAATGATCCACACTGTTGCACTGGGAATGAACTTCATTAACATGAACACACACACACACACACACACACACACACACACACACACTGTATTTTAAATGTATTCAATCCCACACACACTGTCCTGCTGCCCCAGATACTGATGAGGGCACCAAAGGTGGATTCATCTGCTGCTAAAAATAGACCCCAACAAATGCACAATTTCCTTCTCTGAATTGTGACTGCTAAAAACTACAGTGACTAGCTATTTAAGGGAATGACTGAGCCTTTGAAAAAAATTTGAAAAAACTCAGGTGTTTTTAAAGAATTACCTCTTCAGTAGGAACCAGTGGGCTTGGAGCTGAGTGCCACAGACAGAGTAGGGAAGTGAGAAAATATGCAGATGCAGTTGGTTTTTGGTTTTTCATAGAATTTATTAATTATAAGAAGAATAAAGAATATTGCCAGCCTTGTGTTTCTAATGTGAAATATGAATCCAATTTTAGTGTGCCTATTTTGCAGCCTTGTTAGAAAATGTAATGATTATTGTAAAATATAGGATTATCATGTGCTGGAGACACATTTTCTGAGGTCAGTGTGTGCCTGTGTGTGAATGAAAGCTCTATCTGTACAGATAACCTAATAAAGCCAGCAGACTGTCATGCACCCCTGCCCACATATTGTTCACAGCAGCATAGCACCAATCTTGTGATAGCGACCCACACGTGGTATTTATGCTTTCTGCCCCAGCACTGGGGACCGTGGAACACTGATGGATGCTGGGAGACAGGCGTGCAGGGACTTGTTAAAAGGTTTTTAGTGAACGTGTGTTAAAGGCTGGTCATGATCATTAAACACTGGTTAACCTCAAAACGTCAAGCTGTCATAAAAAACAGGCCAGTTGAGCGAGGTTGCCCGGTGTGAGGGGTGTCACAGCAGGGGACAAATGGCCTGAGTCACCTCTGGTTTGAATTTCAGCTAGGACAGGGGATATGTAAGAGTGGGTGAGAGAGAGAGCATGAATGAATGTCTAATTGTATTTTTCATTGAGAATTGACACCAGAAAAAGAAGACAAATATAAAGTTTAATTCACATATTTTCAATTTGTCCTCTTAAACTATATCTCACCTTATTACCCATTTGTCTACTTTATATCTTCTGTGTTGTGATAACCACAACTGTTCCCCAAGGAAGTCATTACTCATCAACACTTCATATCAGGAAATTAACATTTTGCCACCTCCTCTCTCTGACTAAAATGACAAAATACTGATTCAAGCCACAGGCAAATGATTAACACCCTGCTCGTATCAGAAAGTGACGCAGCCTCTGCACGTTCTCACAAAACAGATCGTGCTGAAAGCTTGGCAACATAGGCTATGTCAACCCAATCACCAGAAAAATGTTGGCATTGTATGTTTTGGCATTCGTATGTGAATATGTAGCAGATATGTTGAAACATTTCTTGTTTCAGCAGCACTGTGGTAAACATGTGGTTTGGTTTAGGCACAAAAAACATCTGGTTATGATGAGGAGAGGATTATGTTTTGGCTTAAAATACCTGGCTTTAGGGGCGTTTCCTGGAGGTGCAGAAAATGTAGCAATGTCTCGGTAAAGAACTGCTTTATGTTGCATTATCCCAAAAGAAAACACAGCAATGTCTCTGCAAAAAAGAAAATGCTTTTTGTCAGGAGAAAATGCAGCAATGTCTTGTTTAAAAAAACTGCTTTTAGTTGCACTAACCCAGCAGAAATTGCAGCAATGTCCCAGTAAGAAATAAACACTTTTTATCGCACTGTCCCAGCATAATCGGAGCAATGTCTCAGTGGAAAAGAAATGTTTTTCATTGCTCTGTCTCAGAAGAAATTGCAGCACTGTCTTGGCAAAAAAGAAACGCTTTTCTTCGCACTGTCCTGCCAGAAAACGCAGCCATGTCTTAGTGAAAAAGAAACTCTTAATTGGACTGTCCCAGCAGAAATTGTAAATGTTTCAGTCCATAAAACAAATGTTTATGACAAATGTCATAAAACACAGCAGCATCTTGGTAAAAAAACAACTATGTTTGGTGCCTAAAAAAAGCTGCTGGAAAAACAGCAATGACTCCTTAAAACACAATCTGTTTTGTTGTTCTAGAATGGTGGTCTGCAGCTTGGCAAGAATCTTGCTTAGGTCATTTGCCATTCACAAACAAAGTCAGCTCATACATTGCTTAACTTTAAAAACAATATGACAAAATCCGTGGTTTGCAGAAATGTATAATGCCAACCTTTTCTGCAGCCTACTGAGCTGGCTACATTCAAATTACAATCGAATGTCTACCAGTTTTGATTTCTTTTTGCTCTTGTGTGGACACAGATACCCATTTTCTTGCTATTCAGATCTGGGCCACTTTTATTTGTGGTCCTAAACCTGATACTTATCCAATCATGCAGCCACTGTGAGAAACATCATATTGAAATTTATTCTTTACTTTATCCTCAAACAATGAGAAATTATCATCCCACCTCCACAGAAAATTCTTCAGGGGCTGATTGCTTAGACTGCTATGTCATTCATTTTTCCCCCTAAATGTTTGTGTCCCAAATGTGATGTTCTCTGTTGTTCGAGCACAGTGTACATCATTATTGGTTGCATGTGAGGTGTGTCAGGGGCTGCTGGGAGAGGTTCGCCCTCAGGCTTTTCTGCCAGAAAATCCTGCCTTGGTTAGGTGTCAGTAAAAGATCATGGTTTGGGTTAAAAGAAAAAGATTTCTGCCAGAAAGACAAATATCTTCGGGAACTGCCCATTGGTCCGACAGCCCATTGTTCCGACCATATTAAATCCATTGTTCCGAAGTCCTGTTGTTCTGAAATCATCATGATGCCCTGTGGTTAAGGTCTGGTTAGGTTTAGGCACAAAAACCACTTGGTTAGGGTCAGGAAAAGATCATGGTGTGGGTTAAAATGAAAAAGAAAGTGGCAAACACATAAGCTGTGAGCCTGTTTCGTCTCAAGCCTTTCCCAGCTGTCCCAGAGCCAGTTGTGGCGCACCATCAAGGCAGAAATACGCCCGCTGGGAATCGCGGAGAACTCCCCACACAACCCCGACCCCAGAGTTAATAACAGGAGGTTATGGTGTTTCACTCTCTTCTCTCTATGGCACTTGTATCTCGACCAGTAGCCTACTTTTGTTGCGTTTGCTGATCCTCTATGGTACACAAATACAGTATAGCCTAGTATAATCACATATCGTAACAACGGGACGTCAGACTAATGGGATGTCGGATCAATGGGCTGTCGGACCAATGACATGGACCCATATCTTCTATGTGCATTTCAGGGCAGTGATCTGTTCACATGGATGTCAGGTATGGGTAACATAAACCATAAATTTGAATAGTCAGGGCAGAAAGATAGATTTAAAAAAAAAAAAAAAAAATTGAATTACACATCAAGTGTAACGTGAACATAGCCATAGTGACTATTTGCAGGGCTAGTTGGCAAATTACTGTAGCTGGCAACCCAATCAATAACAGGCTAGCCAGTCGGGAACATGAACGTGCTGGTCAGTCACAAAAGCTCTCCAAGCTAATTTGAACGCTAACTGGAGTTTGTTTAAGAGACACATTTGTACCAGTGGCTTGAGACCTGCTGTGGAGCACAGTTTTACACTCTAGCTGAGCAGTGTTAATGAAAGCAAATGGTGCAACACAGCTAATTAACCATGATGGCTTCCTCTGTTCTGGACTCTCCATCCCTTTAAAGATTTCTTTTCCCCCGAAAGTGAATCTACTGGTTGCGGCAATTTCATTGACATTTAATATTTAATGTTGTCTCAATACAAAGAGCTGTTTAAGAATTTCCCTAAAGACAAAGGAACATTAACAAAATCATGTTTTAAGGGATAGTTCGACATTTTGGCAAATTCGCCTATTGCCATAATCCCTATAGTCATATGGGTAGGTACCTTACCTTTAATTGTCAGTGCCTGCTGTTCTGAGATCGGTGGAGCAGAGCTGCCCGCTGCTTTGTGCACAGAATGGAGGTGAAGGGTACAGCCCCTTCTCTCCTTCAAAACTAATCAAATATACCATCAAATGACTCCAAAATGCTCTTGTGGACAACTTGTAACTTACACATTCACCACACTATGAAATAATAATGTAATATTATGAGACAGAGTTGTTTTGAAGCCAAATGCACAGATGGAACTACATTCCAGACATACAGTATTTGCTGGGCAGATTGATTTCAAACAGCGTATGTTTAGTGCAGTTACTCCCGTCATCAAAACAACAAGTTTGTTGAGAAGAAGCCAGAATATACAGAGGAAGAGTTACAGGTTTTGGAAGAAGAGAGAGCAAGACGAGAGGCTGAGGCTGCCGAGCAACCAGGGGCTGAGGGGAGACCCAGAGCCGGTGGTGTAAATGTGGGGCTTACTGGCCACTTTATTAGGTACACCTGTGCAATATAAATATAGAGTACGCCTCAAAATAATCACCGGAACACGGGGAGAACATGCTAACTCCACACTAATAAATCACCACAACTCCTGAAGGAACAACAACATAAAATGTTCCCTAGCAGTCTGTTTATTCCCAACAATGAGAAGTAATGCCAGTCACTTCACTATATGCTCTGGGCAAGCACTTATCCATAACAAAACCACAACAACATTTGCATTTTAGCCTTATGTACCATGCTTGGGTTGTAGGCTAATGTTACTCAACATGGAGGTAACGTTACAGCAGAGAGATTGCGGAGCAAAATACACAACGATCACTTACCACGTCTGCTCGTTTTGTGATGCCGACAGATGGTATGGCAGTGTCTCTCGAGAAAGGAGTTTGAACCATTCCTGAGCTTCTGCGCTCCATCCTTTCAGCGTAGTCCTCCGGTAAAAAATGGCAGGAGCACACAAACATTTTCCAGACCATTACCACAGGCGTGTTGGGGTCGATGTCCAGCACAAATAGCCATTGTTTCATCCTGTCCGTATTACTGGTTGGAACTACATGAAACTTCACTTTGCTCCACGTCTTCGGCTTGTTACTGCAACCTTTTACAATGCATGTGTAAACCATGATTTACAAAAACACTTGTAAACTTTCCTCAAACTTTCTGGTGTGTCCAGCTGAAGATATCTCACTGTAAATTAAGTTTTTTTAAAACTTTTTTTTTTTAAAATGAAAAGGCCAATATAACTTTGTTAAAAAAAAATATGTTGGATTCATGTTAATTTGTAGGCTATTTTCTGTCATATTTTAATATTTGAAAAAAAACAAAAAAACTGCCACCCTGCGCTCACTTTGAAAACACCCTAGAACTCATGGATGCCTGTTGAAGATTCAGGGTTTACATCAATAAACTTGGATTTACTTAACAAAAATTAGTTTTTAATTATGCAACAGAACTGCAACTGCAACAGAATTTATACTTGTTGGCACAACCTAGCCTAAGAGTATAAAACATAGGAAACTGTGGATAATTGATCTGCCTACACACAGGCATTTACTGTACAGTAGCTTCAGGTGCCCTTTAACTTCACACTGCTTTAACAGTGAGGTGCTCAGTACATGGTATGGGCTCTCAAACAACAGCCAGCTAGATTTATTACAGCCTCACAGGTCTCCTGCTACTACTCCCCCAACACCCAACATCCCCCATTCCTCCACCTCCTCTCAGACACACACATACATAGGACTACCCTCTTCCCTACAACATTCCCCGTTCAGAAACATAAGTCTCCATTTCAGAGCAAACCCAGAGGCCCTCTTCCTTCACACCAGTGACCTCGACAACTTTCCCTACTTCCCCATCTCAGTCTGAGAGTTATTAGCATGAAGAGGAGTGTTGTTGTTTTTAATGTCGCCATAGACCTTTTGTGCAGGAACCAGTATCTTCTTTCTGGCCTAGGGTTGTGTTGTTAGTGTTGGGTGCCAGATGTGTGGAAACAGACAGATGCCAAACTTTGAGCTTTTCATATTGCCCTTGAACAGCTTTTTTTCCCCCATAAACAAACTCATCGTAGATACACACGCACTGAAGCAAATACATAAAACATCATCAAACAAACTGAGTGAACTTTAAATTGCATGTGAGTGCCTGTTGGGAAATCTCCCATCACTCTGTATGGAGTCAAAAGCAGACAAAACATATACTGTTGAAGGTGTTGAACTCCATAGGAGGTATGTATGTTCAGAACCTGCGAGTCTCAGTCAAACTGAATAGAAAGATGTAAGAAATGATTGACAAAGGAAGACTGAGGAGTTAAAGGCGAGAGAGGAGGAGAAAGCAGATAATTGGTGTATTGCTGGAAATGTTGCATCTTTTCAAGTGATTACGTAGTCTCATTTGGGTTATTAGAGATAAGAAAGCTTTTTTTCCAAGTGCCACAATTAGATGCATATGAATGTGTGAGTGCATATGCGGGTAAATGGCAGAGTACCAAACTATGTCTGTGGACAGGGCTTATGAAAACCATATGACATGCTCTGAAAAAGAAAGAAACACACAGTTTGCTGCACCTCCCCCCCATCCTGACACACACACATCCACAAAGCCCCCCCTTCCAAAAACATACAGTTCTTTTCCTCAACTCCCACCCTCTCTCCCCTCTTTGCTCACCCTCCTTCTTTCTATATCTCCCTCCCTCTATCCTCCCTTCCTTTTTCTCCCCTCCCCTGCTCTCTGAAATCCTGGGACAATCTGCATGCACTCAACTCCAGCACAGATCTCTTTCAGCAGGGTAGAGTAAAGAGCACAGCCAGACAGTGAAAGAAAAAAAGGGTTCAAATGAAGGGAGAAAAGTTCAGATAGACAAAAAAGTGAGCTAGAGAAAAAACTTTCAAAAGCAGGGAGATAAAAGTGAGGAAAAATTTGGAGTGAGAGACAGGCAGAGAGATATTTTCACTTCTAAAAAAGAATGGGCTCCCTGGTGAGCAGTGCTGCTACTCTTCTCTTAACCTCCCTGCTGGCTTTGCTCTTTGGACTTTCTTCAGTCCTGGGTCAGGATCTGAGAGAGAGGGATGCACTTTGCAATTCGGACGGCTGCTTTGTGGTCTACTTCCAACGCAAAACCTTCCTGGATTCATGGAGGGCCTGCAAGGAGAAAGGTGGCAACCTGGCTACCATTAAACGCAGGGAGGATGCCAACAATATTGCCACTCTCTTCTCCACTCTGGACCTGCGTCACTCGCGCACCAGCGTCCAGGTATGGATTGGCCTGCTACGCCAACCTCGCCAGTGTACCACCACACGCCCACTGCGGGGTTTCTCTTGGACTACTGGTGACCAGGACACAGAGTATACCAACTGGCAGAAAGAGGACTCCCATAGTATGTGCACGGTACCACGCTGCGTGGTTATGGGCTACAACACTGAGGAGCCAAGTGATAACTTCAAATGGCTGGATGGCGCCTGCTCAATCCCTGTAGATGGGTATCTTTGCCATTATGCCTACAAAGGAATGTGTCCAGCGTTATGGAGTGAGGGGGCAGGCAATGCCCTCTACACCACACCATTTGACCTTTTAAGCACATTGTTAACTCATGTACCCTTTGGATCTGTTGCTACCGTGCCCTGCCCCACAGGCACCAAGGAGGAGCAGTCAGTTTTGTGTATGCTGAAGGAAGACAGCACAGTGGGGTGGTCAAGAGATCCCCCCCTCTGCTCCGATCCCCCTGTATCACACAACTGGTGTGACCGGGATAATGGCGGATGTGAGCATTTCTGCAGGCCAGCCGGTGCTCACTTCTACTGTGAGTGTGCCGCTGGGTATCAACTAAGAGAAGATGGGAACACTTGTGAGTTATCTGATGTTTGTCAAGGGGCCCCCTGTGAGTTTGAGTGCCTGCCCCTCTCAGATGGGTACCGTTGTGCCTGCCCTGAAGGATACATGCTTGCACCAGATGAACGTGGGTGTCTGGATGTAGACGAGTGCCTCCAGAGTCCTTGTGAGCAGGTTTGTGTAAATTCTCCAGGATCATTTGAATGTCAGTGTTGGAAGGGTTACTATCTCGAGGATGAGGGTGGCTGTGAGGATACAGATGAGTGTATAAATGACCCATGCGAGCACGCCTGTGAGAATACTCAGGGGTCTCATATCTGCCACTGCCATCTGGGTTTTTCCCCAGTGCCTGAGGACCCCAGCCGATGCCAAGATACTGACGAGTGCAGGATTCCTGGGACCTGCGAGCAGATGTGTGTGAATTATGAGGGTGGATTTGAGTGCTACTGCGGGGAAGGTTATGAACTCATGTCTGATCACTTCTCATGTCGCAAGAGAGGGGAAGGGGATGACCAATCTGCTGTTACCCCTCCTTTTCCTTGGGTCACCCACCACCCTGGACCTGTGTGGCAACATGTGGACTATGACTGGAACCCACAACAGAGCCGCACTGACTGGCCTCCAGAGGAGGAGCAGTCTTTGGATTGGCTGACTGATCCACCCAGAGTTTTGGATTCTGATGTCATTTGGGTCACCAGTGCCCCTCAGGAGGACGTGCTCTTTGATTTAGCATTGGAGCCTCCGACACAGGAGGCTGAGAAGGATGAGAAAGACAAAGACAGTGGAGGAGCTGACTGGTTGGACTGGGGGCAGAGATTTCAGTCTGAGCTGGACGTTTTGCCAACCACCATCCATACAACGCTTCCACCCATGACCAGCTATCCCAGCACTACCCCAGACTGGTACGAAAATGCTGAGGATGATGAGGAGGAGACCACCACAGCTCTCCCCTTCCTCTCCACCTCTACAATTTCTGAGGGGGCTTGGAATTGGTGGGCAGGGCTCACCACCTCCAGCCATAAACCAGGAAATCCAGTGGATGCAGTCATAGACCACAACATGCCGACAGATTCCAGCTACCACAGAGAGGCGGAGGAAGAACTGCACCCCGCTAGGGAAAAACCTCAGTTCCCAGAGGAGGAGCTAGGGGAGGAGAAAGAGGACTATGGAGAGATCACGCACCAAGACCCAACTGTTCCTGCCAAGCTTCCCCCTTCTCATCCACCCCCGAGCGAGGGCGGAGACAGCGATGACGTCCTGGATTCCATCCAGGGGGACAGATCGGAGAAGCAGAGCAGCACCTGGCTCCTAGTGGGCCTCCTGGTGCCCATCTGCATCTTCATTGTGGTGATGGTGGCGCTGGGCATCATCTACTGCACCCGCTGTGCTGTTCATTCACGCAACAAGAATGCCACTGACTGCTACCACTGGATCTCTGGGGCTCATGATAAACAAGGAGCTCCTAACCCCTCAGCAGGGGTCAAGACCCATGTTTAAACAGAGAGGAGAGAAAGTGACATGAACATAAACAGACTCTGCTTCAGAGGTAAGCAGGGGTGAATGATGGATGTGGTTTTACCCTCTCTGGCTTTGGAACTGCTCACTCTTTGAACACATTTGGATATTACTGCTAAATATAAATTGATAGATGTGGGGACGTGACACTGATAACCACTGATCTTTTTTGGGATGGGGTTGCTACGTGGTACAAACTGCTTTGATGTTTCATACACTGACCACACAGCACAAGATCTGATTGCTCCATGGTTACACTATGCTACATCATCATAAATCATTAGTGTCTTCTTTTGTAACATCAAAAAAATCTGCCAATATCTGAGAATAATGTCATTTATTCATTTCCACATTTCACATCTGGAGCCAGATCCTGCAAAGAGCCTTGGAAATCATTGATGGCAAAAGCATTCTGCCTTTTATTGTGGTAGAAAAATTTTACTATGAGGTTTCTTCCATGCAGAATCCTCAGGCTCAGTTAACGCCACTAGCACATCACTGTAGATAACTGTTACTGTCAACTGTGTTAAAGGGATTTAGATGCATTGTTAGCTCACATCAGCAGTGGGTGAAAGGAGACTGCAAGCAAATATCCCTTCAAGAGTGAAGACATTCTGCAGTCACATGCTGGGAAAGGCAATCATTTTAAAAATCACTGTGTTGAATAGTTAATAAGAGACCAAAACCTTATTTGTATATAATGGTACTTGTATTTATGTACGTTTCATACTTGTTGCCAGCCATTTTTCCCCCTTAGAAAATGTAACAATCATAATAATTCAATGACATACCTTTTTTTTATGGAGCCATTAAACCTGGTGATATACAGAGGAATGACTGTCTGCACATGGGAATGCTTCTCTCCACTCATGTTCAGTTTAAGAGCACTTCACCTTTCCATTGCTTTTTTTTTTTTTTTTTTAAAAAAAAAAAAAAGGTTAAAGTGCAGATGTTGCAGGGTGCAGGGAATGTTGTTGGGCTGGTGGTTGTCATTAGCCTTGGCCTTGTTCATGACATGGCCATCAGTCACCCTTCGTAACCCTAATTCATTAGTGCACCCCTGAAGGTTTTGTTTTTGACCAACCCTGAAATGTTTTATGGCCATGTTGGATCACATCCAGCTGTGTGAGACTGTAGTTAGCACAACACCTCGCAGATGCAACTTAACCTATGCAACAATTTAAAAAGACAATTATATACCAAAGATCTCAGATTCAAGAAAGCTATGTTGACTTTTTCGGAGAAGTGCTCAGTGAAAATTAAGGTGTTTGAATTTTACAGAAAAAAACAAATAATGAATGCAAGGCATCTACAAGTTAAAACACCTTTGATTTAAAGGAGCTTATACAATTTTCAGAGCATTATTATAGCAGCAAACCATTATTTGCTATGAAATGGTATAGTGGCGTAATGGCTAGGGTTGCAGTGATATACTGGTTTCAAGGTATACTGTGATATAAAAGTTGGTGGTTATCATACTGTGTATATTTGCTCTATGATACTGAAAAAAAATACAACTGGACAGAGAATCTCAACTTTATTTTAGTTATTTTCAAAGGGGAGACATTTTTTTTTACATGCTTCTACATACTTCCATTAACAAAACGGTTTCAAGTTTCAGTTATAGTAATAAAATGTTTGTTCAACCAACAATAACCCATCCATATTATTCCTTTGAGGGTCATTATGATTGATAATAATGTAAATTCTGTAAATTCTGTTATCGTACTGTGAAAATTTTATACCTTTGCAACCCTAGTAATCACTTCCTGAGAAGTCTCGCTCCCTCTGTGTGCGTTTTATTTCGAACTTCTATGTACATTGTTGGATGGTTCGGCCCATTTGTAGCCCAATGGCTAGCTCATGGCCGCCACTCTACACTGCACTCATACGGCAGGTTGGTGTTGTCATAGAAATGTAGCATCCACCCTCCATTTTTAGCATTATTAGTTCTGTCTCCTCTTTTGCTGTTGTTAGCACTTTTTGCGCTGCTAACATCGTTAGCTGCTAGCCATTGGCTCAGCCACCTCCATGTTGAGAGCCGTGCGCAGACAACGTCTGAATCATAGCTACGCTCTGAATATTGTATAGAGCTCCTTTAATGGAAAAATCTAATTGGTGGGGAAACAAAGTGCCTTTCCAAATGTACAAATGGAATTTGTCTTTATTTTATTGACAGACTGTGAAATATAAGAAACATCAGATGTCTTCTTTTCTGTTGTGTTTTAAGAAATTGTTAATTAAAAACCATGACAACGGTTGCGTGTGAACGTTTATTTTTGACCTTAAAAAAAGTAGTCTAACAAAACCATTACCACTAACTAGATAGCTTTACTTTGGGCTTTCAACTGCATCTAAGAGTCTTCATCGGGGGATGAAGTTTGATCAGCTGTCATTGAGATATTATTGCGTTAAAGACTGTGAAATGCTTTAAAAGTTCCAGAAAAAGCTAGTAAGTGGACGTCAAGTTAAGTTTTTTTGTCAAACATATGAGAAAGGGATTCATGGATGACTGTCTGTTATTGTGTTTGTGATGACATCACTGCTCAGGACTTTTAAAGCATCTTGTCCTGATAGTTCCATCGTTGTCATTCATTGTTTTAGACTCAGCAGTGCATTTAAAATCCGTGAGAAGTCCCCCCTCAGAAAAATGGAGGAATGAATGTGGGTGGAGGGAGGGGTGGGTGTGTGACAATAAGGATACTGTAATTTCAAAAATGACCATGATCCCCCCAAGGGCCGTCAGTTTGAAGAGAGGGTTTTTACGGAAAATACAACAGGATACTTGAGCACAGTCCCCACTGGCAGTAAGGAAGCATTGTGATTGTATTGACTAATGGAATGTGCTGATCAAAACCAGGTTCTGGCACTGCGAGTGGCTCTCAGAGGGGGTCTCTTGCTCTTTCTCTCTCCGTGTCTTTCTCCCCCTCTGACCTATTTTCAACATTGTCATCCCTTCTACAGCTCTCAGTATACAGACACAATCCAGTCACCAGTGAGCTGAGCTCTGCTTTTTTATTTTTTTTTACTCTCTCTGAAACAGTCTCTAAAACATTATGTTGTCGGTCCAAGCTAATGTTTATTACGTAAAGATGCTGACTTTTAACATATAACTCCACTTATTTTTGTGGGGGTTTTTTCCCCATCAATCCACCAGCATGGATGGATTACTGAACGGGCCTGCCGGGCACAGGCCCAGGGGTCCAAATGTCAAGGACCTCCTGGCCTTGATCTGCAAAATGCCACTCAAATTAACATGTATCCACCAAGAAGAGACTCATATGACCAGAAAGAGATACAAAAAACTTTAAAGAGACCCAAAACAACAACAAAGACATGCAAAGGAACTACAAATTGACACAAAATGACTTTCAAGATATACAAAATTCAAAGGAACTGCGGTGACACAAAACAACTCCAAAAAGACCAAAACGACCAAAAAAAGACAGGAATATACCTTAAAGAGACAAAAAATGACTACAAGGAGATACAGTACAATGGATCGACACAAAGCAACTACAGTAAGGCAAAAAAGACACAAATATTCCTACAAGACACATAAAATGACTTTGGAGAGACATAAAACAACTACAAAGAGAAACAAAACAACCAAAAAAGACACAAATACTGTATGTCCTTAAGAGACACAAAACAATTACAAAGAAACACAAAACAACCACAAGAACAAACCAAATTGCTACAAAGAGACACAAAACCACAAAAAGACACTAACCACAAAGAGACGCAAATCATCAACAACAAATAGAGGCAGAACCACCACAAAGTCTGTGTGTCTTGCTCCTATAAGATCTGGGAACATGATGATGTTACTACAAAGAAGTCTGGTGGTGAAACAACCACAAACAGATTAGACAGGTCATCTAATTCCTAGGTGAGCCAAACTTATCTATGTTATTAAGTGTCCAGTGTCATCACAGTATAAAGAACGCCTTCCTGCTTTAATCTTGGCCCGCTGTACTTGCAGTTGTTTCATTTGCACCAAACCCCCACACAGGTACAAAGACTGCAGGTTCAAGAGTTTTACTGTGGTAAACGAATCAATAAAATATATGTCTAGATAATCTGTTGACTTGTGTCCAAACTGACTGCTTTTGTTTCTTGACCCGTCCATTTGTGCTGTAGTCATGTCATTGCTTTTCTCAATAAGTACTTTGCTGAATATAAATTTCATCATAATCTCTGAAAATTATGTCTACACAAATAAGACCTTTGTTATTATAACCCAGAATGATCCTTTAATATGACTCCTGGGAGCAGCTACACACTGTGATTTCATCAAGATATAGCTGCTTGACTACAGTATGGATGCAGTGAGATTTTATGAGCTCTTTGTTTGTTTGTTTCAATGGCAGCGGAGACTCCAAACCTTGGGAACAAGCAGAGGTGGACTGACTGTTTTCTAGATTACATTTTGAAGATTTAGTATAGTATTTAAATTGTATTTGGGCATGAAGTACAGTAAATAAATGAGTGAAAGAAATACTTATGGGGGGATTTAGAATTTCTCAACCAGAATTCTCTTCCTGGAAGTTTGGAGATGGTTTTAAACAGTCAGTGTATCTAAAGATGATGCAAGAGGAAAGGTTAAAAAGTTATTATAGTCCATCCTGAGGAGGAAATGAATAATTTCAAGGCAATCCTTCCAATATTTGTGGAGATATTTCACTCTGAACCAACCTTGAATGTCTGTCCAAAAAAAGTTTTTCCAGGTATTTTGTTATTAAAGAAGCTACTACACAAACTGGAATGAATGAAAAGTCAGAGGATCACCATTGTTTTTAGAAACTATCCTCTGGGTATCAACAGTTACTTCATGGTATGTTATTTCTACAGCTCTTCTCTTAATGACTGACTGACAACTACAATACATGAGAAAAACTACACACTGCTCTCTTGGCTTCAAAATACATGTGAAAAAAACACCACCTAACTCACTCATAGTCTTCCACTATGCAAACATATTGTTTCAGTTTTCTGCTTTTGTCTGGATGAACTTCCTACCCCTTCTACCGTTGGCTCTTCTCTTACACAGATCATATCCATTTATTGTGTTTTTGTTCATACACACTACTATCAGCCTGTGATTTCAATTTTTTACACTGATTTTCAGTGTGATTTTGAATCCAGCAATCAGTGGGTTGATGACTTTGGTTTCCACTGACCGTTGTTACATCATTTTGTTCTCAACAAATTATAAAATGTACATCAGTAAAGATTTTCAACTTGAATAATTCATTCATCAAGATCTAATGTGTGATTTAAGTGTTCTCTTAATTTTTTTGAGCAGTGTACTTTATTTTTAAAAAGACAAAAATGGCAGTAGCAAAACCATACCTTTGCTCCCTCTAACTGAATAATGAGGATTCATTTGCTCCACTTGCTCCATTGTTCAGGCACCTATGAGTATGCACACAAAACATTAGGCTGATTGGTCCAGTAGGTTGTGATATTAATTGCAGACAGACAGATACACAAACTTGCACATGCAACCAAACACGTGATCACCGTCATTCTACGCTTGGCAGAGAAAATGAGGATAGGGCAGCCTGTCTGTCGCATGGGAGAAGATACCCAGAGAAGTCCCCTCATCTCAATTTCTTTGATCATGTGGTAAAAACTGAAGGCAACTCCAATGATATTTGCATCAATTTAGTCAACTCTCTTCTCTTATCCAGACATTGGTGTTTGGACAGTAAGAGGACAGTTTTCAAAGAGATCTTACTATGAAAATTATCTTGAAACAATAAAAGTCAGGGGGCCATGTAGCCTCCATCCCCAGTGGAAGTGACACCCTTGCTAATAACTTTGTGTGTTTAGTGTGTTTAGCTACCCGGCCTTAACAATAACTTAACATGCTTTAGTGTCCACTGCTATTGTAGAAATATACAACTGAAAAGAAGTGAATGTTGAATGTTACATACTGTATAAATATTCTGTCTGAATCTGTTTTGTCATTTCCTTTAACATGTATTGTGTACTGTTTTGAATCTGAATATAATTCATATCAGATAAGATTTCTTTGGATGCACGACAACCTTAATAACACAGTCAGTGCACGTAGCTTGGATGGTAGTAGGTTGTGTCCTGGAGGTGGATGTCAGCAGGAGGAATACAATATCCACTCTGCGGTTTAATATCCTCTGTCTCCACCTGCTCGATCTTGATGTCAGACAACAAGTCCTCAGCTGAGGAAAGGTCTGATAATGGAAAATGAACCTTGATGTTGACCCTCTTTGTGCCCACTGTTTGTTCTGTCTGTCCTCTGCTTCCCTCTGACTGTGGATCAGTGATTCACTCTCTTTACAAACTCATTCCCTGATGCTCTGAGTTTTTCTACAGCTTTTTCTGCAGTTCCAAAAATAAAACAGGCACTATTCATTTATTAACTGGCTGTGCTGTAATGAGCTGTATGCATGCAGACGTGGTTAGAGGCTGTTTATATTGATATCACTTTATCAGATATACCCATGTTTCTCCCTCTATTAAACAAACATCTGAAATCTAACAAATAGCAGACATTCTGCAGAGTGTCTGCTGTTTGGTGCTGAGCAGGTACTGCACTGTGGGTTTGTCTCAGCTTTTTCACTCCAAATGGCTGCTGCTGCTGGAAACCAGTGTTCATGTCCTTAGAGAAAATTTGACAAAACAACAACCTTTGTTTTCATGACAAAGACGCCACAATGACGAGACAAAACTGACTTCATTAAACAGAAACTGTGATTATATCTCCATTTAATTAAACAGGTGACACAAATTTGAAAGATAAAAACAGAAACAAAATTTCTCATTATTATTATTTACAAAATTAGACCACAAAATTAAAATAGCTTAAATGTATTTTAATCATGTAATTAAAATCTCCTTCTTGTCATTGGATGGCTGCACATTTCTCTTCCTGTGTGACCTGTGTGACTCTCTAGAATTTCTCAACCAGAATTCTCTTCCTGGAAGTTTGGAGATGGTTTTAAACAGTCAGTGTATCTAAAGATGATGCAAGAGGAAAGGTTAACAGACACTATTTTCTCTGAGTAGATGTTTCATTTCAGTCTGGTCAGAAAGTGTATCAGAATCTTGGAGTTTACATTTATTTATATTTAATTAATTTAACTTTCTTCTGCTGTCTTCATATGTGCTACATTGTTGCAGGAAATGTTGCTTTGTCTCCAAATGTCTCTGTGGACAGAACTGACACAGCCTGTCTTCTCTAGGAAGCCAGGTCTGCAGACATTTTCGTATTTCCTTAGGTCTTCCTAGCTAAGCAGGTTATATTTCTGTAGAATATGGCAGTGATGAAAATGTATTAGACCAACTTATCAGATAATAGGTGGTGGTGGAGGAATATCTTAGGCGTCAAGTGATAGAAAGTTTCTCGTAAACCTGAAGTTTGCCAAACTGAACCTTATTTTATTACCCACCCTTTTTATGTAAGTTATGAAACCAAGTTTTGAATCGATTGTGTTCTATGATAACTTGTTGTCTTTCTCATGAGATAAGAATATCTTCCTTTACATTTACGTTGTAGCCTTTGGAGAAAAACATATAAACATGTTTTTGAAACATTAAGTTGTTGACACTGATTGAGCCAAGATGTGACTTTCAACATAACATTTGTTAGCTTGGCTGCAACCTCTTTTGCAATTTTACTTTAAGTAAACATAACATAACATCATTTAAAGCAAACCTCACGTACTGCATTTTTTCATCTGCGCAATATTGCGAAAATTAGGCCTATCCTGACCCGAAAAGATGCAGAAAAATTGGTCCACGCTTTTGTTACCTCAAGGCTGGATTATTGTAACTCTCTATTATCAGGTAGCTCTAGTAAGTCCTTAAAAACTCTCCAGCTAATTCAGAATGCAGCAGCACGTGTACTAACAGGAACTAATAAACGCGATCATATCTCTCCTGTTTTAGCTTCTCTGCACTGGCTCCCTGTAAAATCCAGAATTGAATTTAAAATCCTACTGTTAACTTATAAAGCTCTAAATGGTCAAGCTCCGTCATATCTTAGAGAGCTCATAGTGCCATATTATCCCACCAGAACACTGCGCTCTGAGAACGCAGGGTTACTCGTGGTCCCTAAAGTCTCCAAAAGTAGATCAGGAGCCAGAGCCTTCAGCTATCGGGCTCCTCTCCTGTGGAATCATCTTCCTGTTACGGTCCGGGAGGCAGACACCGTCTCCACATTTAAGACTAGACTTAAGACTTTCCTCTTTGATAAAGCTTATAGTTAGGGCTGGCTCAGGCTTGCCCTGTACCAGCCCTTAGTTAGGCTGACTTCTTCTTCTACTTCTTCTCTCCTTCTCTCTCTCTCTCTCTCGCTCGTATCCTATTACTGCATCTAGCTAACCCGGCCATTCTGGATGTCACTAACTCGGCTTCTTCTCTGGAGCCTTTGTGCTCCACTGTCTCTCAGATTAACTCATATCACAGCAGTGCCTGGACAGCGTGACGTGTGTGGTTGTGCTGCTGCCATGGTCCCGCCAGATGCCTCCTGCTGCTGCTGCCATCATTAGTCATTAGTCATACTTCTTCTGTTATTATACACATATGATTATTGTCACACATGTATACTGCCAGGTATTAATACATACTTTCAACATATTGTACCGCAGTAGCCAGAACTATAACTATAATATTATTACTTCCATTAATGTTGTTGTAAGATACTGTCATTACCTGCATCTCTCTCTCTCTCTCTCTCTCTCTCTGTCATATGGATTACTGTTAATTTATCATGTTGATCTGTTCTGTACGACATCTATTGCATGTCTGTCCGTCCTGGAAGAGGGATCCCTCCTCAGTTGCTCTTCCTGAGGTTTCTACCGTTTTTTTTCCCCCGTTAAAGGGTTTTTTTGGGGAGTTTTTCCTTATCCGCTGTGAGGGTCTTAAGGACAGAGGGATGTCGTATGCTGTAAAGCCCTGTGAGGCAAATTGTGATTTGTGATATTGGGCTTTATAAATAAAATTGAATTGAATTGAACAGCATACATTAAGATACCACATTTCCCACACACAGAAGATAGGTCATTTATGTACATGCTAAACAGGATTGGGCCCAGTATAGGGCCCTGCGGGACACCAGTCGGCAGACATAGGGCAGTAGATTTATTATTGTTGATTTTGACAAGTTAGGAGCAGGACAAGAGAAAGGATTTTAAAACATAACATGGACCTTTGAACTCAGGAATTAGACTTAAGGCCTTTGCACACTGAGGGCCGAATTCAAAAAAGGACTGCGTGGCTTTTGCGGCTGCTGAACTGGTAAAATGGAGCAAACAGATACTGTCTAATTCACAAAGCACGCGCAGAGGGTGAAATGCTCCACTAACTGCACTGCCAAGCAGATTGCGTCTCGGTGCTCCGGTGTTATATGCACGCATTGAAATGAGGTAATATGCATATATTTGGCGCTAAAATTGCACCTTTCAATGCAAATGAGCCTCATTGATAAACAACGTCTAATTCACTAACACCAGCGCTAATAGCCACATGCACTTTGAGTGAAGTAAATAACGTCTTTAGAAAGCTGGTGCAAACTGGGCGCTCCTCTGTGGAAGCCTCTCACCCATGATACATGTTTTATCCTAGTTCTCATCACGTGGGTGTCTTATGTTATTTTGAGCTGCAGTCATAGAATCACAGTGTAAAAGTAGCAGCACCACCACTGCGGACTAAAATATACTTAGCATGATTTAAATTAGTGCTCAACTAGTGTTTAGTCTTGTAAATTATCTCTCCATTTGTTAGAAGCTCTGTTTTAAAACCAGTGGAAACAGAGCCCTGGAACAATTAAATGATTCTACTGACCTATAACAACATATAGGCTCCTCTTTTTTACCTGACACTCTGGACTTTCATTCATGGATACTTTTTTCTTTAGTGATCTGTTTGGTCAGAGGTTGGGGTGTTGACAGCCTGTGATCTGATATCCTGAAGTTAACCTGCTCGGGAGCAGGTTAGCTGTTCAGATTAAGTTGCCACAGTGATTTATCCCAGTATAAAGAAAACCAGCTTCGTAGTACTGAAAACTCAGAATTAACCCTGAAGTTATCCCGCTAACTCCAAATCCTGCTTCATAATACAGGCCTCTGTTTGACCAAGAATCAGTGAAAAAAATGTGTGTGTCCCGCCACAAGACAGGAATATGGGACACAGAATCATTTCATAACTCAGATAGCTCACTTTCAAAAGGAGGATGTGGACTGCACATAGAATGTGGAGGACAGAGAGGAAGGACAGCTCCGCCCCCTTATGTGCCAAATGAAAGGCCTGGAGGGAGTGATGACAGCCAGATAGGTTACTCCAGTAAAGAGATGCAAAGGAGGAAATGTGTCTTTTCATTTTGTCAGGTCTTGTGAATTTTTGCAACTGAAAGAACAATAAAACACATGGGACTCATTGTGCAAGGTTTCTGTTGATTTTTTTTGGATGACATTAAAAAAATGAATCACTAAAAAAACAGACTCAAAGGCCTTAAGAGTTTAGATTAAACGTTGTTGACTATTTACACCACTGGACACAAAGTAGAGGAGATTATGGGCTAGAAAACCAAAATGATGATTTAAAATAAGCTAAAAATCTCTGTTGACCTAAAGGGAAACTGCAGCAGTGATGATGATTCACTGTGAGTTTTGTTCCTTTCATGGTTCACAGTCACCAATTCATTGCAGATATACAACATATGCTGTGCGATAGTGTACATGGCCAGCTTATTTGAAAAATAATATTCCAGTGTGTTGACTTTGTTGGGGTGGATTTACACTGGCAGTGTGCTCATGTCAGTGGCATTGTTAATGGCATTATTCATGTTTGTCTACAAGTATGACTAACAGAGGTTCAATGTGAAGATTTGAGATGCTTTACTAATGTTTAGAGGAGAACATTCAAGCCAAAGCCTGAGGAAAATAGAACAATGCATCAGGCTCTAATCTGCGTATGCAAGGATGGCTGCCAAAGTGTTTCTTAGCAATAGTGGTAAACAGCAATACTTTAATGATGGAGGTCACAACATATCTTAAATCTACAAAACATTAAACAAGTGTGAAAGCAGAGCTGGATTAGAGGAAGGAGGGGGGATAACCTGAGCTGGAAGACAGAGGTGACACACTATGGATGTGTTCAGAATCATAGTGAGTAGTTACTTCCACAGACTGATGTAGTTCCACTATGGAAGGAGTTAAGCTTAAGTATGGGTTAATATCCCTTCAACATCTGGCTAGAGTGCGTTTCAAACCTCCTCTGTAGGTGGTTTGAACAGTCTGTCCAAACACGTGCATTCTGCACACCCACATAGTCCTGAGAAAGGGTGTAATCAGCAAAGTAATTATCATCACCTGTGTTGGTTTACCATGGTGTGCAGATCCTTTAGTACTGTTAAATGTAAATGTGTCTATTTATACAGTTTATGCACCTGTATGTCTATGCTGATATCACACGTATGTTTCTGTTAGTCGCCACTAGTAGTCGCCTACTAGTCGCCAGAAGAAAGTGTTGGCATTGTATATTTCTGACAACCATGAATATGTTACATTTCTATGTTTCATATATATCATGTAAATGTTTCTAAAGTGACATAGTATATACTGTAGGCTGACTGTAAGTCACTGCAGGTCACTGTTTTAGACTAACAAACAACAAGACCAGTTGTTTTTTTTTTTGGCAACCTTCCTAGGGTTTCCAGCATTTGCTGGCAATGAACCTACGTGTTTTTCACTGACACATCTGCATTATCCGCCCATGTTTGTGGCAATGAATCTGGGTGTTGTCACTGATACCTTGCAGAGTTTCCCAGTGGCCTTTTGGCCACTGAACCTGGGTGTTTTTCACCAGCGCATTGCGGCATCTCCTAGCAACATGTGTGGCAAGAAACATAGGTGTTTTTCACTGACACACCTCTGCAGTTCCCAGCCGTATTTGTGGAAATTAATCTTTTTTTTTTTTTTTTTTTTTTTTCACTGATACACTGCAGTGTTTTCCAATGGCATTTTAGCCACAGAACCTGGATATTTTTCACCAACACACTGTGGTTTTCCCAGCTGCATTTGTGGCAAAGAACCTGGGTGCTTTTCACCAACACATTGCAGCGTTTCCCAACTGTGTTTGTGGCAATGAACCTGGGTTTTTCACTGACAAATCGCAGTGTTCCATAGTGGCACTGAGCCACCCAATCTGAGTGGTTTTAGCAACACATCATGGCATCTCCTAGCATGTTTTTGGCACCAAACCTGGGTGTTTTCACCTACATATTGTGGTGTTTTCCAGTAGTGCTTGAGCGACTGAACTTTTTTTTTAATTTTTTACCATTGCATCGCGGCATTTCCTGGCATCATTTGTGGCGCCAAACCTGGCTGTTGTTCAAAGACACAGCAACATCTACCAGCTATGTTTGTGGCACAGAACCTGGGTGTTTTTCACAGACACATTGAGATGTTTTCCAGCAGCATTTGTGGCACAGAACCTGGGTGTTTTTCACAGACACATTGAGATGTTTTCCAGCAGCATTTGTGGCACAGAACCTGGGTGTATTTCACTGATAAATCGTGACATTCCGCAGCGTTGTTTGTTGCACCGACACACTGTGGCATTACCCAGTGACGTCTGTGGCACTGAACTGGGGTGTTTTTCACTGACAAATCACGGCATTTCCCAGCCGTGTTTGAGCCACCAAACCTGGATGATTTTTACTGACACACTGCAGCATTTCTAAGTGGCATTTGTGGCACCGAGCCTTGTTTTTTTCACACCGACTCATCCCTGCTTGTCCAGCAGCTTTTGTGCCACTAAACGTGTGTTCTAAGCTAAAACATGATCTTTTCCTCGCCAAAACCAAGTGTTTTTTTGTACCTATTCACACCTTCACCGCAAAGTTGATACAAAACGTAAAGTTTCAACGCATCTGATACATAATAATGTGCACGTTACGTATCCGTGATTTGCAGGCAGAAACAATGCCAGAATTTTTCTGGTGATTGAGTTGTGTCAATCCCCCAGAAATCCTCTCGTAAAAACTGTAAAAAATTATCTGCAGGCCAACTGATACCCAGAGATGAGTTCTACCAGTGCAATGACAGTAACACTGACAGTTCATAATATGAGCATTTATATTTAGAAAAGTGAATATCTGAGGTCAAGAACTGGTTGGCTCATTATGCAGACATACGACTCTAGTACTTCCCCCCCCAAAAAACTGTGTGTGTTAATCATATAGCATTTTAAACCACACACTGACAATCCAAACACATGCCATTTAGAGAATGGAGATAAATGGCAAATTATAGACATTAAGCAATCGACAACTTCAGCATGGAGGCAGAAGGGAGTCCATCAGCAGAAAGAAAGCACTCAAAGGGTGTAATAACAGACTGGTGGGGAGCACACAATAGCCAGGTGGACAAAAAGATTGCAGTACTATTCCTGTGGACTGCTTCCCTCTAGCTGTTGTCAAGAAATCAATAATTATTCATGCAAGCGTTTGATTAGTTTTCAGAACCATCAGACGTGTGACAAATCTTTTCATGGAGGCTGATTTGTCTGGATAAAGAACGTAGCAGTCATACAGGGAACACTTTGTTTTTGAGAAGCGACATCAGTTTTCCTCATTAGACATTCCTGGAGCTGCAGTATAGTCAGAAATGTGTTCAGCAGAGACTGAAGACGAAAGGTGCCAAAGGTTAACCTGAGGGCGGCATATACAGAGGTGTGTTTATGTCCTGAGAATATGAGATGCATGTGTGCATGTTGGACAAACAAATGTGTTATTGCAACCTGCAGTAACCGTAACCAAAACCTCCTCTCTGGATAATCCCTTTGTTCCTCTCTTTGTTAATGTTTCATCAACAAATGAGAAGTTCTTTGATTCCTGACATGTGCAATAGACAAACACATGGACATCTGTTCAGTCCACATGGATATAAGGTAACTGTATCTCTCTCTGTCTTGCAGCTTGATCTGGGCCCTTGACTTCATCTCACCCTCTACACCCTCCTCTCTGTGCAAGACAATGACCTCTAGATTCCTGGGCTGTGCCTTGATCAAAACAAAGCAGCAACCTTCAAGTTAAAATCAGAGGATTTGGTGTTAAGCTAAAGGTATGCTAATGTAGCCTGCAGCAGAGATGAGGAGCTACAGAGGTATGGCAAGGTCACTTCTTTTCAGCTCTGCACCTGCAGAGTTATTTACTTTACACGTTTAACCAAACTTGTGTTTGGTTAAAAGTCAGAGAGGCTACATCCAAACTAATACCTTATTTAAACTCATAACTAGTCTTACATTTCCGCCTAGCCTCCACACTATGCCAGCTTGACTCTGCTTTAGTTTGAAATTTTTGGGGTTCAGTTTAGTTTGGACAGGTGCAAACATACTCTTGAAGATGATGATGCAGAAACCCACGTTTGCTTCCTGATTGGGTCTTTTGTAATGTCATCCTTTTTGTGTGGGTACTTTTTTCCCACGGCTTCCCCTAGTGATGGATAATGCTACTGCTCTGATATGTCCCCATAATTGCTTTGCAGTGAATCACAGTCTGTTTTCTGCCACATTGACCTCCTATATACTCAGGTGTTACTTTCAGTAACAGTTCACCTTGTTGTCGGTCCAAGCAAAGAAATCTCTGGTCTTACTTTTCACATTTTTTTTTTTTTGTTAAAACGCTGTTTTAAAAATGAACGCATATTCGTGTGGATGTGGCCTGACTGCTTGACATCACTTAAGGACATTTATCAGACGTCACACATCACTAAAGGCTTTACACAACACACAGTACTCTCCAAGACCTAGAAACTGACTTTGATGTATAAAATATAGATAGATTTCAAAACAGAGTTCACCTTTCAGGCACCAGTAGTTTACTTCATCAGGAGGGCTTGTTGGATGGCCGAACAGCATCTAAACCCTTCCCCAGCATACACTCCTTTCCAACGTCCAACTGGCATATCCAACAATTTATGCAGCTTTCTGAAACAGACAATTCAACATTGACACCCAGTTCATGGACAGTCCTCAGCACTCACAAGTAGCAGCAGGAGGACCTTTTAGTTTTTATAGTTCCTACCTTGTTACAAATCAGCATGAAGTACAAAAAAAAAACAAAGGCTTTTCCAAATTAAGTAAAACTCACTGGTAAGTCACTGAGTGAATGCTGAGTTAGAGTAAATGAATAGGCCATGCAAAAAAAACATGCATGAACTTTATATGAGCCTAAAATTTAACCCCTGAGCAAATTTTGTTCAGCTATTAATGTCTTTAACTCTCAAGTTTAACTCTCAGCTCACACTGAGCTGATAGGTGACACTGAAATGAAGACTCTCCTCTACCTAGCTTCAGTATTGTGACATATTTCTGAGTGAAACATGATTGAGAGGTAGGATATATTGTTGGGAGGAATTTGATTTCATCATTGAAAAATTGGCGTGTCATAACAGTAAGGCTCTGACGGTGTAATGCCAAATGTATAATAGTATTCGTCAGTGAGAGAGAGACAAAGCACATTGTATCCTCAATGTAAAGTTAGTTGCTGAAGCATTCCTCTGTAAAATGCCTTGCACACAATCTGGAGCTGTCACAGATCCTATTGTCCTCAAAATAAACAAGTGGATGACGGGGCAACATGTTTCTCATTCTAACTCGTCACATACTGCTGCTTTGTCAGTGGCCTTGCACATTCACATAGTATGCACTGGGTTTCCTTCTGTGTCTACTGTTGACGTTCCAGGATGAGCTCTCAACACTGGGACATCAACAAAAGCAGGTGGTAAGCTTTCGAAAAAAACATCTGAGTTTGACATTGGGAAGTGAACACTAGGCTCCCAAGTAGAAAGAGAAAGTAGAAGGTTATGTAGAACAAGAACTATGTATGTGTCAAAGTATGTGTACACCTAGATCCACTGTGTTATCCCACCAGTCACTATTGTTGCTATTACTTTTAGCATGTTCACAAATTCTAAGACCTTATTGAACAAAGCTGAGTAATTGTAAATGCACACATCACTACAAGACACCTTAAAGATAATGTGTACCAAATATCTCTGTCCTATCTTTATGTTAACACACTTTACTAACTTTTTGTTTGGAAGATTTGATGCAGCCATCCTCCTCGCATGGTGCAACCAGGAAGTAAACAGCTCTGGTCATATGACAATGTACACTAAACAGGTAACACTGCACATACTTCATTGAGACCCTTTATTATTTCAATAGTTGCTGGAAATGCATTGATACATAGAGCCTAAAAATGAAAAACTTTTTTTGTGGTCACAATTGTGACCGATGGGATTTAATGGGTTAATCTAATTTGCTACCTTAATCTTAGCTCTGTGCGGCTAAAAGTTGCAGATTAATTGATGGGTGGATGTTGGGTTATTATTGGTTGAAACTGGTTGGTACTAGTTCATGTAAGCACACACGATATTTTGTTTTACACGAACAAAACATGATTGGATTTTGATATAAGAATAAAGGGAATATAAAGGGGTGCATAGTATGACTGCGATCAGTTTTCATTTCATCTTAACTTTTATGGGACTACTCTGACAATTTTTGTAAATTTCCAAAACTAACAGTCTGACATTTATATACACTTAAAGCACTGATTGGCTAGGTGGCTGAATCATCATGAAATGCCATTAACGGTTGGTTTTAGTGGCAAAATGAGTCAGGGTGCTCAGCAGAGAGCCACAGCTTATTTTTGCCCAGGGGTAAAACCACTTTTCTATGCTTAGAGGAGGATGGTGGTGGAAATTAAGATATCACTGTGCACCCTCATGTCCACATCTTTACTTTACACTTGGTCTGTTTATCCTTTATTAGAACCTTTATTAAAACTTCACAATCTCACAATCTATGCTGAAGGGTGAAGAGCAACACAGAAAAAAAAATCTAATGATGAACAGGCAGCTAATGTAGATGTTGCTGGTGCCACAACTGCCAGCATGGATATGTGGGACCCCAGATTGTCATGGGTATTTTGCACACTGCACTTCACTATATATCTGGCACTATCAGTGCTGATTGTGTTGTGATCCCTTGAATGTGAATCACCAATGCAAACCTCACAGACATTCAACCTTTAGTTGTCAAAATGCTTTCCACTGGATCAAAGGAATTATATCCATATTTATATTGTATATCAATATGAACAGCACTGCAGTCCTCAGAGATTAATGCTCTGTGATACAAACTGTCTTGTTTAACACTCTCAAAGTTGACATGCTGTGTTGTCCAGACTTCTCCAGTTGAAAGGAATCTGTCTTGAAATGGGAGCCATCTTTAAAGGCCACAGATCTGTGGCAGAATGGGAAGCCCTGAGGCCATCTAACTGAACCTTGGTCATCTCTCATGGGTTTCTTACTTCATCGCCTCAGGCTCTGCAGGTGTAAAGGTTTTTCTGTCAGCAAGATGAAATGGATGGATAAAAAGTGTTTGGAGTGAGGTGTGATGAATTAAGAAACTAGAAATACTGCCTCGCGGTTGTATGCCACCCCTTATGTTGCAGTCACGTATGTGAAAACATGAATGCTTCACACACATTTTCCCCCCAGCAGCACAGAAGATCTATACAATCAGCAGTGTCGTCAAAGTGAACACGCAAGAGTTATGATGATGTTAGTAATGCCCAGAAATGTGTATTTGTAGAATGAAAAGAAAGTGAAAATTTGTCATTATTAGTGTATGAATTCAAGTTTTGGTCAAAAACAATTTGTGAGGTCAAAGTGACCCTGAACTTTGACCTTCGACCAAATTTTTAATTAGTTCATCTTTGAGCCCAGGTGGACATTTGTATTAAATTTCAATTCAATTCAATTTTATTTATAAAGCCCAATATCACAAATCACAATTTGCCTCACAGGGCTTTACAGCATACGACATCTCTCTGTCCTTATGACCCTCGCAGCGGATAAGGAAAAACTCCCCAAAACAAACCCCTTTAACGGGAAAAAAACGGTAGAAACCTCAGGAAGAGCAACTGAGGAGGGATCCCTTTTCCAGGACGGACAGACGTGAAATAGATGTCGTACAGAACAGATCAGCGTAACAAATTAACAGTAATCCACATGACACAATGAGACAGAGAGAGAGAGAGAGAGAGATGCAGGTAATGACAGTAGCTTACAACAACATTACTGAAAGTAATAATATTATAGTTATAGTTCTGGCTACTGTGGTACAATATGTTGAAAGTATGTATTAATATCTGGCAGTATACATGTGTGACAATAGTCATATGTGTATAATAACAGTAGAAGTATGACTAATGACTAATGATGGCAGCAGCAGCAGGAGGCATCTGGCAGGACCACGGCAGCAGCACAACCACACACGTCACGCTGTCCAGGCACCGCTGCGATATGAGTTAACCTGAGAGACAGTGGAGCACAAAGGCTCCGGAGAAGAAGCCGAGTTAGTGACATCCAGAATGGCCGAGTTAGCAAGATGCAGTAATAGAATACGAGAGAGAGAGAGAGAGAGAGAGAGAGAGAGAGAGAGAGAGAGAGAGAGAGAGGGAGAGAGAGAAGGAGAGAAGGTGCCCGGTGTATTACAGGGGGGTCCTCCGGCAGACTAGGCCTAAGTCAGCCTAACTAGGGGCTGGTACAGGGCAAGCCTGAGCCAGCCCTAACTATAAGCTTTATCAAAGAGGAAAGTCTTAAGTCTAGTCTTAAATGTGGAGATGGTGTCTGCCTCCCGGACCGTAACAGGAAGATGATTCCACAGGAGAGGAGCCTGATAGCTGAAGGCTCTGGCTCCTGATCTACTTTTGGAGACTTTAGAGACCACGAGTAACCCTGCGTTCTCAGAGCGCAGTGTTCTGGTGGGATAATATGGCACTATGAGCTCTCTAAGATATGACGGAGCTTGACCATTTAGAGCTTTATAAGTTAACAGTAGGATTTTAAATTCAATTCTGGATTTTACAGGGAGCCAGTGCAGAGAAGCTAAAACAGGAGAAATATGATCTTGTTTCTTAGTTCCTGTTAGTACACGTGCTGCTGCATTCTGAATTAGCTGGAGAGTTTTTAAGGACTTACTAGAGCTACCTGATAATAGAGAGTTACAGTAATCCAGCCTTGAGGTAACAAAAGCGTGGACCAATTTTTCTGCATCTTTTCGGGTCAGGATAGGCCTAATTTTTGCAATATTATGCAGATGAAAAAATGCAGTCCGTGAGGTTTGTTTTAAATGAGAATTAAAAGACAAATCTTGATCAAATATTACTCCGAGGTTTCTTACAGTAGTGCTAGAGGCCAGAGCAATGCCATCTAGAGAAACTATGTCATGAAATTTGACGATATATTCATTTGAGGCATTCTTGAGAAACTGCATTCAGTCCATTGTTGAGTCCAAGTGGACGTTTGTGCCATAATCAAGAAAATTCCCATGAGACCTTGAGATGTTGCATTCACAAGAATGAGATGAAATGGATGGATAAATAAGAATGAGTATTTTTGCTGTGACAGGATAGTGTCCTCGAGAAATCAATATGAAGTATTTCTAATTTTTATGTGGTGTATTCTTTCAAGTACAGAAAGCAGCTGAAAAGAGTTTGTCTCTCTGACTCTGCATCTTGTGTAGAACACAATTTAAAATGTTGCTGTGTGGAGTGAAACTTTGATGTGGGGTAAGACACAATGTCCCATTCACAGCTGCACTTTTTCCTTTGAGGCACAGCTTTTTGATATCCCCCACCGCCGCTTTCTGTAAACTTGAGCTGGACAGAGTCTGAGACTATTCCCATGGGCAGTTGGGTTTAACCAGGAGTATGCATGTATTGGCTGGACTGTAGGGTGTGGATCTTAGGACCTGTGGATCTAAGGAGAAAGGAAGATGACTTCAGTGTGGGTTGATGGAGCAGGACGGCATTTCTTACTGTAGAGATGAAAAAAAAACCCCCACTGAACTCAGACCTTGACTGCTGAACCAGAGTGGCAAAGCAGTTTGTATACCTAGGTGTGCCCTGAAAACAGAGGCAGCACGTTGAGGCCCCAAGCGTAACAAGCATCCTGCTGGCTATTGTACAGGTGTTGGAAAATAAACGGGACAACCTCCGTGCTGCATCAGTTACTTATTAGGAACTGTAATATACTTTGAGTCACTGAAAACATACCAAAATCCTGGACAGCACCATTCAACCAGGAGGCTCTTTATCTGTATATCTTATCTGTGTAGCGGAGAGTGAGACCTCCGTGTTTGAGATGGGAGCGGGAGGCGGGAGGTCCAATGCTTCCAGCGAGAGGAGAGGGAGAAATAAAACAAAATAAGATAAAATAGGAAAAACCTGTCTCCCTCTTTTATTTTATTTTCAGCGTTTAATCAAGGCGGAGGCGGGAGGTCCGAGACTTCCAGAGAGGGGAGAGGTAGAAACAAACAGCCAATGTGTGTCTGTGTGTGTTATGTTCAGGTGTTGTCACGTAAATAACAGTGCCCAAGCAATAAACAGGACAGACAATAGGATTTTATTTATTTTTACACTACATTTTCACTGAAAGCTGACCGAATCCGACCAGAGCCCGAATACAATTTATAGCTACATTTCTGACCAAACCCGGCCGACCCGTCGGGTACCGTCAGGCTCGGATCACCACACTCTAGTGTGTGTGTGTCCCCTATTGGGGCTTATCTCAATTTCTGTCTTTGAGAGAGATTATTTTGTAATATAACTGAATTTTCTATCCATACATATAAATTTTAAATATATTAAAATTATAAGGCATCTTTGAGTAAACTGCGAGTATCATTTAAGTAGGCTATGTCGTGGCCGGCCAAGTGTCCTCTTTTTTGGAAATCAAAATATGGTCACCCTACTTTAATATGCAGTATGCACTTTATATTTATAACTGTACCATTTATTAGTAATATGTAGTAGGGCAATGTGCAATCTTCATTTAGTACTGGTCAATTTTCTGTTATGCAGCAGCACTTTATCTAATATACACTAGCACTTTATAAGGGCATTGTTCAATTTAGATTTGTATTTATTTAAATCTGTGCAATACATATTTTATCTATGCAACAGCACTTTATTTACATACACCAGCACTTTATGGTAAGCACTTTCCTCTTTTGCACACTAGCTCGAATGGTCTCTGTACTCTGTTCTGTGTACTTGTATTGTATATGTCTTGAATGATCCGTGTACTTGTATTGTGTATGTTCTGTTTCTTTTCTTTTTTCTTTTTTTCTGTTTTACCTGATGTAATATCTACCTGCCAAGGGACTACAGATGGAAACTAGCCTACGCCTATAATCTGGCATATTTACATGTATATGTTCATTAATATGCACTGTCCATTTTTAAATAAATAAAGTGAAATTGAAATTGACTCTGGGAGAGAGGGAGAGGAAGCATGTGCTTTATAATGAATAAGAGCTGGTGTGACAGTGGGAATGCAAGCTGCTGTCCTGTTCCTGCTGTGGATCACTGCTTTACACCATCCAGAGACGGCTACAGAGTTGAGAGCGAGAAATTGGCTGAATCAAACTTTCAAATCATGGACACATAGAAGTTAATGTTGAGCAGAAAAATAGGTCCCAGCATATTTTGTATTGGAAAAAATCATGTGTATCAACATCAAATGCTAGCGGTGTGGTTCTGTGTACAGTGCAAAAATCCCCTAGACACAAAATTAGTTCACAATTCCAGTTTAAACAAAAAGTTGTTACCCCTCATTCCCTAACCTCTTGTCATCTTACCCTGTACTTACATACGTGTATCAGTGGTGAAATGTAACTGTATACTCAAGTACTGTAATTCAAGACAAATCTGAGGTACTTGTACTTTACCTGAGTGTTTCCATTTCATAGAACTTCATACTTATATTCCACTTTACTCACCTACATTTCTCTGACAGCTTAAGTTTACTTTTCAGATTACAGTTTTTCAAACCTGGCCTGTCCAGTGAATACACTGAACAGAACACTGCTATTTGTAGACTGCAATCTAGAGTGTAACCTTTGGATTTACCTACGTCTTAATTACAGGAAACAAAGGGTTTCATTTACAATTAGAATTACCGCCCTGAGGTTGTATGCCTCTGTGCACCAGTCAATTTTTTCTTTCAGTTTACATCCATGTCTGAAAACATGGATGCTTTGCACACATTTTCCCCCAACAGCACAGAAGAGCTATACAATCAACACAGTTTCGAGTTTGGCACCAATTAGAGTCAACAATTCAGTAGCTGACCAAATTTTCCCCCTTCTGTTCCTGAGATATGACATTAAGTAATGGTCAGAAAAGTGTTTTTGCACAACATTATGATGTTACAGCCTATTAGGCAGATTTGTCATAATTAGCATATGAATTGAGTTACTTTGGTGAGTTACAACCAAAAACATGTTTTGTGAGGTGAGAGTTAACTTGAGCTTTCACCACCAACTCTGATCCATTCATTCTTCAGTCCAAGTAGACATTTGTACCAGCTTTGAGGAGACTCCCTCAAGGCCCTCTTGAAATATTGTGTTCACAAGAGTAAGACCGATGCAAGGTCACAGTGACCTATGACTACCAAAAACTAATGAGTTCATTGTTGAGTCCAAGTAAAGATTCGCACCAAATTTTGAAAAAATTCCCTCAAGGCGTTCCTGAGATATTGTGTCACAAGGTTGGGACAGACGTATGTATGAACAACCCGAAAACATAATGCCTCCGGCCACCGGCGTGGAGGCATAAAAACCAACACAAGCACTATATCCTAACAGGCTGATACCATGATGATGTATCCACTTGCTGTTTTTGTTCAGTGACAAATCTTTGGTGCAGCCAAACAGCCTCTTTCACTTAATGAAGTGAAGAGAGCGTGGGACCAGGTAGCTGATTTGTTGGAAGCAGCCTGGTGATGTCAGGCGCAAAAAGAAGCAACAGCTTGTCTCTGACCTCGTCAGAGACTTCATGAAAAGTAACAATGAATCTTTTAATTTATTTAATTACAGTAATAAACCCGCTCTGGGACAAGTGACATGATTTGATCTTCCCTTTGTGTGACTACAGCAGACAGAGTGCCACTGAGCACAGATAGCAGAGTGCTCTGAGGCTCAGTCTGCACACAGCTGCCTCCTCTGGATGGACTCCATCAATATGACCCCGGAGACACTGTCCAACACACTCCACATGTTACTCGGCCTCAAGGCAGCACAGTCTCCTCTCATCTGGCCGGGACTTCCATCAGTGCACCTTCCCGTCCATATGGGTCATGTCAGAACAAGGTGGAATAGCAATATGGAATATATTGCTTTATATATTCTTTGCTTTCATCGGTGGCAGATTTGTAATGAATAAAGGAATGAAGTTCTAAATGTTAACTAAAGGAACACCTTGTCTGCAAATTGGTTTCTTGTTTCATATATGGACCAGTAATCCAGAAAATAACTTTTCCAAGGACTTATCCTGTGTCCTTGTGTTCACTTTTGGTGTCCGTGAAATATGTATCAAAATTGCTCACTTTTTTCCTGTAAAACATCAATTTATCAAATCAAATGAGATTACGGGAGTCCAGCTGACCCTCTCCCATCACATAACATCCATCTCATAAGCATATTGCTATAAGAGCAAAGTGTCATGCCCCCATCTCCTCATGTAACATCCAGTTCTGTTCAATCAACAGACTGAACAACCACTGAACTGAAGACAGCCAGAATCAACACTGAACGTTGAAGCTGTGACAGTGACGTGTTCACTTACTGTTGTACAAACTAAAGTACCTTTGAGCGATGATGCAACAGCTTAGCTTAGGAAAAACTTAAACAAACAACATAAATGTGATGCAGATTTTTGACTCACTTTATTTCCACAAATTTGACAGCTGTTTTCACAGTCTATGTTTATTAGGCTCAAAGAGCCAACTAACCCACACATTCTCAGCTGGTCAATTTCTGCTCAGTACATGCATACTGCTAACTTACCATTAACTTATGTATTTATGGGAAAAACATAGATTTCATAACAAAAACTACTTTAGGTTTGGAAAAAAAAACTCACTGTTAAACACGGGATATGAACTCCGGTCTCCTGGCTGAAAGTCCAATAAGTGTTTGACCTGTCTATCAACCTCTCTTGTGCCCTACCTGGACTTTCTTGCTCTTTATACTATGTCATTGCTGCAGATGGGTTGACAGTGGAGTTAGTTGAGAGGGCTGCTCAACATAAATGCTCATTTTAATAAGCTCTCCTCTCAGTGTATGCTCAGTTTAATGTCTGCCTGGTAGGCACAAGCTAACACAGCAGCAGCTAACATCCGACACTGAGCTGTTAAATAGTCTCCACAAACTCACACCAACAACGAAATAGCTCAACTCTGTCGTTAAACCTGTTAATAAATGTTAAGTACCATTAGTAGTGCTATGCTAACAGCTAGCCCTGTTACTGTGTATGTGTGACATGGCACGTTATCCTGCTGGAAGTAGCCATCAGAAGATGGGTACGCTGAGGTCATAAAGGGATCGACACAATCAGCAACAATACTCAGGTAGGCTGTGGTGTTTAAACCATGCTCAGTTGGTACAAAAGGGCCCAAAGTTACACCACCACCAGCAGCTTGAACTGTTGATACAGGGCAGGATAGATCCATATTTTTTTCTTTTTTTACACCAAAATCTGACCTTTCCCTCTGTGTACCATGTCCAGACTCATCAGACCAGGCAACATTTTTCCAATCTTGTATTGTTCAATTTTGGTGATCCCGTGTGAATTGTAGCCTCAGTTTCCTGTTGTTAGCTGACAGGAGTGGCACCTGGTTTGGTCTTTTGCTGCTGGAGCCCATCTGCTTCAAGGTTAGATGCTTTGTTTGTTCAGAGATGGTCTTCTGTATACTTTGGTTGTAACGAGTAGTTATTTGAGTTACTGTTGCCTTTTTTATCATCTTGAACCAGTCTGGCCATTCTCCTCTGACCTCTGGCATTAACAAGACATTTTTGCCCAGACTGAATCTTTTCTCTTTTTGGGACCATCCTTTTTAAACACTGGAGATGGTTGTGCGTGAAAATCCCAGTAGATCAGCAGTTTCTGAAATTTAGCCCGTCTGGCACCAACAACCATGCCATGTTTAAAGTCACTGAAATCACCTTTCTTCTCCATTCTGATGCTCAGTTTGTCTTGACCATCCCTACATATAATAGTATATATATATATATATATATAGTCTGACTGGAGCTGTATATATATATATATATATATATATATATATATATATGCATATATAATTATTTTTATACAATAATATATATTACAGCCTTAACTGCCAATTTGCCCCAGTGAGTGTGGCCACTGGTATGGCAATAAACAAAAAAAAAAAATCTCCTGCAGCCCACAAAGCATTTTCCTTAAATAGAAAAAGAGACGATTTTATGCTTGTGAAATTTTCCACAACAGTGATCATTTTTTGCATGACATCTCAAAAATTTTATGAGCTGAGTGGAAGAAACACTAATGCACATGTGCAGTGGGCCGCACAGCAAGGAAGCAAACCCAGAAGCTAGAAAACTGTTTTGGCTAATGCGCTAGGCAAGCAATTGCACATCATACATCAATGATTCCTAAGCACTTGTGTCCATTCATTTACTTTGCTGGCAGTCATGCTGCCTGAAAAATTAACTTCACATTCAGTCTGATTACACATTGTTCACCAAATTGGCAAACTGAGCTTCTCTCTGCCTCACTGTTTCTTCTGTGGACTCATGCTGGTATCCATGGCGACAACAAGACATGAAGAATGCAGCCACCCTCAGAAGTTTATTAACTGTCACCTGACTTGTCTGAGCATCTGAATCACATTTCAAGCACACCAGAGTCAGTCACAGTTCTACTCCTGCATAATGTATTGTTGAACCTACGTTTGCCTCGCGGTGTAATATATGACCAACGTGCTTACAACAGATTGGAATGAAACCAACAGAAGGGTCATGTCTGCATACTGTGGTACAGGAGAATTCACAGGCATTCATAAAACACAACGGGAGATGGAGAGTAAATTTAGAATGGTGTTCAGTGAACAAGACAGGAGGTCAGGCTTATCTGACAGCCATCTGGGATGCAGAGACGATAGAGCCAAGTTTCCTCTGGAGGTCATAAAATCCTGCGCGTTTGTTCTTCTCTGAGCATGGAAAGGTGTAAATCCTGTCAACACTTTTCTTTCACCAGGTGGAGGAATGGTGCTCTTGGCAGATACACACTTGTCACTATACCCATGCTGCTGTCCTCTGCAATAACGTGTATTTTTCTTGTGTGGAAAATAACATCCACTAGAAATCCATCCATACCTATTCTCTTCAGTGCTGCAGGGGACTGGATCTCAGTGTGTGCTGGGGTTGGCAGGGTACAACTTGGACAAGTCAGAAGTATTTCAAAGGTTTGACACATTCACCCCAGTGGTCACAGATTTAAACATTAAACATTAAGCATTATCTTGTGCGCATAAGTTATCACCTCAGGTGTTGCAGAAGACATCCTTTAGCGTATGTGAAACACAGCAGTGTCCTGGGTGTAACACATTGTAACACATGCCTAACATTGTCAAACAGTCATGGTTAGGTTTAGGCAACAAAACTTCTTGATTTGGTTTAAAAAAACATATTTTTGGTTCAAATAAGTACGTAACGTGACTTAAATACATCACCTGAGTGATAAAAGTACTTCAAGTGCCTATGTAAGTTGCAGAACGCTACATTAAGGCTGTTCTCATGCACTATTTGTGTGTTTTCCTACAAATGCACCAAAATTTCATGAGCCAGTAATTCATGCATAACCCACACAGTTTGGAGGGCTGCTATCATTTGACCAATGCACTGACAATGGTAAAGAAGGAAGCAGGCTCGAGCACCTGTAAGGAAAAACTAAACTAGCATGTAGTAGAGAGCCGTGTTATAAGATAAATGCATCATTAGTCATTTATTACCAGTGTCACAGTACAGATGACAGGGCCATCCTTGGACTGCTCAATGTGGCTCTTTGTCTGTATATCAATATTGTGGCTCGTAATGCCTCAAAAACTAAAGAACTGCTCTTCAATTTAATTACTCAGTAGTTTACCCACTACATGTGGGTGTTTGGTGATGACCTGTCACTGTGGCATGAAAAGCTTTTTTTTACTGAGACGCCGCTGTGTTTCCTGTCAGAATAATGGCATGAAAAAAGTATTTATAGAGACATCGCTGTGTTTCCAGCTGGGATAGGGGCAAGTATAATGGCTGTCATTTATAGAGACACTGCTGTGTTTTTTTGTTGGAATACTGGCACAAAAAGCGGTTGTTTTCTTCTGACACATTGCTGCTGCCTTTCCTGGTTGTTATTTATAGAGACATTGCTGCGTTTCTTGTTGGAATAATGGCATTACAAGTGGCTGTTTTTTACAGCAATATGGCTGAATTTCCTGCTGAGGTAGTGGCATGAAAAGCTGTTGTTTTTTACTGACACTGTTGCTTTTCCTGTCAGGATAGTGGTGCAAAAATCAGGTATTTTTTCCAATACTCTGCTACATTTCCTGTTAGGATAGTGGCATTAAAAGCAGTTGTTATTCAAAGAGACATTGCTGTGTTTCAGGCCAGGATAGTGGCACATAAAGCAGTTGTTAGTTATAGAGACATCACTGTATTTCTTGTTGGAATAATGGCATGACAAGCAGCTGCCTTTTCATCAAAACATCACTGCGCTGGCTGCAGCGATAGTGTCATCAAAAGTGGTTGTTTTTTACCAAGACATTGCTGTGTTTCCTGCCAGGATAGTGGCATGAAAAGTGACCAAAAAATAGCTGCATTTCCTGCCAGGATAGTGGCATGAAAAAGTAGTTGTTTTTCTTCAGAAGCGGAAACGGAGTTTCTTGCTGGGAAAGCAGAATGAAAAACAGTGGGGGGGTTTTGCCACTGCTGCATTTCCTCCCCCGTCAAACCTAACCATACAGTAGCGTATCTGCCAGGGCTGAACTGGCCATCGGGCATACCGGGGCCGATGGTAATTTTGGGCCGGGCCTTTTTTTTTTTTTTTTTTTTTTTAGTCATGTCATGATACCTATTGGTACACAAAACTGGTAGATCAGCCCATTAGTCATGATTGATTCTGGGCTGGACCAATTACAGCCGAGGGCCGATGCCCCCTCCCACTTGGGCCTCAGCTGCCAGTGAATCAATCATACAGAGAGAGAGGAGATTGACAAAACTGAGAAGAAACTCAAAGGAGGTGCAGAAAAAATAAGAGAGAAAAAGAGACAAGCTCTTCAGGAAGATGCTGCCAAATGTGTTAAAATAACACAGATGTTTGCTGGCTATGGCGGAGCTTCTTCAGCGGCAGCATCAGTGACCGCACCTGCACTGGCATCCAAAGCAGCTGCAGCAGGTAATGATGGCGGAGGTGGCCGTCAGCAGGTGGATGAGGCGAAGGGGAGGCAGGAGGAGGAGACCCGCGGCCGCCGCATTATATGACGACGGCACAGTCGGTGCGACTGGAGGAATTTGAACTTCAGGTAAGAAGTGATGAACAGCAGTCTACCTGGGTCAGATATGAATCAAGTTTGGTTGATAGTTTATTTTCGTTGTGCTTGCTAACTCTTAACACAGCATAGTTATGAGTAGGCCATTTAACAATTTAGCTGGCTGTTGAGCAGCATGACGGGGTTTCTCTACTGCTGGGCTGTTTCTATGATGTTATACTAGTGATAGTGATCTTAGTGCTTTAGTAACTTTATTTTATTTATTTAATTAGTTAAGTATAGTCTTTATTAGTTAGGTAGTAAAATATTTCAATGTCTATTAATTGATATAAGTGCACTATGCAGTAATTCTTTACTCTGAAACAGCTAAAGCTCAACAGAGCAAAAATGTTCATGTAAAACCAGATGATTAGGCTAGTATTCATCATAAACCCACTTGCAGATATAATTTAGATTGAATCAAATTAGGATTTGCCAGGAGATGTGATGCTGCTCATTAACATAAAAGTGGCTTGGACTTGAAAGTAACTACTTAAATGTATTTGTCTTTTATACATAAATATCCTCTTTATTCTAGATATGTTGTGTTTTTATCTTATTGTTTTTTTTTACTGACATGTAACAGCAAACTCTTGTGGACAATAATTACCTGTATTTTGTTTTTATTGTGGGCATGTTTCCATTCAATTTAAAACATCCCTTCACTTTTTAAAGGTTGCCATGTTTGAGGAAGTATTATGTGTTGCTGTGCTGTTTATTGATGTGGTGAGTACATAGTCTATGAATATAGACTATAGTCTATGAATATATTTTAATATTCATCAATGATCATGTCTCACCTCTATTCCTCACTGTCCAATTTTCAGGATCCCATCATACGTTCATTGTTCAGGAGGTTCACTAGACCAAGCAGCCTTTTGGGTTCCTCTAAGTAAGTACTGTATAGAATAATGGGACTGGGAGGATGGTGTAGGTTTAAATTTATTAGACAAGTACATATACACCAACAAGACAGTGTACAAGCGGTGTCACAAGAAAGTTTGTTTTCATTCATAGGCTTCACTGTCTTTCCATCAATACCTGGTGGGCCGGACTAGGCTCAAAATGCCCGGGCCAATTTTTTGTCCCAGTCCAGCCCTGGTATCCGCTACGCAATAACATCCACGGTTTATAGAGACACACAATTGCTAACATGTTTTTGGCAACTGGATTGAAGGATGTCACACCCTGCCTCTCAAAATCAAGACTTCACCTTGACATCTGGAACCCAAAAGAATGTAAATAAACAAACAAACTAAAAAAGGTCGAAGACAATACAATGAGGCAATATAAAAATGAGAATGTTTCACATACTTCCAAACATATGGCCTTATACAAGGGTCCTCACCACATTTAAATGGCTATCACACCATTAACTACCACATGAACAGTGCTTATACCACCATCTCTCTTACCAGATCTAATCCCCCACCCAGCAACTCTAGATCCAGAGGAACAATTCAGGAATGAGAAAAATGACAGTATTGTCTAAACCTAACCAAACCTTAACCATGGTGGCAGCAGATCAGAAAAGACTAATATGGAACAGTGATTTGTAAATGTTGTGGAGGGCACTGACAAATCATTGCGTGGTGCCATTAGGAGCGTCGGAAAACACTTACATGAGATGTTTTGGAAAGCAATGAGAAATTACATATGTTGTGGTTTGGTTTTGGAGGACTTGCTGTTCTGAAAACAAAGAATGTAGGCAGAAGAAGAACAGGACAAAGAGAAGATGAGGAAAACAGGGAGGGGTAGAAGGACAACACAGAGACATGAAGAAAGGACAATGTGTTGTAAGCAGAGAGAGGAAGGATCTGGTTACAGTGTATACTGTCAGTACATTTCTTCTCAAAGTCCTCTAATTAAAGCAACATGGAGGAGATTGAGTTTCTACAATGCTAAAGGCTATGTACGTGAGTACATGTGTAGATGGAGATGCACGAGATCTATGTATTGTTTTCTGACTAACTGCGTGTGTGTGCAGAGACAAACATCTCGTGGTTGTATTGTATCAGTCCCAGTGAAAATAAAGTAGCAAGTAATTGTGAGTATGTGAATGAGAAAAAAAACACGATCTGTATTTTGTGTGATCATATATTTAGGTTATCCCATAAGGCCTGAGCATGAGAAAGAGCTTCATTGTAAAATGATAAACGCGCCATTTGTACTGCCAGTTTTATTCTAAAGGCATGCGAGCCAGCTCCAGTCAGACTGAGATTAGAATAAAGATTATCATAAAAACTGTCACACACTGACCGCTGGCTTCCTGTCCATAATGGTTTCTGTTTCTCTATTTACATAGAATTTTTCCTATAACAGCTGCTGCACCTTGACATGTCAACAGGGATGTTGTTTGGAGCCCTTTGACTCTGTACACAGTGCCTGTACAAGCATAGCTGTCACTCAAGCCAAGATCTGAAAAAGGAAAATGTGCAGATATCTACAACTGGAAATAACCCCCAACAAATCTCCTCCTGTTTGAGTAAGGTTTGTTAAAAACTACAATGACCAGCTGTTTTAGGATAACACCAAGTGGCAACCTCCAGGGCTGAAAAATAAAGCCAATGCAGAAGTGCTAAAAACCGCAGTTCCTAAAATGGCCACTTGAGGCTGGCTCCAAGAGCAAGTCAATCCCCATAGATCCTTTTTGGGCTGACATCGCAGTGACATCACATGACTCACCACCACAGGGCTGTAGGCTACATTGGAGTCTTAAAATATCATCTTCTTGTGTTATTGTGTGCTAGAATAAAAAGAGTCATGGCTCAAAACGAAAATTTTTATCATACCATCCACCACTGCCGGTCAACATAAATGAAGACAACTACAGTTAAATGCTTTAAGGCAAAAGGACTGGACGGAGGCCATCATCTAAAATGCTTGCATGTGCAGTGCACACTTTATATCAGGTTAGGGATAAGTATTTACTGTTGTAGGGATTAATGACTTCATGTATATTAAGGGTTATTATGTCCACTTAATCAGAAATTGGGGAGGTATTAAGAGGAATATTGGATTTTTCAGTAATGCTAACTTTGTAGTGCATTAGGTAACGGTACCTTCGATAGCTCAAGTCCCCGACCGGACCAAATATGGAGTGTGAACCAGGCACTGCCAAGCAAGGCGCCGAACCCTCCAACTGCTTGGGGCGCCTGACCAAGGCAGCCCCCTCACTCTGACATCTCTCCACTTTGTGCATGCATAGGTCTTTGTTTTTGCGTGTGTGTGTCTTTCGGGCCTGTGCGTTAATGACCAAAAAAAGAGTGAAAAAATTGAATTAATTAATAAAGTATATAAAATAAAGTATATAAAAAAAATTGTGCCGGTGAATCGTCTGGGGGGTTCCACAATGTTTCGCCATCTTGAGAATACATCCGCCAGCAGGGGACGTACAGCCCCACCTTTGCCGTTTTTGTTGAGAGCCAGGCCAGCGCTGCATGACTGAGAAGCCAAAGGAGAGGAGCAAGAGGCGCTTGGCTACTACCCCGGCACTACTGCAGCATAACAAAGTCCCACTCTTTGAGCATAATGCAAAATCATGCATATGCAGCATCACAGGAGACGGAATCATCGTCGCCAAAAAAGCTCAAAAGGGTATCAAAAAGGCAACATGACCGGAGAATTCAGAGAGCTGCTGAGAAAGATAATGCAATCACAGCTAACAGTGCAACTAACAGCGTTGCTAACAGCTGCCTCCAGCAAAACGTCATATGCCTTTGTTAAAATGCCCAACTTTACAGCAGAAATAAACATATTTACAGCCTCAAACAAAACAAAACAAAATCCCTGTTCATGACAACTGTACAGTTATACAAATTTACCCACCTACATTTTATTAAGGCTTTGGTGGATATTCAGGGTGTGGCCACTTTGAGTGACATAAAGGTGCCATCTGTCATCTGACAAGTCGCTGCCATGGTTACAACATTAGCTAGCAACATCAGATTCACAGAGTATTCGCAAAGCCATAGCTGATGCTATTTCACTGTTAATTTCATGAAAGTAAATTGTAATGTTTTTGTTTGTTTTTTCCACGGTTTATAGAGACACACAATTGCTAACATGTTTTTGGCAACTGGATTGAAGGATGTCACACCCTGCCTCTCAAAATCAAGACTTCACCTTGACATCTGGAACCCAAAAGAATGTAAATAAACAAACAAACTAAAAAAGGTCGAAGACAATACAATGAGGCAATATAAAAATGAGAATGTTTCACATACTTCCAAACATATGGCCTTATACAAGGGTCCTCACCACATTTAAATGGCTATCACACCATTAACTACCACATGAACAGTGCTTATACCACCATCTCTCTTACCAGATCTAATCCCCCACCCAGCAACTCTAGATCCAGAGGAACAATTCAGGAGGCGCTTGGCTACTACCCCGGCACTACTGCAGCATAACAAAGTCCCACTCTTTGAGCATAATGCAAAATCATGCATATGCAGCATCACAGGAGACGGAATCATCGTCGCCAAAAAAGCTCAAAAGGGTATCAAAAAGGCAACATGACCGGAGAATTCAGAGAGCTGCTGAGAAAGATAATGCAATCACAGCTAACAGTGCAACTAACAGCGTTGCTAACAGCTGCCTCCAGCAAAACGTCATATGCCTTTGTTAAAATGCCCAACTTTACAGCAGAAATAAACATATTTACAGCCTCAAACAAAACAAAACTGTTCATGACAACTGTACAGTTATACAAATTTACCCACCTACATTTTATTAAGGCTTTGGTGGATATTCAGGGTGTGGCCACTTTGAGTGACATAAAGGTGCCATCTGTCATCTGACAAGTCGCTGCCATGGTTACAACATTAGCTAGCAACATCAGATTCACAGAGTATTCGCAAAGCCATAGCTGATGCTATTTCACTGTTAATTTCATGAAAGTAAATTGTAATGTTTTTGTTGCATAAATAAAGTCTGGTTTGTGTCTGGTTGTATTAAAAGACCCTCTTAGGAGTTGGATAATCATTTTTTCCCAATAACACATCGTTTTAGTGGTTTTATACCTGCTTTTTTTTTGCTAGCAAAAATTAGCATTAGCATTATCACAATTAACCATAGCTGTAAACGCACCATGCTAACCCAGCTAGCAGCTAGTGTTAGGGTTATCTCCACCCTCTCATCCAAATCCTCTCATCTGACTCCAAAAATCCAAGATGGTGACAGCAAAGGTGGCAAACTTGAGGCTTCAAAACAGGATTCCACAAACCAATGGATGACATTGGATATGTACACTATTTTGTTTAGTCTATGGCCTTACAGCCTGACACAGCTGCTAGCATGACTGTAGAGTCATATTTTTTCTTAGATGTAAACAAAGGTGAGAAAATCACCAAAATAAACCTTGTGGATCCTAGCTCTAATACTGATATATCAGAATTTCCAGGGAGACAGGAAAAACTTGGGATTACTTTATTAAAAATGCCCATTATAAAGCCCACTTAAAATGAGTAATCTTGGGAAACTTCCAGTGTTCAGCAGAATTATAATCAGGCTTCAGGAATTATTTGTGTTTGATGTGGGAGGCAGCTGAAATTAGAGCTGTGTTCAAGCTAAAGTTGAAATTGTGTGGGCTGTAGTTATGTTCGGTAACACTCTGAAAACCCTGGGATGCTGAGAGTTCTTCAGTGTTCCCTGGAGACAGCTGAGAAAAACACTGGGTTATTTTTAACCTGAGATAAGTTACTTCATGTCAAAATACCTTTAAAACTCATTTCAATAACCTGCCCTAAACACGTGGATGAACCTTTCTGTAAATCTGTCTGTCTGTCTGGTAACAAAGGTGCTGCAGATAGTCTGGTACTCTTATCTTTACACGTGTTGCTGTATGAGGTTATTTAAAACTATGCAAACCTGAATTGAAAGACAAGATCAGGAACCATGGAGCAAGGATAAGTTTGTCCAGCTTGAAATAAATCAACAGTGCTCACATTGAGTTACAGAGCCTACTATTTATTGAAGTGGAATCTTTTTTTTTTTGCTTTATTTCTCAGCAGTGAGTTTTGACTCCCAGTCTGTACTTAAACAACAGAGTGAGCTTCACTTCAGCAGTTTAATGTCATCTACTTTATAGTACCTGACCTACAGAACTGATTATCCCTCACTCTGTTACTTGTTGTGTTTTCATACAGCATAATTGGCTGGAGATCTCATTACTTCATAGGTCTGAAATTAGCTGTGGATGAAACTGCATTTTCCCCAGTTAGGAAATAAACTAGCAGCTGTCTGCTTGTCATGATCACTTCTGTCAGTGTTGAAGTAGCTGACAGGCTGAAGAAGCTCAGAAGTAGGACGTTCTCAGAGGCTGGGATCAGCGGGTTTCTCCCCTCACAGCTCACCTTACAGCCTCTTTGGCCTGCTTTTCCTTTTCCAAAAACACACAACATGAAGCTCTTGTGAAAATGTAATCATTCGCAGACATATATCCCCCACTTCACTCCACAAGTCAAGTGTGTTTCTGTGAGATATCCAATTTTAACTATGGCATATAATGGAATTACAGCCAAGTCAAATCATAAATTGATATTTGATTCTCCACATGCTGGTTGGATATCCACTGACTCATTCTTTGATCTCTGACTACTCTATATTAGGTCTTCAAGGAAATTGACACATCATATTTACTGTACCAGCAGGAATGTCTGTGGGTGCTGAGGGGCTGGACCACCGGAATATTTTCCCTCTATCCCTGGATTCCAGATAAATATAAATATAAGATCACATTGTATGTAGCCCAATAGAAACATGATTGCAGATATGTGACTGTCTGTCAGAATTAAACCAGCATGACGCCTGTCAGCCTGCTTCAGCATCCTCAAAAAGTACAATCATTGGTGGACCTTCTTTATGATGCTAGCTGTGTTGGTGGCCCATGTGAGGTCGTTGGAGATGTGCAGGCCCAGGTATTTGAAGGAAGACACCATCTCCACCGCTGCTTCTCCGATGAAGAGGGGAGCAGGGGTGTGGCCTCTCCACAACCATCTGCTTAGCCTAACCCCACACTGATGCAGAGATTGCTCTGCACCAGTCCATAAGTTCTTCCACCTCTTGCCTGTGCACAGACTCCTTGTTGTTGGAGATGAGTCAAGTCACAGCCATGTCAATTGAAAATTCACTTTATGATTGCTTGGGTACCTTGCAGAGCAGTCATATGTGAGGAGCGTGTACAGCAGGGGGCTCAGGACACATCCCTGTGGCGAGCTGGTGTTGAGTGTGATGGTGAAAAATGAGACTCCCTGGATCTTAACAGGCCGTGATCTGTTTGTCAAGAAGTCCAGGACCCAGTTGCAGAGAGATGGTTTTAGTCCCAACAGCAGTAGTTTTTTGACTAGAGTCTGAGGAATGAGTGTATTGAAAGCAAAGGTAAAGTCCAAAAGAGCAGCTTGACAGGAATCCCTGCTCTCCAGGTGGGTTATATACTTAACTTTAAATTATGTAGGCTAGATTTAGGCGCCTGCCCGGCCTGTTAAATAGCCTGTAACCATAAAAACTGTGTGACACAAACTCAGTGCTTTAGAAATTAAATAACGTCGGGCTTGGTTCGGTTTCGGACATAACAAAACAGAATGACTGTCGGGTTCGGACAGAAATATGTGGCCCGTTGCGCACTCAAACGCACACACACACACACGCACACACACACACACACACACACACACACACACACACACACAAGGAAAACCGGACATTATCATCAATTTATAAACACCCCCCGGACACCGGGGGCCTATGTTAGGTTTGAGAAAAGATTTATGGTTGGGCGTCATCACATTATGTACTACTAAACATAAAGTAATGTAGGTCAGGGTTAGGAAAGTAAAGTTGCATGGGTTAGGGTTAGGCAAAGAATCATGGTTGTGTCATTACATTACATACTGAATGTAAAGTTACATAGGTTAGGTACAGGAAAGTTAAGTTATGTAGGTTAGGTTTAGAAAAAGAATTATGGTTGAACATCTAGTCAACATCGGCGCTATTGCTATAATTTGGAAGGTATAGTATCATGTGTTAAGATTTAAGTATTTTGACACCCGTGTCTGGGGCTGATGAGTTTCTGCGCACCGGTTGTTGTGGGCTGTGCCAAGTCAAAGTCCAGGGCTGTTTTTTAGTCCCAGTCCGCCCCTGCTCCTGGGTAAAAGTTGTGTGTGTGACTCATCCACCACCTCCCCAGTCTGCTGCCTAACGTGGACTCCAGCTCTTTTCTACCACTTTCATCTTTACTCCCATCAGCGTATTTGTCACATAATTGCAGCCTTCCCCAATAGTTAGTTAGTTATATGTGAAATCTGGTGCAGTACTTTTTGCAGGTATACATACCAACACTGTTTAAAAAATAGCCTTTGCATCCTGAATAGATGGAAATGGAATGGTCTGTTATGCATTTCATGCATATTATTTGATATGCAAGAGACTTTCTTAAATAAGCCACTTTAGAAATGAAATACTAATTGACTTATGTAACACGTGTAAAACTGGTGCTCTGCAGTTGGTGAGATTTCGACTGTCATGGGTCCTGTTTTTGGATCAGGTTAATATTTTTGGACTTACAAAGACATCAAACTCAGAAAGCACTTAATCACTTCTAGCTAGCTTCTTTTTTCTCAGCAAGACCGCATTTCATCATTTTATTCAACACAACCATGGGATGTTTCTGTTGGATTTAAAGAAACTTTAAAAGGAAGAAAATTCAAGTACAGTGTGGTGACTGTTATATTACTATCAGCCTTTGAGTCTATCCTTTGATTTCCGTCTTTACTTGCAACAGACTTTCCCACATCTCATTGAAATTCAGTAGCTAGAAAGTATATTATGGACCATGGCCAGATTAACCTGTTTGGGGGGCCCCAGGCAACAAAGAGCTGTAGGGCCCTGATTAACCCCCACCCTATTCCTCCACTCTATGCAGTATGGGTAATAAGGTAGAAATTAGCACAAACCAGTTGACACACAGCATGGCCCCTGGATATCTGTGGCCTCAGGGCAGCTGTCCACTGTGCCTGATTGGTAATCCAGCCTTGAGGTGAAAACGTCTATATAACATGTTATCTTAATGAATGATGACAACCATTTAAAATGAATACTGTGCGTAATGCTAATTCCTTTTGTCAGGTCAATGACAATTACAGTATCACTTCCGCTACTGGGAGGAAAAAGCAGGAGTCAGGGCATGGTTAGTCTAGCTTGGTATAAAGGGTGGAGGCTGTTAAGAAGCACAGAAATAACTTAAATAAAAGCCTGAATTCTTTTTTAATCTGCAACATGACAGTCTAGAGGTTTATACTCGTGTCCTCTCACAGAGTTAGTGATTTAAACTTAACTTTCATCTCTGTCAGAGAAAACTGATCTGAGTTCAGACTGTTTACTTACAGCACAGCTACACTCACAGATAACTAAGCCTCCAACCTGCCTGTCAAACAGCATCAAACCATAAACCTACCCGAATCTAGTCTGAGTGGAGTCCTGCAGGGATCTGCTGTGAAGTCCGACGGCCAGTGGATGCTTGCTCTGCTGCCGTTTAATGGATGACAAACAGAGCTGCTAACATCCAGCAGCACAACTTATGCACTCCACAAATCCATTCAGCAGCTCCACCCTCCACAGTCAGTGGTTTATTCACTGCTAAATTACAGCTCATAACTCGTACCAATGGCTAACACTGCTTCAGTGTATGTGTTTTTGCTGAATAGCAAAGCATCCCAGTGCAAACTATTTACTGGAGTTTAACAGCCTGTTGCTCATGAGGCATTTGAAGATAATTACATGTAGAGCCATTCTCTCTGTCCAATAGTCCACCACTAACATTTTCATGACTACTCGTCTCATCAATGAAAATGAAACATAGATTTCATCTTAGTTTTTAACTATCCAGATCATTTTTAGCTCATCATTGTCTTGTTTTTGTCATGGTTAAAAAGGCCGTTGACAATTTGTTTTTAGCATAGTTTTCATCAACAAAATTCACACTGTTAAAGATTAAAAGCTGATACACTTGTGTGTTGAAAGGTTCTTTTGCTATTCGATCGGTGTCTTATAAACTATAGAATATAGTACACCACTCTGCAGAGTATACTGTTCCCTGCTTTTGCTGGCTGTATTGTATTGTAGTGATGTTTGCTGACACAAAGTGGGCCTACATGCTTGCAGCTCTGAATGTTTGCAAGAGTCACAGTGTCAGTCCTCTTTGAGGCACATGCAATCCTCCCTCCCCCACAAAAAAAAGTGAGCTCCCCCAGAAGGCATGGCATAGTTCACACACTGGGTTTTTGTAAATGAAAAGAATATGGTCCAGACCTGCTCTACATGAAAAATGTCCTGAGATAACTTTTGTTATGATTCAGCTCAATATAAATAAAATAGATTTGACTTGACAGTTCTGATGAAGCAGATCAGCTGAGTTTTTGACTGATAAACTCTTAGTAACTACATTTTCTGGACTTTGTCACTCATTTAGTCATGAGCGTAATGCTTCAGAGAAATACTGGAGATGTCAAGAAAAGGATAGCATCCATGGTTGGTAGGAAAATGTTATTTTTGTGATTTGAGTGGACTGGCCCTCATAACAAATGTTAGCAACTGACTCGTTTGGTTGTGGGTGTTGACCATTGACCATTGATTGTCTCTTAAAGTCAAAGTCACATGAACTCAGTCATGTGTTGTGTTTTTGTTCATCAGTCTCAGGTCCTCTAAGGTCTCTTCCAGCGTAATCATTCAGCACAGAGCTGAGCCCCGAACCTGAGGTGACAGAGAAAATGTGGACCTGGATTGGGTCAAGTTACTCTGAACTCTAATGAACTTTGCACAACTGTCATTGAAAATCCACCCCTTTTACTGTGCAGCATTGAGCATTAAAATGTCCTCTGCCACCTGAAAGTGTGATCTCAACATTCATGAGATAAAATGTGGTGTGTGTTAGTCTGTCTCCAGCTCTCCTGTGCACCGCAGGGCTGGAGCTGCAATCAATCTTTGGTCAAATGACAACAGAGGGGCAGACAGACCGGGAGAGGAGAGATTAAAACCAGATGTGAGGGGTTTACATCCAGAACTACCCCCTTCACTCAGACTGCTTTGTTCCCAAGCAGAGGAGACAGGAGATAGAGCAGAGAGGGGCGGAGGGAAGGTGCAAGGATCCACTCTGCCTACAGTCTTTTTCTCTTTCTGGCTCCATTTGCGAATCAAATTGAAATGACAGAAGCTAGTAAAACCTCCTGTGCTGCTAAAATGTTTTTACAGTCCCCTGAAACTGAATGCTTTTGCTGATGAAAAATGCAATAAGTAGCAATGGAAATGCATTTGTTGAATAAGTAATGAGTCATAGTTGGCCCAACATTACTTCTATCTTATTGCAAAACTGCAAAAGTCAGGAGAGGCTTTTTACTTTTTCAAATATCTGACCTTCCCACACAAGTATTAGCTGGCTGTTTGTTCAAAGATTCATTATTCATTATGGCCTATGTGACCTCTTGTGCTTGGGTATATAATGTTCTCTGTAAGTAGCTAAGGTGGAAGTCGAGGGCACTTTTACACCTGTGGTTTGGTTTGTTTAGCCCAGACCAAGGTTTTTTGTTTTTATTCTAAAATCTAACAAGGTCATTGAGCTTGTTTTTTATTATGGAAAAGGATCAAAGTATTTTTTCAAAGCAGAGAATATCTTCAAACGTGTCTGAAGGGTATCTTTAAAGATACAGTGAGTCAGATTTAGGGAGCTTTAATGGTGTCTAGCAGTGAAATCACAATCACAACCATTTATTACTTTAGGGCGGGCACGTCATCAGAATAGGAGGGATAAGGAGCAGAGTGAATGCATTTCGTAAACAACAAACATTGCTACTGATTTTGAAACTGCTACGGCAAATGTGTTGAACGAACTGGAATGTATATTTTCTTTAAAAGCAGAATAAATGGCTGCACTGAAAGCTTTTATTGAAAAAAAGGATGTGTTTGCCGTCCTTCCTTGTTTGGCAAAAGTTTCATTTACCAACTGGCTCCGTTGATCGGGAAAAAGATGGGACTCAGTGAAAACCCAGTGGCTGTTGTTGTTTCTCTGCTAGTTGCTTTCATGGAGGAGCAGGTCAGGGAAGTGACCAAGCTGGGAATCACAGCCATGCAACCCGTCTCATTTACCTCAAAAGAGTTAATATGCACATGTGGCAAACAGAAGAAATGAGTGTACGTTTTCATATTCATATTTATAGGCCCGAAGCCCCACATATGTCCATAGACGCTCAATTTGTTTTACGGCGCAGATCAAGGTCAGTTTCATCAATCTGATAGAGATCATCTGCAAAATCCTTTTTTCATGCAATTTCATACAGAAATAGATAAATTCAAGGACTTTCAATGACCTGTGTACATTTATGCATATTTTCAAAACATTGCCGCAGTTTGTGAATAGTGGTATGAAGATTTACATAAAATTTTATAGTCTGTGATATCAGAACTCACTGCCCCTGCCCTGCACATCATGACTGGTTGTCTTAGCAAACAGAGACAGATAAGAACAAGTGCATTACATTAGCCTACCTTATCATGTTCTTGTGCAGTAGGATGCCTATTAGAACTACTTTCTTCTTCTTGCCTCGTTTTTTTCTTAAAGAAATTCAGCAGACTCATTTAACAAAAAGTTTTTTTCATCATAAGAGTATTTTAATTATTCAGGCAGGGCACATGGTTTCATAACACAGTTAAATGTAAATTTGTCAGCAATTTGCTTACCTTGGTACAATTCCGACCAGCAATGTATGGATGACAGGCAACTTTCATGCTATTTACTTTGTAAGCCAATTAAATAGGCAACCAGTGTAGGAGACTAGGGGAAGGACGAAGTTGCATGAAGTTCAGGGTAGCCCTATGAGACCTAAACTTGCTTTCTGAGAATAGTATGCGGTCCGGTTAAGCCACACAATGGGCTGGATGTTAAAAAAAAAAAAGGACTTGGTGACGGTGGAGTGAGATTGCTTAAACGGGTGTGAGAGAGTGACATTGATGGTGAAAGAGTGACAGTCACGCCAGATGAGTGAGAGTTGACAACCCTGTTGGAGTGTGGCACTCTGAACAACCAAATGGTATATTTCAGCAGGGCTTCGAATTTTCAAACTGTCCAGTTTGCGACAGGGTGTAATCTGGCACTTGGCACGATTATTTCAGCCCGTTCTAATTCCAAAGTTGTCAAATACCGCTAGTTTGATTTTGGTGTCAGAAACCTGACGCCAAAAGCCATCTTTCGTGGAGGTATGATACTCGAGCAGGTGGTGTCAGTTTGTAGCATGGCTGGAAGTAACCTTTCGTGGTGTTATGATACACTAGCGGTCGGCTGGACAGCACCTGTTGTGGCAGTAAGATATGCGGATGGGCAGCGTCAAGTCATAACGTAGTTAGATGGCATCTGTTGCGGCAGTTAGCGGCAAGTTGAAACACTGCCGCTGACAACATAATATCAGGAGCTGAAAAGTCCCTATAGGGCAGGCAGGATGGCCGATGGGGCCAACAAAGCCAAGACTTCACAAGGGAGCCCGGTGTTCTGTATGAATGTAGCTGTTCCTTTGTTGCTTAAACCTAATTGTGTTTTTGTTGACCTCCTGGCGTTGGCTGTGGTGTCCCGGAACATCAACAGCCAAGGCAGGAGGACATCTAGCATGTAATGTAGATGTGAGAGGCCACTGACAAAGCAGCAATATGTGCCGACAGGGGTTAAGAACATGTTGACTATTTACAAATGCATCCCATTCTTGAGACATGTACATGTACTAATATTCTGTTGCTGGGTTGGACTTGTCAGGAGAGGGCGGAGAGGCAGGGCAAGGAAAGAAGAACAACACAGGCAGAAAGCGGGGGACACCATGGCAACAATCGGGCTGGGCCCTATTTCAGAAAGCAGGATGAATGAAAACTCTGAGTATGGTGAGCCTGAAATGAGGGAAACTCTGAGTTTTCTGTTTCACAAAGCCAGTTCAGCATAACCTTGAGTCAGTTACTATGGCAACATACTCCGTAAAGCAAACCTGCTGGCTCGCAGGTTTACTTCATCTAAGCCCAAGGCCGATCACCTGCTGAGTGTGTAGCAGGAAGGAGAGACATGGTGTTTCCTTTTGTGAATGAAGTCATGGACACTGAGGCACAGTTTATTCAGAGGCTGTTGCATAAGGAGAAGGTGATTAGATCCCATATGGATTTCTCCCCGGAGGAGTGTCTATTTGAAAGATACAATTTCACCTCACACTCTATCATTTATCTTAACATTCTGTTCCACCCAGATATATCAAATATTACAAATTTTATGTGTTGCCCTTTGATTCTTCGGCAGTGGCAGTTTTCTTTATAACATCGGGGAGACTGAACACATCAGCAAGACAGCGGTTTGTCGGGCCATAAGAAAAGTGACCGTGGTTCTGAAAAGACTTTTCCCCATTTTTGTGTTTTTGGGCAAAAATCAGAATGGGTTATGAAATGAGACTTCCATGGAGCATTGATGGCTTAGTGGATGGAGCGGGTGCCCCATGTACAGAGGATTAGTCCTTGTTGCAGCAGCAGCGGGTTAAATTCCAGCCTGCAGTCTTTTGCTACATGTCGATTTTTCGATGATGGAGGCGCTTGAAGAAGCATTCGGTGTTGTCGGCAGTCATGATAGTGGACACTCTTCCAATGATCACGTAGCCCTACGTGGGAAACCAATCAAAAAGGTCAAGAAGAAAGCACTTTTCAGAGCCACGAGACTTCTGGTTGTGTTAGGTAGGCCTAATATAAAGCCATATTGCTAATTGTTGTGTACACACAATCCTGATGATGGGCAATGTTTCATATTGGGCTAATAAAAGTATCACATACAGGAAGCAACATAGCACGCACATGCCGACAGGGAGGTGATGCCAGGGCAAGTTACCACTCCTATCTCTGGTAGAATTACAGCGAATTCTTATCCCATAGGAAACAGACATTTATATTACAGACATCCTGTGGTAAACTGACATTAGTCCACATCCCTATGTAAAACTAATCCCGTCCGAATAGTACTTTAATCAGAAATTAATCTATGTGGATACATAATGCAATGATTCAAGAATACTTTTCATATGGTCAAAGATTCCGCGGTGTAATAGGCTACAATTATGAAACTCAGCATCCTCATCATAGCTCTATCTGAGCAAGGAGATTTCATGAATCGGTCATTTCACAGAAATTCAATTAACATAAGCCTAATATTGACAGAATGAAGTAAGTATAAGTAAAATCTTTACCAGTCTGTACAATATCTTTGTGTTTGATTTTGAGATGCGGCCCAGTGTGTTTGGGTCCCATCAGATTACAGTTGAATAAGAGAATATAGCAATTTATATTGAAATATATGAACACTGTAAAGATATAAAAATGTTTTTATATTTTCTATTTATTAGACACACATTGACATTATACATTATACATTGTATAAGGTCACTTGACATTATCTATTAACATGCTCTGCAATCTTTCCCCATCCCTCCCCATGCTGTTAAACTGCAGCTACCGTAATAGATTTTTTTTCATGTCCTCATTCGCAGTCATTAAAATCTCAGCTGGGATAAAACAAGTGGCTCTACTTTCTGCCCCTGAGAATCATGTTATCTGCACTCCACTGACATGGCTTGTGGTGCTCACCATGAATGTGTTTCCCTCAGGCTCAGAGTCAACTGAATTAATTCTGATCAGCTGTTCTGGAACTGAAAACTCAGTGTTTCCCAGCTCAGGCTTAGTAAACTCAGAGACTGGGATTCAGGCTCAGAGTTTATGTGAACAAGGGCCTTGTTCACATAAACTGCTCTAATGTTTTCATACACAAAGTAATGCACCCAAATTTGTACATGTCCCCTGTTTTTTTTTTTAAAACACTGCAATCACGTGACAAATGCACTGATGGGTGTAAACAAGGAGGTGGTGCCAAGTGGTCTTGTAGGGAGGCAGGTTGGGGCTGGTGGATGGGTCTTAAAAAGGTAGACTTTCCCCCTGAGGACATGTATTCAAAACCATGTGAACTTTAAGTGAACTTTGAGTCATGACAAGATATGTCCCCATCATGTTTCTTTTACTAATTCTAACCTCCCGACCTACCCGAATTGCATAACTGTACACTAAGGACGTGACATGATTTCTATGGCGCTAATTCATAGGATATCATATGGACTGTTTTATGAGGATACATTGCAACAGTGGCCAATGAGTATCCAATTTTCAGAAGGGTGACAAGGCCAAACAGAGGGGCACCTTGACATCCTAGCCTATTATCCATTAATTATCTGCTATTCAAAATATATTAATCATTTCACTATTCATAGGTAAATTAATCGAAATGTGAGGTCAAGAAGGGATTCTGTTACAAAGAGATTTCTTTAATAAACAAACAAATAATTTAGGGCACATTCTCTGTCTCAGCTGTGTGTTTTTATGGTGGCAACAGATGATGGTGACAGGTGTATGATGGGTCTTTTTCTACTGCCATTCACTGAATTTGACTTAATCTTAACATTTCACAATATTTTCTATGAGTCATGCTGGTGAAGAGGTTACTGCTCCTGTTTTCTTGTCTTATGTTTTTTTCCCACTGTTTGTTCTTTTGAGCTTTCGTCAGAGTCAGTAGAGTTGGAATTGGACATCGCTGCTCTCTGACACCGTTCCCGTCTCTGCCTCCACACTTGAATGAATAACATTTCTGTGTTTTTCCTGGAACCTACCTCAGGGAATCTATGCTTTTGTCTTCTATACCCGTATGAAGTGCTTCAAAATGCCAACAGTCATCTGCTCTTTTGGTAAACAGTCAAGTGCTGCCGAGTTTTGATCAGCGCATCAAGGACAGGGTGTACAGTACATATGAAGTCAATAAGTTGCCATTCATCCTGTCTCATAACATGAATAGAAGTGATACTGACTGAACAAAGGGGGTTTTGTGAAGAAAACGGTTGTTTAAATGAGCACATTTTAAAACCATGTTGTTAAAGGCTTTTATGATTACATATTCTGATGTCAACAAAGTCTGTGTTAAGCCAGAGGAGCTATCATGAAAATTCTTCAGTCAATGGAAAAGGAGAAAAGGCACCAATACTGAAGGGAGCTTAGCCTTTATTGCTGATTGTCATGGTCACTGTTAATGGATAACAACAAAGGGCCATGTCTCTAGATGCCAAGCTTTTGAATTCTGAAATCACAATGGTCAGAAAAATGTATGATTGGACCAAAAGGCCATTTGTCCCTTGGTTTTTGGACTCCTATTTTGAAGCCTCTGGTTTGGCCTTTTGGCCTTTGCCATCTTGGTTTTATGGAGCCAGAAATGACCCCTTTTTGGATGAGATGCTGGAGCTGTGGAGGAGCAAAGGGTGGATCTGACTGAGAACCTGAGAACAGTATCGGTAGTAACAGCCTGTAACTTAAAGGGGCCTGCCCTTAAAGGACAACTCCGGTATTTTTCAACCTGGGCTCTATTTCCCCATGTGTATGTGTGCGTATGATTCATGGGTACCACTCTTTCTAAAGTTGGTTCAGTATTGAGCCGCGAAACGAGCTAAAACGGTAATGGGGGCAAATATGTCCCATGTAAAAGTGCTTTTTTTCGCCACTGACCACTTCACACACACATACTCATTTACAATACCAAGCGGGGACACCTTCCGCCTTTCTGCTCCAACACTGACTGACAGCTGACTCCACTCATTCACAGTCACCACTGCCCCAGGGCTGCTACAATATGCTATCTACAGAGATAACATTGGCGATCTGAACCGGTCAGTGGCGAAAAAAAGCACTTTTATACGGGACACATTTGCCCCCATTACCGTTTTAGCTCGTTTCGCGGCTCAGTACTGAACCACTTTTAGAACGAGTGGTACTCATGAATCATACGCACACATACACATGGGGAAATAGAGCCCAGGTTGAAAAATACCGAAGTTGTCCTTGAATAAAATTAAATGCTTGGCCGAATACCGAGTACCGAATACTGTTGTTTAGTTTTTCATTAGTTTTGCAAGTGAACCCCCTCCAGATTAGTGTTGTCACGGTACCAAAATTGGGACCCACGGTAGGATAACAGTGAAAATATCATGGTTCTGAGTAGTATCATGATACCACAGCAAAAATGAGGCAGATGTGCCTTTTGTCATTTATAAAAAGATAAATCACTTTTCTATAATACATCAATGATATTTCAGTGGAATAAATTACTTACTGACTTATTCATACATCAAAAACAGCATCAATAAGTGATTAACATAGGGGGGATCTAAATAAAATAAAAAAATAAAATAAAAATCAACCAGCCACCCTCCTCCTTTGACAAGTCCCTTCATAAGTAAAGAACAGTCCCTAAAGTGCGGTGAGGTTTGTGGACCGTTATCTGCCACAAAGAGAGAAATGTGAACGGCTTGTTTCTCCTCTGACACGTCACATACCTGTGTGCTGCCACGGCTCGGCTGTTCAGGTCCTTTTGGGCAGTCATGACGCCAAGAAGAGGACATTATTGGAGCCGGGCTTCTCCGTCACCGGTAAGCCTTATCTTGCGCCGCAGAGCACTATGGCCACCGTATTTGACAGGAATACATAATCCAGTCTGTGTCTGTGACCCCCATTCAACCTAGAACCAGCGGGATTCGTCTTTCGTTTCTGCTGCTGGTTGAAATCTGTACTCGCACAGCGTGCTGAATAATTTATTTTGCTCACACAAAACTATTTTTAGTCGCAAATGCAAGTGCAGTGACGGACAGAGTAAAAGTTTGTTTTGTTTGTTTCAAACCCATTATTGTTTCTGTGATTAATTAATCGAAATTAATGCATGGAAGACAAGTGCTTTAACCACTACACTACGGAGGCCCCCATTTTATGCAAATGTATATCTTCATCTTCCTGTTACGGTCTGGGAGGCAGACACCGTCTCCAAATTTAAGACTAGACTTAAGACTTTCCTCTTTGATAAAGCTTATAGTTAGGGCTGGCTCAGGCTTGCCCTGTACCAGCCCCTAGTTAGGCTGACTTAGGCCTAGTCTGCCGGAGGACCCCCCTATAATACACCGGGCACCTTCTCTCCTTCTCTCTCTCGTATTCTATTACTGCATCTTGCTAACTCGGCCATTCTGGATGTCACTAACTCGGCTTCTTCTCCGGAGCCTTTGTGCTCCACTGTCTCTCAGATTAACTCATATCGCAACGGTGCCTGAACAGCGTGACATGTGTGGTTGTGCTGCTGCCGTGGTCCAGCCAGATGCCTCCTGCTGCTGCTGCCATCATTAGTCATTAGTCATACTTCTACTGTTATTATACACATATGACTATTGTCACACATGTATACTGCCAGATATTAATACATACTTTCAACATATTGTACCACAGTAGCCAGAACTATAACTATAATATTATTACTTTCAACAATGTTGTTGTAAGCTACTGTCATTACCTGCATCTCTCTCTCTCTCTCTCTCTCTCTCTCTCTCTCTCTCTCTCTCTCTCTGTGTCTCATTGTGTCATGTGGATTACTGTTAATTTGTTACGCTGATCTGTTCTGTACGACATCTATTACACGTCTGTCCGTCCTGGAAGAGGGATCTCTCCTCAGTTGCTCTTCCTGAGGTTTCTACTGTTTTTTTTCCCCGTTAAAGGGTTTTTTTGGGGGGAGTTTTTCCTTATCCGCTGTGAGGGTCCAAAGGACAGAGGGATGTCGTATGCTGTAAAGCCCTGTGAGGCAAATTGTGATTTGTGATATTGGGCTTTATAAATAAAATTGATTGATTGATTGATATATTTATTATTATTGCAACAATCCAAAACAATGACAAATACTGTCCAGAATGTTCTCTAGAATAACCTCAAAGGTAATGCATGCTCAAAAAATATGCTGAAAGCATATTAATCACACAATCAATCACACTTGCAATGGAGTTCCAGATCCAGAGTTGCTGTTGATGTTTTAAAGGCGCCGTATGTAAGAATGTGGGCAAAACGGTTACTGCCCTCAAATTCAAAATACTGCCGCGAGTCATGTCCACCCCCCCTCCCCTACAGATTCGAGGTTGCTGGACAGCGGCACACTGGAGACTGATTTGTTTGTCCACGGGCAGCTGCCGTGGCAGGGCCGCTGCTAATGCTATGTACTGGGACACTGCTAACGCTGCTGCCGGGATACAGCTGAGGAGGAGCCGGCTGCTAATGCTATGTACCGGAACACAGCTAATGCTGCTTGCGGTGCTGCTAACGTTTGTTTCTCAAAAAAATCAGTCAGGTTGATGACCCACCTGCACATGGGCTACAATGTATTATCGAAAATGAATAACAGTTGAAAGTATTCGAAATCCCCATCTAGCTATGATGCTAGTTAGCCAACTTTGGCTAAAGCTTACCTGTTGAGGAGAAGAGTAGCCACTTCAACAGTCGATTTCAAATTCTTCTCCGCTTTCAACCGTCTCCACCGTTCAAAAGCATCTCCTATATAGACCCTCGCTTTGCCTCAAGTTTTGTCTTGGCGTTTTTGGGAATCATAACGAGGTCATTTGGGTTTAGTCGCACCATCAGCCATTGTAGCTCAGTCGTAACTGTAACTGATGCTGAGACTCTACTGACTGCATGACTGGTAGACGCTGGTGGGTGGCGCAACAGGCCAAAACACAAATTCAAAACATAAACATGATTTGCAGACTGTAAAAAATTTTTTAAATGCAAATATTCTGGCTGTACTCTTGTTGTCGGTGAGATCAGTATGTTATATGAACATTATTCCTTAGTCTCTGTGACATATTAGGAGGATTTTACGACTATTTGCTTTAGATTTCTTACATATAGCTCCTTTAAGGTTCACACAGACGTCTGGACAGAATCAGTGACATTATGCAGCCGGGCGCCTTTTAAAGAAGTGTGATGATTACTTCTGTTTCACTGTTTTCTGTAGTTGTTACATGTGGTGCACACAATCTGACGTGAGCTGCTGTTGTCTGAAGCCAGACACAGAAAACCAACACACGCATACAGCCGCCGGGCATGATTACATTATACATCATGGTCTTAACGTGTCGTAAACACTGCAATGCAATTATCTCCAGAGTGGTTCTGGAGGCACTGAACCATGCTAATGGTGAGCTATTGTATCACTGTCTCAGAGCAGAGCCTGGAGCACATGCTGTACAGTAAGAGAAAACCTGCTTAGACCACAGCCACAGCAGATACTGCCTTATTTCAACCCTAATGTCACTGACTTCTGTTTTCCATTCTAATTAAACATGCGTTTATCAGTTCCTTTCAGTCAGGTCATCCAACACTCCCCTGATCAAACAAGGTTCTGACAACAAAACCAGTACATGTTTAATTGTATGACTTCAACAGACAGAGATCAGGTTTGGTAATAAGTTGGGGAGCTGGAGGGGATGACCATGATGCCCAGGTGAAACTGTTGATAAGAGCACAAGGAACCACTGGAGTATTTCAAGCCTGAAATATCACCTCAAAGCAAAGAATTTAGTAGTGAACCCAGAGGTCTGAGCTAGCGAAGCCTCTGATGATAGCCCTAGCAGCCAGCCTCGACCAGGCTGAGTCAGTCAACCTGCGACCAACTAACTAACTCCCTTGCAAAATGAATTGCAATGAACTGGAGACCAGTTTCGGTGATAGAGGACAGGGGGACAATTGTGTCCAAAATCCAGCAGCTTTACTACTACGCTTCTGCCAAAATTCATTTGAATTGATTTTTTTTTAATACTTTCACAGCAAAAATTGATGTATGCAATTTAATTATATTAATTAGTCACAGAGCATGTAATTAATAAGATTAACTTTATTTTATACTTTAATTGTCAAGAAATACGTTATTTTCCACATACTGTCTGTGCTGGAACACTGTTACCACCCTCTGTCTGTGAAGGATCCATTAAGGTCTCTTTAAGCCCCCCCCCCCCAAAAAAAGCCCAGTCTGCTCTGATTGGTTAGCGTTTGCTGGTGTTGCATATCTCAGTGTCTCTGCATGGCTAGCAGCTGGGGAATGACTGTAACAGAGAATAGCAGCCCTTTTAATTGAGAAAAATCACCAATGAAAGCCTCTAAACACAACTGAGCATGTTTCAACAGGAATATGATCTGAAATCAAGGGGAAATTAACATCAGCAACAAAGTTTAGATCTTTTCTTGACATTAACATGTAGCTACATGTAGCCTACGTTAGCAGTGTACTGGCAGCCAGGTAATGACTATAATGGAGAATAGTGGCATTTTTTACCGTGAAGGATCGAAACACAACATGAATATGATCTGAAGTGACAATTTAGCAAAATCATCAGCGAAGTCCACGTCTTTCCTAACCTTAGCATGTAATGTAAACACACAGTAGCATGCTTACTGCAAGAAATTTGGCACACGATGACATCATGCTGTAGCCAGAGTAGAAAAAAACTGTTGAGTGTTCAGAATGACAGGAAACTTTTTTGTTTATAGGGATTACTGCTACATAACTCATTATTTGAAAGTTTGGCCATGTTAAACTGAACATCCTTCACTTAGCTCTGGCTAATTAAAGGGATAGTGCACCCAAAAATGAAAATTCAGCCATTATCTACTCACCCTCATGCCAACGGAGGCCCTGGTGAAGTTTTAGAGTCCTCACATCCCTTGCGGAGATCGGCGGGGGGAGCGGCTAGCACACCTAATGGCTGATGGCACCCCAGACTAACGTCCAAGAACACAAAATTGAAACCACAAAATATCTCCAACATGCTCATCCGTAGTGATCCAAGTGTCCTGAAGCCCCGACATAAAAAGTTGTTTCGAAAAACGTCATATGAACTCTGTTTTAAGCCTCACTGTAGCCTGTAGCTCTGACTGCTTCTCTGTGCTTCGCGCTCACGTGTGCGCGCTCAGGGTGATCGGTGATCTCTGAAGAGCAGCAGTCTCGTCAGTACTGATGTCCAGATTCTCAAGTGCAGGCATCGCCAATTCCCAGTCTGAGCAGCAAAGACTTTCCTTATCCATTGGCATTGCTTTGCATTTGAAACAACTACACCACCAGGTTTCCAGTGCTCGACTCTGGTATTCTGCGGCTGGCTGAGAGTTAGGCTCATGAGCTGCGGCAGCTGCTTCGTCCAGTAGCCTGAGTTATGTCCGTATACTTAGGCTCAAACAAATACAGCTCAACAAAGAAATGCTGAGTGCGGAGCACAGAGAAGCAGTCAGAGCTACAGGCTACAGTGAGGCTATGAGGGTGAGTAGATAATGGCTGAATTTCATTTTTAGGTGCACTATCCCTTTAATATTGTATGAGTAACTTGAGAACAGGCCAAAATTCAACTTGTCCGTTGTTTAGTGTGTGTGCTATCTGTAAAGAGTTTCTGCACTCACCATGCAGAAACTCCACTCTATAACGCCACTGAAATCACAAGTAGTCTGAGTGTTTTTTGAAGTTCCAACAAATTCATCAGGACTCAGTACTCAAATACTGTATAGTACATACAGTGACATGCAAAAGTTTTGGCACCCCTGGTCAAAATTTTGTTTACTGTGAGTAGTTAAGTAAGTAGAAGATAAACTGATCCCCAAAAGAGATCAGCATTGGTAAAGATGACACATTTCTTCAGTATTTTGAGCAAGATTACTTTTCTACATTTTCGAAATAACAAAAGAGGAAAAGGGCCTGAAGCAAATGGTTCGGGCACCCTGCATGGTCAGTACTTAGTAGCGCCCCCTTTGGCAAGTATCACATCTTTTAAACACCTTTTGTATCCAGCTGAGAGTCTTTCAATTCTTGTTTGGGGAATTTTCACATTCTTCCTGCAAACGGCTTCTAGCTCTGGGAGATTCTTTGGCCATCTTGCATGCACTGCTCTTCTGAGGTCTATCCACAGATTTTTAATGATGTTTAGGTCAGGGGACTGTGAGGGCCATGGCAAAACCCTCAGCTTGCTCCTCTTGATGTAGTCCATGGTGGATTTCGAGGTATGTTTAGGAACATTGTCCTGTTGTAGAAGCCATCCTCTCTTCATATTCAGCTTTTTTACAGATGCTGTGATGTTTGCTTCCAGAATTTACTGGAATGTCACTGAACCCATTCTTCCCTCTACTTGTAAAATGTTCCCCGTGCCACTGGCTGCAACACAAGCCCAAGGCATGATCGATACACCCCCATGTTTAACAGTAGGACAGGTGTTCTTTTGATGAAATTCTGCACTCTTTTTTCTCCAAGCATTGCCTTTTCTAATGATGAAATAAAATGTCTTGGGCTGCCCAAACTTTTGCATGGTGCTCCTTTCCTGTTTATCATAATAAAATTATACAAACCAAAAATAATACACTAATCTTGCTTATAATGTTGAAAAGCATGTTTCATCTTTAATAAATGCCTTTTGGATATCAGTTCATCCTCTACTTACTTAACTATTTATTTAGAGTAAACAAAATGACAAACAATTCACCCCTCTGTTGTCTAAAGGGTTAAAAAAAAATAGTCTTTCTTATCAATTTAGGTTTTCTAAAGAGGTTGTAAAATACAGTAAGCTCCTAAATAGACATTTCTGTCTTTGTTGACTTGTTTTTCACTCATAATAACAAATTCAGTGCATTTTCTTTTTGCTTGTTTGTTTTTAAAAGCCCTTGGACAAAACTTCAGAAAAAAAATGTGTAAAATGTTAATTTTCTGTGATATTGTCATCTACTTCAAATTTTGAGTACTTGAGCCTTTATGATATGACCCCATTGTCTTTTCCAGCTAATACTTCTCAGTATTAGTCATACTAGTCTTCAGCAGCATCTTTTTTCAAGATAACATTCAGGCAGACATAAATAAAACCCATCTTTAACTGCCTGGGAAACACAAGGTCTGGCGATGATTGCAGCTGTTGTGCCTATACTGTGGCAACTTTCATAAGCGTGAGGCAGGCTGCATCTGAGGTTGCTGAGCAACCTTAACAAACACTGTATCATAGCCTACTTACCTGAAATCCTGAGTGCAGGGCTGGTCTTCTTCCAGTTGTTGTTTTTTGAGTGTGTACGCCTAAAATATTGTCCGTGGGACAGATGTGAAGCTCTGGATAGCCCTGCGCTAAATGAGAAAACTTCATATTACCACAGACTGATATTAACAGAAGAAGGGAAAGATATGTATTCGTTGTGATTGGTTGTTCCTCATCTCATGACGCACGGTGCATGCTGCTGTGTTCCAAACTCACTCTGTCTTTCTCAGGGCACAGCCATCATGCCCTGAAAAATAGAAGCCCCGGCATTTGAGTGTGCCTGTCAAGCACTTACACTGAAAACAATAAATTTGAGGGCACAGAAAATGCAGCATGTGTACAGCCCCTTATATCAGTGTGCTGAAATATTCAATGACACAAGCACTTACAGTGATTCTGACCGTTGTAGAGAAAACTTTAGAGAGTTGCATTTCAAATGAACCCATGCATGCAAATGTACTAAAATCTAAACAAAAACAGTTTTTAATTTACTTTGACTATGCCTTGGAGATGCCTTTTATTTGAATTTTACTCCTTAAAGTGGTTTTAAAGATTTGTAGCTGTACTAACTGTGTCCATCTTTAATCCACACTGCGTGGAAAATTATGGGCGTCAGAGAGCACTCATCCATGCAGAGCATTTACGAACAGGCCACAAATAAAATAATTGATGATGTGTCTCATGTCCTGCACTCAGAGTATGAGTTGTTACCTTCAGGAAGAAAGTTCAAAGTTCCCTGGTGCAGATTTAATAGATTCAAAAAATGCTTTGTCCCTGCTTCTATTAAATTTGTTAACAGTGGCAGATAAAGTCAAGATGCAAGCACTACTGCACTTTATGGCTGTTGTTTGAAAATGCTGTATGGTGTTTATTTTGTAACATTTCTTTACTGTTTTAATATCCTATTTATTACTATGTTGTACTATTTACTGCCTGCTGCATTATTTTATTTATCTACTAACTATGTTGCACTATTTATTTATTTATTATCTGTTTTTATGTTGTGTTACCAGTGTGTTTTATGGCTGCAGCAGGGATGAAAAAGCTCAAGACCAATTTCACACTTGTGACAATAGAGTTAATCTTGAATCTTGAATCTTGATCTACCTTTGAAATTAAAATTCAGCCACTGCCGGCAGGGGTGAGCTGGTATATGAGTTGGCGTATTAAACTTTTGCCAAATCCTGTCAGAAGTACAGGAAAACATATCTTCTTAAGAAAAGCTTAAAGTGCACTTGATTGTTCTTCCCTTAGTGACAATACACTGTCCAACACTGATGCTATAGTGACTTTAACAAAAAGTTCAACATCACCTGCATCAAATTTTCAAAATTGCCTAAATGGTGATCCTCTTTGCTGTCTTGGTCTAAAACATGCCCATGTTAGATCAACAGTTGTGATTGGTCCAGCACCTCTCAGGCCACTCGATATCTGTCCAAAATGCATTGTTTGGACATAAGTTACAGCCACTAGTGCAACAAGAGGTCAGAGCTGTAGGTGCACTGTGTCAAGGGAGTAGTGGCTCTTTAAGGGAAAGCACTTTGTGAAGTCTTCAGTGAAATTAGTTAAATGATTTATTAATCTTGTGTGACTTCCTGTTAGGACAAATCATTGTATAATACCTGCCACTGTCAACACTGGACGGTGTACTTTTTACCCACTCAGTGGCTTTGACCATAGGGTTTGAGTGCATTTGTTCATTAGTTTGTGAACAATAAACTACACTGGCTCAGGGGCGGAAATCCCGGGGGTGACAGGGGGGACATGACCCCCTCTCAAGTAAAGCTGTACCCCCCTAGAATAATTTGAGACACAATTAATAATTTTTGAACAATGCAGTAGTATTTATTAAAAGCACAATGTAAGCAGTGCTCATTATAATCGCACAATAATGTGCTATTTAAATCTTAAAAGATCTAGTCCCCCCCTCCCATTCCTAGTAGTGGTATATCCCACACTCTTTCCAACGGGCGGGGCTAGGCTGGACACATCACGCATCGCAAAGTAAGATGTACACTCACACAGAAACAGCTTAACTTACACAAGTTACAACACATCCCATTTACTGTTACAACAAGCCCCAGGCCCAGGCTGATAATATAAACTGTCTGCAACATTTCTCCTGCATTGTTCAAAAGCCAGAGTTTAGTGATAGTCAGAGAGGACAGGAGAGAAAGAAGAGGGAGAGAACAGGACAAGAGCAGTAAGTGGCGGAGCGGCTCGAAGCTAATGGGTACCTGTCTGTAGGCTCTCCACCTGTCAGTGAGACAAACATGAAAGACGTGCAGTTTAACCAACGTGGAGCGGTCATTACACGCGACTATTATTATACGGTTGTGAGGTGCACAGCGGCAGATCTCACAGCACACTGTTTATAAACCACTTTACCAGTTTAATTGCAGGAAATGTTTAGTTGTTAAGCCATTTCTCATAAGTATAGACATTCACTGTATATCCACTTTTCTACATGTGGCTGCTGCTGGTATGAGTCTTGACTCTCTCGTTATCAATAACTTGCAATGCTGAGATAAATGTTTAAAGTCCAAAAAAAGTAATTTATTACGAACAGGTCAATAAAACAGGTTTCAAGATTTCAAAATATCTTGTGAACAAACGAAATATTCAGTATTACGCATTTGCTTTGATTACTTTTCTTTCAAACATTTTTTAAAGTTATGATCTCACTGCCGGTAAAAAAACGAAAAAATTTTAAAAAAAAACAAAACGGTTTGCTCCTGCAGCCAGCCAGAGATGAAGGAGAGAGATCGAGTTTCAGTCTATGATGAATGAAGCCTTATTGTTTTGCTGCTATTAAACAATGAGAGACATGTTTTCTCCCTTTACTTAGTAGCATAAATATTCACACTACTGCGCACGGGGAGACAGACCTGCTCTGTTCCAGACACACTCAGCACCTTGGACAGCACGGCGTACCTGACTGTTGTCAATGTGTACATGTTAATTTGATTTCAGTCATTTTGTTTTAAATCTGGACATGTGCAGGTGGAGTCAGCCAGTGCTAAGAAAGGTCCTATGCCTGCCTGTTGGAGAGATAGAGAAGATTAAAGCGTCAAATTGTGGTAAAAAATGCTGAATAAAAGACAGGTTACAACTTTTTTCCTTGTTCCCCCCCTGGAATTATTCTCTAAAATTTTACTGTTTATTATCCCCCCCAACTATGAAATGGGATTTTCGCCCCAGCACTGACTGCTCTGGGAACTGGGCCAGGATTATTATCACAAGATGTAACACCTGTAATACAGTAAAAGGAAGTGAGCTCCAGGTTATCTTTTATCATTCTGTGTCCTCATCATCACTTTGGCTCAGAACAAATGGCAGTCATCACCTGGATTCCCCAAGAAAATAATAAAGAGGCTGATTTTGAGTGTAGAAACACTGATTGACTGATTTAAAAAGTATTGTTGTCTGTAACCAATTACAGTATTTGTGTGTTATTGCTCTCTCAGATGGGCCTACCAGATACCTCATTCGTCTCATGCTTAGTGCCATACATTCAGTGGAGTTTTAGTGCTCATGGGACGGCGTTGAAGATGCTCTGAAATGCTGTGTGATGACAAAAATCTTTTCTGCAAAGCTACTTCAAGGGCAGCCACTTAATATCATCTTCTTCTTTCTCCTTTCTTTTGTGGCAGAAATCACCATTTGACACATTTCTCTGATTACAGAGCATGAAAGTAGTCGTAAGCCAAAGTCCTCTTGCTTCCTTTCAAGCTTCCAACCATATCTTGTGGTCTTCATCAGTGCTAACCTGTGATCCAATGCTGACCGTTCCTATAAAATTAATGTAAAATGCCTACAAAAATACATCTCTATCTCTCTAAAAGCCTTAGAACTCCAGAAAAATTCACTTATTTAGGGACTGTGATTACAAGGCACCACTCATCTCTCCTGCAAGCCAACTTCCGCTCCCAATAGATAGGCTACATTAAAAAGTAAAATTCAGTTTTGGAAAACTCTCACCATCTCCTTCATCGGCAGAATGTACTCCACTAATATGATCTTTTTATCTCAAATATTACATGTAATTCAAAACATCCCTATTTTTCTGACCGTCATTTTTTAAGAGACTAGACTCCATAATATCCCCCCTCTTGTGGAATTACAAAACACAAAGAATAAGTAGGAAACATCTACATAAATCAAATCCGAAGGAGGATTAGCTCTTCCAAATTTCATGCTATACTATTGGGCCTCTGCCTTTAAGTCCTTTAGCTTTTGGCTTGACATGTCAATCTCTCTACCTAACTGGTTAGAGTAAGATTGTTATCCCTACGCCATTACAGCAGCAGCAGACCACACCGGGTGCCACTCCTGTCAGCTAACAACAGGAAACTGAGGCTACAATTCACACGGGATCACCAAAATTGGACAATAGAAGATTGGAAAAATGTTGCATGTTCTGCTGCAACATTCAGATGGTAGGGTCAGAATTTGGTATAAACAACATGAAAGCATGGATCCATCCTGCCTAGTATCAACAGTTCAGTAATGGTGTGGGGGATACTTTCTTGGTGCATTTTGGGTCACTTAGTACCAACTGAGCATTGTTTAAATGCCACAGCCTACCTGAAAATTGTGATTGCTACTTCCAGCAGGATAACGCACCATGTCACAAAGCTCAAATCATCTCAGACTGGTTTCTTGAACATGACAATGAGTTCACTGTACTCCAGTGACCTCCACAGCCACCAGTCACCATCCAATAGAGCACCTCTGGGATGTGACAAATCTGCATCAAATGCCTAATGCCATCATGTCACTATGGACCAGATATCTGAGGAATGTTTCCAGCACCTTGTTGAATCTATGCCACGATGAATCAAGGCAGTTCTGAAGGCAAAAGGGGGTCCTACCTGGTGCTACCAAGCTGCACCTAATAAAGTGGCCAGTGAGTGTAGGTAAAAAAAGGTACATTTGCCACCTTTGCACAACTACAAAAGAAATTCAGTCTTCTAAAAAAGTTGTCTTAAAACATCACTGACCCGAGACCTCTATGACACCCTACTATCATTAGTCTCTCCATCTTATGAAGGTTACAAAACCAGTTAAGAAAAAGAAATAGGTAATTAAATACCAGAAGACATATGGGAATAAAGCCTCGAAATCATACACATATGCAACAATGCACAACACTGTCTTATACAATTTAAAACACGTCACAGACTACTCCAAGGCAACAATACACAACATAATCCATTGTCATGAGAAGGAACAACAGTTCCAACCTACAAAATGTGGCTATTTGACTACACTACATTTGGAAAGGATAATCTACGTCTTAAAGGGCAGACTCCCACAATATATCTCAATGTGGCAACCACTCATATCACACTTTGCACAAAGAACAGTTCCTGAGCTGTAACTCACTCTTCTGCATTACCCCATTTTGAGTATTAGTTAAAGAGTGAGACGAGGGTAATGAACAGGGAAAAGAAAGGGTTAAGGTAGTCCTGTATCTGGACTTCATGTGCTGAATGTGTGATGATGACTGAAAAACAAATCAACAACGACAGAAATGTCTATTGAGAATCTTACTGTGTATAACAACACTTCTAGAAAACCTGAATTTATAAAAAGGACTGTCCTTTTGCCTTAAGACAACAGCAATTTGTTATTATTTATGTTAATTTATAACAGTCTATAATGCCAATAATTATTTAAAAACTGCTTTGGAGGTCAGGAGTGTCATTAACTACAAGACCATATGTCATCGGACCAACTGCTTGATACTGATTGGCTCTCTAATTTGAAAAATGAGGCAGGCCTTTCAATACAAGCTCTCATTGGCTATTGTAGGCTGTGGAGAGGACATGGATTTGGACATGGACTTGATCCCATTGGCTCAAGTGAGGTGTCAATCGAAAGGTCAGTGTTCAGCCACCATTTTGGTATTGAGCTGTTGGCATATTTACTGTCATGCACTCTAGAGTTATTAGGACAAAACACCCGACATTTTGCTCTCAACAAATTATACAATGTACATCAGTAAATATTTTCAACTTGAATAGTTCCTTGATCAAGATCTGATGTGTAATTTAAGTGTTCCCTTACATTTTTTGAGCAGTGTATTTCACTGGATTTAGATCATCTAGACCTTTGGTAGTGTATGAGGACTGTTTTTTTTGGAATATAATCAATCTGTGGATTATGATGAGTCATAATAGGTGAGTTATAACCGTTTGGTTGTTTTTGTTTTTCTGACAGAAGCATTAATTGAACCTACTGTGGTGATTTTATCTTGAAATGGTCAGCATCAATCACATCGCCAGGAGCATAACTTTCTAGTTATAGGTTGTATGAGTAAACCACTTAAATACAGCAGTTGTTTACATATTATAATCATTTAATGAATCAGAAAAAGGCCTGCAGGCGGGACACTGGGTTATTAAGAGGCTAGTGCAAGAAAAACTCACAATCTACATACTGTTAAAGACACTCAACATGGCCAACAAGTTGAGAACTAAAGAAAACAATCGAATCAAAATTAACAAATAAAAAAACTCAAGGCAGTAACTTGCTGACTGCAAACAAAAGTAAAACACACGTAATTAATATACATACGGCAATTTATTATACTGCCACCAAGTTTTTAAAAAAAATAAGGTTAGTCTGCTTAAAACAACCAGCTACGGCAGATATCTGGTCCCCAACTTTTCTTGTATGCAGACCAAGCAGTTACCTCTGGGGCTGGAAAAATGAAGTTAATGCAGGAGTGCCAAAAACTGCGGTTCCTTCAATGGCCACTTGAGGCTAGCTTCACGAGTGAGTCTACCTATAGATCCCCATGATAAAATGCCCAACTTTATGGGACATCCACTAGCTAACCAGGTATAGCGTATTCTCCATGTACAATAAGACATGTCCCTGCCACAGTGGCCACAGGCTCGATTCCAACTCCAGCCCTTTGCTGCATGTCATCCGCTCTCTCTCTCTCTCCATTTCACGTTAGAGCTTTCCTTTATGATAATGGAGAAATATGCCACACAAAAAAGAAAGAAAAGAAAAGAAAAACCTTTACAATAGAAATATACATGTTTACAGCTGGGTTCTAAAATAGTTTTGGTTTCTATAGCTGATTTCTCTGTTCATGATATCTGTACGGGGGTGAATTTTTACATAATTCACCTATTTGAATGTTATCAAGGTTAAGACTTCTGCATAATTAAGGGTGTGGCTGCTTAAGGAGGTGGGTACAGTTTGTCAGACACTGTAAATGGTGATAATGCACCAATTTGCACCAGACTGACTTTCTCTCGAGATTAAAAGTCCCAAAAATGTGCAACTCTATGTCTGAGCCTCTCTTATTTTAAGTCTTGTTTATGCTGCAGCATGTTCAGTTCATGAAAGTTAATTGTAAAGTTTTGGTCACTAAAAAAGTCTTGTTTAGTGTTTGGTTGCATTTAGGGGCCCTCTGTGGTTCCTAATCTTTTTTTTTTTTGCGCCAGTGCCCCCATATTAATTATCGAGGTCCCTTACCACCCCCCATAAATTAAAATGCAGGCGAATTGTCTTCCCTGAATGTTAATGTTGACTATTATCCTGTGTTATATCATCAAAAAACATGTCATTGAATGGCAAATAACAGCTCTAATTAAACTGGACAGTTGGAATATCATTATCATTAGTTTCACAGGGAGCAAAAAAGCCATGTGAATAGAAATTATATCTATGAGAGCTGAACAAAAGCAACAATTTGGAAATTGGACATTCAAACTGTAATTAGGTCTTGCTTTGATCACAGACAGCAGCCCACCACAGAGTGTTTATTTGGCTCTGATGTCAAACAACAAGCATCTTACAGGAAATTTTGAGCATCAAACACTTAATTTCTTGCAATCTGAAAAACGTTTTATGCATCAATTTATGGTGGAAATGTCTCGAAACCAAAAATTCCTGCAGCAGGTGACGATTTAAAATATAATGTATAATGCAGTACAGCTTCCAGGCACTCTGTATTGCTTTCAAATATTTATTCTCCTGTAAATCAGCATTTTTCATTTAATATATATCTGCTGAGTCAACACACCTGTAGACTTGTTTACTGTTTGGTCCTCATTTGTGTCCTGTCCTACAGTCAGCTGTGCATTATGTTATTACTCTACAGTTGCATGCAAAAGTGTGGGCACCCATGGTCAAAATTTTGTTTACTGTGAATAGTTAAGTAAGGAGAGGATGAACTGATATCCAAAAGGCATGATATTGAGATGAAAATGCTTTTTGACATTTTAAGCAAGATCACTGTGTTATTTTTGTTTTGTACAAGCTTAGAGTGAAAAAAGGAGAGGAGCACCATGCAAAAGTTTGGGCACCCCAAGACATTTGAGCTCTCAGACAACTTTTACCAGGGTCTTAGACCTTAATAAGCTTGTTAGGACTGTGGCTTTTTTACAATCATTGTCAGGAAAGGCTACGTAATGCAAATTTCAAAGCTTTATAAATATTCTGAAACCTTGTCCCAACAATCAGCAGCCATGGACTCCTCTAAACTGCTGCCTGCCACTCTGAAAACTAAAGAGATAGCTATGAGAAGATGAAGTGTTTCTCAGGTAGCTCTTTCCTCATTTCGTAATGTAATTAATAAATGGCAGTTAACAGGAACTGTGGAGGTCAAGCTGAGGTCTGGAAGACCAAGAAAACTTTCTGAGAGAGCTGCTGGTAGGATTGTTAGAAAGGCAAATTAAACCCTACGTTTGACTGCAAAAGACCTGCAGGAAGATTTAGGAGACTCCAGAGTGGTGGTGCACTGTTCTGTTGTGCAGCAACACCTGTACAAGTATGACCCTCATGGAAGAGTCGTCAGAAGAAAAACTTTCCTGTGTGCACATCTCAAAATTCAGTATCAGAAGTTTGCAAAGGAACATCCGAACAAGCCTGATGCTGTTTGGAAACAAGTCCTGTGGACTGGTGAAGTCAAATTAGAACATTTTGGACGCAATGAGCAAAGGTATGTTTGGGAGAAAAAAGAATGCAAAATTTCATCAAAAGAACACCTGTCCAACTGTTAAACACAGAGGTGGATTGATCATGCTTTGGGCTTGTTTTGTAGACAGTGGCACAGGGAACATTTTACAGGTAGAGGGAAGAATGGATAAAAATCTGTGGATAGACCTCAAAAGAGCAGTGCATACAAATCCCCCAATCCCCACTGACCATGCAGGGTGCCCAAACCTTTTCTTATCTTTTCCTTTTTGGTTATTTTGAAAATGTAGAAGATTAAGATTAATCTCACTTAAAATATTGAAGAAATGTTTCATCTTTAACTTCATTCCAAACTCAAGGCTTCAAAACAGGAGTCCACAAACCAATGGGCGATGTAACGGAAGCTATATCTATTATTTTATCCAGTCTATGATGCTGACATTAAACAAAAGACAACCACTAACCCTTTTCTGCCACTAGCAATAAAATAGTTTACTGTTAAGTGGCTATGAAGACGTACGTCTATTCTGTGTCTTAAAACTGATGCAACTTTTGTAAATACATTTATCAAGCTTACCTGACTGTTCTCCCAAAAAAGAGAGCTTAGAACTCTAATGACCCTCCTGCCTCCTGCACACCCTGTAGTGGTCTATACAGTGTTTGGATGTAGTCACATTCACAATATTGTTTCTCTCATTTACATATTTTTCGTGTCAGACAGCCGAACAGGGTAAAATAGCCTTGTGATCTAATGATTATTATGTATCCACTAATACACAAGCATTGTACTGCATGGGACTCCTTACTGCATACAGATGATGGTGGGGACACTTTGTGACCCCTGGAGGCTGAAAAGAGAACAGCATGTTAGATTGATGATGTTGGATGATACTGCGTGCTTACTGTGCAACCTGGCAAGGTAGCTACAACCACTGGTGGGCGGAGTACTGAAAATCTGTACTCAAGTAAAAGTACAGTTACTCCCATAAAAATGACTCGAGTTAAAGTAAAAAAGCACCTGATTCATAATTGCTCAAAGTACAAGTTACTTTCCGTTTTAATAATGTTTTGGGTTTGCAGACCAAAAATAAGGCAAAACAATAAAAAGACTGAGCTTGTTGATAAAACTTTTTCTTTTAGATGAGGTGAAGTAGGCTGGCGAATCAACAAATAAGGATACCCCAGACAATTAAAATATGAACAGTCTCCAACTCTTTCCCCATTTCTTCATCTCTACCCCTCTCTTCATTATAACATTAAAAATTAGTTACTGGCTCAGTCCAGTCTACCCTCAAGCCACAAGGATTCCAAATGAGGATCCTGTGAAAAAAATGTGGTTAGGTGTGGTCAGGGATTGTCGCTGGAAGCTGCCTCTTGTTCTGACAGTTTCCCGAGTGGGGAAAAAATGCTTGTAATTCCAGGAGCAGCGAGGCTGGAAATAGGACAGTGGCGTTTGGTGCCATGGGGCGACACCTTCAGGAGTGTTGACACACATCTTGCCCCCGCCGGTGTGGGGTTGTATATTGAAAATAATAGGGGCATATTTTTTTATACTTGGTGTTCGCCCCTGGTGTGATTTGGCCTTAAGTGTTGCTACCCACCCTGGCCCCTGCATTTAAACCGTTCATCAGATGACAATTTTTTTGTGTAGTTTTGTGTTCTTGTACAATTTAATGAAAAGAAGCTAATATAGTTTCAGTGATAACACGGAGTACTCTCAGAGAGTCTGCTGGCTTCATGTTTTTGCTCCTGTGCAGAAGAGGTTCTCTCTTCCAACCAGCTCAGCAGCTTCATCAACATGAGGTGCTGTTTTCACTCATCACTTCTGGAGAGTGTTTGTGAAGAGCCACCTTTGCAGAGACGGAAACACTAGCTTAGTCTGGGTGGGAAATAAAGATGAAAAGCCAAGTCTCAAATGTATCTGCATTGTTGTGGACACAGTCTTATCCAGAGCAGCATAATACTTTCATATTATATTAATAATGCTTCTCACAGACTGTAATATTGCACTGTGTGAATGAATGTGTACAACAATCTCTACCAAGGTTATTTGAGGACAGTGAAGAAATAAACACACATTAGCATCCTATCCACTTTATTCCTGGAGGCGTTAACAGAAGTAGCAATGAGCTGAATAGTAGGGGTGGGGAAAAAATCGAAGCAGAATAGCATTGCGATATTTTTGCATGGCAATATCATATCAATACAAGTATTGATTTTCTATTGTATAGATTATTAATGTTACAAATATGGCTGCAGCAGAAAAGAGTCTGCTGGTGAGTCTGTAGCTGCAGGAGGGCAGAACTCCAGAGAGGAGACATGCTGGAAAGGGCACATGTTTAATACCTTCACTGAGTGTCATGGGGTCTGGGGGTGTGTGTTTGCAATGATCAAAAGTGCTATATATAATTAATAAATCCGTCATTATGGGGTAAGGTTAGCATTACTGTACTGTAAACTTAATTCTCATTTAAAACAAACCTTACAAACTGCATTTTTTTCATCTGTGTAATATTGCGAAAATTAGGCCTATTCTGACCCGAAAAGATGCAGAAAAATTGGTCCACACTTTTGTTACCTCAAGGCTGGATTACTGTAACTCTCTATTATCAGGTAGCTCTAGTAAGTCCTTAAAAACTCTCCAGCTAATTCAGAATGCAGCAGCACGTGTACTAACAGGAACTAAGAAACACGATCATATTTCTCCTGTTTTAGCTCCTCTGCACTGGCTCCCTGTAAAATCCAGAATTGAATTTAAAATCCTACTGTTAACTTATAAAGCTCTAAATGATCAAGCTCCGTCATATCTTAGAGAGCTCATAGTGTCATATTATCCCACCAGAACACTGCGCTCTGAGAATGCAGGGTTACTTGTGATCCCTAAAGTCTCCAAAAGTAGATCAGGAGCCAGAGCCTTCAGCTATCAGGCTCCTCTCCTGTGGAATCATCTTCCTGTTGCGGTCCGGGAGGCAGACACTGTCTCCACATTTAAGACTAGACTTAAGACTTTCCTCTTTGATAAAGCTTATAGTTAGGGCTGGCTCAGGCTTGCCCTGTACCAGCCCCTAGTTAGGCTGACTTAGGCCTAGTCTGCCGGAGGACCCACTATAATACACCGGGCACCTTCTCTCCTTCTCTCTCTCTCTCTCTCTCTCTCTCGTATCCTATTACTGCATCTTGCTAACTCGGCCATTCTGGATGTCACTAACTCGGCTTCTTCTCCGGAGCCTTTGTGCTCCACTGTCTCTCAGATTAACTCATATCGCAGCGGTGCCTAGATAGAGTGACGTGTGGTTGTGCTGCTGCCGTGGTCCTGCCAGATGCCTCCTGCTGCTGCTGCCATCATTAGTCATTAGTCATACTTCTACTGTTATTATACACATCTGATTATTGTCACATATGTATACTATCAGATATTAATATATACTTTCAACATATTGTACCACAATAGCCAGAACTATAATATTATTACTTTCATTAATGTTGTTGGAAGCTACTGTCATTACCGTCTGTCCTGCATCTCTCTCTGTCTCTCTTTCTGTCTCATTGTGTCATGTGGATTACTGTTAATTTGTTATGCTGATCTGTTCTGTACGACATCTATTGCACGTCTGTCCGTCCTGGAAGAGGGATCCCTCCTCAGTTGCTCTTCCTGAGGTTTCTACCGTTTTTTCCCCCGTTAAAGGGTTTTTTTGGGGAGTTTTTCCTTATCCGCTGTGAGGGTCTTAAGGACAGAGGGATGTCGTATGCTGTAAAGCCCTGTGAAGCAAATTGTGATTTGTGATATTGATTGTACCTCAGTGAATGTTCAAAGGGGAAAAAAAGATATACTTTGCGTGTACCATAATTAATGAATCACCCAGCCAGCACGCTCAGTGATCTAAATTAAACACACTCAACAGGTGCATGCTGGGTCTGTCTCGTTCAGACCTGTGAGTACAAACAAACCACTTCTAACGCTCTCTCCAAAGGAGAACATCAGTCAGCATTGTGTATGTGTGTGTGTGTGTGTGTGTGTGTGTGTGTGTGTGTGCATGTGTGAGGGAGAGAGAGTGAGTGTGTGCAATATGATGTGTAAAGTCTGTAGCCTCTCCTTCTCTTTAATATGTGTGCTTGTGGCTGCAGCTTTGAGAAGCGTCGACCTGCGGGCTGGAGAGCCACCGTTTTAGACATATCATGCACAAGTTCCAGACCCACAGTTTTATGTTGTATAGTTAAATGAATGAATTTCTTTCAGAGGGGGCTTTCTTGAAGCCTACAAGGAAAACTTCTCCCATGTGCTGTACATGTCTAAAACTGTGGGTCAAACTTGTGCATGCATACATCTAAAACTGTGGGTCTCCGGCTCTGCAGGTTGATGATATTGGCAGCTTCTGTGGAGCTTACATTTATGAAAGATCTCTGTATGTTTTTCTTGGTGATGTTTTCTTCTCTTGGTGATTCTGTGTGTGTGTCAGGCTTTGTAATGGATGTGGATCATTATTGCTTCTTGCACGTGCCGCTGTGTCCACGGACTTTTTATTTATGGTCAGTGATTTTTGTTTAGATGTCTGAGTTTTGTCTCTTTTCTGTTTTATTCTAGTGAGGCTACACTGAAGAAGACTGTTTAATATTTAAATAATCAGCTGTAAACAAAATGCCGCAGGGCATGTTATTGATGTTGTTCCATTAGTGCATTCATAGTCTAAAGATGTTCTATAACGTAAAAGTAGTATCATATATCACCATAACACCCACAGCTTCCCTTCTAAAAATGTAATGCAGTAATGTTTACTACATTAAATTAACTGTAGTACATTTTAACTGCCCTAATTTTACTTTTATTTGAGTAAAATTTCTTAAAAGTAACAGTCCTGTTATTTGAGTACAACATTACCATAACACATTCTCACTCCGACCTCGTCACATATCAACATTTGGTCATGGACTTTCCATGTCGACATAAAACGTGCAAGGTTCCCTGGATATGTTGGTTGTGGATGTTGTGTCAATTTCGCCCTGTTACATGCATTACCAAAATGCACTTCTGTGACACCTTTTCCCTCAGTGGAAATGAAGCTTGTATTAACTTGTATTTCAAGAAACAATAAATTGTGAAGACAGTACAGCCTCCACTAAAATAGCATTTTAAGTTGTGGGTGTGATTTATCCTTCGGGGATTTATACTTCGGGATTTATCCTGGCTTCATATGAACAGAGGAAATCTCCGCTCATCGCTAGGCTAATGTATACAATGTGAAATGTAAAAAAAAAAATTTCCCCACGACTAGTCGATTAGATTATGTGCGACTTTAGTTGACCAAGATTTTCTTTGGTTGACTACAGCCCTACTAAAAATGAATGAGGAGTATGGATCTTTATATAAAAATATAGGAGATGACACAAATATGATACAGCTTTTCACAGAAACTTTGTCTATTAACTACATTTTCCAAGAAAAAAAAGTGAGCGCACTGCTACTCTGGAGCAATAAGTAACAAAATTATTTAAAAATTATTATACTGTGAAAGAGCTCCTTAGCAGAGACTTTTGGATTTTGGTCTTAGTTTGTGTCAGCTCCTTTTGTGGAGTAGACATGTCATCTGTGCTCATACCCGACAGCAAAATTTAATTTGGCAGAATAAGGAAAAAGTTACTGCCTCTATAAGAGAATCCAATGTTCGTCTTGGTTGCAGCCTCACTGGGTTTTCTTTTCACATAACAAGCACATAATTTGTGATAAGCTGCAGCCTATTAGCTATCAAATCAAATACAAAAGGCAGATTTTCCAGCCACAGGAGGGTTCATTTTATCATTCACTAACTGCCAACTGAGCTGAAACATCACTGCAGCTTCCTGAGAAACACTTGTGGCTGGATGAACTTTGGCTTAATGCTGATGTTAATTAACCACAGTTAGTTTCACTCCACTTTGTAGAAACTGAACCATAAAGCAGTTCAACAGAGTGGCTGATGACAACACGCAATCTGAGTTTAACTGACTGCTTCAGAGGGCAATAAATAGTTTAATTATGAGACAGAGGTGCGAGAGGGGAACAGTGGAGACCTACAGTGAAGTTTCATTATTCAGCAACATTATTCAGTTTGTTGTAATGTAGTCTACAGACAGAGATACACTAGAACACGTCATCATTTGGTCTGGTGCCAAGATAGCGGGTGGGAGTGCGTTTGGTGTCGGCACTGCTTGCCCTCGTGCTGAACCTGAGGTTTTTAAAACTAACTGCGAGAAGATACTAGTAGTTGATGAACTGTTCCACTTTATCTCTCTCAAAATGAGGACTCTTAGCCACGACAAAGTTGTTTTGCTGGCTACATACAATTTCTCATCTGACTGGATTGAGAAGTCCAAGGGCTTTCTGTTTGAAGTTTGCCCAACGACAATGCAACGCAAAATTAAGCACACAGGCTGCAACAAGGAGGCTAAAAACATCAAGGCATGCCTGAGTCTGTTTAATGAGTCTGGGGAAAACATGCCCATGTTGTCGGGTTTGGCAATATGGACACCTCGGCGCTGCTCAGTAGAGTGGAGCAACTGAGCAGTGAGGTTTCTGGTCTGAGGAAGGCCATTGAAGCACAAGTGACTGTGAACGAGGACCTGTCAGCGGTTACTGCAGCTGTGAAGGACGGTTGAAGGCCTACCCCAGTCCTGGACCTCAGGGCTGCTGCTGGTGCCTCGCGGGACGGAGAGGCACTGAAGCAGACCAGCCCTGGTCGACAGGAGGTGACAGCGTTAGACCCTCCAGATGCAGCGGCTACTGAGAGCACACAACTCCAAACACCAACGCCGAGGTCGCCGCCAAGGACTTTTGTGGTGAGAAACGGTGAAAAGTCATCTGTCATCCGAGCAGACTGGTACGTTGGTGTGCAAATAAAGATGAATAACAGAGAGTTTGTTGTTTTGAATGTGTACACACCACATGAATCCAGACTCAATGAAGATGAATACCTGAACAGATTTTTTTTTATTAACTCTTTCATTTCTGAGAACCAGTCCACGAGCATCTTTGTTGTGGATGACATGAATGCTGACCTGTCAGATAGTATGTCAATGTTTGCTAAGCATATGGTCAGCTCTGTGAAGATAACAATCTTATCCTATCTAGCCAAAAGCTCTTGCCTGCTGATAGCTTCTTCTATATTAGTGAAGCCTGGCATTCCACATCCTGGCTCGATCACTGTAAAAGCACTGCTGTTGCCCATGCTAGCATTAGTTCAATGATGATTGAGTATGATGCATCCATGTATGATCATGTTCCCTTTGTTATGACTGTAGAGTGTGAGTCTTCCTGACCTATCTCAGGAGGTCCATTCAGCCTGCACTCCAAAGTTAGACTGGTCCAAGCACACTAGTGAGAATGTTTTATTATATTATGGGAGGGTAGATAAACTGCTGAGTGATGTGTTTTTACCCAAGGATGCCATCCTTTGTACTGATGTGAACTGTAATCTAAGCGCACACTGTGAGGACCTATGTACTAGGCCTATGTATAACTGTATAGTGGGAGCTTTGATTGAGGCCGGTAAACCTTGCCTCACCCACCATAATAACATGAGACAAAAGATTATACCAGGGTGGAATAAACATGTGGCAGCCCATCACAATGTAGCCAAGGAGCCTCATAAGGCCTGGGTCCTCGCAGGGAGGCCTAAAGAGGGGCCTGTCCTTGACCATAAAAAGTTAACTAATTCTAAATATAAAAATGCAGTTTGTTTTGTCAGCAAACCTGAACAAGTTATGAGAGCAGACTCTATGGCTGAAAAGCTCCTGGGTAATGATGTAACAGGCTTCTGGAAGGAGGTGAAAGCTCTTAAGAGTAACACATCTCTACCTAATACCATAGATGGAGTCTCTGGAGTGGGTAACATTGCTGAGTTATGGAGGCAACATTATTCTGATTTATTTAACTGTATTAAAAGTGATCCCTTTAAAGTGGGTAATATTGACTCTAATGACTGATGGAATATCAGCCAATGAGGTCTACCTAGCTATCTCCTAGTTCTCCTAGTTCAGTCCAGTTCTCCTAGCCATATGCTTCACAGCCTTTATGTACCATGGCACACTGCCAGGCTCCATGTTTGCAGTCACTCTTGTTCCTGTAAATAAGGACAAAGCTAGCAAAGTGGGGGAGTTTAGATAACTACCAACCTATTGCTTTAGCCAGTGTGTTATCCAAAGTACTGGAGAAAATTTTATTAGATAGACTAGATTCTTTTCTTCTTACTACAGACAACCAATTCGGCTTTAAGCCCAAGCACAGCACAGATGTATTTATGCTCTAAAAGAGATGGTTGAAACATATAGAAGAGCTAATTCTTCTGTTTTAGTGGCTTTTATTGATGCCTCTAAGGCTTTTGTTATTTGTTAAATTGGCCTGTTACCATAATTAGTGCCTGTTACCATAATTAGGATTCTGGTATTCTGGTATGCCAATCAGAGTATGAGAATAAAATGGGGGGTGCCGTCTCTGCTCCTTTTGGTGAGGGGAACGGCACCCAAATTCTCTAAATATCTTTTTTAACCAGGTCTCAGTATCATAGTAGCTCTCAAAATCTAATCGTTAATAGGAGTTAAGCTTAAACTTCCAGTGTGAAGGATTTAGGGGCATCTATTGGCACAAATGGTATATAATATTTCTAACTATGTTTTCTAGGGATGCACGATATTGGATTTTTGCTGATAACTGATACGCCGATATGTAACTACTCAGCTGACCATTAACCCATACTGATATCGATATATCCACTTTTATCCCCACTTAATTTTAGTGCTCAGCAAGTCTCTTCTGCAGTGGAAAACATCATAATATGCATGCATACTCTTATCGTGTTGGCTCACCAGTAGATGGAGACATGAAGTACAATACTTTTTAATGTACGTAATATTCATTAATTGTGCAAATTTAGAAAAAGCATATTGGCCGATTCTGATGATCATTTTAAATGGTTCAACTGCCATGTATAAAATTACCCATATGATCCGGGGATTATCACCACTGCTTCAGCGCTGTGCAGCCCGAGGGGTCAAGAGCACTAAATACGTAATACTTAATACTGAATACTAGCCAAGTGCAACCAAGTTTGGCCAAGCGTCTTCTGTCAGTGTTTTCTGCCACCTGAAGAACAATGAGTCATTTTGCTGTTCTAGACGTCTCCTTAATGAAAGTCAATGGGGAAAATTAATTTTAGGCCGCAGGGTTTCATGTTAGAGACCCCGGAAATTGCACTATTATTGTTTGGCCACTTCGATAATTCGCTTCAAAGCCCAGTGCACTTCCTGGGGGCCTGAACAGGTCTTCTTTTACTGAGTACAGAAGCCAAGATTGGACAAACCAAACACTGCCTACAGATAGGGCCATTTACATTTTCATGTCAGCCACCATGGTTCTCCTACATACATGGCACAAGAAAGACTTTTCAGTTCCGCAACCTCACTGCTAGATGCCATCTTATCTTACTATATAATGACGAAAACTCTGTCTGTGGGTGTGTCTGTCTGTGTGTCTGTTCCACGTTTTTTTCCTCACTGACTTGGTCAATCCATGTGAAATTTGGCACAGTGGTTGAGGGTCATGGGAATATTATGGCATGGCAATATTACATCAAATTGGCCAAAGGGGGCGATATAGCAACCGATTGAAATTGCAAACTTTGAATGGGCATATCTCATTCCCCATATGTCGTAGAGACATGAAACTTTACACAGAGCTGCCTCTCCTCATGAGGAACAAATTTGCCTCAAGAACCCATAACTTCTGGTTATATAGATTTTCTGCCATTTTGAATTTTGGCTAAAATGTGACCGATCACTGTGGCTCCCCCTGTGGCAGAATGTTTTGGGGTTTTTTTTCTAATTTTTGGTATGACTAGGTCATGGTATGGTATGCTGTACATACTCACGGAAACTGTCAGTGTGTCATTCTGTCAGTCAGTCATTCTGTCTGTCCCCTGTTTTTCTACTCATTGACGTGGTCAATCTATGTGAAACTGCATATAGGCATTGAGGACTGGCATAGGTAGAAGGTGACAAAGCTACCAGTGGGTAATGACTAGTTATATTCTACACAGGAGACCTCTGAGCTGATTGCTATGAGTTTAAGTATTAAAATTTCGGTCTTGTACGTAATGAAATACTCTTTGACTATATCCTACGTCCTTCTTCAATTAACACCAATGACCTGTGACTTCACTTGGACTTTTTGATTTGATAATACTTGATACGTTCCTCCAAGTCCAAAGATTTTGGGCACGTCCCAATAACCCCCCTTAGCCCTACCCCTTGGCCCTGAGGGGTAGACGTCGCCATGGCTACCACCGAGCAAGTCGTCAGATTGCTTGTTAACTAGCTAGCTAGCTCGCACTATCTCTTGTCTGTCATCGGTCCTGTTCTGCAAAATTGTCGGATTTTTCACATTACGATAACACGCCAGCTAGTATAATCATGCTGCCTCATAATGTTAGCTGGTTAGCTAGCTAGCAGAAGTCCCCTGTCGTTCTTCAAACGAAGCATGATGAATACAACAAACACGATCGGTAGGATGAACTCAACTGGAGACTCCATTGTAGATGCCGGTTGGAAATGTAGATGGCTCACAGCTTCCTGTTTAAAATAGTTACGTATGCGTGAATGTAACCGATGTGGTGACGTAGTGAATGGTGTCCCAATTCCTAGGGAAATATTTCAACCCCTACCCCTTGTTGCTTCATTTCGAGGACCAAGGGGTAGTAGGGGTAGGGCTAAGTGGTAGTGGACAAAGGGGGATATTGGGATTGGGCCTAAACGTATGTTATTTATAAAGTGTACCACAAAATAATTTTTCCTTCATTTCCTGAATCAACTTACATTAACACTGTTCATTCCCACCAAGTCGACACTTAATTCCCCCAATGATCCCACCTTGCTCGAACCAATCCAACAGACTCTAAACACGTTCTGGGAGAGAACCATGAAGAACTTGCGTTACCATTAAGCACTAGATGGAAAAGTGTTACTGAGAGTTTTTCATTTGTCTACAAAAACTATAAGAATTGCAGTATGTAAAATGTGCAGGTCAAAAATTACAGAAAGAGAAGGAACAAAATTTGAAACTTAATTCAGCATTTGAAGTTGCACAGAGAACCGTAAGAATGATTGATAGCTTCTGTATTCCCTTAGAAACAGAGACCACGTTTTCTATAATCCTATTGTCTATTCAGCCTCCATAAACATGTTGTTTTTTTAAACCAGCATTTCAAACCTTCTACCATTTGCCATTGCTAGAGGCTTTACTTCTGTTATTTGGTGTTTATCCTGTATGTTAGTGGTTAAACACCTCATTAAAACTATGACGCCAGTGTTGAATCACAGCGGGAAAGGACTCTGTCCTGTTTTACAGGAGATTTCTGCTGAATGCACAGTTTGAGAGCTAGAATCTGCACCCCAGGAGATTAGCCTCTGGTGGTTAGCAGGGTTATTCAGTGTGGTAGACCAAACTTCATCATCCAACCAATCTACACCATATTGACGGCCTTTTACAATATCACACTGTCTTCTTTGACATTTATGTTTGCTGATGTGGGATGATAGCTGCATTATTTCTCTGGGTGCTGCAGGGGGAGGATGGGACCATTGCTCATTCATGGGAATGCACATTCCCAGCCCTTTATTACATTTGTCTCTCTATAGCTCTCGAATAAACAGACAATATCTGTTATTTTTGGTTTGACATTTGTCTTCATGTAATTTATAAAACAAAATATCAAACCTTTTTTTTATGTCTTTATTTCTCCTCACAGTATTTATCGTTCACAGTCTCTGTCATCCCACAGACATATTTCAGTCTAACAGACTTAATAATAAGCATTTTCAGGCACTTCAGCGTCATACAGATGATCTTAAGTGTTTAAGTGCTTACTTTCTGGGGAAATGTCGAGAGCACGCTGTTCTTAGAATTTACCAAAGTTATACGTTGAAGGTTCTGTATGTGATATTTATAACATTTACAATATTTAGAACATTAATATAGCAGCAAACTGCTGCTATGCAAAGATATAGGGCTCTAGTTTCGCAGACCAGGCGAGGCGGGGGCGCAGCGCACCTGCGCTTCGCCAACTGGGTGTGGCCAGGCGTCCCTCCTACCTGCGCAAGTCGGAAAGAGGGAGGAGAGAAGGCGTGGAGTGGGTTTTACACACATCACACCAATCAAATGAGCCCCTCTCCTCGCCCTTAAATGCGCCGTGTGAAGGCGTAATGAGAGTTTACTCAATTCACCATGGCAGAAGAGAGCAGCAGCGTCAGACGGCCAAACTTCTCCCAGGAGGAAACTCATGTTTTGGTCCGGGAGGTCCAAGCTCACAGTGTCCGAATATACGGAACTGCGAGCAGGCCTCCGCGGACTGATGATGCAAAGGTAGCCTGGGAGGAGGTCACCACAACTGTAAATCAATGTTGCGTTTCTCTCGTGCGCGCGTGCGCTCTCTCTTTCTCTCTCACAGTCTCACTCTGTTTCTTTTCTTATGACTTTTCTAAGATGACAGATGCTGAATATATACTCCCTATCTGATGCTGTGGCTGTTTGTGGTTGGCTGAGAGGGATGTGAACTTATTAGTTAGCAGCTGTGTTAATCAAATCAGGTTGGGTTTCCATTACGTGTGTCAAACGTGCCAAACGGTGCCAATCCCCTTTGATCTGACATCAGATGTGACGGGACAGTCGATATAGAGATACATTTATGTGCTGATTGCAGATAGTTGCACTGAATAGTGTTTTTTTGGGTATTTATTGCATCGTTAATGTACCTGACATTCTGGAAACCTGCCTGTGAGGTTTTGGTGACGTGTGTGCACTGTCTGCCTGTCAGCCAAACTTCTGCTTACACCGGCTGCGCTCCGCCTGCGCTGACAGTAGACCTGGTTTCAGTTGGTGAGCTTTTAGCGCACCTTTGGCGAAGCCTTTTGGCACGAAACTGTCACTGCGCCAAGCTGGATCTGTCGACACCTCCCCCTGCTGCGCCACCACACCCATCTCAGCGCACCTCGGTCTGCCAAACTACCAAACCCGAGCGTGCCTCGGGTTGCACTGCTCGAAACTAGCTCTGCGCGGGGTTCGCCACCCTGCGCTACGCCGGGAAACTAGAGCCCATAGAGGAGCTGCTGTTTAGCACTGTTTATATACTTCGTGTGGTTAGCTGCCTGCCGCTGGGTCAACCACCTCCAAGTTGAACAGTGTCAAGAAAACTCATATGCTGTGTATATTACACAGAGCCACTTTAAAGGATAACTTTGGCAATATTTAACTTGAACCCCATCTCCCTGTGTAAATTGGTCAAAGAGACTCGAACAACAATTTTTGAAATTGGTCCAATATTGAGCAACAGGCTGTAAGCACACAGGGCAATTGCACATCGTCACTGTATGTCCACTGAAGTTGTTATTTTTGACACAGAGCGGCTCAGATTGTGATTTTAAGTGTCTGAAGTGTCTCTTTACCTTTCACTTGATCTGGTCTGTTTGTTATTGCCCTGTTAAGCAGAAGTCTCTTTCTGAAATATCACCAGATGTCACTTTTTGCAGTATGACAACAGTGGGAACAGAAGACTTTTAATAGATTTTTAATATCATGGATGACTAATTTACTGGATTTCAACAATGTGGCTCAGGTCTTTGAACTCTTTCACTGCCTGTATTTATTTGTGATGGAGTATAAGCATGGAAAGTGGACAAGGAGAGAAAAAAAAGGCAGCACTGGTTTTTATTTTATTTTTTACATATTTATTACATTTTGCTGATGCTTCTTGTTATGACACTATCCTCTTTGACACCTCTAATTTCCTGCTGTGGGAATAACAGAAGACTATCTTATCAGAAAAGGGGTTGTACAATAACTAACATTGCCATCGACATCCATAGCCAGTATATCTCCTTGATGTATTGGAAGGACAAATGTAGGCCTAAAATATAATAAAAAATATATCATACATCGTATAATATTATTAGTATTAATATATATTTTTCCTCTTTGAGCAGAGGATCACAGCACTCACAGGAACTTCACCCATCTCAAAGCTTCATGGCCTTGCTCATGGTCCTCTCTGCCATCTTTTTCTCTTCTCTCTGTCCTCGTCCACTCTTCATCTGTATACTCCAGCTCACATAAGTACAGGCAGCGGTCAAATCCAAAGGCGTCATCCACATCATTGAAATCAGGTAAATAATCATCCATGACACTGAATATCTTTCAGATAACACTAAACTATATTTACTGTAAAATACTCTGGTTATCATACACTCTCCAGATCTCACACATTTCCACTGTTGTTTTCCTGCAACAAGTGACATCTCATGATATCTCCTGATATTTCAGACTGAGACTTCCGTTTAACGAGGTATTAACAAACAGACTGGATCAATTGAAAGGTAAAGAGACATTTAAGATACTTACAACAATCTGAGCCACTCTGTGTCAAAAATAACTACTTTTTATGGACATACAGTGACAATGTTCAGTTGCCCCTTGTGCCTCCGTAGCAGCTCATCCTGTGGCTGCCAGCCGCTGCTTGCTCCCTCAATACTGAACCAATTTCAAAAATTGTGTTCACATCAGTCTCTCAACCAATTTACACTGGGAAATAGGATCCAGGTTGAAAAATGCCTGTTACTTTTTTAGCATTTTGTCTGAGAGCTAGGGATTGATATCACTTGCACATATGCGAAAACAGAAATGTAAAAACAAAGATTTCTGGTTTTGGGGAGAGTTACATGCTGGAAATATTTCTTGATGTTTAAGTAAGGTTGCCAGGTTTATGTTAAAGAAGTATTTCACCTCTGGAAAGATAAAACTAAAACTAGGCTTACTATATAGTAACAACACACAAATACTTTAAAACAGACACAACATGATCAGAGAAAACAAAGGAAAAGGCCTGCTTTTGCTCAAGAGGTAGAAGACCTACTACTACCAGAATGCACTGCACCACACTGGATCGATAAATGCTCCTGCTGAAGGGTGACGTAAACTCGTCCGTTTAACACAATTGTGGCCGGCTGGCAACACACCATCTCGTATTATAGTTAAACAGGAAGCTAAAACATGTTTCTAAAAACATTTGTGGTGAGAATCAGGCAACTCAGTAACAGAATCTTGGTTTATATTTGATAAACGCTGCCTAGTTTTTCTGTTTAAAGGGGAACTAATGTTTCTTTCAACCTGGGTCCTATTTTCCTATCTATTTTTGTCTAACTGAGTGATAGGGTGTTCAATATTTGACATTTCTCCAGTATGAAGCTAGGGCTGACCTGCCTGCTGTCCGTGAACGCGCACTATATTAAATAATAGGGCACTGGGACAGCGTCAAAATACAAAAAATGTCCACTAAAAGTGTTTTTTTTCACACAGATAGGCTTGGATTGTTAGTATAATTATCCGACAACATAACGGAGAAACAAACGTCTGTGTTTACCTTTTAGCTGGATTTGGACATGTTCCTCTGCCTGTTGCTGCTCCCTCTCTCTCCTTATCCGCTCTTCAATTTCAATGAGCTCTGCGTCCATGTCAGTGTACTCCGTGTTCAAATAAATATGATACAATACAAAATATCAAATTCAAATAGCTCAGACGTGTTTGTTGTGGCAAATCAAAACACTCACTCAGAGAGTGAAAGTTTGGCTCTGAAATCTCACGTTTCGCGAGATTGCTCTTCTTTTTTGGTGTTTTACGGCAGTTGGTCTCGCAAGATTTTAGTTGCTGCAGGAAGTTACCACTGGAGTGACCTTACAGCTGGTCAAAATCAGGTAAAAATTCAGCCATGACTATTCCAAACAGAGTAACTCCTCGCGTTTGTAAGGTCACTCAAATTTCTACAAAGCTGGTTTCACCTACATGTACAAGACTTTGTAGTGTTGGGATTCACTGGACCACAGATGATTTGTCATCTGTTAAAATCTAAACTGGACGGGGCGTCAGTGGCTTAGTGGTAGAGCAGGCACCCCATGCACAAGGCTGTTGCCGCAGCAGCCCGGGTTCAACTCCAGCCTGTGGCCCTTTGCTACATGTCACTCCCTCTCTCTCCCCCCTCACACTTGTCTGTCCTGTCAATTAAAGGCCAAAATGCCCCAAAAAATATCTTACAAAAAAAAAAAAATCTAAACTGGACATGTGAAGGCTTCTCCTCTTGCCATCTAAAATGGTATGAGACCTCATATTCTTTGTTCTTCAAAGACAGCTATTTGACACTCATCCCCACAGAATGCCTCATGGTCCCACCACAGTGAGACTAGTCATCAAACTTGATTGGACAGTACTTTTAGAGTGACATGCCCCTCTGTGATGTCACCAAGCAAACTCTCTTGCACCCAGCCCACATCTTTTCTTTTGCACCTGGGCCTTTGACTGGCGCAGAGGTCCTATCTCTTCCACGCGGAGCTGATGACCAGCTCAGAAGCCCTTGCCCCTAAACCACCAGAGGGGGGCAACTGCTCACAGACTCTCTTCCTACTGGACCACGACTTGCCCTCGCTCACAGCAGGAGCAAACCTGAAACCAGAGAAGTCAGTGTGCAAACACAAGGTTTGCAACTAACTTTCCAGCAACAAGGAGAACCAAGTTGAGTTAGCACCCCAAGGTCTAACTTTGCAAGGACCCCGAGCGACCAGCTTCCTCGGATCTGCACCCTTGGACCAAGGACACAGCAAAGACTGCGTTGGGAACCACAACTCTTACCAGCCTTCCTCTGCCGGCTAATAAATGCTGCACACCACCAAGTGACTCTTTCTTCCATCCATTCAAGGATTGGTAACTTAACAACTAGGCTTATCACAGCTGTACTGGCTAAGCAAGACTGTTTACCTTGTTGAATGTAATTTAATGCTGTTTACTGAGTTATTGTTGTGATTGTTTGCAGTTAGGTTATTGGTTAGTTGGCTTTGCCAAAGCTTAGTGAAGTAAGTTTGCTAATGCTTTTCTCAGACAGAGTCTTGCATGCAACTAAACATCCTCTGCACTAATCCAGACCCTTTGCAACACATATCACATTCACATAGACTCATTTAGAAATAAGCTGTCAACAGAGCTACACCCAAAGAGGCAGCTCAAAGTTTTCCGCTTCTTTTCTTTTGTCTTTGTCCTGACCACATGGTCAGACAAACCCTCCCACGACCTGAAGTCAACTTTGATTCAGCCATCTTGTTTTGTAGGCCAAACAGCCCTTTGTTTCACACACCCGCCTTTGTCTTTCTCTCTCTCTCTCTCTCTCTCTCTCACACACACACACACACACACACACACACACACACACACACACATACATACACCCTAAGCTTGTATATAGTTAGTTAGTTCATTAGAATTTGTGTGTTTTGTTTTGCTTTGCTTCCTTTATGAATAGATATATTTGTGGAATCATAACTGCTAATCAAGCCTCCAAATTAATAGTTTAGTGAACTTTATGAGACTGATACCATTTACTGGCTATCATTTTTCCCTTTTCGGGAATGGTGCCCCACAAGGTGGTTTAATGTAAATTAAGTCACATTATTTAACATAATTAATAATAATTATTAATAAATTAATTATTTCAGATAGCCAATTTGATTCTTTAATTGGAGATCTATAACAAGGTCAGGCCCGTGTCAAGGCTTAAGTCCCAACCAATGGTGACGCCATGTAAAACGTAACACTGGTGCCTAGATCACAACATTTTTGTGGCCCAGTTTTGTTCCCTACAGTAGGTACAAGTAACATCCCAACATATATAAAAAAACTCTTGGAGCCATACCTTAAACTCAACAGGAAGGAGGTCATCTTTGATTTAATGTGGATTTTTTGTGCATTTTTGGCCATTTCCTCCTATTGATTTGATCTGATTGATTTCAAAATTTGTCAGCTTTTAAGGACCTTTGACATCAGAAGTTACTCAAAGTTTGAGTTTTCTTCACACTGTGTCACCATGGAAAAGTGTTGAATTTAAATGTTTTGCCACCAGTCAGGATATTACATTTTCTTTCATTTACTTCTCCTAGCAGGTTGACTAGATCCACCTCCAACTGAGTTTTCGTCAAATGGATTTGCTGTGGCGTGGCGTCCATTTTGCATGTTTCTTCATAAACAAGGAAGTTATTGTAGCTTCAGCATACATTGTCCAGTCTGCCCCAAATTTTGCATGTTTCATAAAGAGTCCTGGCTTCATGGAATCTACATTCCAAAATTAAGCTATGGTCATAGCGCCACCTACTGTCAACAGGAATTGACATATTTCATACTTTGACAAATTTGGTGTCATGGTGATTGCGCCACCTACTGGCAACAGGAAGTAAGACGTGTCAGACAATTAACTTTTGATTTACATGGAATTTACATGGTGTGGCCTACAAGTGATTTACAGCAACATGACATATAATAATTGTGTTTTCCAGCACCACATAGTGGACAAAGAAAGTGGTATATATCATATCAGCGCCCACGCTCTCGACAGATATAGCACCTGCATGCAGTATCTGACTTTCACAGAAATGAAAAGCCGTGTCACCCGGCATCCTGCCAGGCCTCCGACATGCGTGAGGGTGCAAGGGCCTGTTCATCGCTGCTTGCAGCTTCAATTTATATTAATTTCATAATTTCTCTGTACAGCTAAAACCATACCTTTTTTGTTGCCAGCAGGCTGTAATATTCATGATGTTTACTAGAATTTCAACCTGTCTTTTTGATAACCTACTAGTGGGACAAGAGCAGATTAATTAAAGCTATGTAAAGGTTAGTGCAGATTATGTTTGCACATAGTTTAATAGGCCATCACAGTGAAATTGTAAGTCATTCACTTTTTCTGGCTCTGCTGTGACTGCAGATTTGAATCCTGAACTTGTAATCAGTGGCAGTGTATTCTCTGTAGATACTGCATCATTTATGTGCCAGAGGAACTTCCTGTTCTGTTTGTGCTCCTCTGTCATTTAGCTCGACAGGGTGCTTCCTCATGTTGACATGAGGCATGTTCCTGTCTGCAGTGCTGCTGCTTTAAAGAGAATGTGCAGAACTGGATTTCAGAGTAATGAGGAACAACTGTATCCTGCTCAAAATGAAGCTAAATCAAAGTGAGAAACTTATTGTTAGTCATGACTTCTGTTGACAAGCATTCAAAACTTAAATAAAAATGTGTAAGCAGGGCAATGTGGATCCAGTCCCCCTGCAACACTGAAGAGCAGTGGCAGGAACAGAAAATGGATGGATGGATTTCTACTGGACTTTATTTTCTATACAACAAAAGAGCACACATTATTGCAGAAGACAGCAGTTACTTTTGGGAGCTGCCAAATTATTCTTTGACAATGTAATTAACCTTTTAAGTTTTTTAAATTAAATATTCTGAAAATACACATTTGCATGAATCCAACTTATTACTACCAAAGATAAATCAACCTGTTCTTAAAAAAAAAAAAAAAAAAAAAATCAGTACACCACATTAATGATAGGCTAACTGTAATGAATCCTTGTGCAATCATGTTAGCTAGCTAACACTAAATCACTGTATGACGCTTATCCATGACAACAAGATGAACTAGTGAGCTAACATTTACACACTTTTGAAGCATATTGGCCAGTTAGCGGTATTTTTATTCAAAGTGTACGGGCATTCTCGTGAGCCATGATGAATCGTTTTGTAACTTTTCGAGCAAGAGGCTCTGACATACTGTCCATGGACAGGTACAGATATTGCTGCACTCATCTATCCCTAGATCTTACCTTTCACAATAAAACCCTAGACATATACACTGCATAACTTTTTACCAGAGGGAACTCAAATTAACTTCACAGCATTTCGCAAAAAAGGAAATCAGTAAAATTAGTTTTTGCATCAGCTTACTTCAGACAGACTGCCACACACTGCTCATTCAATAGGATCCCAGTAATTTTTGCAAATTCACATCAATGACGATATGAATAGTTTTGATACAAAGTTTTCACAGATTTATTCGTCATGCCCCTTGTGTATAAAGGCCTTAAAACTGACCACCAGAGTATTGTGTACAGGACAGCAGCATCATAGTATACATGCCATCTCCCATTGTATTCTATGAATAATTGTGAATTCTCTTTTGTCATAGAGTATATGCATATGCACTCCTGACACCCTTCTGTCACCCCTACAATCTTGCCAGGAGCTACAGCTCTGGTAAGATGGCGAGAGAAAGTACAGATTCACATATACATATACACACTGACCTTATGTTTTTATACAAAGTCAACTGTATAGAAATACTGATACTCTCACCTGAGTTGCCTTCAATTATGACTGTGCCCTCAAAGCAATGACATTAACGAGTAGCTGTGAGTGCCTTGGTAGGCTAATTGCTCGACATACTCTTTTTGCCGCGGGTTTCGCCTCTCAGATGTTCTACAGACTGTCCTACCTTATTAGTGTAAGTTGATGGGGTGTATGCAGCCTGAAAAGGAATACCTGCTGACACAACTCAGGATTTAGATAAAGTACTGTATACCTATTATTTATTCATTTGTTTATTTGTACAATATATACATACTAGTCCATACCCATTGAGTGCACAGTTACCCATGTACAGTTTCACATGGTGTGTGTTTGGGATACAGGTCATAGGAAATTGCAGATTAAATAGTCAACTGAACCCATTAAGAAGAGCAATGTATTCAGACAGAGTTTTTGTGAATTTGATAGTACCATTGCAGCCACAGCGATCTGTCGCATTTTAGCCATTTTTCTGATGTTATAGCACCACCCAGTAGCCAATTAGAGTTAAATTTCTCCAGTCACCTTGAGGTGTCCCGTTCTACATATCTACCAAGTTTAGTAAAAATCGATATGGTGGTTAGGCCCAGATAAGAAATTGTCTCTCTAGTGCCCCCACTTTGTTTGATCAGGTCAATAATGGAGGGGTCCCCTAAGATTATGTGTGGTCATATGCCTACAAAATTGCGTGTTGATTGGTGAAACCCTTGAGATGTTATACACCTTTATGTGATGAGCCACGCCCTCCGCAATATTCATTGCTTTATAGAAGCTCAGTTTTAGTAAGTTTTCCAACTTTTGCCAAGAGGGAACTTTGAATATTGGTTCCTAGATTATGTTCACTGGGTTTCATGCAGATCGGTCAAACTTCCTAGGAAGAGATCGATTTTCAGAGATCAAAAGTGTTTTTCAAAAAATTCAAAATGGCAGAAAATCTATATAACCAGAAGTTATGGGTTCTTGAGGCAAATTTGTTCCTCATGAGGAGAGGCACCTCTGTGCAAAGTTTCATGTCTCTACGACATACAGGGCATGATATATGCTCATTCAAAGTTTGCAATTTCAATCAGTTGCTATAGTGCCCCCCTTCGGCCAACTGATGTAATATTGCTTCATTCGCATCCTCCCATGACCCTCTACCACTGTGCCAAATTTCCCATGGATTGACCAAGTCAGTGAGAAGAAAAACATGGAACAGACACAGACATACCCACACCCACAATCAGACAGTTTTCGTCATTTTATATTAAGATATAGTAAGATACATCCCTGCCAGATCATCAGTGTTGCTTTGTGCTGTGGCTTCCCAGCCTCTGAACCCTGTAACCTGAACCCTGAACACTGTACCCTAAAACCTGTACCCTGCACCCTGAACCCTGTACCCTAAACCTGCACCTGACTACAAATCTGTACCCGTCTGCCTGCCTGCACCCTTTTCCCTAACTCATTCCTCTAACCCATTAATCTTCTGTTACTTTTGTTTTGACTGTCTATCCATGTCAGTTAACATAGCTTCATTTTATTGATAAATCTCTGAACTGTTCCTGTCTGCCCGATTGTCTGCATTGGGGACCTATACTTAGTTGCCTCATCCTCATCTGTCGTGTCAGTACAATCTGGCCAAAAATGGACTCAGCAGATGATTAGTTTTTTTGTGCCTGAACTACAGGAGGTGACTCATGCCATTCACTGCCTAAATACCTACTGCCAATACGCCTCCAGCATTGAGCAGAAGGACATTCTGTCACTGGCCCTCCAGCAAGTTGTAAGCCTTGGTTGGTAAAGTTGCTGCCTGAATTTTCAAAGATCTGTAATTTCTATCCAGTCAGCGCCCCGGCCTGTTAGCCTCAGGATCCTTAGCCCACTGCCTGCCTGCCCTGATCCCATATCTCCTGAACCCTATGAGCTATCAGTGACCCATTAAGGAGTCACCCTGATATCCAGCAGCCATCAGTCATCAGATGAAGGCATAATGCCCATGGCTCCTGAGGCCATTGGCTTTCTTTGTTGCCCAGCTTGCTGGCCAGATCATCATCAATCGGCCGCATCTGCCTTCCAGAATGGTCTTGCCTATGCCACTGGCTCCTGGCCTCCTGGCCACCCTTCAGAGCGGCTCTGCACAGCTGCCAGGCCATTCGTCTGACATTTTCTGTCTCGCTGATGTCCATTGTCCAGAGAGAGAGAGAGAGAGAGAGAGAGAGAGAGAGAGAGAGAGAGAGCTTGGAACATGTAGGCTGCACACTCTACAATTTTATATTTATTCTTGAGTGGTGTTATGGCTTTATGTTTTGTTTTGTGTGTAGTTCCTTCTATGCTGGAGAACTACAATTGAAATAAGTCTTTAAGGCTTGATGATTGTACCTATGGCTGTACAGAGTAAGACTCTGATCAGAGAGAGCACATTCTGGAGGTGCGCTGCGCTGCCTTTTTTGTTGAAGCCTGTACTTCAATCAGACTACTTTTTTAAATTGTTGCTTGGCAACCACCGAATCACCTATCTTTATCTTTAACCACTATTTTGCTGTGAAGTTAACAGTGGAGCCCCAAAGGGTGTTCTGGGGGGAACATGGCCCCTCTGGTGCAAGTGCTGGCCCCCTCACTGGCAAAAATTATCGGAGGCCAACACTACTGTCATAAAAAGGCTCATTTTTTAAGGTAAAATGTGAAGGTGTGTGTATAATATGAAACTAGACAGCCTAATGCATCCATTAGCACCAACCATGTCCACAGAGCTTGTTGGGAAGGGGACCAAATAATGCTTCAAATTTAGGCCAAATTTTGGTAAGGGATCTACGAGCACGGCCATGTCTAAAGGGGTCCCCTGAACTCTAACCTCAAGATATCTGAATAAAATGTGTTCTATGGGTACCCAAAATTCTCTTTTAACCGTGAGAAGGCTTTTTCCAATGAAAGGTTTGGCTATTTACAATCAATGTTCTCCTTTAAATTAGTGCTGCACGATTTGATAAAAATGTGCGATTGCAATTTGAGTGGACAATATCGCGATTTGCGATTGCGATTACAATATAACACATAAATGGTATCATGAGTCTTCTTGCTTGATTCAGTGTTTCCCCTACATTATATCAGGGGGGCACTGACCTGACCTGACATAGTTATTGTTATGGACAGTGTGTAAATGACCATCAACAGACTGAGCACAGTCAAACACGCTGCTCACACAGCAGCGCAGCACGGCACTGTACACACAGTGGAGCGAGCCTGTGTTGCGTCGTCACTTAAATGACAAATTCCATCACGCCATAGCACAACACAGCAGCATGACAAGTGGGCCGAAACTGAGCAAAATTGCTCAATTTTTCATGTGTTATTATATAGTTTGTTATGGAGTCCATGATTTCCCTGTGACACTTACAAATATTTGTGTAACTGTGCTTGGATGTTGTTTTATGAGGCTCTGGCAGCTTTCAGTTGTCTCTTTGTCTTTAACGTTACTTGGCTTGGCCTTCTCTTGCATGCATGCTTCATACTTTTCACTGAGCTGTCTCAAGTGTTGATATAGATTGGTCGTGTTGCCGCGGGACGTGGCGACTTTAACTTTTAAACTTTTACACAGCACGTCTTTCTGTTAAACGTCGCCGTACCTGAATCCAAAGTATCGCTATATAATAGACGTTGCATTTTTTTCGCCACCAACGCAGCCTGTTCATGAATTTTCAGCTGAAAAAAAATGCTTTGGTGGACACTCTAATTAAATTAACACAAGCGTTTGTCTGACCAATAAGAATTTGGTTATACAGGAGTATGTTGAACAATCAACCAACTAATCAGAAGATGACAGCCCTAACGGTAAGTAACATTACCTGTAAGTTATGAAGCCAAAGTATATCAGTATGCTTCTATTTAACCATCTCTGTATTGACATGTTGTAAACTATACAGACTACTACAACTGCATAATCAAATTCCTGAAATTCAGTTATAAGTGGCCCCATCAGGCCACCCGTATGAGAAATTCTGAGTTAGGGACAGTTTGACAATCTGCTGTCAATCATCGGGCCTAATTACGGTTTAGATATGTCTTGTAGCTTGCCAAGGGCAAAGTGAGCTAACAAAACCATGTGGCTACCACTTGTAGTCAGGAGGCACACCTCTTGATTCATCTGTTTGGGCAATGGAAAAAATGGAAAAAAATAGCCTCTCCAAATATCATACAATATATTATCGCATACCATTATAAGAAAACCTTTATAGAAAACCTGGTACAGTATATGTTCTTATTTCGATGCAGAGCTATTCTGCTATAGTGCTTTTGTCATTTGATGTAGGTTACTGTTGTCTAAGTGTGCACCATGCCATTATGTAAAATGGAAAAGGGGCCTAGGGTCTCTGAAGATCCATTAAGCATTGTTAAAGGAAAACAATTTTGACCAGAAGATTGTTAAAACAAATAGTTTGAGGAACAGCAGGGACCTGAGGCCTTAATTGATTAAAGTGAATGAATCAGACTGGGACTCACATGGTCCCAGGTCTCCGTGTGTTATTAAAAACCATTACTGAGGCACCTTTTAGCAAGACATTTAGAAAATGAAGTGGCAGAAAACATGAAAGATGTGAAACCAAGACAGAACCCTGGAGGGACTTTGTTAATGTCATGGAAACATAGCTCCCAGTTCAAAAGATATGTGTAATTTCGGAGTTTCTAAAAGCTGCAGTTTGTTACTTTTTACAGCACATTAGAGGTTTGACCAGTGTAACACACGGGCTATTATCATAAGGCAGCACATGGACTGCTGCCTCTCTCAGCCTCACAGTGATGTAAGATATCTGAATATTTCAAGCTGCAATGTGCCTTTTAATGGATTTATGTCAACAACAGAATGTGAACTGGACCAGAAAGTACAGTGTTTGTGTGTGTGTGTGTGTGTGTGTGTGTGTGTGTGTGTGTGTGTGTGTGTCCTGTGATATCTGCCTTTTGCCTGCAGGCAGATTTCATATCAAGTCATGGATTTGATTTGTCAATCTTGAACATGTCAATACTCTGCCTGTCAAACCAATGACAATACATAAACACAGACAGGTCTCCACTTCCTTCCACTGTATGAAAATGAAGCCAAAATATCCAGGATACAGGCTCTGCCATTTTGCACTGGTGATGTCATTTGTAGCCAGAATCTGCACAGTATCTATAAGCTGGCAGACTCACGGTATCAAGTTCCCGCCCAAATACCTTGCTGACCAATTGTGAGCACACTAACTGACACACAAAGCTGTCAATCATGACATCATAGCCAATTTAACAGTGTCACATTAGTCAACATATCCTCATACAATGGCTCATGCATCTTCCCAAAATGCACATACAACAGCTCGACTGGCAAATTAGCACTCCATGAACAGCATCGTCATGTCACTTACTAATGTAAATCATGTACTTAATGTAATGTAACATTAGATTTAGTGAAAGAAACATGGTGTGTTGTCAAACTATGTACTTAACATAGTCAGGTACTTAATGTAACACACATAATGTAAAATTACGTAGGTTAGGTTTAGGCAAGTTAAGTTACGTAGGTTAGGTTAAGGAAAAAAACATGGTTGTGTGTTGTCACGTTATGTACTTAATGTAAAGATACATGCTTGATGTAGTGTTCCTATTGTAAAGTTACATACTTAATGTAATGTACTTACCATAAAGTTACAGATGTTAGGTTAAGGAAAGGAAACATGATACATACTTAACATGAAGTTACACACTTGATGTAAATTACGTAGGTTATCAGGCGTTAAAGCAAGAAAAAATTTTGTGCCTGAAATGTGGAGCAAGGAAGATTTGTGTGCCTGAAATCTGAAATCTTTTCCAGAGCGGGGGGCTTGGTGTTGTGGTCACAAAATGAAGAAACAGAATAGAATAATAAAATGCTGCTTTTATGCACTGACTTACCAATATTAATAATGTACTTTGTACTGAGTTATTTAACATATCAGTCACCACCCAATTTTCTACAAAAAAGTACTTTTTTTTAATACCTTAAGTAAATTTAGCTGGTAGTAGGATTTTAATTAGGGCTCCATGATTTTGAATAAATATCTAATTGTTGATTATTTTGACTGATACTTCAACTCAACACAAACTCCAACACAAATCTCACTTGAAATGCCTTTACTAAATATGTTAAATTATCTATAAACCAAAAGCATCTGATCCAGCCTGATTAAGAGATAAAGAGAGTGGCAGGAACCTTGGTCACTACATTAATAGCTTCAGTAGTTACTTTTCAGATTAAACTTTTATAGCTTAATGAGTTTATAAATAAAAACTTTCAGTGGTTACCAGACTTTTTGACTTATAGCTCCTACATCTCTTTTTTGCCTTGGTGCTATTTATTTTTAGAAGCTAAATCATTTAGGCTGTTTGCCAAATTGTATCAAGCTTGATGTGAATTAAACAGGCAGTTATGTCGAAATGTCGCCTCTGGGCAAGCATGTCATCATTGAAATGGATCATATAACGTTGTGGTGATGACTTTAAAACTTCAGCATAGAGGACTTTTATTGCAACTTTCGTTTCTGTCTGGTTTCTGTTACCTTACCTTCAAAATTACTGCTGGCTTACCCTAGCCTCTCCTGCTCCTGCTGAGCTCTGTGTCTCAATGTGACATGATGTGAAAGCATGCACAGGCATCAGTGTTGATTGGCAATCACTTGTGCCATGTAACCAATCAGAGGGGATTGTAGGTGGGACATTGTTACAAAACTCAGTGCAGTCAGTGGGGACTGCATGCAGGAAGAGAGACGGCTGTATCGGAGCCAAAGGAGCTAGTTTTAAAATACATTTTGTTGGAGCTATTTATTTGTTGTTAGTATTTAGTTGTTTTGCTAATAATTAATATTATTTGATTATCCTAGATAGATCTAGATCTTTGATTTCGTTATGATTATGTTTGCTAGAATTTTTTTTGTTAATTATTCATTTAGTTTAGTTGTTTCTTGTTTAGTATTTGTTCACTATTTCATTTCGTTTTGGGTATACTGTTATGGGGTGCCGTTTGTAAAGTGTCTCACGCTGAAAATAACATCAACATTTTGCCACATTTAGCTTCAAACAATGTTTAAAAAAGTATTATGATTTTTTTAACGTCACCTTTTACCACATTTACAGCAATATTTGTTAACTTAGAAATATATTAAATAGTTAAATCTAAATATTAAATGTGGCACCTAAATGTTAAATGTTAAATCTAAATATTAAATCTAAATCTAAATCTAAATGCTAAATATAAATATAAATATAAATGTTAAATCTAAATATTAAATCTAAATCTAAATCTAAATGTTAAATCTAAATGCTAAATATAAATATAAATGTTAAATCTAAATATTAAATCTAAATCTAAATCTAAATGTTAAATCTAAATGTTTTGGGTGAAACTAAATATTTAGCTAATATGAAAATTCACACTGCCGGTCAACATAAGTAGCAAAATAAAAGCTTGAGATGGTAAGAATGTTTATAGAATCAAATAACGAATTAAATCCAACTTATCAGAAATGGACACTTGAACATACATTAGCGTGATAATAACTACCTAAAATAACAAGAAGCGTGTTTGGAGAAATTTTATTTGTGTACTTTGAGTTGTTAGTGTCCCTTCTGAGGATTAACAACCTAAGCTAAGCTAACAACCGTCAGTTCTTAGCCCGTTAGCAGTGTCTTTAATTACTCATTAACTCTTAATCGGTCCGTGAAAAAAATATGTTTTTCCAGCGGATGTCTTAGTTACAACATGATTGAGCTAGCAAAGCAGTTTTGTGTTGCGATGTGTGGTATTTATTCAGTTTTGGGAAATCACGATGTCTAGAAAGCATCAGTGGCCGCAGCAGCAGCAAAGCTATCAGGATGTCATCTGTTAAATGTCTCCCATTGTCGGATACGACATTAAACTACTCCAGTTAGCTCAATCATGTTGTAACTAAGACATCCGCTGGAAAAAATATTTTCTTCACGGACCGTTTAGAGTTAGTGAGTCATTACAGACACGCTTAACGGGCTAACAGCTAACAGTTAGCCCGCTAATCTACGATAACCATGTTATTAATTTCAGACCGTGATAGTAATGTTTGTTCAGTCATAGTGTTTATAGGCTTTACAAACACCAGATTAGTCTAAAGCGGTGATACAGTGACGTGAAAACGTGAGATGTGCATATATATATGTTGCTAAACTCCGCTGGTTTTCTACCCGGAAGTATTTGTAAACAACAAGGTGATTCCCTCAGAAGGGACACTAACAGCTCAAAGTACACATCAAATAAAATTTCTCCAAACACGTTTCTTGTTATTTTAGGTAGTTATTATCACGCTAATGTATGTTCAAGTGTCCATTTCCCCCAATAAGTTGGTTTTAATTCGTTATTTGATTCTATAAACAGTCTGACCATCTCGAGCTTTTATTTTGGTACTTCCGGTGACCGGCAGTGTGAATTTCCATATTAGCTAAATATTTAGTTTCACCCAAAACATTTAGATTTAACATTTAGATTTAGATTTAGATTTAGATTTAATATTTAGATTTAACATTTAGATTTAGATTTAGATTTAGATTTAATATTTAGATTTAACATTTATATTTATATTTATATTTAGCATTTAGATTTAACATTTAGATTTAGATTTAGATTTAATATTTAGATTTAGATTTAGCATTTAGATTTAGATTTAATATTTAGATTTAACATTTAACATTTAGGTGCCACATTTAATATTTAGATTTAACTATTTAATATATTTCTAAGTTAACAAATATTGCTGTAAATGTGGTAAAAGGTGACGTTAAAAAAATCACAATACTTTTTTAAACATTGTTTGAAGCTAAATGGGGCAAAATGTTGATGTTATTTTCAGCGTGAGACACTTTACAAACGGCACCCCATATACTGTGGGCACCAAAGTTTATATATGTAGGAAAGCAGGTAGGCGACCAGAATGCACCTGGGTGGACATATGGTTTTTTACCAGAGCGGGAGAGGCATGCAGGGATTTCTTTGTTCTTTGTTTGCTTACTTGTTTTTGGTTGAAAAAACCACTGGAAACGCAGAAACTTTGCATGGACAATGACTTTCTTTTGCCTGCGTACACTACATGCCCATGGTGCGGCAGTGGTCCTTTGTTTTTGTTTGATACGAGTTTGATTTGGATTACTCTTTTGAACAAACGGCCATTACACATTTATTTGATCGATTACCGATGAGAAAACGTCCGATGCCGATTATGGTAAACAGTAGGTTGTGTTTACTCGCACACTGTGCGCCTAAATCATTTTCCCAGTTCGCACATACATACATATATATATATATATATATATATATATATACATGTATATATATATATATATATTTATTTATTTTTTTTTTTTTTAGGGGCAAATGCGTGTGAAATGCTTGCACTGCAGAGCACTTCTGCCTGTGCCGGACAGAAACATCGCCACGCCGGAAATCTGGCGCTGTGCCAGAGAACTTTAACCCCTTGGTTATGTTAAGTTATGCAAGTTAGATCAAGGAAAAGAAGCAGGTGTTGTCACCAGGCCTGGAATTTTGTCATTTTAGGGGCAAGGCCACTTGGCCTTTCGTGTTGTCAATTTTTTGAGGGCACAAAGGCCAAAAGCCAGGGCAGCAAGGCCATAAAATAAAACAATGATTTTAAGTCCACGTCCATAATGAATTTAATTTAAGAACTAAGGATGTATAACTATCGGTGAAATGAATAAATAAAACGAGCTCAAGTAATAATAATGAGTATAATAAATAATGTGATTTATTTAATAGTACTAATAAACCCAATGTCTTGAACAACCAGGTTTATGTATTTATAAGCAAACAATCTTAAATATTAGGCCTAAATATTTTTTGAGTGTACATGATAAACTGATTCACTGAACAAGACTGGCTAAAATTATTTCTGATGTGTTGTTAGATAGCTAACAAGCAAACTACAGCAGGGCTATTCAATTACTATTTCAACTGGGCCGCATTTCAAAACCAGATCATGTCAATGGGCCACATTTCTAGCAGCAAGCAACCAATCCACTTTTTTTTTGCATACATATATATATTTATATATATACAGGCATGGCCCTCCTCAACATGATGCAGAAACAGAATAAAAGAAAGCTATCAATGCACAGAAGCATAATAAATGACATTAACAGTATCTAACAACACACACTCTGTCTCTACCAGCATCTCCCTCTCCCTTCTCTCCTCCACACACACACATGCACACACCTCACCTCCTGACGTTTTCCTTATAGGTCAGTGACACAGGATATAGTTTTATACAGTCCATGGCAGCAACAGTCATGTTTTTAACAACAAAGTCACTATATAAACTCAGTAATATCTCACTGGAAACAAATCTAACATGTCAGTAAAATAAATATTCCTCCTGACATCACAATACTGAGTGAAGAAAGTCACGTTATCTCAGCATGAAGACAAACATCAGTATCACTCATTCATCCTGCTCTCTGCCCTCCCTCTACTGAGGAGACTCACTGTCTGCAGGTTGACTGTGTCAGGTACATGTTCAGATAAAGTGTTAGCCTACATACAGACAGCTTTCATTTTAGTTTGTCTTTAACAGTGTGCTGTTAGCCCCGTGAGCACGATGTGCTGGTGTAAACTGTGACTGTAAACCATAACTGCAGTGAAGGACAGACTGTGGACAGAGCAGATTGACATATGGATTTCTACATGCTGAACATGTGTATAGATAAAGTATTGGCTTGCCTGGTAGAGGTTTTATCGCACTTACTTACAGTAACAACAAGCGTAGCTGTCGTCAACTAGAGTAATCTTGAAGTTATATTCCCTTCATCTGCACCGCGGCCTCTCTGCTGTTGCCTGTGTGTGTGTGTGTGTGTGTGTGTGTGTGTGTGTGTGTGTGTGTGCGCTGGGAGGAGGAGGTCACCCCTGACATGCAGGCAGAAGAGAGGCTGCAGAATGACGATGAAACCGAAACTTAAGAAAGTAACGCCGATAATAGCGGAGCTTACTGTTATTACGGTGTTGATTAAACTTGCCTTGGGTTGTTTAATACCGGGTCTCGGTACCGATCCCTGCCCGGGCGTTTGATGAAGGCTCCTGGTTGGCCGGTGATGGACTGGTATCAAACCGTCATTATAGCCCGTCCGAGCGGTTCATGCCAGCCTCGAATCAAACCCACCACTGGTGATGTACGCATCGTCTCATTTGATGTTGCCCAATAAGAATCCAGACTGTCATAAAAAAGACGCATTTTTTTTCTCAGAAGATGGAGGTGTCAAAGTCGTGATGACAGGAAAGAGGCCGAGGAGAAAACTGCAAAATCACCTGAGGCAGTGTGGGAGGGGCATCAATGTTTTTCAAGGACACAGGGCCAAATTAGGAGCGGACATGGCCATGGCCCTCATGGCCCTTGTGAAATTCCTGCCTTGGTTGTCACTTTACATAGTTGAAGTACTTAAAGTACTTAATTTAATGTTCTTAACATTACGTTGCATACTTAATATACAGTAATATACTTAACATAAAGTTACACAGGTTATGTTTAGGCAAGTTAAGTTACGAAAAGAAACACGGTTGGTGTTGTCACGTTATGTACTTGATGTAAATTATTAACATACCTAACATAAAGTTACTTACTTACTTAACGTTAAGTTTCATACTTAATGCAACATATTTCAGTGAAGTCGCATAGGTTATGTCAAGTTACACAGGCCAGGTTAAGGAAAAGAAACTGTTGTGTGTCCTCATGTTATGTACCTAATGTAAAGTTACATGCTTTATGTAGTGTACCTAATATTAAGTTACATACTTAATGTAATATATTTAACATAAAGTTGCGTAGGTTAGGTTTAGGGAAAGAAACATGGTTGAGTGCCATTACACTACTTACTTAATAAAATGTTCTTTATGTAACATACCAAATAAGTAACAAAGGTTACATCAAGAAAAAGAAACATGGTTGGGTGTTGTCACATTATGTTCTTGATTTAAAATATCAGCCATAATGTAATGTACTTAATGTAAAGAAATGCAGGTTAGGTGCAGAAAAAGAAACATTGTTGTGCATCCTCCCCTGACGTATGTAACTACTTTACATGACAGAACCCATTTTGGGGAAAAAAATTATTTGACCTGTGCTTTGATTTTTTTAGTTTGGTGAGAGCTTAAAATTGATGGATGTCTTTTCAACTCCCCCCTCCATTTCCAAGTAGTATAATTTTTGGTGCTGCTGTCATAAAGACAAATAGCTCAATGTCCAATACCACAGTTTCTACAGTTACTTTGGCCATTTCAGCTGCAGGATATAGTTCCTGCAAAGAAATTGCATTGATACTCTTTGGTAACTGCGGATAGCTACCGGGCATAACAAATGCGCTATCCTCTTCCTGTTTTGGTTCTGCAATGGTCTATGCACTTCCTTTGTGCAGTGAATGGAGCCTTCATTTTCCCAGAGATTGTACCCAGTGGTGGGCAGAACTGCATAGTGGAAGCAAATCTAAATGCTGATAGTGTCATTATTCTATCCCCATTACATTGTGCAATCAACATTAACTTCATGATGATAAGTTAAAGCAAAAATCGTGTGTATTTCCACTTAAACAGGTGTTCCATTCCAGCTGTCACTGACGCCAGATATTCCTTTGTGTGTCTGTACCTAGCTCATGAGGAGGTGAACCATTCAGGGAAGTCAGATACTGTAAAATAAGCTCCTGTTATTGTTCCCATGCTGCAGTTTCTGCAGTTGCCATGGTCACATTGCCGAGCTGTGGTGGCAAGTTGATAAAGTTAAACCATCATGAACTACAAATGCAAGTGGCTGTGCACGGAAGAAGAAGCTGCCCTTTCTCTCCTCGCCACTGTGCTGACATTTAAAACATTAAGGCCGCTGCAGTAACCACTCACTGTCTGAAAGCAACATTATAAGCTTTTAGTAGAGAGTGTGTTGTCTTACAACACCTTACAAGTACAGGTAATAATAGAAGTTATTACAGTTATGTATGCACAAATATGATGTTGAAATCAATATATGACTGAAATATGATGATATCACTTATAATCCATTTGCATTAGGATGTAAGTGAACGCTGGCAAGCCACTTGATGAATTGAACAATACATTTACATATAATTGAAGACCAAAACCTGCTAAACTAAGACTTGCTCTATATTGTAACTTTACTTTCATAAACTTTGGAGCCTCTACAAGTCACTATAGACAAGACATTTGGACTGTCACAGCAATGAAAAGCTCTTCAGGCCAACAAGGGGAGTGAGCAGATCTAAAGTCAGCTATAGAAGCCTTAAACACTTAAACCAAATATTATAGAACTAAAAGAGTGCAGTATGGGGTTTTGTTTCTAATGTGATAAATTTAAAAAGAGCTCACTGAATTGAAATTTTATTAGTACCAGAGGTGCTGCTAAAGCTCTACAAGGTAAAATAAATTTCACAATCCTTAGGAGAGGCTGACTTCTTTTCTTTTTTTTTTTTTAGATATTTTTTGGGGCATTTTTAGCCTTTATTTGATAGGACAGACAAGTGTGAAAGGGGGAAAGAGAGAGGGAGTGACATGCAGCAAGGGGCCACAGGCTTAAGTCAAACCCGGGCCGCTACGGCAACAGCCCTGTACATGGGGCGCCTGCTCTACCACTAAGCCACTGACACCCCAGAGAGGCTCACTTTTACGGAGCTAGAACAGTGACATTAAGTTTAGACATCTAAAACAAATGTGGCTCTGATAAAGGTAGAATTGGCACTGAAGAAGGTTTCACCAAAAAAAAACCCATAGATGTTAAAAATTATTTTGGTACACTAACAGTTTTTATGCCTCCACCACCAGAAATGTCCATCCCTCAGTCGTTTTATCCATTCCATGCAATATCTCAGGAACGCATAAAGGGAATTTCTTCAAATTTGGCACAAGGGTTGACTTAAACTCAAGGATCAACTGATTCATTTTATGGTGGTCAAGGATGAGGTTGAGTCAAGGATAAACTAATTAGAATTTGGTCGTCAAAGGTCAAGGGTCCCTATGGAGGACTGGCACAACATAGAGCATTTGATAAGGCTGAACATTTTTGTTCCCATGTTATGTTGAGGCCTACCCCTCCCCACAATCTGTAAAACACAAAATGACAAAGTGAAATCACAGGTGAAAATATCACTTTTGTGAGCCTTTGTAATTTAGAAACATGAACTCAGCATATACATCTTTTTTTTCAGCCATTTCTGTCATGTTGTGCAACTCAAGCAAAACAGCTGTGGCTCAATTTGCAAAGCCAAATCTCAAATTTAAACAGTTCTACTAACAAATAATTAACAAATACAGATACAGCAAATACAGAAAAGCACACAGAAAGAATCAAACAACATTAAAAAACGACACTGTTACTTAACCTTTCTCTTTTGTGGGTGATATCCAGGGCCAACACAAGCCTTTTTGGGGCCCCACCCAACACGTCCCCCCCACACCCCATCCCAAGGTTTTTTTTTTGTTTTGTTTTTTTAATGATCAAATCATTCTTGCATGTTACTGAAAAGTAAAACCAGCACATTAGCATATTATGACATTAAGCTTGGTGACACTTGTTGTCAGCCCCAAAAAATTTCAGTTCATCAAAAATTTTGAATTGAACTTTGTGGTGAAGAAATCTGCAGAACAACTGCATAAAAGTTAGACTAGATCAATTACATTTAAAAGTTTGACAGATCTGAACAATATGTGGTAAAATTGAATCAAAATCAGTTTTCATTTTATGGATAATGCTATTATAATTGATATAAAGACAAATAAATATTTAGTTAAAAATATACCTCCTGATTTTCTATAATGCCCAATAGCACTCATTAATTTCCAGATGTCCTCCAGGCTCCTAGCTTATGTTTGGTCCATTAATGTTAATTCTTCACAGAATTGGTTAGGAACGTTTTCACCAGACAGTATTTTTTTTTTCTTTTTTTTTCTTTTTTGAAGGTTCATTTTGCCATGGCAAACTTTTGTGAACTGTGGGAATTAAGTGAAACTTTTTCAAATGGGATTTTAACCACAGTTGTGTAGAATTTGTTGATTTTGAGGGTGCCATGAGAAGCTTTACTGTGGTGTATCTGTTAATAAACAATTACTTTATGAGAAATGAAAATACATTTTCACATTTCTAATTACACTGTAAACCCCAATTCGCTCACTCAACTTAAATTTAAACAGCTTGCACTCAGAACTTTTAGTTTAGTACAATACAGCAACATAAAAGTTTTGAGTATACCAGGCACAAAAATAAATGTGTCACATGACCCTTATCTAACAGGAATTTTATGTCAGTTGTTGCTTGAGCATTGAATTCTATGTCATATTAACATGAAAACATTTGGTACACATTTGACAACATTTTTTTTTCTAGAATAAGGCAAAGAGATGAAGGCTGAACCTGGAAGTGCTCTTTATTTTCCCTTGCCTAAACTTTTTAAAAGACACTCTTATATCCACACAGGCAGGAGGTCACTAACTGTGTATACGACATAACGTGTGGTGGAAAATGGTTTTTTACCACAACATTAACTGTAACCCATTTGAAGCATTGTAAAGCACATAAACATTAATCACTGTGTAATGGGTAACGTGAGTGATTTAAAACACATTTAAACACAGTTTTCTTCGGCTTATGGCCTTAAACACATTGTCTCATGGCATGCTGGAAAACTCCACCCATCTAGCCTCAACACATCACAATATGTTGTCACAATAAGAGCACAATGATAGCGTTATTTATTGACCTTCAACTTATTAGGTGAAATCAGCTTCATACATTTTAGTCAACTTAGCTCAAAACTCAAAAATCGTTGACTTACCATTAACAAAATTATGTCAAGAGAGATGAGTTTTTGTGTCGAGTGAACATAAAGTTTTTGTGTCATTTTGACAATCCTGGGCATTTATGTAGACTTTACATTAGAATTTTGTGTCATGGATGGATTGGGGTTAACAGTGTAACTCATGGGCTTCCCAGGCAGCTTCTTATGCCTATCAATCAAAATGTTAAGCATTACCATTTTTGTGCTTACATTCACCTGTGCTTTACATCCTTGTCCCCTTGATAACAGAATTAGTGGTATCCTTACAGTTATATACATCTTTTTCATTGTCAGTTTTTATCCCAACATGTCAGCCAGCTGGGGTTGACTGCTGAACTGTACACTTTCTTTCTTCCATTAACTGTTCTTCGGGTTTTCTCAACTTTGTGGCCGATGTCCCAAAATCCTCCTGACACCTGACATTAACAAGTTTACGTGTGGTCTGTTATATTTTTGTTTGGCACACTTGTGTTTTCCAGGAACTTATATTTGGAACTTCCGAGTTTGAGTTTTTATAACAAACATATGACTCACAATTAAATATCAAACTCCCCTGTGTAAGCCAAAGATTGAAAAAGTCCATCTTGGGTTGTGGCTACTTGTTTTAGGTCCTGTTCTGCTTACACTGTGGTTGTACGGGAGGTAAATGTCCCATTGCGAAACACCATATCAGAAGCCATACAGTCCTTAGGAAAATCCAGAGGGCTACATGTTGCTTGTCTCTTCAAAGCGACAGCACAGTAATCCACCTGTTCCGCGTCCAGCCCAGTCTCCAGCCACCGGAAACACACAATGCGTTGAAAGGAACGCCGGAAATTGTCGGACACAAAGCCATACAGAATAGGATTGGCGCCACTGTTGGCGTAGCTGAGGATGACAAAAAGCTGAGTGACCATTGGGTCTGGGGGCCGGTGGAAAACGCTTACCAGCTGGACGATGTAGAAGGGCATCCAGCAGAGGACAAACACCGCCACAACTAGCAGAACCATGCGCGTGATCTTCTTCTCCGAGCGTCGTCTTTGAAGCCAGCCTGCTTTTAGTCCCACTGCTCGCATCCTGGCCACCATTAAACAGTAGCATAAGCAGATGGCTCCGACCGGCAGCAGAAACCCTAACAGGAAGGTATAGACCACGAATGCTTCTGACCACGCCGATTCAGGCCACAAGAAATTACAATCCACACCACCGTCCTGTGCAGGGACAGTGTCTGCAAAGATAATGATGGGCAGGATGACTATGAGTGATAGCCCCCAAACACAGACATTGACTACTTTGGCTACAGTGGGTCTGCGGTAGCGGGCAGCCTTGATAGGATGGACCACTGCTATGTAACGATCCACACTTAGCACAGTCAGGCAAAAGATTGATGTAAACATATTGATGCCATCTACGCTCAGCACCAGTCTACACATCAGTGACCCAAAGGGCCAGTGACGGACAGCAGCTGATGTGGCCAGAAAAGGAACACTTAACATGAACAGCTCATCAGCAATTGCTAAGTTGAGGATGTAAATGTTAGTGGCTGTTTTCATTTTGGCGTATTTCAGAATGACATAGATGACCATGGCATTGCCAATAAGGCCTACACAGCAGACAAGAGCATAAATGGATGGAATGATGATTTTACTGGCGTCAGGCTCCTGGTAGTAGTCCTCATAGTCCATACTTGTGTTATAGGGCAGCCCTGTTGGATAGGACCCATAGTCCTGGCTCCCATTGATATCCATGGTCCCTTTTGGTGGGTATGTGATGCTAACTTTAAGTTTGAATGATGTTAGCTAATAAAGAGATTAAATTGAACATTGGGATTCTTGGAATTTGTAATACCTCAGATTACCAACCTTGATCAACAGTAGTTTGTGCACCCCCCTACATTTGCCTAGACAGGGATGGTAATACTTTATTATTTATTCAATAAAGCTGTTTTAGCAACCTTGCAGGAGCAACATTTTCCATAGGCCCATGCCTGCCAAGTGGCTGCAGCTATAGGAGTGGACAGAGACCACTGGATAGTGTAGATATCTAAAAACCTTCTACACTTGCTGACACTTTGGAAAGACCTCATAGGAGCTATGGTTTTTTGAATGAATCTTAGAGGATTCAAATTATAGTGAGTTCTGTAGTAGCAGACTATTTAGTAGAATATAGTGAGATACTGAGGGATTCCTTGAGCTGCTGGAATGACAGCCAGCCTGGAAGTAGTGTCAGGAATCCCTATTGTTCTTTTGGTTTTTATGACAATCTGCAGATGATGTTCATTTATATATGTAGCTTCTTTGTTACTATCGCCCAAAAAAGATGTCCTTTATTTCCTCTTCTCACAGTCAATGTGTCCTTGATTCTCCTGGGTTTCTTGTGCTTGTCAGTGAATTCTCATTGTAAGGTCCAGACAACCTTTATCATTCTTTCCATTAAGCGATAGAAAAACAGGGCATGTGGCAACTGCTCTCAAGGTACTACTGTCCATCGTGGGCAATCATGTAGCATTAAACACCTTATTGCCCATCTGTTCCTGTATGTAGTAGGTGCAGAGTTCTGATCAGAAGCAAGGCACTTGGACACACAGTACATGGAAAACACTCCATCTGGTGATTGAAGAGGGTGTTCCAGTAGGTCAAATCAAATTCAGAGTTCACTTAAAGGTGGTGCTGCTTGGCTCCTGCACTCAGGTTCTCTGGTTGCATATCACAGCCATTGCAGATTGTAAAGAAATAATAAGGTTTCTGCTGAAGCTTCCCTTCAGGATACATTGTGCTCCCATTTTCTGTGACCTGAATTGTAAAAAACCTGTGAGAAAACAAAGAAGTGTCACTTAGTTTGCCTCTGACAGACACCAAGTACAACATCAAAGTACAAATGAGTCATACCTCAGAGGACCTGACACTGCATTAGTTTCTTTTTATCATTTAGAGGAATGTAAGACATTTCTGTGTCTGTGTCAGTATGTATTGTTTCACAGGCTCCAAATCTTCTAGACTCTGTAATATTCCCATGCAGGCTGACTTCTGTCATACTGATTCCCTATCGGCCATGAGTAATAACTGAGAGGTACTGTTTAAGCGCAACCCAATCACCAGAGTAGGCGTTGGCATTGTGCATCTCTGCAAACTACATATACATTTTGTATATTATTATGTGGTGGATGTGTTGAAACTATGCGTCTTTATGTTTTAACTGTACAGCGGTGACATTAAGGAACAAAAACACACTTGAAAAGATAATGTTTTGGCCCAAAACATCCAGTTTTTGTGGCACAGTCATTGGAAACACAAAAAAAAAAACAGCTTTTCATGGCACAATCCTGGCAGGAAATGTAGTGATGTCTCAGTTAAAAAAACCTCTTTAATGAGTATCTTTAAAAGCCCTGACACACCAAGCTGATGGTCGGCTGCCAGTCAATGTTTGGTAGTCAGTGAGTGCTTGTTGCCCTAGTCAGTGCGGTGTGTCCCTCACCATTGGCCCTCATCGGTGCTAGTCGACTTTTTTTCTTGATGATGCAGCATGTGGAATCGTTGACACTGATCAGTTTAGTAGAAACGTTTCCTGATAGTTTATGTTATCATTTACTGGCGTACAGTAAATATGCTCTGTTCTTTCCACATTGGCTAACTGGCTAACTAGCACCAAGATGGTCCCCCGGTTTCCCTTTCTGAATGACAAACAGACTACTGCCATCTACTGATATGGAGGGGGATTTCTTCTCATTTAGGCACAGTACATATGTGCTTGTTGGCTAGCTTGTTGCCGTTAGTTCTCTGAAGTCAGTTTGGTGTGTGTGGACCTTAAGGTCAAGAATACACTGGGCAATTTTGGGCTGTCCCAGACAAAAGATAAACAACACTGCTCTAAAACGGTGGTCCTACATCACACAATGAGAGAGGTTCAAGGGCGGCCGTTGGCATGGTCTTGTGATCAAACGCAGAGAGTCAGAAATTTGGCATGACCATTTCATGTGTGACTGCTGTTGAGACCTACATCTACTAACCAGCCAATAGAAATGCAACATGAAATGACACGCTGACACTAAACCCAAACAAACAGACGGATAGCAGCTCGCCATGGAGGTAAAACACGTTAAAAGAAATATGCGGGATTCCAGCAAAGAGGAAAACCTTGTAGAGTTGTGGCAGCAGAAGCCTTGCCTGTATGATGTGTCCTCCAGCTCCTACCATGATAAACCATGATTACCATGGTAAAGAAGAACAAAGCATGGACGGAAATAGTGGCAGAGTTACAGCTTCCAGGTGAGCAACCTAGCAGCTAGCAGCAGTGCCCACAAAACTTTAGGTTATTTAATAATGTGACCACAGTTGGAGAAGTAATAACCTGTGCAGCATCCTTGCACACTCAGTATGGGAAGCTATTGCATTGTACGTCCTACCCTGTGATTCAGTAGGCGCTGTCACTGTACTGTCTGCATACATCAAACTTGATGTTGTACCCAAGTTTATTAGATCCATGTCCAGTGTAGCTGCACTAAACTTATAAGACTGCTGAAATCTCACAGTCTGTAGGAGACTTTAGACCACCTTCTTAGGGTCGGAAGAACTCCTGCCTTCCAGACTAGGACTAGTGTTGCTGATTTGTGGTTGTCAAAGTACAATACCAACATGGTACCTGTGACAGGAATATGAATTAGGTAACCTTTAGACATTAAACATTAGCCACATCAATTTCAAAAAAGTACAAATTATGACTTGAAACTTGAACATGTGAGCTTACCACGAGTGTCATTTTCAGTTGCTAGGAACAGTTAATGATCTTCATGATGAATATGTCAAATAAAGGGCTCTAGTTTAGTTGTTCAAGTGCAACAACAACCACAAGATAGTAGTTTTTTTCTTGAGCGCACAGTGATGTTAAAAACAAAGAATAAAGGTGTATTTTGGCATTAATGGCTCATGCTGTGTCATTGTTTTACAGCTGTTTCTGTTGCAGTGAGTGAGTGACTTTATTGCTATTTTCTGGCCTCACTATTGATAAATGTGGCAGAATAGATATTAAATTAACTGACACAAAAAGAATATGAGTATAAGGCATGATGAATATCAGCACCATCACTCACTGTTTGTGATGTCTCATCTGTGTTGTTTTGTCTTTTACCTCTTCATGGACCCATAGTGATGACTCATCTGAGTTTAATTTTTTTCTGTATTGAGTGACTGAGTAAATGTAATGGTTTCTCTAACTATAAACATTAAGTCCTCTATCAGACCCCCTGTGAGATGATTTACAACATCTCTACTTCCCACAGACTAAGAAAATTAAACTTATTATTTGATTTACAAGATAAGGGGCAGCAGTTAACTTAGTCCATGGGAAGTGGAGGGTCACCAGTCCCCACAAGGACCAAGTATGGTTTTGCCTCCTGGGCACTGCCAAGGTATCCTTGAGCAAGGCATTGAACCCCCAACTGCTCAAGGCACCTGTCCAAAGCAGCCCCCTCACTCTGACAGCTCTCAGTTTAATGCATGTATAGGTCCTCTTTGTGCATATGTGTGTACTTTGAGCCTGTGTGTATATGACAACAGAGTGAAAAAAACTGAAATTTCCCTTTGGGGATTGATAAAGTATATCTTCTTTAATCCAAAACAAATGTGGGTCTCTTCAGTCTACATCAGATCTCTGTGTTTGCTATCTCCATCAAAATGGGTCGTGTAGGAAGCTGGTAATCCATGCTGGTTGTAATTTCTTTGCTTTTACCTAACCCTACACCCTCCTCTGTGTGGTTGCACTCTTTTGTAAAATGCATTCAACAATGATTTTAAACAGAGAAAAATCAATAATTGGGTATTAAAGTGTAACAATTCAAATCTTAACTCACTAAAGTGATCGTTTAGCCTTCACCCTATATATTTTTTTTCACTACTATGCAATGCTAGATAGTAGGAAAGAATTGCTATTGCCAATCTTTAATATTAGTGGGAGTATGAAGGACATTTCACAGTGATGCATAATGATGGATTACAACTACAGCTTTACTGACTTCCCCTAGAAGGCGTGGGCTGTGTCTTCAGGACTTCAGAGTTGCAGTGTCTGATGCTGTCTTATCATTTTGCGGGACAGATATGTTAATATGTACATATTTTAATACATGACAAGAATGATAGCAGACAAGTAGAAATAGCAGTTTAACAGTCTTGACAACTGACAGCTCAATCTCATTCTGGGGATTTCAAATACTGACATTTTGTCATGCCCCTTGGCGTGCGATATCGACATCTATGGCATCATGAAAATTCAGACATTATCTACTCACACTCATGCTGAGGAACGCTCTGGTGAAGTTTTAGAGTCCTCCTCAGATCGGCGGGGGGAGCGGCTAGCACACCTAATGGCTGACGGCGCCCCAGACTAATGTCCAAGAACAAAAAATTGAAACCACAGAATATCTCCAACATGCTCATCTGTAGTGATCCAAGTGTCCTGAAGCCCCGACATAAAAAGTTGTTTCGAAAAACGTCATTTGAACTCTGTTTTTAGCCTCACTGTAGCCTGTAGCTCTGACTGCTTCTCTGTGCTCCGCGCTCACGTGCACGCGCTCAGGGTGATGCACAGTCTCTGAAGAGCAGCAGTCTCGTCAGTACTGATGTCCAGATTCTCAAGTGCAGGCATTGCCAATTCCCAGTCTGAGCAGCAAAGACTTTCCTCATCCGTTGGCATTGCTTTGCATTTGAAACAACTACACCACCAGGTTTCCAGTGCTCGACTCCGGTATTCTGCAGCTGGCTGAGGGTTAGGCTCATGAGCTGCGACGGCTGCTTTGTCCAGTAGCCTGAGTTCCATCCGTATAGTCGGGCTCAAACAAATACAGCTCAACAAAGAAATGCTGTTCATCCTCAGTTTCAAAGTCTTCAGACATGTTGGGCTGTCCTTTGCTAAAAGACTGTAGTGCAAATTATCTTTTAGCTACTGTGGTTACCGTTGTCTCCCCCTGCAGTGCACGTGTCACGTGATGTAAACACGGGTGAGCAAAGCTCATGCTTTCGTTGGTCTCCCGCAAGCGCGCACACATGAGCGCGGAGCACATAGAAGCAGTCAGAGCTACAGGCTACAGTGAGGCTAAAACAGAGTTCAAATTACGTTTTTCGAAATAACTTTTTATGTCAGGGCTTCAGGACACTTGGATCACTACAGATGAGCATCTTGGAGGTATTTTGTGGTTTCAATTTTGTGTTCTTGGATGTTAGTCTGGGGTGCCGTCAGCCATTAGGTGTGCTAGCTGCTCCCCCTGCCGATCTCCACAAGGGATGTGAGGACTCTAAAACTTCACCAGAGCGTTCCTCAGCATGAGGGTCAGTAGATAATGGCTGAATTTTCTTTTTTGGGTGCACTATCCCTTTAAGTCTACCAGTGGCAATACTCAACACTGAGAGTACCTGAGGTGGTTTAAAGAGTGAGAAAGTCCATGAAACCAGACTTTCACCCAGGAGAGCACAGTTTGTGTCCCGCATGACACTAAGAGTCGAGGTTTTGACAACCTGGTAATGAGTTGTGTCCATATAAAGGTCCTGGCTGTGTCAATTGCCACCACATCCTGTCTATATCCATCCATCCATCCATCCATCCATTTTTAACCAGTTGTCCGAAGCCGACTCCCGGGCACAGCAGGCTGAGCAAAGTATTCCAGAAGTCCCTCTCCCCAGCAACGTTTTCCAGCTCCTCCTGAGGGACCCCAAGGCATTCCCAGGCCAGACAAGATATATAATCTCTACAGCATGATCTGGGTCTGCCCTGGGGTCTCCCACCAGTTGGACATGCCCAGAACACCTCCAATAGGAGGGGCCCAGGAGGACTCTTGATCAGATGCCTTAACCACCTCAGCTGGCCCCTTTCAACACAAAGGAGCAGTGGCTCTATTCGAAGCTTCCTCCTGATGTCCAAGGTCCGTACCCTATCTCTAAGGCTGATCCCAGCCACCCTTCAGAGGAAACTAATTTCGGTTGCTTGTATCTGCGATCTCATTCTTTCTGTAATTACCCATAGCTCATGACCATAGGTTAGGGTTGGGACGTAGATGGACCAGTAAACTGAAAACTTTGCCTTCAGGCTCAGCTTCCTTTTCACCACGACAGTCCTGCACAGCGCCCGCATCACTGCAGACACCACTCCAAACAACCAATCCATCTCATGCTCCATTTTACCCTCACTCATGAATGTAACCCCGAGATACTTTAACTCCCTCACTTGGGGCAGTAACTTACTCCCAACCGGGAGGAGGCAATCCACCATTTTACGGCAGAGAACCTCTCTATATCCAATGCTTTTTGGCGTGTTTGTGTTTGGCCAAACAAAAGAAGTGATGGGCTGCATGTCAGAAGAGAAGTTTACAATATTGCTCAATGATGATGTTGCTATATATAGTAACCTCACTGAACTTAAAAGATATCACAGCGCTGCCTGCAGTGAAAGCAAAGTCTGCATCTGTTATAAGCAAATGACCTCCATGCAAACACAGCTATGTTCAGGGCTGTTGTATATAGATTTTCCTTAACAGTCTTTTAACAGGCAAAGGTCAGAATGGTGCTGCTGCAAATGACTGATTTCCTGTTGTCTAGACATGACAGTTGAACAGCGTGAAAGCTGCTTTGCTCATTTACATAAAAATATCTGTGTCAAACTACAGCACATTCATCTCTACATTTATCAGTGTATGCAATTTTGCATGTAATAATCTGATGATATGGGCACTAGTCATTGTCTTCAATTATCCATTCTTGTTTCATTCCTAAATACCAAGGGTTTGTAGGCCTCTATTGTTGTGAGCAGCTGCAAAGAAGTCTTATCTATGAGAGACACAATGGGGAAACACAATGGTATACAGTACATTCAGATTGCCTAATGGGAGTGATTGTTTAAGAGCTACAACAAAGACTGAAAAACATATTAGAAAGTTGTTGCCAGTCTTTGAAGTCTTTTAAGCCTTAGGTAGCCTTAGATTTTAAGCTCTAACCTGGTCTTTGTTGGTTTTAACATATCTTTTGATGACCCAGTATATTCTGCGAAGTCTACACTAGTCATTTAATGGTCTAGGGTGGTGTTTGTTGATCTAAGCTGGGTTGTTTGGCTGTCTGGCTCAGTCTTGGATGGTCTAAACTGGTTTTGTAAAGGTGTCAAATCTGATCTTGCTTGTTTATATTAGTTTTTGATTGTCTGGTCTTGTGACTAAATGTAGGCTATACACTGGTCCTTTAATTGTGTATCCTGCTGGGGTTAACTGGGAGACAAATTCAGCCCTGGATTTACCCACTGGAAATGGGCAAGTCCTTTGATGAGATAGTCTTTGATGGTCTAAGATGGTCTTTGGAAGGCAACACTTGCTTTAGTTAGTCTAAGAATTCCGTATTGATAGTCTTGCTTAGTTTTGATAGGTGGTCTTATGATTGTCCAAACAATCTCTCCTGGTCTAAGTTGGTCTTTAGATTGCCCGACCAATCTCTCCTGGTCTAATTTGGCTTTTTGATTGTCTGACCAATCTCTCATGGTCTAGGTTACATTTTGGATTGTCCAACATGGTCTAAGGTGGTCTTTTGATTGTCTGACCAATCTCTCATGGTCTAAGTTGGGCTTTAAATTGTCCGACTAATCTCTCATGGTCTAATTTGGCTTTTTGATTGTCTGACCAATCTTTCAGGGTTTATGGTGCACTTTTGATTATCCGACATGGTCTAAGGTGGTCTTTTGACTGTCCGACCAGCCTCTCCTATTGTAAGAAGGTCCTTTGATTGGTTGGACAATCAAAAGATCACCTATCAAAACTTTTCTCTCGTGATCTAAGTTGGTCTTTAGACCAATCTCTCATGGTCTAATTTGGCTTTTTGATTGTCTAACCAATCTTTTATGGTCTATGGTGCACTTTTGATTGTCTGACATGGTCTAAGGCGGTCTTTTGATTGTCCAACCAGTGTCTCACGGTGTAAGTTGGTCTTTAGATTGTCCGACCAATCTCTCATGGTCTAATTTGGCTTTTTGATTGTCTGACCAATCTTTCATGGTCTATGGTGCACTTTTGATTGTCTGGCATGGTCTAAGGTGTAAGTTGGTCTTTGATTTTCCGACCAAGATGTTGTACTGAAAATGCTTTGACTAGCTCAACATAGATTTGGAGCACATTACGATTTTGTAATGAAGTAAAAAGTGACATAGTTGTTTCATGTGATGGTGGTAGGGGTATATGTATTTTTCTGTCTCTTCAGGCAGGAAGGAAGCAAGCTCATCTTAATGGTTTGATGTCACCAACCTCAGCCCCACAGGATATAAGTTGTCCATGAATGTCTTTCCTTCATTTATACACTGCATGTTCTGTTGAATTCATGAAGAAAACTTTTTTTTTTTCGCTAAAAATGCTGCACAAGTTGTGTGCATAGAGTCATTTTCCTGTCCAGTCAACTACTGAAAAAAGGTCAGACAAAATGGAGGAAAAGTTGATCACTGTGGTCAACAGCTTCCCAGTTCTCTAAAGCTTTGACTACCATGACTTAAACTGACTAAAGAAATCACTCAGTGACAATACCAGAAAATAACTGCCAAACTGTATGGTGTGGTGGTTGAGGCAAGATGATATGGTTATTTGGTGATAAAATTGCCAAACGATTAGTTTGAAATTACTAGATCTATTTTGATAGAGCTGGTGTGCATCAAAAAGTGCAAAAGGCCACTCCGCCTTTGTTCATGCATCCAAAAGTCATGTCAGTACAGAGACTCAGCTCTGCTCTTTGGAGGCCAACAGTAGAATTCCACTGAGCTTAGACAGCCTGTCTATGTATATAAGCAGTCCAGATGTAACAGTCGCTAAAGTTCAGTATAAACGGTACCCCTCGAGAAACATCAATGATGGATGAGGAAGAACAGAGAGGCCGAAGTCTTAATTAGTCTTCCGCTCCTCGACAGGCTGCAAGTTCCACACCAACCTTCCCTTCTGCCAGCGTTAATGACAGGCAATCATCCTTTTGAAGTTGCATTAGTACTGCTTGATATACGGAATATATCAGTTTGTGTGTGTGTGTGTGTGTGTGTGTATGTGTGTGTGTTAAAAAGGTAAAAAAAAAACTAAAAGAAATGCATACCCATTGCTTTACATTAATATACAACCAAGGCTGCTGTTGTCACTACGGCTTTAATGTCATGGCAATCCTATGTTTGACAAACATATTACTAAGATTGAACCACGCATACAAAAGACATCCATATTGCTGAATAGATAAAAGCCTTAAAACCTTTGAATTGTTGTTAATCCATTAGTGGAAGGGCACTCAGGATGGTCACACTGGTCTGTTATTAAGTCCGTCTGTCCACCACTTTGGTTCAGAATTAGGATGCACCAGCTATTAGTAAATCCATCAATAAATGTGTGTGTCTAGGCTATAGCCATGGAATCAGCATTGCCCAGGACCAAATCTGCAAAATTAGAAACTCATGTTCTATTATGTTACACTATTTATCATAAACAAATACAGCTAGCCTGTACAGTATAGCCTATATGCAATAAATGAGAGCTACTGTCTACATAAATGTAGATATATTATATATTATAATAACTGCCTTGTTGTGTGTTAAGTCCTTTCAAAGTTGTGACTAGCCAGTTTTAAACTATTGATTAAATAAGGGCCCAGCATTTAAAATTAAAGGATGAGTCTGATGATATAATTCTGTTATTGTCAACAAATCTCAAGTGCAGACCAAAACCACCAATGAATGCATCCTACTAACAAGTTTTGTGTGTGTCTCTAGACTCTGTGCCAGTGTGTTTAGTTTCCAAAAACTATTAAACACACATCACAAAGCTAGGGATGCATGATTATATCGGCATGTCATTGGTATCAGCCAATATCAGCTTTAAAATAACTATCAGAATCAGCCAACATGCTTTTTCTTATTTTGCACAATAAAATGAATATTACATGCATTGAAAAGTATTGTATTTCATGCAGGGACATATCAGATATATCGTATATCAGTATCAGGTATCGGCCAAATCAGCATGTAACATATTGGCAAGAAGAATCCAATATTGTGCATCCTTACAGTGAGCCACACTGTTGTACTGGGTGACATCTTCCTGCTTTACTATGAACACACTGTAGTTTATTTGGGTTCCTACTGCCATAAATATTCACTACAGCATCAAATGTGGATGGATATGCAGCTGAAAGCAGTCGTAACCATACGGACCATTTCCTCCTGTTTGAGTAGGCCTAATGTTCAATAAAAACTGCAGTGTTTGGCTGTTTTAATCAATCAATCAATCAATCAATCAATCAAGCAAGCAAGCAAGCAATTTTATTTATAAAGCCCAATATCACAAATCACAATTTGCCTCAGAGGGCGTTGCAGCAGACGACATCCCTCTGTCCTTAGGACCCTCATGAACATGTTTTAGGAAATTATTTAGCAATGGAAACAATTGTGCTTGGAGCTGAAAGCTACAGGGTAGGGAAGTCACAAAGTATCAAGAGATGGACTTACACATTGGTTTTAGTGTTTTCATGGGTATCAACAATAACATAATAACAAAAGCCTCATCCTGTAAGTAATGTCTTAGCTAGTAAAGACCTTAGCAATGCATGGAGCCATTACTAGGAGATATCTGCAGTGTTGTCCAATCAAAGAAGATAATTTTTTGTCATATGGAAATATACAAGGTACAGCTCCAGTGAAATGTGATCCCATCAGCTTCTTTAACTTGTACACTGTAATTTAGTCCTTTTTGCATTTACTTACATTGTTGACTGCCGCTTTATAATTGTCTATGTTTCTCAATGGTTCTGGTAATCCATAGTTTCTGGTTATGGAATGATTTAACTACACACATTCTGACCCCAACAAGATGACCATGTGGTCGCTTCTCCCGAACACAGCACTACACTGCAGCCACCTCTGAACGGTGTATAGCATTGATTCACAGCAGGAACAGGACAGCACCTCATATTCCCACCAACACACCAGTCCTTATTTAGAAAAAGAGTCACCTGGCTGAATGGTGCTGTCTAGTTTTGGTGAAACAAAGGATATTACAGTTCCTGTTGGAAGCTGATGCGGCACGCAGTCAACTATGAAAAGATTAATTCTGTAATGTTATATAAATTGATACACTGTCTATGCAATACATACTAAACACAGCTTTGGTCTTATTTCTTTTTAATATTCTATCAAGCAAGCACTGTCACTGCGCTGTGTCACCCTGCTCTGTCAATACTTTGTGTAACTTTGAGTGCCAATACAGAATCAGTGAAAATAATTGCCTTCGGATCACTACAAACCTTCAGAGTTTCTGTTCTGTTCTGACTCACAGTCTGGCTGCTGTTTTATCCCACAGTTATGGTGCTGTCTCTTCATTATCTGTCATTCCTTTCTGCCTTTCTTCTCACCAGCAGAATAAACCTCCACCTCCATCCTCCTAATGCGTCTGATGATATCCTCTCTCCATAACAGTGGCATTGCTGGATGAAATTTACCAACTTAGGTAATGTGTCCATGTTAAATGTTTAACCATGTCAGATTCACAGAGTTTACCCGTATTTAGCTTTAGCTTAATTTCCGTGATATTAATTACAGTAATCTATGTTTTATTGGGGAGGAAGGTCATTAATAGGACATGATTCTTTGATTGGATGTCACTAAAGATGTCTCCTGGCTCCACACATTACTAGGGTCTTTACTAGTTAAGACAATAGCTGTAGGATAAGGCTTTATGAAGCTTGAGTTTTTCTACATTTAACTTATAGAGAGCTGTATGAGTCCTAAAACCCTCAACTGAGTCAGCATTTTAGCACTCTCATTTCTCCTTGTCTCAAAGCCAATGGGTTTTTGAATGGGTTTCTGGTTAGATGGCTGACATAAGGTCTGTGGTTAACACAAGCTTAAAAGACCCCATGTTTGTTCACTACATTTGAAATCAGTAATACACAACTCGTGAATTTTGAAACCTTTACGTGTTTATAAAAAAAGGTTGCGAACAAATGGCTAAAGGAGACAGGACGTCATGCTTTACAGCCTCGATGTAGTGGTGATGATGAAGTCATGCAACTGTGGTGTGGTGGTTTTTTACTTCTGGCGATTGCATTAAGCTTCAAAAACATAAAATCGACATTCATTTGTGAAGATTATCTTGCTGAGCAAAACATGTAAGTATCATAAACTTTTGTTTGCCACAGAGCTTGTTTTCTGCAATAATCCAGAACCTACAAATAAAAGCTATCCCTGCAGCACTCTATCATCAGTTAGTTGTTTAGGCCCCAAGTGGTCAAAAAAAAATTTATTTATAACCTTCCTTTGAGTATATGGATTTTAATCTCATTTTGTTATTTGATTGTATGGTACCTTACTGATTATCACTTATGATTACTTAGAACAGTAACCACATTTCTGTGTCATGTGCTTCACTCTGTCTGCTAATGTTAACATGTAATTTAAACCTTATCAAAACAAAGACATAACCTGCTCTGTGACCTTTTTTTGTGTGCAGTTAAAATTTCATGTGGTTCAATTTATGCATAATGATCATTATCATTGGCACTTGGTGCCCTACACACAGCATGTGATACACATGTACATCATTAGCTGTTGCCATGTTACAAAAAAGAAGCAGTCTTTAGCTGAATATTTTTAACAGCAAAATGAGGAGAGAGAGCTGGTGGGGACAGAAAGAAGACATGAGGTTCCCACTTAGCTCGCCACTGATGATAAAAGTGCAGGCAGGGAGAGACAAATTAGAAATTGTATAATAATTATTGAATTATTATAATCAAATTATATAATACAAGATGACGTATAATGTCAGCTACTACTTGTGGCAGAGAAACTGAATACTCAGATTAAAATGTTTTGCAAATATCAAGTCTTGAGTAACTGTCAATCTTAACATCAATGTAGGTTGTGCAAATTAAGTCACCTACAGTATTTGTCAGCATGCAAGGTCATTGATTAATACTATGCTGTACCAAAGAAAGGGTGCAACCATATCATGTGCTGGTGCCACCAGTGGAAAAGTTAGTCTGGAGCCCTGTGATACAGTAAAATCAGTGTTAATCAGGATTTATAATCGACACCATACCTACGGTGTAGGCTCTGAGCCTAACCTACTCTGTGCACCTTCCCAGAAATGTAACTACATGTCATGGCGACACAGACCCTCTGTCTATTTTTGTAAGCTAAAAACCAAAGCTTTTATTTACTTTTATTTCACAGATTAGAAAATATAAATTGTGAAGACAACAAAGCCCACACAAAATAGCATTTTAAGTCTTGTGTGTGATTTATTCTGGCTTCATATGAGTAGAGAAATCTCCCGTAGTTGCAAAGCTAATAACAATAGCACATTGTATTTGTTTGGAAAACGTGTTTAGTATTAGACAATTGTTTTGTCTGTGAACCTTATGAGCTGTAATGGAGCCGAATTTTGAATTCCAAATTTCCGTTCTTAAATGTTGCTGTTGTCCCTGGCTTCATATGAGCAGAGGAAGTCTCCACTAGCTGTTAGGTTGATTTATACAATGTAAAATGCCATAGGCTCATGCTAACAACATTAGCATGTTGTATTTTCTGGGGAAAATGTGTCCAGATAAAGACAAGTGTTTTGTCTGTGAATTCTGCGAGTTATAGTGAAGCCGATTTGTGTACTTGTGTTTGAAATTGTCGATATTGAGTCATGTTTAATATGTGTTTTGAATCAGCTAAACTTTACAGCATAACTTGCCACAATAATCGCATTTTTCTGCAGCCAGGAGGCAAGTTTGTGTGTTTCTGGCCACAATATTCTGCAAAAAGTTAAACTAACCCCAACTTTAGTTTGGCCGCACTTCACCTCTAAAACATGAGGCTTCAGCTCAGAGCGGCTGCCGCAGCTTTTCTTAGCCATTGCAAGGCAGCTCAGGGCAGGCTGCAGTTTACTGCTGCTTGGTGTGTTTCTGGCGTTAGGATGTGACTAGCTGAGCATGAAAATTGAAAAAGGGAAACAACTAGCATGGATTACATCTATTAACCACTGTATAACAAGATGGACAACTTGACAGCTCCTCAAAAGTTAAGCCAAAACATCTCGATCGCCCCCTGGTGGCAGGCTGAAGTATAGGTCAAAAACCCCACCCCCTCCATGTTAAGACGTGGGTCAAAGTAAGGCCCTGATATATTTTAACAGATATTTTTCTTCTCCATTTAAAAAAATAAAATCCATCCGCACAGCCTCATTTTATAAAATATCTTCATTAGTGTTCGCATAGACAGTGGCGCTGCTGCAGAGGTGCCTGCTGCTATAACTAACTTACTGTATTTCAACAACTGAACGCCAGTACTCCATATATTATGGAGTCGTACAAGCCACTGCATTATCAACAACATGGTCCTGCAAATATTTCACAATAAAAACCCTGGTGTCAACAAATGAAGAGATTCTGTCCACAGACAAGTTGTCAGGGAACTTTAATTTTGAAGCAGAAACAGGAAGTGTTCCAAAAGTAAATACTTCGTATCTGGGACGGTAGTGAAAGGCGATCTGATGTCAATATGATTATAAAAAGAACATTTTCTATGCCTGTGTGTTGCTGAAAACACACGTGTGCGAGCCCAAAAGTAGGCAGGCGACAAGACTCCTATTCTCTAGACGTAGATGGACCCGCCTGTGGTCCAGGCTTTAGCTGTCTGTCTGTGAAGTGTACAGGCTAACATTTTCTCAAAATACCTACTGGAGATCTCATCACTGCTGATTCCCATTTAATATAAGGACAAAGAAGCACACTTAAACATTTGAATGATGCTTTGGACATGCGATAGTTTTCCTTCCACTACTCGTCAACAACAATCCCGCTCTGGAAAGTGTCCAACCATAAACACCGGACGCTAAGGTGGAGCAAAAACTTTGGGTGCAGCAGTGTCTCTATTTATCCATGAAGTGGTGATTTTAAGTTTAAAGAAGTCATTAGACCAAGCAGTGCTAATAAAACATTAGCAAACCAGTCAACTGCCATTGTTATTGTTATTTCCAGTGTTTGTTCATAGCACAAAGCATCAATAGGCATGTGCAATTTGAGAAGATTATGTCATTGTTTTCCAAATGCTCTGTTTTACAAACAGAGTTTTGATAAATCTTCATTTTAGAGGGCATTTTAAAAATATACGTTTTAGATCCCTAAACTTAAACGTAGAGAAAAAAAAATTGTTTACAAAAATAACTCACAAAACAAAAGAATTGGCGTGCTCGACTCACCGTCTGAAAAATCACAGGGTGCCGACCCAAAAATCACAAACTGAATAAATCAAAATGTCAGCAACACCTAAAGCTCACTTATTAATATGTTGTATATTGTTTGTTTAATCTGTACACAAATAGTAATGATATTTGTGGTTTAGAGAAAACTATTGGTTGAATTATTTCTTGATGTAAGATTTTTGGCAGCGTATTTAAACTACTGTGGTGCTTTTTTTGCTCAGGTTGTTTTTATAAACTGTTTGTATGTTTTCCTACAAAAAGTAATGCACCCAAATTCATACATATCCCACATATTTTGAAAGGCTGCCATTGTGTGACCGCTGAAGAGAGTAAACAAGGAAGCAGTCCCGAGCGGTCTTGCAAGGACGCAGGGTGAGGAGATGGATGGGTCAAAAAAACATGAACTTAACCCTGGGACTTTAACCTGGAGATGCGTCTTGGTACCTTGTGAGCTTTGAGTGAACTTGAACGTGTCACTTGAGTGAAGGTGCATTCTGTTCTTGCCTAAACCATAATCAACCATAGCTTGTGTTAATTATGCAACTATATGTTGAATGTCATTCATGTGGCGCTTATTTGCAGAATATCATACGAACTGTTATATGAGGATACATTGTTTTGCTGTACTTTTCCTCTCAAGGGAAGAAATACTTTTAAGTTTGTAGGTTGCTTGTAAAAGAGCAAAGAGATGAAGGGGGGAGTTGTTCAAGGCACATTCACCTCAGTTCCATTACCTTCACATGTTATTTGATTGTCCTTTCTTTCTGAGACATAAATTCCTCCCAGAAGGCTGCCACTGCTGCCCTAATGATGGGCTGACAAATCTAAAGGAGCATTTCGTCAGACTCAAACACTAAATTGATCCCCAGAGCAGAGTTGAAATTGCCCCCTTCGAAAATGTTCACCCTATTTTCATAATCATGTAGCCAGTGGCACAGAGCAGGAAAAATGAACTGTGAGGGAGAGTGTGCTTTGAAAAGCTCTTTCTCTCTTTCATTTGCATTCCCATCACTCTCTGCTGTGGTGGCTACTGTTCACATGCTGGGGCCTATTTCAACCCATTTCATATGACAGATCTGCAGCTCACAGACTGGAATGCAGCCTGTTATTAAATATGGAGAAGGCTTCAGCTCTGCCTTCCAGCTACTCTGCTGTTAGCGGAGGTGAGTGAGGAGCAGCTAATAGTGAATTAAGAACACTATTGTCACGTATGTAATCAGTAATATTTAATCAGTTCACTCTCACAAATATTTTGTTAGTGTATTAAAGACTGATTTCAGTATTTGTAGATTCTGCTCATGCAATAACATTTTTACAAGTTCACTAAACTTAACTGCATAAACTTGGTAATTGCTCTTTTCAGCCTGATGAATGCCACCCGTTCATATGGAGCTTGTTTTTAGCAAGTCTTGTTAGTTGTATAGTTAGTAATTCATTGTTCCAGCAATCACCAACTCTGATTTAGTCGAAATAATCCCTTAATTCACCACTTTGATGTGAAAATGTGTTGTTTTTCCTCACGGTGTCTCTCTGTTTTTGTTTTTTGGACAGCTGTTTACAGTCCTATAACATCCCCATCACACGCAGTCCATGTCCATCACCTCAGCTGTCTGTTCCACCAGTGGGGACTGACCTCTGATGGCACATGATGTGCACTACATACAATACAATCATACCCTCGGAATTTCTTTATACCCTGGTATACCATAATACCGCCCAAGCCAGGGCCGGCTCTGTGGGCTGCGGCGCTGCTAAGAAAGAAACAAACTAAAAATAATCCAGATATTTTTTTATAATTATGAGGGTAATAGTTTTAAATTCAAATATAAGATATTATAAAAATGCGTTTGGCATAAATACCTAGCCAGGCTCTTGTATTTGGAACTGAAATACATTCAGGTTTTGCCAACATGTTCATCAACATCATCTCATCTTATCAAATATCACCAATTTGCCAGTGAACTTTCATTTCTAAACATGATGCCCTAAGTAACCCCCTGCATCTGCTGTTGACATTCTGGGATGGCGTGTCAATTTATGTGTGTTACATACTGTGTGTTGCCGAAATCACTAATAGATTGGCGATACTTTATGAGTTGGGACAGAGAATGAGCTGATTTTGCAGAGTGTTTGTGGTGTGATTTAGGCCAGTGATCAAAATAAAAAGTGTCTTGTTTGCACTCTGGTGAGAGTAGTCACGGTGGCGCAGGGGCTAGCATTGTTGCCTCACAGCAAGAGGCTTCTTGGTTTGAATCCACCGACTGACTGGGGCCCTTCTGTATGGAGTTTGCATGTTCTTTCCATGTTTAAATGGGTTTTCTCAGGCTTTCTCCACAAGTCAGGTTAACTGGTAACTCTAAATTGGCCGAAGGTGTGAATGTAAGCATGAATGGATATCTGTCTTTATGTGTCAGCCCTGTGATAGTCTGGCAACCTGTCCAGGGTGTACCCTGCCTTTTGCCCAGTGACAGTTGCAATAGGCTCCGGCACACCCACAACCCTTTACCAGGACAAACAGTTATGGAAAATGATTGAATGAACAACCAGCCTTGGGACATGTTATTATGGGAAATGGACTTGCACTTGTATAGCCCCTTTCTGGTCTTCCAGCCACTCAAAGCACTTTTACACTACTTGTAATATTCACCCATTCACCATTATGAATCCCACTGCATGCTGTGATTGGCCAATATTCATTACGCATCAAGGCTGGAAGCGGTTAGAATTAGGGAAAAGAGGTCATGGTTATAGCTAGTACTAGCAAACCTCGGATATTCTCAGAGATTAAAGTGGTAATAAATATAAGAGAAAAAAATCTCACAAATGTACTGCCATAAAAACAGGTGACAAAAGAGCAACACAGAGGTAGTAAGATGTGGTGGGTGAATGACTTAGGCGCAGGACTTTCACATGGGAGACTGTGTGACTCACACTTGTCTTATTATCTTTAGAGTTAACTGACATATAATTTGCAATTTGTAGGATGTATAAAGCTGCTGAATGCAAACTGTGTACAGAAACTTTAGCAGAATGGTTGAATAGACCCGTTAGTGTTAATGTCATTTTTTGACTTTTCTCGAACGCCCAGAGTTTTACACAAATCCATAAATGTATATGCATGCATTATAGTAGCATAAATACCTTGACCTTATGCTACTCCAGCATTGCCTGCAGGAGGTAAGCATAGTCAAGATAATTAGTTTATTGTGAAATTGAGTTATTACTATTGCAAAATTACAGTTACATACTTAGCAGTATTTATTACCAATAATGTGCTTTATATTTGAGCAGACTACACAGTGGGTATGTAACTACGTGCACACACATCTGTCTTTTCAGGTCTCAAATTATACCACCAGCCCCATGCTGACCCACTACAATAGCTCCCGATGGAGAGATATCCACCTCTGCATCATGTACAGCTAGAACACAGCGTGCAGCAAGTGGGTCCACTAAGGCAGCACTTACTGACCCTGCTGCCAGCCCTGTCAGATGAGAACAGAGTTAGTCTGCAGAGGTCCCTGTGAGTTTAAGGAAGGTTTTACTTTGCTCAAACAGAGGATGGTTGAAGGTGCCACCACGTAATCTTTCACAGGAAACTGCGAAAGATGAATAAAAGAAAATGAAGAAAAGCTTGATGATGCATTTTGAGAAAAACAATATTTTGTAGTATGTTTGCAGTTAAAGTGCAGGGTCCTTAATGCAGTATTGGTTGAACAGATTGCACCTAGCCCCCAAAAATGCCAGAGTCAGCCCTCCAATTAAAAAATATTAATATCAATATTATAGGGCAATTATGGGGACACAACAGTCAGTGATACAAGATGTGAACATATTAGCCTTTACAGAAGGTGATGTTCCACTGTCAAGTACAGCGGGGACACAGACCTGCATAAAGACCCTGAGGCAGCTGTCAGAGTTGGACTGCAGCTTATAAATTGTCAAAATTAACCAAATAAAATGGAAAAAAAAGGAGAGAAAAGTAATTACGTTCTGTATTGTTTTGTGTTTTTGTTTTATTTTTTCAGTACAATAGGCTATTTAAACTCCAAATTAACTCAGATTAAGAGACTAATTTACCAGTTGTCTCATATAGAATTGTTTTGTTTGTTTGTTTTTTCAAATACTCTGGATTATCCCCCCAGAATTGTATTCCTGGCAGTGCAGAGAGGGATTTGAACCAACATTTGTTTAGACCCTGTTGAGTTTAAATTTGGCTTTACAATGTTAAAATGAGTAGGCAGGGGAAAATGTTACACAGACTTTTAAAGCAGTTACACAGAGTCAGACATGTTGTAGATGGTACAACAAATGCTTCCATCAGAAAAACGCATAACCAAATCTGAGATGTTTATTCTACATCTCATTTAAAATTTGGCCAAAAATAAACTATTTGCATGACAAGAGTGAAAAAAAAAGTTTGTTTTTTTTTATTTTCAGCTTCTTTTAATTTCAAACATCAGCAGGTTTTTCAAACATCAACGGGTAGCTTTTACAGTCCCTAAACGACAGTAATAGTAAAGCATTAAAATAATAATTTCATGCTTTTGCATTCCAGGAGTCATCCGAAAGGCAATTCTTTTGTTTTCTTATTTTGAAAATCTGTTGCATCATCTAGCTGTGTGATGACTTTACCTGTTCAAATATAACCTTAATTAATCCTAAACATATAAGCTTATCAGCGTGCACAAAATCAATTTTTTTTTTCGTCAAGTTTCTCTTGTGGAAAAAAAATCAAGAATAAGGAAAGATGAGTTTCCTTTAAACATGCTGACTTAATTAGCTTGCCACGGTTGCAGTGAATTCAATTAAATACTGCGAGAGGCTGAGTCCTGCTCAAGTCTCCTGAGTCAATTTTAGAGAGAGCAATGGATGTGTAATTTATTTCATGTTTACTCAGTTGACACCTTCACACCTCCCCCATCATCTCCCTCAAATTAGGCCTGGAAGTGCCCGACATGAAAGACACATTTTAAAAATGCACACCATAAGTAACAATGCACGTCTGTCCTCCAGAGGCCTCGAAAACATTCCACATACAGCTCCTTCAGAGCTGGAAGGGAGAGGAAAGAACCAGTCACTAATTTTCACTGTGTTATGCTCTCAGAGTGTCTTAAAACCTTTTCTTGGCTGTCAAAGCTGTCATACAGGTACAGGTACCATTTGCCCTATCACTCAACACCACTCTTCACTCTTCTGCTCGCTTTGTTTCCTGGAAAACAGCAGTCCTAAGTCTCTGTGATGGATGGAAGCCCTCGGAAAAACAATCATACAAAGAAGTTGGTGAATAAGGCTTGTGACACAAATGTTGGTCCAAATATCTGCGGAGTAAATGTGAGTGTGAGGCCTGAATGTGTCACACTTCTGCAGAGTTTAATTGATGGCAAAACTACAGTGCGAGCACAAAGTCGATTCAAGCTGCAATCCAAGATTCCAGCATGAGCAATTTGTTAAACACAAAATGATTAAATTAAGAAAAATATAACCACACAGTTTCGTGATGATGTTCTGGAAGATTCTGAGTACTTGAAAATGCCAGGGGTGCATGTTAACAATTTTTGGTCTAATTTGTTTCAAAGGACGGCCTCTGAATCCTACAGATTGGGTCTGACAACAGATGGGAAAGCTACTAGGAACTGCCTGGAGTCCTGTCTTTGGTATAAGATCATGATTTAGTTTTATTCTTTTGACAAAAATGAATATTCGTTTTATTCAAATTTTAGTTTATGTCCATAGCCATCCAAATGAAAAACAAATTCCCAAGAAACTGGCAAAAGAAAATGCAATCTAATACACATGTACATCTACTACAGTTATGCATCCATTATGAATATTAGGAGTTGGCTCACCGAGATGAAATTCTGGTGGCGCTAATTTCCCAGTCAGAAGAGGACACAATAAATGATGAAGTCACTACATCTGTCCCCATTGACATTTTTTCACGGCAGACATTTTGAATTGTCATACTAGGAAAAGCACAGGTGAAACTGATAATTTTAACAATGGCTCCATTAAGTGTCCCAGTGAGCTATTCCAGTGAGCTATTCCAGTGAGCCGGCATGCACAATGACAAGTCAGAATGTCTGCTATCAAAAAGGTCTACTGCACTTCGTCACATTTTTTTATATCAACTTTTAAATATTTCAGGGTTTTTTTCTGTTTTAGTTGTTTTTTTTTTTTCAACTCAAGTCTTTAAATGCATAAAGTGCAAATGCACATAAAAACAGGTAGACTTAGTATAAGAACTGGATCAATTCCATTTGCGCTGGATTGTGTGAGGGTTTTTTTTTTTAATAGCTATAAAATAGTCCAGAAAAAGGGGTTTTGTCAAATTTTAGTCTGGTTTTGGTAAACCATAACAGCAAATATTTTGTCTTGTTTTGGTTCTGAAACTTGCAGGTGTCTTTCTTGTTTATTGTGAGGTTTGTTTAAAAAAATGCACTGATTACTGGATCATAGAGTGATTTATAGCGGACTCACTCTTCTTCCTTTGTTCACTAAAATTGTCTGGGTTTAGCTTAAGAGGAGTATTTAAACAGTTATATTCCTTTAGTAAAAATCTGGAGCTGCAAACATTCTTACCATCTACAAACATGACAGATAGCCAACTGAAAGTAGCATTACATTATTACCAGTGTTAAAACCAATGTCCTATCAACTGTTGATAGGAGCACTGTTCTCTGCAATTTCTGCAGTCAGGAATTCTGAAATATCACCTTAACACAAAGCATTAAGCAGCAAATGCAGAGGTCCAAGCTAGCACATCCTCTGAGCCAGTGCTAGCAGCCAGCCTCGTCAAGCCACTGTGACCGACTAACTAACTCAGAGCAGTTTCGGTGGTAGAGGACAGGGGGACAATTGTGTCCAAAATCCAGCAGCTTTACTACAACACATCTGCCAAAATTCATTTGAATTTAAATTTTTTATACTTTAACACTAAAAGTTGATGTATGTACAGTGTCGGCATGGATCGTGAATGACAATGAGTGTCGTACGGAATAATTTATCATGTCTTCTCGCGTAGTGTGTCATAGTAGATGACAACCGATGCCACGTCTGGGATGCCTAACTATGTTCCAACAGGAAGTCTAATGCCTGGTTCACACTACACAACAATTCCGTCCGTTCTGACAGTCAACATGTCACATTACGTGTTTGTGGAGTCATAAAATTGTGCCGTGACTTGGCCGACAGACATGACACACTACACGATGGTCCACACCAATAATCCCCAGTCATCTCTCACGACATGTGTGATGTCATCGGGTTATTCTTGTCCTATTTTTATCACTTTTACTATTATTTCAGTCACTGTGTCTGTTCATGTGCCAGCCGAAATGTTATTGTACTAGTGAGTACTGCCAAACAATGTTACTTCTTCATAATGGAGACAGACATAAAGTAAAAAAAAATAGTGGCGGGGCTGCAGTGGCTACCAGTTTCATTTGAAACAGACTACATAACAATCTAATGCTGATTGATTGATTAATTGATTGATTCATGCCATTTATTGTGCTGAAGTAAGTTACTAATAATTTACAGAAACATTGCATGCAATAGTTCTATATGTCCCACGTCAGAACACAGAAGGATGGAAGACATGTGAGGAGGACAAGCCGCAGGGTTGCCAGGTCCGCTTATTAGCCACAGCTTTGGGCTTGTTTTTTTGTGAAGTCACTTACAAATATTGGTAGTCAGGTTGCATTTTTTTTGGTCTTGTTTCTAAAGTGGAGTTGCTTATTTGGGCTTGCTCTCTAAACGTCGCCTCTCTCTATATATATCCGTCTAATAAGTTATTTAAAGGCATGATAGTATGTCGGACTGCAGGATGTTTCCTCCTCGCTTCTTTTGGGCTTGTTTCCAAAGCCAAGATCTGGCAACACTGACAAGCCGGCAAGCAGCAACAATAATGGGATCCACAGGATCACGGGGGGCGCATTGTGTTTGGACCCAGGCCCTGGAGGCAGATCGGATTCAACACTGGGAAGAATATCCATGCCTTTACAATGTGTCGTTACCAAGTTAAAAAAACGTAGTTTGGTGATGTCACCGCGTTATCTGGGGCTCTGTCGGCGAGGGCTTGGTGGAGAAATTTTGTGGTGTGCACACACAGGTCGTAACGTAGTTGGTGAGACTCCCGCTGACAGAAACACACGTCACCGGGTATGAACACTCAAAAGATTACGATAGTCTCCACAACACAAAATCAGGGTGAAAATCGTGTGATGTGAACTAGGCTTTAATCAAGTTCTCAATGGTTTGGTCACAGTTTAACTTCCTGACTAACTAACTTCCTTCCCCCAACAGCAGCTGGTGTAAGTTGCTAAATGTTTACATATTCCAATAAATGTTGCTCCTTAGTGAGCAAATTCTATTTGTTTAGTTCTTCCAAATAACTATTTCCCAGAGAGAGAAAACAAAAAAAAAAAAAACTGTAGTGTAAGCAAAAAAAGTGTGAATGCTCTGTTGGTGAGAAGTAGGTTAATGCTGCGGGGTAAATGCAAAATACACAAAACATAATTCCCTTCAAGTACCCATCAAGGACAGTGCACACAGCAGATTGCAGACTCCAAATGGCAACCTCTTTATGTGTTGCTCAGAGCCTCAGAAAGCAAACAATACCCCTGTCTGAAATAATAATCCGTTTTCCATCCATTGGTCTAATTCGATTTTCGTCATTGCACTTTGTAAGCACAGTCTAATTCATCATGTCAGTATTCGTCACTGAATGCTTCAGTGGGGCATTTCAACAAACAACTTCAAATAGAATCCAAATGCTACAAACCAACTGAAACAATGGCAAACATGAGCCTGTCCGAGCCCTCAGGGTCTCAGCCCACTGTGCAGCTTTTCACTTTACACCGTCAGCAGGTCAGCCTTGATTTTAGCTATGTGATTAAAACTTGATAAACCTATTTGTACCCCTTCTTTGTTAGTGCGCACCCACATCTCCAAGTTTTCCCATGATTCAGGTTTGGTGTTGTGTGGAATGGTGTTGTTATAAGGTTTTACACTAGGCTGTATCATTAAAACAAAAAGGAACTCAAGTGTTGACTAAAATTGACATTTATGGGGTGGACATGTCACTCTCTACTACCTTAGTATTCCTTCAGCACTGTGTCCTGGGGACATGGATATGGAAGTAAAGTCTTAGCAGAACACATTGAATATTTAAAGGGCTATTTATACTGTCATTGGCAGGCCCAGTCCAGTCAGCCAATACAAGTGATCACCTAATCAGTATGCTTATTGACATGCATGGTGTTGAGTCCATCAGTGAGCAGCATGTTAGTGTTGACCCTCACTAAGGGCAGTCTTTTTTATCCTCTGTCTCTCCAACAATCACAGGAGCTGAAGATTTCAGAAGATGATCTTGACATCTGACCCGCATGGTTTTTCCCTCTACCTGCCTGCAGGGCAGAACACATGTCATTCTGAAAATGACACAGTGCTGCAGCTCAGGACGAACCAGCTGCTGCAAAAACCTGCTGTAGATGCTGAATGGTGCTGTTGTACTGAATTTCTACCACAACTCCTAAAAACAACTGTCTGGTATTAATATGTCTGAGAATTAATATTAGGATTGTGTATTTTCTAGGCATGGTACATCAGCGTTGCAAATATTTAGTGGGGATAGACGTTGCTAGGGAAATAAGCAACGTGATTTCACAGAAATATCTGAAATGGCCACGACCCCTGAACACAGCATTAAGGTTCATATATACTCTCTTTACGAATAAAAAACAGATACATCTGTTTCAGACACTCTAAACAGCTCTGCCCTCACACTTCCATGCGTCATTTATGTTGGCATAGATACAGCCAATAGATGGCACGAGAGGGTGGAGTCAGAGTTTCACAACAACAAACAAGGTGACAGTGGAGTAGGTCATAATATTGTACTTTGAACAGAGGCAGTGTTGTTGATGGCAGTGGTCTGTGAGGCCATTATATTCTGCCCAACATGTGGACAGAGAATTATTTTAACTGCAGACCATTTTACTGTTAGTAAACAATATGACGTGTTTTGGTGGGTGGGGCTTAGCTTGAGGCAAAACAGAACTCCAAAGACATTAGCTAGTGCTAACTAGCAAGTTCTGTTGGCTTGTTTTAGACAATGGCGGAAGACGATACAAGTGGTGCATCCAAAACTCATTCTCAGTGCTGCAGAGCACTCTGGGCACTTGCAGCAGAGTGAAAGTATGATTAACTTAACCGTTTGTTATTTATATAAAAATAGAAGGCTTTGTTTCTTCGACCAACAGAGCTCTCATTTTAGTGTAAAAGCATTAGACTAGATCTATGAACACACCATGTCAGGTCACTCAATCTCTGGGACCACGAGTGTTACTTGAATAAGTAAACACTGACCAATGGGACCAGACTGGCCGACCCATATGCTCTCACTCAGTGGATGGATGACTTGACAGGATTGCTGAAGGTGGGATGGCCAGCTTTGTGGTTGATTACTACTCCAATCTTACAAAGGAGGACGACACTTGAACGGTATCCTCCAGTTTGTTTTGCTATTGAGGCTAACGTTAGCTAATGCAATATTCCAATATTCCTCTTAATACCTCCCCAATTTCTGATTAGCTGAACATGATAACCCTTAATACACATAACGCTAATCATTCCTACAACAGTAAATACTTTTTCCCTAACCTGAATATATGAAGCATGCACTGCACATGTGAGTATTTTTGATGATCACCTCCGTCCAGTCATAGACACCCTGACCTTCTCCCCACGCGGGCTTTCTCACTTTCTATACTATCTATGGGGTCGTACATTGACCAGAACCCATCGCCTGGCATCATTGATCCAGAGAATTCATGTGTCCAACAGAACAAAGGATCATGGTTGATTTACCATTGGCACTGTTTCCATGGGGCCAATATGTTAACACAATATGTGCCGCCACCACCTAATGTGGTGTTAAAAGGTGGTGGTCATTTCATGTATTTCTGTGATGCTAGGTTGGAAAAAAACTGATGACTATTTTGATAATCAATTTGTTGTTTGATTTAGGGCTGCAGCTAATGAATATTTTCATTTATTATGATAACCTGACTTTTTTTTTATAATCTAAATTAAACTGAAAATTATTTGGCTAATTAAATGCCAGAAAATTTTATAAAATTCCCATTGTCTTGTAGAAAATCATCACAAAAGAGAAGCAGGAGCTGGGGGATATTTGGCATTTTTGCTTAACACAATGTATTTTCCTGTTATTCAGGATTCAGCTCTAGTTTGATTAGTTATCAAATGAATGGCCCAAACATTTGTTTGAGCTGTCAGGATTTGTTGCCTATCATAAACTGTGTAAATAATGGACATAGCTTCCATGAGGTTATCCATAGGTGTGGGGACTACCATTTTGAAGCAGTTCAACATTTCGATCGCTTCTATCTTGTTTTTTTTGGAGCCAGAAGTGACTAAATTTGGACAAGAGGAGTGAGGGGTGAATCTGACTAACAGACTGTAGCAACACCTCACACACAGCCTGTCACTCGGGCGGCCCTTGCCTTAAATATGCGTAGCTTTGAGTCATAATAAGACATAAATGGGTGAGTTATATAAAAAAAATATATATAAATCACCCCCTGTACAGTTGTCATGAACCACGTACCATACTATAAACATGTTTCTTTCTGCTATGAGGTTGAGCATTTTAACATGGGGGTCTGAGGGGATTTACTCTGTACTGAAGCCAGCTTCAAGTGGTCATTAAAGGAACTGCAGTTTTTGGCACTTCTGCATTGGCTTCATTTTTCTGTCTCAGAGATTACCGCTTAATATTTGTTCCATATAGAGCAGTAAGCTTCAGGTACAAATAAGCATGAACCTCCAAGTCTGAAAAATGAAGCCAACATGGAAGTGCCAAAAACTGTAGTTCATCGAATAACCACTTGAGGCTAGCTCCAGAAGCCAGTCATTAGATCCCCATGTCAAAACGTCCAACTTTACAGCAAAAATAAACATGTTTACAGCCTGGTACAAAAAAAAGGTTTTGGTGTCTATAGCTGATTTCAACATTAATGACAACTGTACAGGGTATGGATTTTAAATAACTCACCTGTTTACATACTGACTTCAAAAACCAGAGAGTTACGGCCAAAATGCCAAAACAAAAGTCCATGAACCAATTAGTCACCTACAGGTGTCTACATCCATTATCTTATACAGTCTCTGGGTACAAGATAGAATGGTGCAGCGGTGCTTTGTAAAAAAAAAAAAAAAACTACATACAGTCTGGAAGTTGTCAACAGTCCTGCAGTAAGCTCTAGTCTTTCTATTAGAGCCCAGATGATATATCAGTCGACAGATAAATTTGGCCAATTTTGGCTTATCACCGATGTATAGGCATTGGCGTATATGTTGTCCGATATGCACCAATGTGAAAACTTTTTTTTTGTCTTATAAAACATAATGCAGGAAATGATGCTTCGGATAATTACTAGTTTTTAAATCCCCAATGAAGTTTGCTGTTTCAGTCCACTGATGTCATTTTTAACAGTAAAGTCTGTTGTTAAACTGAAACATTTCCTGCCTCCATTACACATCTTTGTCTATGAAGGAGGATTAAGGCCATGTTCAAGAAAAAAAAATCATAGATTTCAAGAATAAAATTGTAAATCTATGAGAATAAAGTCGTAAATGTGAATGGAAACACATCCAACATACAAACACACATACAATGGCATAACCAGATGTGTTGATCACCAGGATGAGGCCAGCTCCTTTTTCCTGCTGCTTTCAGGCAGCCTTAGGATGCAAAGCAGAATGGGATACATTGTAGATTTATGAATGGAAACACACTGAACATGATAATGCACAGTGCGGCATCACCATCATGTGCAATCATTGGCGGCACCTTTCTATAATGTAGTCTGTATAATGACAAAACCTTCAGGGGATTTTTTTTCTTCTGGTGGCACACTGGTGTAAGTGAATCCAGGTGAATCAGTGTGGATAAATGAAAAATGAAAACAACAAAGAGTTTTCAGGGGGCAGAGCGTTACGTGACGTAAATGTAAAAATATCACTTGAAATCTTGTTGGTAATTACTTTTGTACCGTTAAAACATATTTTACTGTCACCCCCAACACTGTTTGTACACACTTTTTTGTTTTTTCGTCATGTTACCCATCTTTCTTGTCTTAATCTGTGACTTATTCTCGTACATTTCTCGAAATCTCTCTAACCCACTCCCACTGCTTCCACCAATCAGATGATTATGGGTGTTCCCTCTCCTAGTTAGCCAATCAAACTTTGCCACAATCTCCTTCAGCCATTCATGTTGCTGCTGCCACACTTTAACTCTGTTCTCTGTTCTCCTTTCTGCTCCTGTCCGCTGTCATTTTAGGTGGAATCGTCACGCCCTCCTCCACCCCATTCACCTCCAGTCACTTTATCCAGAGCCCAGGACGAGCTCATCAAAAGCCCACTCTTCTTCACATCCAGATCCTCAGCTCCCCTTTCATCTCACCTCATCACTACATTCACAGTTAAATAAATATTACTTTCTCTAAATGTCTCTTCTGATTGAAATAATTTATGTGTAATGCCAGCCGATATATCAATATTTTACGGAAATATTACAGAATTTTTTACTCTCAAATATTGTTATTGGCATCAGCCCTAAAAATCCAGTATCGGTTGAGCTCTAGTTTCTGTTTTGTCCACCCGATTTATATCAGTGAGGGTTGGCTAAATAACAAAAACACTTCTTAGTATAATGCCATACATTTCAGCTGAACTGTATCCTCCAAAATGACCATACAGTTGAATCAACACCAGTTTTAATCAAAATCGAGCATTAGAACCTTCATGAAACAGGTTTTTTTTTGCAGTTTTGTTTATTAGATTGCATTAGTTTTAGCCAACTAATAAACTAGCAACTCAGTGTATAACTCTGTTCTCACTTTGTCTCCCTCCCCCAGTACCATCTGGTTGCCTTCTCACTATCCATTAGGTGTAATTGATGTTATTGTACACTGTACAGTTATGGTTACAGACTCTCCCTCCAGCTGCCTACACTCATATTTTAGGTGTAATTCATTCGCCAAAAAAAGGGAGGAAACACACAATACACAGAGTTAAAGATGAATTTGACTGATGTTTTTTTTTTTACCTTCATATATATATATGTATGTATATATACATATACATATATGTACATATACATACATATATACATATATATATATAGATAGATAGATAGATAGATAGATATAGATATAGATAGATATATATATGATAGCATTGTTATTGTGAACTCCTCTGGCCGCCATAATCGTGTAGTGAAAATCCGACACGACACACCTGATGTAAACATATATACATACTGTTCATATAGATATAGATATGACTTACAGCTGTAACATTCAGATCAATTTAAATACATGTACACAAACTTTTTAAGTGCATGCTTCCACCTCCATGCCTGAAACCTACACCCCTTTGTAAGTGTGATTAATAATTTAGTCACTTAGGACAGTAGTCATTATTGGCTGTCCTTCAAAGAACACAGAGTGATGAGTGTAAACAGCCGAGCACATCATTATAGCCTTTGGACAGCAGGTGCAAAAATACAGCAGATTGTTGCAAACGAAAGACAAATAGATTTTTAAAAGCTGCAAAGAATCTTTTTCCTTCATTTTGATTATGAGTTTAGGCTGGTGTTTTCAGGGTGCGTGACTACCTCAAAAATGCATTGAATCTAATTCAAACAGGTTAGATTAACAAGGACACAAAAATCACCTGAACCTGTTCATACGCACATGATGCTCTTGTTTGCATCGTCCTCAGTGAATCTGATGATTAACTTTGATTCATGCAGGTGGTAACTTACGGTCTGCGTGTAGCTGCAGAGACGCTGCTGTCCTCCTGTCCTAGTCAGCCTGATGATGAACATGGACAGGGTACCTGCTCTCCTCCTCTGGAGTGTGAGAGTCTTGTCTTCTCTGTCTCCCTCTTCCCATCAGCAGCTGTGCGTCTGTCAGCATCCGCTGATCTCGGAGCTGCTTAATGCCGCTACACTCTCCTCTACCTCTCCACACGCTCTCAGCCCACTCTCTCTCTCTCTCTCCCTCTGTGCTGTTAGACACTTGTTTTTGTTGCATGCTGACATGTTCTCCCTCTCTCTCTCTCTCTCTCTCTCTCTCTCTCTCTCTCTCTCTCTCTCTCTCTCTCAGACACACACACTGTTGCCTGTACCACATATCTGTCCACTGTTTCAAGTGTCACCTCCACTGCTGCCTGGTATATTCTCTGAAGGAGATACAACCTACTCATTTCCCTGAAAAACACATCTTAAGGTGAGATGAGAGGAAAAGGATTAAAGTTTGATGGGCTTAAAATAGCTTGTTGCACCGAGTTAGAGGAAGTAAGAGAGATGGAAGATAAATAAGAATGCAAAGTGAGGGTCTCACATAGACACATACCATTAATAGCTTATTAATAAGGTAAGAAAAATCAAAAAGCACTGCAAATTATACACAGAACATACACAAAGACAAAAAAATGATTCAGATCTAAGCTACTAAAAGAATGCATTACCCGAATTCTGTCATTCTCAGATGGCAGGCAGTTAAATACCCATCTAACCACCCATCCATCCATCATCTGCTTATCCTATTCAGGGTTGCAGGGGGGCTGGAGCCCATCCCAGCTGACAATGGGCACACCCTGGACAGGGGGCCAAGACTATTCCAGCACTGATACATAGAGAGACAAAGTCCCGTTTTTTTAATTTTTAATTTTGAGAAGAAGCAAGAATGACCTGACCTGCATGTGTTTGGACTATGCAGAAAGCTGGGGATCCCAGAGAGAACATGGAAACTAGCCAGGAATAAAATATCTCACATTAAAATGTGCCTCTGGTACCTCTGGTTATTAGGGCTGAAAATAGATGCATCTGAGATTTAGGGATTTCACTTGTAATTCAGAACTGCAATATTCTGAGAATAGAGTTGTCATTTATTTCTTCATTTTCAAAATAGAAAAAAAAAGTCAGTGTCATAATAATGAAGCTGTGACTTTAGGGAAAAGTCAACATTTTCTTGATAAAGCAGGCTGTTCTCATGCACATATACCTATGAAAAGTAATGCACCATAATTTGCACATAATCTGCGTAATCATGAGCCAGTAATTAGTGTTTAACCCATGTAATCATGAAAGTGGCGCTAACAGTAGTAAAGAAGAAGTTAGTAAAAAGAGCAAAAGGTCGCAAAAGGCCTCAGACAAACTGATTAAGCAGTATAACATATTAGATTTTGACTCTTAAAGGCTTATTTAAACTCACTGTAAACGGGTATGGTAGAGGCTTGTGTCCTCACTCTGCATTCATTTCATACATGTGCAGGTTTTGCATTGTCTAAAGCCCCATTTCTACCAAACACTTTCAGTATACTACCTTTGGGAACAAAAGTACCCTGCAGACATGGTACCTAGACCCTGGGTCCATTTTGCTTTTCCACCACAAACAGTACCCTTAAATGTGGACGGGGCTATTGTCACTCACTGCTCCGTCCAGCTCTCGCTGTATTTCCTCATCACCAACACAGATGGAAGTCTGCACCTCATTTATTGTCCTCAGAACGAGGCTGCACGCTGACATTTTCAGAACAAAATAAAACAGGCTGCAGTAAGAGTCTCCCTCAATGGGATATTTAAAAATAGTGAGTTTGTGCATTTAGTCCTTCCCAGGCAAGTGCAGGGGTTTAGTGTTACTGTAGCCCACGTCATCAGCTCATGCATTGAGTAACATTACAAGTAAACGTTCCACCTTAAAACACGCCAGCAGTCAGTCAGAAATAAGTAATTTTTTTCTCAGTATACAGCTGCTGCTAGAGACAGAAAATATCCTGTCATTTTATAGTTCTAGTTTACTGATACATGTAAAACTTGCCACAGTATGAACAATGGTTACATAAGCTTCAAAACCAGCCTCAACTTAGTCCTGAACAACAGTGACTGTCCACTATTGACCAATCAACATACTGCAGTGTTTCCAGCTCCACCTTTTAGTACCCAATCTGTGAGCTGGGTACCCAAACAGAGGGGTTACCAAAAATAGGGACAGTAAGGAACAGTTCCATTGGTACAGTCCACAACCAGAAATGGAAAAAATGCATACCAAACTGAACTGAACCATACCAGACTGTTTGATGGAAAAGTGGCTTTAGAGTACCTCCATTAAAAGGTTCATTATCACACCTCCTGTACTATCACTTTAGTTTTGCTGTCAGAAATTTTTGACTCTCCCCTCTAGTGCCATCTAGTAGATGTATCCATGCTAACGTAAAGGATGCATGGAAGTATGAGGGCAGTGACGTTTGAAATTAATGTGTCTATTTTCATCTATTTCTATTTACACTTGAGAGGAAGTGGATTACATTTAAGAAGCATAGCAGAGACGCAGGTAGGTGGTCGGGGGGGGGGGGCATACAAAGGCCAGCTCTGGACACAAGAGACTGGGATTTGCATTCACAATCCCTTCTGTGATTAGGTTTGGGCAACAAAAGCCCTTTGATTAAGGCTGGAGGAAATGTTAATTCATGCCTTGCCTCTTGTACAAAGCAGATCATGCCCTTTGTCTAACCTAACGTACCTGATGTTACAAATTAACTCTGTGTAAACAGAATTTCTAGGAAACAGGGTTGGATGAAGATCATAAAATGCAATTAAAACATCCAGAAAAAGGCCAACAAGTGGATCTTATTTTATAAAACTACAGTCCTCATTCTTGTTATTAATGGGCCAACCTTATCTCTGTAGAGAAACAGGCATGAGTACAGACTGGTAATGTAAAACACTGTATTTATTTTCATGTACTAGCGTTGCATAGACTGATCTGACATCAGCCACCATCTGTCATCCGATGGAACAATTCCTCTTTGGACACCATCTTGTGCTTGTTTACAACCTCCACTGTAAATGACCTTTAGCTCTCTCATATGAATATCATGCATTAATAACAGCCATGTTACTGATGAGTGATTCATATTGAACACTAAATGAAACCTCCAGTGTCAGATGCTGTCTGCGCTGTGGGAGGTATGAATGGCTATTAATGTTGTATTAATGTGCTCATGGCTCTGTTCTGAACAGGTTTACTCTAACAGTGTGGCCAGTATGTGGTGGCATTAATGCACTTTTTCACTCTGTAACAGGTGATAAATGTGATGTGAAATTTTACTTTCGTCATTTTTACCTTAAAGATGTGTGTGTGTGTGTGTGTGTGTGTGTGTGTGTGTGTGTGTGTGTGTGTGTGTGTGTGTGTGTGTGTGTGAGACAATACGTCATGGATTACAATTGCCTCTTGCTGTTACCATGGCAATCGTTGCCAACAGTACAGAGAGACGCACCTGATACCTTCAGGTTAATGATACATGTGTACGGAAGTTTGTTCAGTCCCTTCCTCAGACCTCCGTTGTGTCTTGACCTTTACTGGTTTCCTGCAGCTGAGCTTCATGCTCAGCTCATCTCCACAGCAAAGCTATGATGAGAGGCAATGGATGATACTGATGTCACAATGCACAAAGTTGGCCACAGAAAAGTCAGATCCAGTGAGGCGGACCTACAGAGGAAACGTCAGGTGATTGATGTTCATGGATAGTACTGCAGATCTTGATGGGAATAATTTCAAATTAGTGGCATTAAAAGTATATTTCACTTTGAAAATAAACTTATTTGCTCTCATTTTAAATGTAGGATTACACTGATATCAGTACAGAGCTGGGTGCCTTGGTTTAGCATAAAGGCTGACAGCAGGGGTGAGTTAAATGCTGGAACTATTTCTTGGTTGACAGCAGCCAGGTGCAGTTACTGTGTGCAGCTCCTTGTCTTGTTGTTAGCAGGGTTTATATTTCTACGTCCAATCAATGCTGCACTGAGGATGTAGGCTCTGCTTAGACACATTGCTACCCTGCGCCATAGCTTGATGTGCACCTCCTCAGAAATGTAACTAAATGCGACACAGACTTTCTGTTTATTTTTATAAAATGAAAACAAGTTCTCTCCATGGAAATGCAGCTTTCATTTACTTAGAAACACTAATGGCAAGGGCAATAAAGCCTCCACATAATAACATTTTGTGACTTGTGTGTCATTAATCTTGGCTTCACATGAGTCAGGACTGCTCTCATGCACTGTTTGTACGAATACCAACAAAAAGTAATGCACCACAGTTTGTATAAAACCCACATAATCATGAACTAGTTATTTGTGTATAACCCACTTGGGAAGGTTGCGATTACTTGAACAAAGCACTGACAGGGGTGAAGAAGGAATAAGTCCATGTAAGGCGTCAGGTTGGGTTATGGATGTATTAAGAGAACTGGATACAGCATTGAACGCAGAGCCTCGGTCTCTCCTAAGAAACCTGCTCAGTAGTGCATGAAGCCAAAATGGTTTAACTTCCTCATATAAAATTACCCAGATGATCTAGGGATTATCAGCACTAATTCCACACTGTACAGCCCATAGAGCAAGCACTAGAGACTTAGGGCAGCCAAGCCCTGCCGAGTGTGGCTGAGCAGCTAATTTCAACCAGCCAAATGGCTAACTTCAGGTTTAGTGCTTCGCTAACTAGACTGGGGATAAAATGATTTTATCTTGCAGCTCTTCTAGACTTTCAGAATGTTATCGGACCTAATGGATCAAATCCTGATGGTGAAACAATTGATTTTGCGGGGGTTGTGATGTTAAAAAAAAATGTATCCACTAATTTACAGATGTCTCATTACCAGTGTAAGTCTATGGGGAAAAAGTCTTTTTGGGCCTCGGGGCAACATGCCATGGACCCCAGAAATTGAAGTACCACTGTTTGGCCACTACAAAAATTGGCTGTAAAGCCCAGCATGATTCCTGGGTGCCTGGGTTTGGTTGGTGGATTGCTAACAAAACGCACGACTTTTCAACAGAGTCCTCCTCCAGAAGACCAGTGTTTGGAACCGTGTAAAACCAAAAAGGTGTACTGGTAATGTAAGTCCTTTTAAATTCTGTCATCACCATTTTTCTTTTCCTACACCTAATCTATTTAACTTAATGTTAAGTACGTATAACTTAACATTAGGCACATACTGTCATTAATTACATACTGTGCTAATTATTTAGATATTATGAGAACTGTTGCATGAGGGCTTGTTGTATAAGTACAGGAAAAGGCTGCGAGCTGCTAGGCTAATTTATGCAATGAGTCATGTCATAAGCTTTTGCTAATAATGTTAGCATGTTGTATATGTGGGGAAAACATGTCTAGTTTAAGACAATTGTTTTTCTGTGAATCTTGAGTTGTAATGGAGCCAAATTTTGAATCATTACCTTGATTAAATGTTGGTGTTCCTGGATTCATACAAGTAGTTGTTATAGGCTTATACTAATAATAGTTGCATGTATACCAGGGGCGATTGCTCTGAGACAACAAGGGATGCTGAACTTCCCCTAAAATTTCATAGAATAAATGGTCAAATATGCACTATCGAATTTACATTAAAATAAGAATTTACATTGCATTATAAGTGCACTAGGATGTGTTTAACATCATGACTATGATGTTCAAACATCAGCTGTTTATCACCAGTTTTCAAACACGTCCTCCCTGTCATACATTCTCGTGTCAGCACGGTGGACGTGGAGCCTCCAAGCATTCCTATGAGACAGTGCTGAGCAGGTTTTTTTCATGCAGCAAAGTGAGACGGTCATTGGATAAATGTGACAAAATCGTCACTTCCAGGGAGGCTCAGCTTCCCTGGGACCTAAAGGAGCGGTAGGCGGGAGAGGACGCTCGGTGTATGCATGATGATTGGAGGAATTGTCTAAAAGGCTGAACCCCTTTGTGACTGACAGTGCTTTGGAAATACTTTGCTGTGGTTCTATGGCATGAGTGAGCTTCCCCTGTTTGAAAGACCAGCAGCCGCCACTGATATATACATCTTAAAAACAGAACTAGTATAAGACAACTGTGTCATTGGTGAACCTTGTGAGTTAAAATGGAGCAGAATTTTGCAAACTTGTATTCGTTAAATGTTGCTGTTGTTCCTTGTTTCGCATGAGTAGAAGAAAAGTCTGCTAGCCAATGAGACATGCCATAAGTTTTTGCGAATAGCATTAGCATGTTGTATATGCGGGATTGTATGTGTCAGTTGAATCAATCAAACTTTACTGCACTTCACAGAAACTCCTCCTCCAACCAGTGTTTTGGAGATGTAATTGCAGAGCAACTTAGACATTCCACTGCACAAGTATAAATGCTCACTACAGTGTAGGTCACTTGCGTAGGCTGCAGCAGAGCCTACGTACAACTACAAATCAGCCTTCACAGTGAAGTTTCACGTTTGGTATCACTGTGCCTGTACAGGACAGAAATCTGTGCTCTCTGACCATATCAGGAAACCTGTGCTAGATGCTGCACTGAAGCACTGGGCGGAGGGATACACTGTTATTGTCAAAAAATAGTTCCAGTACCTGATCTTCCAAAACTGATAATTTTGTTTGACTTTGTGCCACAAAGAATAGTCCCTAACAAGTTCACTTCTACCTGTGTGTTCCCATGTGTTATCCCAAGTCTGTCTCTAAATTATTTCTTTATACTCTCATTATACTTACAATGCACAAACTGGGCACATAAGGACACTGGCCATGGTTGCAATTGTTTTTTTAATCATTTTATCTGAAGAGCATTAATTTTGTCATCAAACCTTTTGTTTTCCTTCTGCTTTGTAGCAGAACAAGATAATTAACCTATTCCAGGGGAAAACAACTTACTGATTAATTAACTGGGGCTCCCCAGATGACAGGATTAATAATATTCGCAATCACAGCTGCTCAGTGATTCCATAGAACACAGTGAAGCCTTTAAATGCTGTTGGGCTTGAGTTTGGATCTGACAGCCACAGGCAGGGCGGAAAAGTCAGAAAGTATCGAGAGACAGACTCACACATTGCTGACTTGGTTTTGCATGTAGGAACAAAAATACAGAATAACACCAGACTAATCCTTTAACCTTGTGTTTATGAGGTGAGCAGATTACCTGTACTACAGGTTATTTAAAGGGACAAATACATTTTTCCTCTTACCTGTAGTGCTTTTTGTCAGTCTAGATTGTTTTGGTGTGAGTTGTCGAGTTTTGGTGATACCGGCATAGAGATGTCTTGTCACAAATCTTTTGAAGTAGTGTAGTTATTATGATGGTATCAGCAGGTGAGCAGATCTATACATGGCAGAAATGAACCACATGGAAACAAATTGGCTCAAGCTCTGCTGGTTTACCCTCAGCCTGTGGAGAATACAGTAGCTCAATAACTGTTGTAAACTGTTATACATGGTAATGGCTGGATGGAAAGATGAGAAAACTACTATAGGGCCTACCTATGTTACAGTGGAACACCAATGGGTGGATATTAAAACACATACAGCCTCTTGGATTATTGGGGAAATTCCAATATGCAAACAGCAAGTGATACTGCTTTTGATTTACTATCTCTAGATTACTCCCATGCAAAGCCACTGATACATGTTGACACCCACAGTCCATGAGAAGGACCACAGCTTCAGAGAATTTGGCTTTTCTCTGCTTAAAAAAGGTCACTGTCCAGCAGCCGACTCTTAACGCTCAAATGTCAGAGTGTTCTTGAATGCACCAATAGCTTTTGAATCAGTCCCTGCTCCCTATTGTATAACCATGCAATGAAAAGGTCACCGTGATAGATTACCTATCTGAAGAAAGTCTCTGCAAGCGGATTTTAACAGTGCACTGAGATGAGTGGAAAGCAAAGGCTGCCTGGAAGGCAGGAAATCAATCGAAAAAGATATGGAAAATAGGTCTGGCATATGCGCAGCAGTAATGTAAGGTATACTGTAGTGATTTGTGGTTAATGCAGTAAATATATAATATCAATGTTCTGTCACAAGAAGGTATTTCAAGAGGGGGTGTTTTGCTATTTCTGTTTTGGCGGGACAGAAATATTTTCTGTAACAAAGTAGATAGTTCAATAGTTCAAAAATACACCTGAGATGTCAGAGAATAAAGTCCAGGGGTGTAAATATAGACAGTACAGGCAGGGTGGTTGATCTAGGGCCCATGGGGTGAAGGGGGCCCATAGAGAAAGTGGGCCCTCCAACTATATGTTGGGCAGAAAACAGGTCCCAGTGAGTAATTTAGATTGCTACCTTAGAAATATCCCTGTGTTCAAAGAAAAACTCCATTTTTTATATATGCCCTTTTTCTATCTATAACAAAATATGTTATAAAATATATCCTTATGCTATATACTCAATATTCAAGGATGGTAACTCAGAGGTTAGTTTGGCAGATCTGCATCTTGTTAACTTTTCCTTCCAATAAAGTACAGCATTAAAACCCAGCTTGTGAAGGGAAAGGTAAGCAACATAAAACCAGGTGTGAAAGAAAACAAGGTCCCACACTGTAAACCCTAATTCACTAACAAAGACCACACTAATAGAGTAATAGATTGCAATTAGTTTATTACATATAATGGATGAGGGTTGAGGGATGGAGGAATGAGGGTCAAAGGAAGAACCGAAGAGGAATGAGGGATGTGGGACGAAGAGATGAAGGTCAAGGGATTTGGGATGAGGATTGAGGGATGTGGGATTAAGGGACAAGGGTCATGGGATGAAGGAATGGGGAAGGAAGGAAGGTGGGGGGTAGTGATGGGAGAAATAAGGGTCGCAGACAGGTGGAGGGTGGAGTCTGATGGCGGTCAAGTGGCGGCTGAAGAGGAAGGGTGTAATAGAACCAGGGAAGTTGAGACAGAGTTGGGGAGTTGTCTGTTCGCCTACTCTACAATAGAGCCCCCTGGTGATTCCTATATTCCTGTCTGTATTCCTGTATTCCTGAGAAAAAGGAGAGATAACAGCAAAAAGAAAAAACAAAGAAAATGGGTTTTGGTGGGGAGGAATGTGAGAACAGAGTCAAATCGGAAGGTAACAGATAAGGTGCGCTTAAATCCGTTTAGTGTGGAAATGGATGAGATCAAGGCGTGGACTTTTTTCCCGAACATAGTTATTAAATTTCATTGGATCACAAACGGGTAGCAGAGAGATGTCTGGATGGTACAATGTCCCTTGGACACCGAAGACGGGATCTTCCCCTTGAGCTGCTGGAAGGCGAGGAACCAACGACATTGGAATGGCTGAGGATGAATGCAAGGGTATTGGGAAATGTAAATTTCCGAGTGCAACCAGTTTTGCTAGAGGCACTGGATGCAAGGAGATGGAGAAGACTGAGTTTTCAGGAGTTTGTGGATCTTCGTTGAACAGATTGCCATCACAGGGAGTGAGAGTGAGTATCTAGTCCATAGTTGAAGATGAGCTATATTTTTTTGTTCTTTCTTTTTCTTGTTCATGTCTGACAAGGGTCATGTGAGAACAGAGTCAAAGGCGAGGGAAACGGATAAGGTGTGCTGAAAATACTTTTAGTGCAAAAATGGTGAGATCGAGGCGTAGTCTTTTTTCCTGAACTTGGTCATAAAACTTCATTTTGCTCTATCGACTTAAATCTTTTGTTAAAACAACTTGCACAACTTTTAGTTTAGTACATTACAATAACATAAATGTTTTAAGTACACCAGACACAAAATAAATGTGTCACATGACCCTTGTCTGACACAAATTTTACAGTCAGTTAACATGACTTTGTTTTGTTGTTGTTTAATTCTACATTTTATTACATTTTTTTTTAAATTTCATTGAACTATAAAAACACATTGAGGCACACATGGGTTTTTCAGTTGCTAGAATATAGATTAATTCTGAACCAGGAAGTGTTCTTAATTGCATCTCAGCACAAATTTATGCTAGAGGCTTTAATACTTACACAGGTGGGAGGTCACTAACTGTGTATACCACTTAACTCATGGTGCAAAATGTCTTTAACTACAACATTAAGTGTAACCCATTACCCAACACACATTGTCTCAGGGCATGCCAGGAAATTCAACCCATTTAGCCCCAACACGCCACAATCTGTTAAGTACATAATGATAGTGTTGTATATTGGCCTTAAACTGATTAGGTGAAATTGACTTCATACTATAGTCGTATTTTAAGTGCAACCCTTCACCATAACATACCACTAGTATCAGTAAAAATAGAATATTTTTCACATATAAAAAGCACAAAGATGTTGAAATCTAGGCATGTTCTGCCATCATAACTTGGCTCTTAGAATTCACCAGATTGATGCCTTAAAATGAAATGCCCCCGGACCCCCTTACAGGGTTCGGCCCTTAGTAAAGTATTTCTAGCAGTGGGTTTTCTAATAGGTCTGTATACAAGTGGTTATTTTTAAACATGTTTGATATGTGTGACTGACATTGAGCTTTGTGGGCATCACTAGCGTGCGCCATAGGAGACATATTGGTGAATAGACAGCTTTACCTGAAGTTAGTTTCTTCACCTCAAGTTGACTCTGTAGATCTCACTCAAACTCTGAGCTCCTTTTAAGGACAAATGTCACTGCACATAAGCAATGTAAGCTGCTGGTTGTAATCCATGTTAGTTGTGATACAAGAAGTCTTCCATCACAACTTGTGTCCAGTCTTTGTAGCAAGTCTTCAGGTTTGTCCTGGAATTTGTATCATCACCGTTCACAATGTCTTTGCTCTATTCAGTGTTCATTAGCTGGAGACCGTTGTTTATTCTGCATAGGTATAGGTATTAACGAAGACATTCATAAACATGACACACACAAGTACATGCATGCAGGCATGAGGAGGAGAGCTGCTGATTAGTATTCTGTTTGAGATGGCGTCAGTTGTTCCAGGAGCTCTCATGAGTCACCGTACTTGCTCCTGGTCCTTGTGGTGATGAGTGCAGACTCGATCTGTATCTTCCTTATCTCTGGGTCCATAAGGCAGCTCATCAGGTTTCTGTGGGTGTAGTTTATATCGCGCCTCAGTGCTCGATAAAAGAAAAGATGGCAGACAGAGTGGCTGCTGAAAGCAAAAAGATGAAAACAGCTGCTTTTTGCTCTTTTTAGCTGGCATTTGGTTAATGTAGATCTATGTACATATATAAATATATAATATGCAATTTCATGATTCAATACACATGCCTCTTGTATATAGCCCCTGAAATCTGATTGATCACCTCAGGGGCCACCCCATTATCCTGAACTCTGACTGGCTAATTGCCCAGTCAAAGATGGGGTTTAATTTGAACCAACTGTTTGATAAATAAACCGGAGTTTCGTTTATAGGTTTAATCCAGTCTTAAACCTGAGAGACAGTAATGCACCAGAGCGGTGCTGAGCCTGTCAAAGACCCAAAATAAGATTTTGGTTTGATTTGAAGAAGAACGGTCTCTCGGGAGTCTGCTGCTCCCCTGCTACTCGTGTTGCCCTCATCTTGTCTTGCTACTTGTCACTCCTGAAAGATGTGAAAGCACTTTTTATACACAAAAGGTGTCAGTTGTTCTTTTGTATAAAACTTTTGGGGGTATAGTTTCTTTTTGAGGACTTGAAGAGTCTGGAAGTATGGAAGCTTTATATCACACTTTTCACTCTGCTGTGCTGTGATTAATAGGTCATTTATCTTTGAAATTAAAATTTTAAACACAAATGTAAGAAACTGTAGGCCACTGAAATGTTAGTAATTAAAGTACATATGAGTAGTAGTACTTCATGCCACCCCTGCATAAGTCAGTGCTCCACATGGGTCACCCTACTCCAAAAAGTCTGAAACTTTTGACTTTTGTGTTGGTGCTAATTTGTTGAATTATTTTTCATGTAATCAAAACAACCCAATAACAGTCAGAGGTTTGACTGATGTTACCTGTAGTGGACAATAAAAAAACATGATTAAGCACAAAGACAAGATATTTAATGTTTTATATAATGTATTTTTAAATGTTTTCAATATCCTCTGAGATAGACTGACCCAAATGGAAAAGTGTGCTGTGGTCTGACTAGTCCACATTTCAAATTGTTTTTTGAAATCATGGATGTCGTGTCCTCCAGCCTGAAGAGGAAAAGGACAATCTGGATTGTTACCATCACAAAGTTCAAAGCCAGCATCTGTGATGGTATGGAGTTGTGTTAGTGCCCATGGCACAATGTGTAACTGTCACATCTGTGAAGGCACCATGAATACCATGAATACTATTGTTTAAATTTCTTATATTTCCACGTATCTTTCCTCTCTTGCAAGGAGCACCTGTAACATAAATAATTTCCCCTCAGGGATCAATAAAGTATTTCTGATTCTGATTCTTATTCTGAATACTGAAAGTTACATACAAGTTTTGGAGCAACATATGCTGCCATCCAGACAACGTCTTTTTCAGGGATGTCCGTGCTTATTCCAGCAAGACAATGAGACACATTCTGCATGTGTTCCAACAGTGTGGCTTCATAATTAAGAGTGCATGTACTAGACTGACCTGCCTGCAGCTCAGATCTGTCACCCATTGAACATGTGTGGCCCATTATGAAGTGTAAAATACAACGGTGACCCTGGACCGCTGAGCAACTTAAGTTGTATATCAAGCGAGAATGGGGAAAAAGAGGCTTGTCATCAGTGGAGGCAATCTCGATGTAGAGAGATATCAAGATGAAATTCTGCAACCAGTGGCAATCCCATATCTCCACAGTCTTGGACCGAAGTCTGTCCTCCAAGATGAGACCGCTTGCACCCACAGAGCGGGGATTATCAGAGACTACCTCCAAAATTTGGGAGTGGAGAGGATGGAATGGCCTGCCAGCAGTCCTGACCTCAACCCCATTGAACACTTGTGGGATCAGCTTGGGCGTGCTATTCATGCCGGAGTGACCAACACAACCACGTTGGCTGACTTGCGACAAATGCTGGTTGAAGAATGGGATGCCATCCACAGCAGTGTGTGACCAGGCTGGTGACCAGCATGAGGAGGAGGTGCCAGGCTGTTGTGGCTGTGTATGATTCTTCCACACACTACTGAGGCCCCTATTCATTAAATGAATGAATTGTTAAATTGCCAATATATCTTGTTTCTTCAGACTTCAATCATCCAATCCACCAAACAACACCAAACAAGAGTCAACAGCAAAAAAAAAAAAAAAGGTGTTTGGCATTGGCAGAGAAGATCTGGCAATTTTTCATGGGTGCAACCCACATACTCAGCTCTGCTGCTCATCCCACAAATGCATGTTCCTTACAAATGTTCCTTAGAAATGTGGCACCATTTAAAAGGGAAATAAACATGCTTTCAAACAGTATAAGATCTATTGCCAAGAAGCATTGTTACAACAAAGAAACACAATTATATATACTGTATGACTATGGTATTCTATATATTAACATATCTATTCATCTTGAGTGATTTTTATGTAATATTGGTTTAAAGAGGACACTCTGGATCAAAGTAAATCCATGACGATCGTGGTTAAACTAATTTGTTCCCGTTTTCAGTTAAGGATGTATTTTCATGAATTCTTTTTTCACACAGTAGCATGACATAATGATGGATCACCCTGCCTCAGTTTCCTGGCTGTGTTTTAGGCCGTTAAGCCACACGAAGTCACAGCAAGCTCATTTGCTCCTGTTCAGTTCCAACTGTGCATTTATTTGTACAGTTGCTGCCCACCCTGTGGATTCTGTAATGATTCAAAATTAGGATCACATGATCCTCCCACATCCCTCTGCTCCCTGAATAAAACATTTCATTATTGTTCATTTTGTGTCAGTAAGCTACAATAAGCTTTAATTAGATGTTCAGTCATGTCTCCTGGCACCCATCATTATCAACTGTCCGTTTTTCACAATTTGTCATCATAAAATAATCCAAATGTCACATTCAGTTTCTTTCTGTCCTTGTTAATCAGAGAGCCTTCATGTGGGTCTGATAGGACTTTATTCTCTGTCTTATTAAGCTTTTGTTTTCACATGAAGCCCCAGAATCAAGTTATGTTACATACCAGCTCTATAAAGCTGTGTAACAGTAAATGACTGTATGTGTTGTGGTACTGATTTGACGTACTTTCAGGCTGCTGTGCAGAGGACCAGCGCCTCCCACAGGCAGAAAGTAGAAAGTATTAGAGAGGCTGTGATTCCTCCTCCTGTAGTCCACACAATACAAAACACACAACAATAAAACCCCTGAGATAATATTCAATGCTGGATCAAGAATATTCTGAATATTCCCCCTAACCTCAAGGTTGTGTGAGGATTACTTTCAAATTACAAGCAATTCAAAGCGTGTGCATGAAGTGCAGCTCTGCTTTAAATGATATAAATTACAAACATAATAACATATGATATTAAAAGAAATGAATGTGAAAGAAAACAATGAATTATGTAAACTAAACTGTACAAGACCAGTGCATCTGGGTTACTATGTAAGGATGAAGCAGTGGGAAATTATGGGCCCAAAAGTTAAAGTGCCACCTTCAGGATTGGATTAGCTCTCTAGGGTAGGGAAACTCAACTTCTTTTACCCTGGGGACACTTTTGCAGAATGACAGGAGGCCAGGGGCTAGTTCATTTATAATATTTATCAGTATATATAATAAATGAATTGCCTGTTTTCAGCCTCTCAACATTTGCTGTCCTCACTCATTTTTGCCAAGAGGTGCATCCAGTTGCAGCAGCCCTGTACAGGTCAGACGTACACAAGGGCATTTCTAGGATTTCGGGACATTCTTGTCTTAGTCTGGTCCTCTGTCAGGGGGTCTGGGGCCCTTTTTCGGTAAACAGACTCGGTTTTTATGCTTTTTTATGCACTGTGGCACTTTATTTATATTCAAAGTACAACATAAAAATTCCCAGTGTGAATCAATTTGTTTTCATTGTGAATTAGAAAATGGTCTGTGGGCCACCCTGCATCCTATCTGCGGGCCCCTATTGAAGTTTTATGGAGGTATTTTATAATGTCATGACCAGACGTTAAACCCACAGGAGCTCCATCTATTTTAGTATCACACTATTGCCAATTCTTACACTTTTAGCTTGAAACATTTCAAACTCTGACTCACGCTGACCAAACAAATGTGGAATGTAAGCTCATTTTCCTTGACTGCATTAAAAAGCCGTGGTCCTCAAGTTAAGAGAGGGGCTGTACACAATTTGTGCATGTTGCACAATGGCAGTAACTTCAGTGATAGAGCTGTTGCACAGAAGTTTATACAGTGAAATCATTGGGAACAAAGCAGCTGTGCTCAGGATGAAGGCAGTCAGGGTGGTTATCACCTAATTAACACAGGGGGGGGAACTTTTTTAAACAACACTGTCTGCGAGCTGATCCTCCTGGGAGAATTCCCCCCAACAGAACTTTTTAGAAACTTCATAACTAAATGGACCATTTTAGAGCATTCTGAAACAATAATCTTCGATCAGAGATTCTTAAAGTCTTCCTGATTGGGTGCCATTTTGTGGAGGCAACTTTTGACTGAGGACCGCACGGGAAAAGTGCATTCTATACAATGAGGGTTTTTTTAATCATTTTCTTGTATTTTGACATATTGTGCTATATTTTAAATGGCATTCTACACACTTTTTAATGACATACTATACTCAGACTTTTAATGACTATGTGTATGACAAACTATACTATACATTTTTAATATCATTTTTATGACATTTTTAATGACATACTATACTATGACATCTTTAACCATGGGATTTTTGATTACTTTTTAATGACAAACTATACTATGATTTTTTTTATATATCATAATCATTACTTTTTTGTGACATATTACTGGCTACTATAATATTTTATATGACTTTTGTAATGACATACTATTCTACGACATTTCATTACATAGTATACTGTTAGATTTTTAACCATGATATTTTTAATTACTTTTAATTAAATACTTTACGGTGACTTTTTCATAACTTTTTATATGACATGCTGTACTATGAGTTTTATATTATTTTTATGACTTCTATGAATGACACAGTAAACTAGTGACATTTTAAATGATTTCTTTTAAATGACATATCATAGTATGAGTTTAATGCCATACTATACTATGACATTTTTAACTATGACAGTTTTAATTGCTTTTAATGGCATACTATACTATGTCATCTTTAACCATTACATTTTAATTACTTTTTATTGACAAACTTAACTTAGACTTTTTATGACTTTTTATACAACATATGCTATGAGTTTGTGATATTATTTATATGACTGTTTTATGGTATATTATACTACCACTTTTAATGACATACAATGGCATTTTTAAACATGACATGTTTAATTATTTTAATGACATGACTTTTCATACAACACAGCATACTCTGAGTTTTTTTATATTATTTTCATGAGGTTTTTTTTCTTTTCTTTTTTTTAATTAATACTGTATTTTGACTTTATTAATGACATTTTTGATGATTTTTTAAATGAAATACCATCTATGAAGTAAGATACCAAGAAATATACATACCAAGTAATGAGATAGAGTACAGTGTTTGACATTGGAATTCGGCAACACCACTTGCATAAACCACAGGTACAACTGCCGACAAACCATATTAATAGAACCTGTAGTAATAACAATGGCCGTTTGTTACATTTATTCATAATTGGTAATGATTATTTCAGAAGGTGGTCCTTGGTTGATTTTGGGCATTGAAGTTGTTTTTTTCTTTTTTTCTTCTGAGAGCTTTGCTGTTTAAATTCAGTGACTGCAGTAGTGACATTGCTGCAAGCATGGAACTTGTCTAATCCTTCTATCATTAGTTATACCCACTTATTCTTTAAGAGGCTGATCCCAACTGCTGTTTGGCAACTCTTTCCAGAAACCACTATTATTACTCTGGGCAGTCCACATCCACAGAACACAGTGTCTAGAGTTTTCTTTTGACATATGTTTTCACTGGGAAATTTGTCTGTATGAAAACAGTGGACAGTGTCATCTGTGGAGGCCACCCTATCCTTAACCAACCACATTAGGCAAGTGGTCCCCCTCCTCACAAATCTTAACCCCTGCCCATGAGAGATGGGCTGCAGGATAATATGGTACTAAAATAAACTAAAGACACTGATTAATGATATCTGACCATCCTGAACTGTAGTGTACATTGATGCACACGTCTTTCAGTTTGGATGTGCATGAAAAATGCCTGTTGATTTGATCTAAAGCTTTCTCCTAGTTAGTGCATTTGAAAGCAATGGTCACACAGACATACACACTTTCTCTAAGAACTGGAGATACCAATTAAAAAACTGACATCACAGTGAAGGGAGCAATTAATCAAAAAGAACAGCTATAATAGGATAACCACATGAATTATGACTTGTGTCTCTCTTTTTCTATAGTATCTGCCACAACACTCTGGATTCAAACACAAATGCTTGGGAGAGAATATATTTTCTGCTGTGTATAGATACTCCTCAGCCTCCAGTCATCCATCTTGACTCAAAGAATATAATTAACTCTGTGCATGGAAAATGTCACTGTGCGCCTGAGGAGTCAGGTTGATAATTATTCCATATGGTTTGACAGAGGAGATGTAGCAGTACCAGGCTGTAACTGTAAACAAATACAGGTATAACTGATGGGACTGTGGAAGTCTATGGCTGCCAATATCAAAATACAAACTTTATTTTAAAAAAAGAAAGACAGAAATTTAAAACCTAGTTTTAAATTCTATGGTTTAAAATGCCTTAACAATTGAAAATAGCACTGACGAATGATTTGTACTAAACTCAAATTTACTTTTCATTTGCATTTTTAAAAACTGTCAATGTGAAAACTTAACTAAAAATATTAGTTATACAAATAATACACACACAGACATTTTCATCTGGGTAATTAGATAATGGAAGTGTTTAGATATATTACACATAACACTATCAAAAGGTTAGAAAATTATTTTTTTTAGAAAATAGAAAAAACAAAAATTAAATACTTCAGATTTTTTTATGTTAACTTGAGACTTTCGGAATTGCAACTGAACTCCGTACAGCAACCTGAGCCAGCACCAGTGTCTGCACATGTGTCCAGTATACATAGTGTAATGGATGTTACATGTATGTATATTGTTCATAGCTATCTGAAAGAAGCAACATGAGCATGTAAAAATATTTCATACATGTCTGATCACCAGTTTTAGATTTCTGGATGTTTGTCAACATTTCAGGCATCCATTGGCTTCCATACATTTGTCAAAGTTTTTTTTTTTTTTTTATGTGGCAATGCAGTTAAAGTGCAGACTAATCTCATAATTATAGCTGCTGCGCAGCAACGGTCAGGGCTGGCCAATTTTAGGCAAAATTAGACACACACACTAAAACAAAGCATATCACAACATAGAAGTTACATCATATAATTATGGCATGCCCTTAAAATGAAAATTCTTATATGAAGATTAAGTTTTGTACTTAAATACTGAACATAAGTTACATTCCACCACCTGCATGTGTTAAAGAAACACAATAATTCATGACACTGAGACAACCATTTATTAGAAAGCAGATTGTCAATGGTTAGTGTTTCAGTTTCACAGGTTTGCATCAATTGTGTTGTTGTTTTTCAGTCTTCCACACAGTGCCAAGACCTAAAGCTTTTTTTACAGACAAGCTTGAAGTCAATTTTTGTAATACCTTTTGCACTGGATTGGATCAATTGAGTCAACACACCAGACACTTGATGTTATTTTCCTTCATGGTTATTTTTCTGTCATCACACAATGTTTAGTTGTCATACAAGCAAATGTATAAAATAACCAATATATAGTCTGTAACATACATTACACTGGTTAAAAATTAAATGATAAATTTCCTACACATGATAAAAGACAGTACCACAAACATCTTTTTTGTTGTAGTTACACAGTCAGTCCACATGTGGGTGGTGGTGTTCCACTACCCCATCTGTCACCACAGAGTGAGGTGATAACAGGGTGTTCTGGAGGATCAGCAAGTTAAGGCCAAATTAATAAATGGACTCATACTGCAAACACTTTGATCTTTTGTCATTGTTGTATTTCACAAATAAAAGTCTCTCCCTAAGGTTAATGTTAGTCTTATTTCCTCTCTGTGTAGGAATTCCTGTTGTGCTTAAACCATGTGTATTAGCATGAAAGTTGTGACATGAATTCATAGTATATTTTTTTAATTATATCTATCAGCATGTCAACTCAAAACTCAAGGCTCACTCCTGACCATCTTCCATTCGTACCACAGTTAAGTCCTGTTTTTCCTGGCAGCCATTCATTAAATACTGCAGAGAACTGAAATGTATTTAAGACAAGTAATCCAGTCAGCATCATGTTCAGTTTGACTTTAAGTTACTGTGCCATGATGGATTTTGAACCCATATAAAAGTTGTTACATAGTGCTGCATCATAGGATACAAATTATGTGACCAGCACTCTGTCACACACCTCAGTAAATGTGACTAAATGTTAGATTTTATGTGGTTGTATAATCAAACATCCACCCCTGTAGAATTTAATGCCCGCTAAAATATGAATTTTGCCCTATCACATATAGCAGGTATATATGCAGGTGTGACTCATGTGAGTTACAGTAAATTTATAAAGGTGCTACCATTTTGTTGTAGCTTTGAAGCAGGACTGGGCTGCTGTAGAAATTTTTCAACCCGGTTTGATATGAAGCCAAACACTGAACTGGACAGGTATACCAAATATTATCACCAGCTGTCACATTGACTTGGCAGCCGCTCCCAAGTGGAACGTAAAGACACTGTATCCTAACAGCAAACGAGCATCCGACTATCATGTGGAGCTGAGAGAAGTTTTCCTGCAGGGTTTTCTACCAGAAACCCCTTTCTGGCAGAAACAGAAAACACATGTTTGATATTGTTATATGTGCTGTAAATGACACTGGGTCTCATTTATGAAAAGTTAGTAAATCTGTGATAGGTCTGCACATAAAAAACCTTGGTACTAAAAACCTAAATCAGACTCATGAATGTTGCGGGGAAACTCAGATTTGATCGTAGTTACGTGTGTATGTTCATAAATGCTAGCCAATCGTAAATTGGCAGCCCACCAGTCAGCAATAAGCATATATCACCACCCATGAACAGCCAGTGACTACCATATATGGGGGTGATAATTACTATGGATAGGTGCATCCTGTCGACCTGTGAACATGGAGCAAACAATAAAAGAGAGAGAGAGAGAGAAAGAGAAACTTCTGACACTAGGATTGAAGTTATTTTAGGTGAAGTGGGGCTGAGAAAAGATATTTTATTTTCTTCTGTTCGTAGTGATGTGACAGGGACAGGTAAATCAAAGGCCTGAAAGGAGGTAAAAGGTGCCATTAACTCTGTGTCCTCTGTTGTAAGAACCATCCAAGAAGTTAAATGAAAATGGTTCGATATAAAACTTGATGCCAAAAAAAAAAAAAAAAAAAAGCATAAATGCATACAAAAATACCACAACAGAAACAGGAGGCTCTTCCCAGTCTCTTTTAGAAATTATTCCTGATGGAGACAGCAACATGCCTCCACTAGACCAGCCAACAGCAAACGCAGAAGGTCAGGTCATGTACGTATTATATTAAGTGTTAAATCACTTTACATTCTGACAGCCATCACTGATAGTTTAGTGTTTGGTCCGTAAGGTGGGTCTCACAGTCTCGCCATTCAAACAGAAGATACATTTGCGTAATTCTCTCTCTTGATTGTATAAAGTGGGAACGGCATGCCAGAAATGTAGAAAACACATGTATTAAATCAATTTAAATAACTCATTCACATTTTTAAGAAATCTACTCTGAAGCTTATATCTGCTAATTGCCAACTAATTTAGCTAAATGTTATATTTCTAAACTTTTGTCATGTTTAACTTATGTGTTTCAAAAGTGTCTGTGTATCGTGAACATAACAGAGCACAACACAAATTAAACTTGTAATTTCTAATAATGACAAGCAATATTTATGTGTATTCCTTATTTACACAGGCATTTCAGAAGGTGTAGATTTTGTTAGTACCTACTTTAGTTACTAAAATATTGATGAATGCTGAAATACACGTACATTTCCTGCTGTAAACAGTTTACATACAAGTTTGTTCTGCTAACGTTTCATGAATGAGACCCATAGACTATAGCCAACAGCAAGTAGACTGTTAACAGCGATGGTCGTTTACCAAAAATTTATAGCTCCCTGGCGATCTCCCTCCAGCAAGCTGCCCCCTTATTTTGTTTTTTGTAGTGAAATAAGAAGTTACTGTATAGATAATTACTTATTTCAACATACCAAGGCGGTGCTTTCAAAGTGAGCAATGGAAACAACTAGAAGCAAGGCGTCCAACAAAGGTTCAGCTCAAAATGGTGTATCTCTGCTGTATCTCATCTCACCCCCCCGAAAATACATAACTTTCTTATAAATAAACGGATCACTCTTCTCCCTCCTACCTCTAGCCATGTTTGCTTTGATTGATTACCTATCGCAAACCACCTTTCAAGTCTGATCAATGTGATTTTCATGCTGAAATATGCTGCCATATGCTTCCGAAAACATGTTACAGGATAATTACGGTTATTTACACCTTGAGTAAGTAGCCAACAGTGTATCCACATTATCTAAAACACTTTATTTGGAGGTCAAATGAAGGTGAGTGAGCACTAATAATTCACTGCATTGAAATACTGTGTACACAACTACAGTAAGTACAGCAGGTCAAAGTTGAAACAGGAGAGTCTCTGTAACCTGTGACAGATTTTTACCAATGTTTCCCATCCTCTTTTAGTCTAAATAAATGTGACTGATCAGGGGGTTTCTCTCCAGCCTGTCTGATCATCTGCTGTGCTTCTTGCCCCATTGGACTTGAGCACAGTGAGTCAATTAGTGCAAAATCACTACTGAGAGAAATGATGGACAATACTACAAACCCATGTTGTATAAACAGGGATGATCCTTTAAAGCAGTGTTTTTCAAATATAAGAGTATAGGTACCCTTAGGGGTACTTTGGAGTTCTGCAGGGGGTAGGTAAGATTTTTTTAATATGTTAATTTCAAAAGTATCAGTCATGCTTAATTCCTAAAACAATTATACCATAATAAAGTTCAATTTAAAAGGGTAAAAGTTTGATACTTTATATTCAATATTCCTGTCTTACTGCAATCTTTGCACTGGTCAGGGAGTACTGAGCTGTACAAATATTTCAAAAAGGGAGCATTATTAAAAAAGTTTAAGAGCCACTGCTTTAAAGAACATACAAATTATAGTAAATGGGCTAAAGCATGCTAAACTACTGATAGTCCTTCCATGAGCCTCTGCACTGATGCCATCCAGTACAATGTCACCTCTTAACATGCTCCATGTGGTGCCTGATGGCCTCTGATACAACTTTTTAACTGAACAATCTAAGCCCAAGGTTACTAGCAGAGCAGTCTCCATCAGTGGATGGAGGTTGCTCTGTTGTCATGGATGTTTCTGTACTCGTTTTTAGGTCAAGAATAAACTTGCTAATTTTCTACTAAAACAAACAAGAAGTTTTAAAGTCCTCAGAAAATGAAAGAATTTGAACTACTACAGGTCGACAAAAATCTAGCAAATTCCACTTGCTGATGAGGAGTCAATTGCTGTGTCCTAAATCACATGCTATGCTCTACATGTTTGTATACTACACCATGTGTTGTATACAACATTGACCATCATTGTTCATACTTTACATACTGTTTATGTTTACATAAACAGTAGTATATTTTCGGATGCACTGAGGTGTAATTACCATGCCACTCCCTAAGAGCCTTCTTGTCAGTTGGAAACAAGTGTAACCATGGTAACCTGTGTACACCTCAGCTCTATTGCCATTTGCAAGTTTGATGAACTTCCTGAGCTTTTGGTTTTTCATCACATCTGTAGGGACAACATTACTTGTGCTGTTAGCAAATGCAAGCAACAGGCAAACAGACATCTGCATAGCCAGATGATGCGTAAATTAGCACGCTAACATCAGAATGCTATAATGTAGGGGTTTAAAAAAGGTTTGATATTATGTTTTGTGATAATGTATCGATTTTTAAAAACACTACTGATTTTTAATTGTTTACATTTTTTTTTCTTAATTTGTTTACCTGAAGAACCTGGACAGCACTCTTATTCTTTTTTGACAGATAGAGGCTAATGTTAATTCCTTTTCTCAGATTGCCTTAAATGTAGTGCTATGATGTTGGATGTTAAAGGGACTGTGATAACTACAAATATACATGCCTCTGTTGTGGTTGGATATAGTTGTGTGTTGTTTTTACTCTAAAAGTTTTCCTAAAATTAGATTTTAAAACTAGAATTTAGCCTTGGGGATGTATGCCCACAAGGCAGTGATGCTGCCACAATTTTTGTGAAATTTTGTCATAATCAGCATATGCATTCTTATTTAATGGCAAAAAACATGTTTTTTATGAGGTCACAGTGACCTTGACCTTGGACCACCAAATTCTAATCAGTTCATTCTTGGGTCCAAGTGCTAAATTGTGGAAGTTCGCTTGAGGCCATCTTGAAATATTGTGTTTATGAGAATAACACGGACACAAGGTTACAGTGACCTTGACCTTTGACTACCAAATTTTAATCAGTTCCTTCATCATCTCTAAAGCCAAGTGGACGTTAGTGCCAAATTTCAAAAAAAATTATTTGTGTAGACTTTAAAATATTGCATGCACAAGAATGACATAGGTCACAGTGACCTTGACCAAAATCAAACCAGTTTATCGTTGAGTCCAAATAGACATTTAAGTCATATGTGAAGAAATTTCCTGAAGGCATTCTTGAGAAAACCTAACTTAATCTAATCCAACCTAGTTTAGGTTGATGGATGGCTCTAAATTGGCCGTGGGTGTGAATGTGAGCGTGAATGGTTATCTGTCCCTATGTATCAGCTCTGTGATAGTCCGGCCACTTGTCCAGGGTGTACCCTGCCTCTCACCCAATGTCGGCTGGAATAGGCTCCAGCCCCCCTGTGACCCCTAACAAGATAAGTGGTTCTGGAAAATGAATTAATAAATGAATTCTTGAGATATCGTGTTCACGAGAATAGGACGGACGGACTTACAAACAACCCAAAAACATAATGAGGCATAAAAATAGCAATATATTCAATCGTAACTTCTGTATCATAATACATATTGGATTCCTGCCGATACACAGCCCCACTACAAGCAGATGTTTAGCACGTACAGCTAATGTTAATGCACGTAACAAATTTTATGGCACATCATCCAAATAGTTTGAGATATTTCAGTCTGGATTCAAGGGGTGGATTGAACGATCAACATCCATGAAGCCACGCCACACGCCAAAGCCCAAACCATAACAAAGCTCAATTATCAAGTAATATGTCTTTTATTTGTAGTGGTATCCCTACCACAATACTTCATATGGTGTTTCCTAAATTGCACATCAGGCACCGGTCTCATGACCAAAGTTATAGGTTAGAGGTATTTATTACTTGTTACAGAGCTGCCTTGGTGGCTGTCTGCTGTTATGTATGTTGATATCAATATCGCATTGTACTGTGGGATACTTATGCCGGGTTAGTTTCCAGTGCTTAGATACTGCAATGTTTCACTGGAAATAGTATGCAATTCACATACTAATGGTTTCATACTAAGGTTTCAGACATACTAAAAAAAACCTCACATACATACTAAACAGCATGTTAATATGGAATTTCAGATGCAGTCTATGTGATGCAATCAATGTAGAAGTTGAGTTTACATTTTATCAAACTACTGTTTCCAAGGTCAAGAATGAACTTAAGCTCAATGATGCAGCTTTTCTTGATGCCTGATGCAGATCTGAAATGTCATGAATGTGACATAACACGAAAGCTTGGGCAGCATCTCAGGATACCAGCCCTGTTTTCCACATGACCAGCACCTCCCTCAGTGTCAACAGACACACACCTTAGAGTCAGCATCATGTCCTGTCTTTGACATACACTTGAAATTTCTAGGTATTAGAAAGCGTAGCAGCCGGACAGGTTACTGTGCGGGGGTACAGCGGTGGCTCTTGTAAGTTCCCAGGTGGCGGAAGCTGCGCCCACACTGCTGGCAGCAGTAGGGCGTGGCCCCACTGTGGATCCTCTGGTGGGTGTACAGGTTCCCCAGCTCTTTAAAGCGCCTGCCGCATTGTGGACAGGCATACGGGCTTTCGCCAGTGTGCACCCGCTGGTGTCTCTTGAGTCCTGATAGCACTGAGAAACCTTTACCACACTGAGGGCAGGGGAAGGGGCTCTGGGCCCCGCTGTGCACCAGCCTGTGGCTTTTTAAACGGGCCGCGTGGCGGAACCTCTCCCCGCACTCTGGACACATGAAGGGCTTCTCTCCAGTGTGGATACGCTGGTGCTGTCGCAGATTGCCAAGGTAGTTAAAATGGCGGCCACAGTCCCCGCACTCGTACCCCCCCTCGATTTTAATCTCCTTTTTCACATGCCCCCCTCCCCGCCCTGAACCAGCCCCTACTCCTGTGCCATCTTCGTTCTGCACCCCTCCACTCCTCCTGGAGTCACTGCTGCCATCACCCATGGCAGGTGCAGTTGAGCAGGTGGACTGCAGAGCCTGGAGAGCCTGGGCACCAGCAGAGTCTGAGTGTATCAGTTTGACATGTTCCTCTAGGAACACAGAGTCAGGGCAGAAGGTTCCACACAGAGAGCAGATGTAGGTGTGGCCGGGAAACTGCTGGCCTGAAACCACAAACACACTTTATTTCATTAATGCCTAAATGATAGCAAACTGTCCAACCGGTATCAGACAACTGTTGGCCAGTCCACCATGCTCTATTCAACATACACTGTCAGCCATCTTGCTTTCATCAGGGCCGTGTCTGAGGTTGTTTTTGGTACTTGTATATACAATTAATCAGTCAGTCATGTGACTTAAAGGTCACAATAGATTCAAATTAAACAAATCATCATCATCTGCTGCTGAATGAATGCTGTGTAATAAAAAAGAACATAATTTTATATTTTAAGTAATTTTTGTCATCAGAACTGTCTTCTGTAAAATTACAGAATTTCTTTCCAAAGACAAAGTTAGATTTTTGAAGACAGAACTGCTGACACTTATTCACAAATTATGCTTGTTCTAGTTATCTTAAGTTGTTATTTCATATTCATTAAATTATAAGATGAGATAGAACTGAATCCCTGAAAAAAATGCTTGTGCGAAAGAAGTACAGTAAACGAGGTAAATAAATAAAGGTTACTATTAGAGATGTTAACCAGTAATCACTTAACGGTCAAGAATATTTACCTGGTGCACAGTGCAGAGCGGCCAAGGCTAACCTTAGCTAACCAATGGGGACCAAAGGGTGGACAGTGGGCACTATGTTTTCCGCATGTTTACACAGCTAGCTGGCTGTAGTTCAGCAAAGCCAACAGAAAACAAAATAAAAGGCAAAACATTTACATCACAAAACACTGAAATTTCAGCACCTCTAAGTGGATAGCGCTTTTAAATGCGGTACTAAAGCTCACTAAGTCAATAGAGTGCTGGCCTAACAGGAATGACCTCTTGTATTTCACACCATTTTGCCTTTTTTTCTGAAAAGATTAACCAGTGAGTGGGTGCTTCATGGGTGTTGGGCTATCAAAAGCAAAATAATCTGAAACCGACACCCTTAGTTACTTTCTATGCTGATGCTGAACATGATTTGTGGAACAAACAAAAATCAATAAAACAACCAATCAGAACCACAGAACATACAACAGTCCTGCGCTCTCATTCTGCAGCCTTGCTAATCTAAATTGAAACTGGGAAAAAATATATGCATGTAGAATAAAGGAAGGTGCAAGCTGAAAATGATGGCACAATACATGAATAAAAGTGCAGGGTAATGGTTACTGTGTTGTAAAAAAGGATATAGTTTTCAGCATATCCAAACAGTGTTGATATCAATATTAGGGTGAGCCTTAGTGCAGCTTTGAAGCTTACAACTGATACATGACACTGGCTTCACGACCTGTTGTGACTGTCATTGATCCTGTTCCAGCTTACATCAACATTTATCAGTTTATCTTTAAAGTTTACTGCACAGTCTGTCCTGTGTTTGTAATTTTCCCAATCATTCCTTTTCCTTCTCCCCAGTCTTACCCACCTGCCACAGGCCTGTCTGTGCTGCCCTCCAGTGGACTCCCTCCCTCCCCTGGAGAGCTCTGGGGCTCCATGGAGAACTCAGAGGGCTGGACGTGTGAGAGCGGGGCCTGGGCCTGCTCCAGTCCACCTCCCTCCCTCCTCGACAACTCATCCTCATCATCATCCTCTGTCTCACCGGTCAGGTTGCTCTCACAATCGGGATCCTTCATGACTGGAAAAAAAAAAAAGACAAACTGACCAACACCATCATAAAATCTATCTATGTACCTGCTGTACTCAAAGATTCCTCAACTTTATTCTTCCCTTCTCTATAGAGTTTGGGTACAGCTGTGTCGGTTAAAAAACGTCGGGACAGAGTAACATACCTGGGTTCCTGTGTTTTAGCATGTAACAAAAGACTTTGTTTTCAACAACGCTGTATGGACGCAGATCTTTGCACATGAAGTAGGTGATGGACTGTGTTGTTTTCTGAGCTCTCTCAGAGTTGGATGGTAGTTGTTTTAAGCTAAGTGTGTCCAGTGTTGATTGATTTTTCTGCAAAGCGGGCTTAGCGTTAGCAGCTAAACGCTATGTCTGGATGAAGCGTGAGGTGAGCCCCCATGTTTATTTGTATTTTACTGTCATATATCACTACTTGAAAATTGCATGTGTCATATCCAAGTCCTCCTTTCCTTCAGTGTTAAAAAACCCAAAATAAGTCCAGAAGGTTGATCTAAACATTGATGGTGCATTTCTGATTTCTTTCTCCGGTCCCTCTATCTATTCTTTTTTTTAATTTCCTGCCAAATGCCACTAACATCAGCACCATCTAGTGGACTGAAAAAGCAATTAATTTTATTATTCTAGTACCAAAAGTTGTATTTACAAAAAAATAATAATGTATATAATAGAAGTTCGATACTTGGCATCTGTGTATCAATACAATATTGCTACACAAAATGTCACGATACAACGCTGTATAATTTTTTTACCCTGTCCATAGTTCCCAGCTAAAACTTAATACAGCAGGTTTTGTTCAACGTGAAGTGCGAGCTGTGACAATTTCAGTGGCCATGCCCTATTCTACAAGTTGGAAAGAGAAGATGGAGAAGGCAACAACAGAGACACTAAGTGAGAAATCATCAGAAAAAGAGAGCGTGCAGTGGTTTCACTAATTGTTGGCCCATGATTGGATAAAACCAAATATCTGTATTAACAGAACAAAAATACACAGGTAGGCTAATGCAAGATGTCATCTTGCTACTAGGGCTGCATTAGTATACCTGTTTTGAGGTATATCATGGTATGAAAATTGATGGTTATCATTTCTTGTACATTTGCTCATCTATGGTAATTCAAAAATAAAATGCAACCAGACAAAACAATCTCAACTAGCCTATATTTTATTTATTTTAAAAAGGGAGACACATACTTCAATGAAAAAAAGGGCTTCAGTTTCAGTTATAGAAATAAAGCCTTTGTTCAACCAAAAAGAACACCTTTGTTTTCATTCCTTTAACTGTTTTTTTTTATTATAATTGTGTAATACCGTATATTGCTATACCGTGAAACCACAATACTTTCTGATACGGTTAATTGTACAATGAAAATCGAATACTGTTGCAACCCTAGTTTCTACTACTGTTTACTTCCACTGTGCAATGTGCAATACCCTCAGTTTATGATGCATTTATTTTGTGTGTGCGTTATTTTACTATCTTTGTCCAGAATTATTGACATTTTCCTCCTCTGAACAATTTTCTTTTCTTATCTTCTTTTCTTCACTATTTATAGACCTACCCTGTGAGACAATAACAGGTGAGGCGATAACAGGTATCACTAGAACGTGTGCAAGCAAACAGTCTCCATGGAAACTGTACAGTATCTCTTTTAATGCCATAAATAACTTAGGAAACTTTTTTAAGGAATTCTGTGCAACACCCTGAAGTAAATCCCTCAGCTGAGACAAAATTAAGCCTAAAAAGTGTAATACTTAGGGGAAAAACTTGGGGCATTTTGTGCAACTGGCCAGAGACATAATTTGGTTGAAAAGGGGAACCAGAAAGGTTGCAGCTGGCCAGTTCAAATCCAGAACCACCAACATTCCCCCTTTTTTGACTTATTCCAAATTTTATCTTAGAATGCCAAACTTTTGACTTATTATCTACAATACCACTTGGCAAAAGTATTTCTATTTCTTAATATCAATTTTGCTGGCAGTAATGGACCCCATAGCTTAACACAGTGCATGTCACTCACACTCACTCTCACACACACACACACACACCTGTGTGGTTACCTTTCAGGTCTGAAGAATACTCCATTGGTGCTATCCATTCGTAGTCATACATCCGTTTACTGCCAGAGGGGAGCATACTGAAAAGGTCATCTGTGGTAGACTCGGAGTCTCCGTGCCCGGGCCCGGAGCCAGCCATGCCGCTGTCTGACCACAGGTTGAGGGATTGCGGGTCCGGATCTTGGCGAGCCTCCCTGTCGCCGCTGGCTTGGCTACTCTGGTCTCCGTCCATTTCAGCACACCCTCTCGAGTTCTTGTCTTTCATCAGATAGTCGCAAATAGCATCTATATTCTCCTTCTTCACACCAGGCATGACAGCCTTGGCTCTCCTGGGATCGATACTATTGTGTTTGTTGCCGGAGCTGAAGTCATGTTTCTTGAAGCCAGCATCTGCAGACGGCTCCATGGTGGGAACGCCGGGGAAAGGGTCCCTACCATCCCTCTGAACTGTCTCTAGTCTCGCCTTTAGCACCTCTATTTCCTCGCTTTTCTCGCGTAGCTCCATTTTCAGGACTCGTATCCTGATGCTGACCATTTTGCGGATCTCAGAAAGCGCTGTCTCCAGCACCACGGTGATGTTTCTGCCGAGGTGCTCGGTGATGTCGCTGACCGAGCAGAGCAGCTCCTCGTCGGGCTCCAGCTCCAGGAAATCACCGTCGGCTCGGTTCGCTGACCCGGGAGGCTCCATGAACACGCCGTGGAGTTCAGGAGACAGGCTCGTTTCAGCGAAGCTATGGTTTCTTTTGCGACTCATAGATTAGCTTAGCGAAGGGCTCTATTTTCCCGAAGAGTTTGGCTAACGTTAGCTAAATGCTACCCAACAAGCTAATGTTTGGATGATGCCGAAAGACAGTAGTTAAGTTTGTCACAATTAGAGACAGGATACCGGATGTAACAAGAATCTGTCTTCAAAATAAAAAGCATTAATGGCTCAAACAGGCAACTGGACGTAGCCTTGGCCGAATATACCTTTGTTTTGAAAGGAGTAAACGGACGTAGTTATTTTTACAGTAGTTTACTTGACAGATACACACAACAGAGTTGCAGTAATGGCTGAATTTGGCAGAGTTTAGATCGGTTTCATTACGTAGCGCCCTCTACAGTATACAGTAGGAAACAACTTAAATGAGTGGGAATGACATCTTGCAGAAAGTCTACTTTAGTGCTGAGCCATCATGTATTTTGTGATCCCTTCTGTGACTGTCTGTTAACTGCTGCTAAATTGCTGAGTGTTGCTCCAGTTTTAGAACAATACTGCTCCTCCTGCTCGGCTGTTATTCTGAGCTGACAGAGGAACTGACTGGAAGAAAGGACATGCTGAGTCTGTTCCTGGGATGTCTGATGAAAAATATGCACTCTAGATTAAAGGAATACTTCAACCCTCAAATGACCATTTCTACATTAATTGCCATGTGTTACACTGAGTTCACAAAGAAAACTTTTTCTCACACACCTCCGTTAAATGAAGAATCCAAAAACGCAGACAATTCTTGATCAATTTAAGTCAGGAGAGTCCACATTTCACAACAAAACTATATCAAAACATCTGTTTACAAACTCTCACACAGCTCCAGCAGTATAATCCAGGTCTCATTTATCCAATCATATGCTCAGTACTTTCTAGGGATGCAACAGTATGAGATTTTCATGGTACGATAAATGTCTCAGTATTATGGTTTTACAGAATTATTAATATCAGTCAGAATGACCCTTAAAGAAATAAATAGAAGGCTTATCTTTGGGTGAACAAATATTTTATTACTGTTATTGAGACTTGAAATGATTTTTTAATGTAAGTATGTGCAAAAAGTCTCCCTTTTGAAAATGACAAGGGATGCATAATAATGGATTTTTTGTTGATATCTGATATGCTGATAAATAACAATTCATCTGGCTGATAACAAATACTGATATCGATATATTCACTTTTTCTCGACCTAAGTTTAGTGATCATCAATCACTTCTGTAGTGGAATTAACATCATATTAAACATGCATACCCTTGTCGTGATGCCCCATCAGGAGATGGAGACATGAAACACAATACTCTTTAATGTATGATATATTCATTCATTGTGCAAAATTTAAAAAAGGGCAGATTCTGATAGTTCATTTTAAAGCCAGTATCAGCTGATACCAATGACATGCATCCCAAAAAATAACCAAAATATAGTTACGATTCTTCTTCCAGTTGCATTTTTTTCCCAATATCGTAGATGAATGCACATACTATGATAATCATCAATTTTCATATTACAGTATACCTTTAAACTGATATATCATGGTAAACTCTTGTACTTTCTAAACAGACAGCTCATTTTGACAGGGAGCTGAACAAAAAGTAAAACTTGTGCTCTCTTCAAAGCCAGGCTACACTGGCAAAATGGTAATTTTACCTTGCTGAACATGGGAGCTGCTGGTTTACCACTGCACTGTTTGCAGTTTGTTTGTGTTATTGTGTGACTGTTGTGTTTAGGGTTAGTTTGGCTTGAAAAGGTTAGCTTGACTTCACCCTCTGCAAAAAAATTTGGCTAAGTTTCCCTTTAACGGCTATAGTGACTTGAATTAAGCCACCAACTGAACAACAGACGAGATGCATACGTAAACAAGACACGATACATAAAGGGAGTAATCAAAAATCAACGTCCTGCCTCTAAGAGAGGGAAGAGAGGAGGTGGAGTTCCTACTTTGTTTTTGGTTATAGTCACTCCATGTTCTGCATGTCACAGCCACACCAAACAATAATAAAAAAAAAAATGACCATCACATTTTTACACCCTTGGTATTTTTTATTTTATTTTACTACATAATACAGTAATAACAATGACTATGGCAGTTAAAAAACATTGGAGTGTAAAGTTTTTCCATCAGATTGCTATGTTACACCACATGGTTTTGGTTTGGTAATTAATTACCAGGCCCACAGTGAATTTGCAATGACTCATTCGCACAATTAAAAAATATATATATATTATCTTTCACATTACAAGCAAAAAAACGAAAAACATAAATCCCACACATTTTCATTCTGGGTCACCACTGAAAACTAACAAATTCCACTTGGGTCCGCTAATCATAAACTATATTTCCCCCAAAATTTGCATTTTCAATACGTACTGCTTTGGTTGTCCAAACATTTTTCGAATATGGACAGCATGATGTCCAACATTTTGGACATGAATCCATGTGAGGCCAGGTCCACAGCTTCAATTCTTCCCTTGATGGCTGCCGTGGCTCTCCTTAGATGGGACCTGTAATACATACATATTAACTTTTAGAAGCACTGTACACCACACACTATGACTCTGCATAAAGTTGGGGCAAGGATTTCAGTGTTTTGTGCACATTGTACAATTGTGTGTGTGTGTGTGTGTGTGTGTGTGTGTGTGTGTCAGGAATTGGATTTGAATGCTATCCACCACTGAAGCATTTATTCCATGTGATGAGGTGGCACACCTGACAGGTGTGGCATACCAAGACACTGATCGTTACTACACAGGTGTGCCTTGGGATTGTAACAATAAAAGGACAAGACAGTCTAAGCTTGTCATTAGCATGCTGACTGCAGCAATGTCCACCAATGTTCATTTCACTCCCATATGCTGTCTCCAATACTGATTCCATTAATTTGGCAGTACACCAAACCAGCCTCACAACCACAGACAACATAACTACACCCGCCCAGGACCTCCAAATTCAGCATCTTCAACTGCAAGATTATCTGAGACCAGCCACATTTGGACATTAGGACTGTTTCAGAGGGAGGGAATCATCACCTTGTTTCTTCTTTCTCATTACCTTGCCTATAAATATGAATGAATTGTATTTTAGTGCTCATGGTTTCAGTAAAATGAACTGAATGATTAAGTTGTAGAAATTAAATTGTGTACCATCTTCATATTCACAAAATTTTAAACATTTAAATTTGTATGTGCGATTTAAGCAGCTAACTAACGTTAGCTCAAGCGCGTAGCGGACAACACCGTGGGCTTTAAGAGGTTTTATATCCAAAGAACTTCTATGAAAATGAACTGCTTGGCAGCATCAGTGGTTAGACTGGCATTTATCCGTCAAAATGTGTTGCCACGCCTGGCTATTAAACCGAGTTCAGACCAAAGACCCGCAACAAGAGTAAACCGTTTTAGAATGTTCATAATGCTATGCATAATGCTATGCACTATGAGGGTAAAACTTTAAAACGAGTGTACATAATGTATACTGAGTGTGAAACACACCGGAACTCAGACAAACTCCTCAGAGTCACCATCTCGTTGTCAGCCTCAGGAATGACATGGAGACCTTCAAAGGGAAGATGGTCTCTCACCAGGACAGCAAGGCTCTCACATAATGCATCTACCTCTTCTGATGAAAGAAAATAGTAAAGAAAAACAGTAAGTTGTTGCCTCAATAAGGTATGTGTTAGTAATTTATGAAAATTTTAAGACAAAATGACACAGCTTGCCTTCACAAAGCCGAGAAAACAGGGAAACCTTGGCTGTAACCTGGGTGGGCTTAATCCCAGCGTCCTCCAGCTGGGCTTGCAGTTCTTTCCTTGCGTTATTATCTGTCCTTAAGTATGTCGCTATGGACGAAAATGACATGTATTCCGGAGGACCTACCCTGCGACCCAGTTCATCCACTGTGACTTTAATTCTGTGTGGACATGTATGATCACATCACAACACAGCAAAGACAATGCAGTATGCCAAATGAGAAACACGAACACTCTGGGTGCACTGTCAGTGCTGTGGGGTTTATACAAACTGGAGCTCCATTGACTTTGCATTAGTTTTATGGCTTACTACCTGGAGCTGCTGGTATCCAGTAAGAAAAACAGCATGGATTGTGCAGAGAAAGGACTCAACTGATTGACAATGTCATTGGTAAGTAGGAAATAGTGCTAGAGGTCCAGAATTCTGGAATTAACGTTTTATATCAAAATACAATTAGACAAATCATACCTTTTCTTTTTCCCACCCGATGATAAAGGGAGTATGCTGTAAATTTCTTTGAAAATTTTTGGTGTAGAGGGGGCAGGAGTTGCTGTTGGAGTGTGCTGGGTGGAGAAAGTAGAGGACTTGATGGGTGCAGGCTGTTGCTGGGTGCTGGTAGATGGGAAGACAGTTTGTACCGGTGAGTCTATTGAAAATGAAAAGCCTCAATCATTAATTCATCCTAAAATAACCAAAAAACTATCATGACACAACTTTTACCACTAAACCAGCCTCCTTTCCAATTAACCCTCTAAAGCCCGATATACACTGTGCAATTTTAGGCTGTCCCAGACGAAAGATGGTGGGCCTAAGTCGCACAGTGAGAGAGGTTCAAGTATGGCCATTGTCACGCTCTTGCGATCAAAGACAGCCTGGGATAAAGTTCTAACGGAGTCAAAAATCTGGGATGACCATCTCACATTGTGACTGCTGTTACAACCTACATCTATTAATCAACCAATAGAAATGTAGCATGAAATGACACACTGGTGCTACACCCAAACAAACAGACGGATAGCAGCTTGCCATGGAGGCAAAATGCCCAAAAAGAAATGTGTAAGAATCCACCAAAGAGGAAACCCTTGTAGAGTTGTGGCAGCAGAAGCCTTGCCTGGACAAAGCACGGAAGAAAATAGCAGTGGAGTTGCAGCTGTCAGTTGAGCAACCTAGCAGCTAGCAAACACACACAGAAACATCGTATTATTTCTGCCCACAAAACTTCAGTTTATTTAATAATGTGACCCTCTATGTTGTGCTTCACAGTTGGAGAAATAATAATCCGTAGTAGGCCAAATTTTGTTTAAACTTTTTCATGTTGTGTCAAAGAGGCTGATGTCAATGACTGTACTTGCTTCCCAAAGTTAGATGCCAACAGTTAGCTACGTTAGATAGAATAGTTTGGCAGTTAACAACATATAACATATAAGTTAATAACCCCCAAAATTGCATTTTCCATACATACTGCTTTGGTTATCCAGACATTTTTCAAATATGGACAATGCGATGTCCAACATTTTGGACATGAAGCCATGGGAGGCCAGGTCCACAGCTTCCACTCTTTCCATGATGGCTGCTACAGCTCTCCTTAGATGGGACCTGTAATAAATATAGTATATATTATAGTACACACACACACACACACACACACACACACACATTATATATATATATATATATATATATATATATATATATATACACATATATATATATATATATATATATACACATATATATATATATATATATATATATATATATATGAGAGAGGTTCAAGTCTGGCCATATATATATATATATATATATATATATATATATATATATGCTTGACCTCTTGCCATGGCAAGAGGTCAAGCACTCATCTCAGACGGAATGCCCTGGCAACATACCAGGAATGTGCAATTATTAACCCCATGAAACCCACCATAGACCCATGTCTGTCTGTTTAGGGGGGGCAGGGGATCTTTATGGGGAGATACAAGGTCAACAGTCTGTGCCGCATAGAAGTGTTCCATAACTGGAAGCAATTTTTGTAATGGATTGCTGCAGCAAGGTTTGAATTTGGTTAAACTAATCTAATGCAAAACTAAACCATTTTTGACCATTGAGAAATGTAAGGAAATTGACAAAAATCCCTACAAACACCACATTAAGACACCTTGAAGAAAACTTTTGTAAAGTTTGATCCAATTTATACAATTCCAAGACTACTTATGAATCACAGTATGCAGAAATAGGAAAATAAAACATCTTTTAAACAGGAGAAAATGGCATTTGTGCTGCATGGTTTTGACTCTCAAATACATGGAACTAGCATAAATTGGACATGGCTGTTAAGGTAAGGCTCATGTGATCCCATTCAGCCCTATATTATTAAGATGTCTTAAGGTGAAAGGTCAACCTCTTCACCAGTAAGCTAGCATGTAGCATCTGCGGATTACTCAAGGTCCCTAATTTAAAACTGACCGTGCAACATCCTCTGAAGGACAGTAATGTTGGCCAATATTACGAAAGAAATAGTGAGTCATGAATAGTGAAAGAATTTTTTTTCGCAGGTGTACATAATGTACACATAATGTATACTAAGTTTGAAACATACCGGAACTCCGACAAGCTCCCCAGAGTCACCATCTCGTTGTCAGCCTCTTGAATGACATGGAGACCTTCAAAGGGAAGATGGTCTCTCACCAGGCCAGCAAGGCTCTCACATAATGCATCTACCTCTTCTGATGAAAGAAAATAGTAAAGAAAAACAGTAAGTTGTTGCCTCAATAAGGTATGTGTTAGTAGTTTATGAAAATTTTAAGACAAAATGACACAGCTTGCCTTCACAAAGCCGAGAAAACAGGGAAACCTTGGCTGTAACCTGGGTGGGCTTAATCCCAGCGTCCTCCAGCTGGGCTTGCAGTTCTTTCCTTGCGTTATTATCTGTCCTTAAGTATGTCGCTATAGACGAAAATGACATGTATTCTGGAGAACCCACCCTGCGACCCAGTTCATCCACTGTGACTTTAATTCTGTGTGGACACATATGATCACATTACAACACAGCAAAGACAATGCAGTATGTCAAATAAGAAACATGAACACTAGTCTACAATGATCACAATGGCACCGAAAATAAATGCTGAAACCTACGTTGGGTGCACTGTCAGTACTGTGGGGTTTGTACTAGGAATGTCAATAGTTGGCAGTTAATCGTTTAACCTCTGAGACTATTACATATGTTGGTCTATAGGTTAATTTTGCTACTCTTAAGTTTACTGCACTGTACACCATCCAGGTCTGGTGGGAGCAAGCTAGCAGAGCATCTCATTTCACAATTGCCATGTCCCAACCCACAGCGCTGCTATGGCAACATTGTGCCTGCCCTACGGTCCCAGGTAATCTTGGTGAGTAAGTGGCTTAATTTTGAGTGTAATTACCCCTTTAACATTGTTAACTACTGCTCTGTTAGCACCAATAGCAGTGTCAGCATGGCTAGTTGTGCTAACATAGTTAACAATGCTACAAGTGGTTTTGCAAAATCAAAAATGAAGCTGCTTAATGACAGGGGATACCTGGGGGTAGTCTTCCCGCCACTGGGACAGCATTACCAGTGGTAAAGGCTGAATGAGTGGCATCACTAGCCAGCTCCGACCTAACCAAGGTGGTGCAGAGTAGCCAAGACTAGAAAACCAACTGAGACTAGAGGTTGGGCAGTGAGTACTATGTTTTTTTTTCTCTCAGAAATACATCAATTAGTTACTGTTTAATGGGTGTCCAAACATGACATTTCTAATCTGTACAGACTGAAGCCCAACTGACTTTGCATTAATTTTATGGCTTTCTACCTGGAGCTGCAGTTATCCAGTAGAAAGTACTCATTTGATCGGCAATGTCATTGCTAAGTAGGAAATAGTGCTTGAGTCCAAAATTCTGAACTTAGCCTTTCATATCAAAATACTATTAAATAAATCATACCTTTTCTTTTTCCCACCCGATGACAGATGGAGTATGCTGCAAATTTCTTTAAAAATCTTTGGTGTGGAGGGGGCAGGAGTTGCTGTCGGAGTGTGGCAGTTGGAGCTGGTGTTTGGGGAGGCAATTTGCTCCAGTAGGTCTGCTGAAAATAACAAGCCCCAATCATAAATTCATCCTAAAATAACTTATTAAAAGCTATCATGAAACAAGTTTTACCACAAAAATACATCATTTCTCTAAGAGCAAAGTACAGAAAGGTGCAATTTCTTTAATATTTTCCTGTCCAGTTTTAGTGTGGCATTCGATGGAGTAATCTGGCAGGGATAAGTCACTGTAATGGCACCTATCTGTACTTTCACATACGTTAAAAATACATTGGTGGGCATCAGAAGAGGAGATTAAAGCTGTTAAAAAAAATAGGCCTAATTTTTTTTTTTAATAATGTTTAGGTTTTGCAGAGGAGGTCAATGTCAAAATGATGCTGATGTTGATGAAAATTCTACAAGGAACACTCATTCTTCAGCCACAAAAACATCTGTATGGCCAAACCACATTATACCAAAGGAACACTCCAACATTTTGAGAAACATTTATTTAACATCTCCCCAAGGTATATCAGTTTATCAGCAAGACTTACATGAATTCCCTTGAGTATTAGGCCCAATGGTCCTCTTTCGCTTTATTCCTCTTGGCCCTTTCTGTAAGGAATGAGAGGCAGTATGTCAGTCTAACAGTGGGAAAAACGGCTCAACAGAGAGGCAATGAAAAAGTATTACACTGTATTAAAGAGCGATGTAACCCATTTTAATAAGTATTTGAGAACATGCACCTCTCTCTCCTAGATGTTGTAACTAAGATGAAAAAACTGGGGCTGCTCCATAGACAATAATTGGGGTACTTATTTTATGAGGCCTAGAAAATGTTTATATGAACTCTTGCAACAAAATTAATACTGGTTCTGACTCTCTAACAATGCTACAACACAAACCTAATTTTGGTGTAAGAGTTCACAAACATTTCATGGCCTCAAAGTCAGAACCCCATTCATGTCTATGAAGTCCCGAGGGCATGCAACTGCCCAGTGGACGAAAAAACAAATATATATAACTGCTTGATGCCCTTGAAGTTGCCACAATAGTATAATAAAATGACAGATTTCTTTTTCTTTGTCACAAAATAAAGTAGATATTAGATAGTAGATAAATAAATAGTAGATTAAAAAAATGGTATATTTACTACCAATGACGAATGCACTAGCCTCTCTTTACTAGCTGCCGGTGATTAAACGCTTTCATTACAGCAGACTAGTCGAAATTTTCCAACTAAAGGGGCCAACATTAATGTTAACTTAGAATTTTCTGCAAAAATAGCTAGTTAGCTGGAAAGCTAACATGAGCTAGTTAGCGCGTTAACTGTAATCCTTAGATTTAAGTTTCTTTTAAGTGATAATGGATAAAGTGGCTTAGCTACACAGTAACAAATAATTATTTTGCATTTACTTAAACATTACAAGATTAATAACTTTAATAATAACGTCAATAACTTTAATACGTACCAATGAAGCACAGTCGACATGGTTGGTCTGGGGCGGCATATGTGGCAAAACTAAAAACGTAATGTCATTGGCTGAAGACTTGCTTGACTGAAGGAAAACTTCTCCCATGTGTCCTGGGGCACCAGCAGAGTCGGGGTGTATCATTCTGACGTGTTCCTCTAAGAACAGAGTGTCAGGGCAGAAGGTTCCACACAGAGAGCAGATATAGGTGCGGACAGGGAACTGCTGGCCTGAAACCACAAACAAAACAAAAACATTATTTTATCAACTGATAATAGCCAAGTAATGCCTAACTTGTGACAAACTGCTCTCCAGTCCACCATGCTTTATTCTACCAACACTGTCAGCTATCTCGCTTTTATCAAATTGGTGTCTGAGGATCAGTCACGTGACTCACAGATTATCACACATTAAAATGACACAAAATATAGCATTAATTTCTTTAATTCTATTTATTTATTTACAAAAAAATAAACAGTCACTCCTAATAATAAACACAGGTGTAAATAAAGTGCTAGTAAAGAGTTCTGTGATGTGTTTTAAAACTGGAATATTTATAATCAGAACTGTCTCTCATAAAATTACAGAATTTCTTGCCATGCCTTGTCAGTCAGATTTACTGTGCTGCACCGCAAGTCCACGCCAACACAAACCTGTGCACACAAGCTGAGACCTGGGGCTGTATTCACAAAGCTTCTTTGTACTAAGAGTTGCTTCTAGTGACCAAATTCCAGGAAAATTCTTAGAATTATGACATTTTTTAAGAATTTCCCCTTTAAGTAAAGACTAGATCCTGGAAAAGATGAAAGTTATTCACAAAGCATCTCAGCCCTTTACAGAGTCCTTATGGTGAACTAGAATTACTGCCCCATGGTTATATGCTTCAGTGCACCAGTCAAGTTTCTCTTATAGTTTACATCCATGTCTGTGAAAACATGGATGTTTCACAAACATCTTCCCCCCAACAGCACAGAAAATCTATTCAATTAGGACCAAGATTAGTCTCACCAATTCAGTATCTCACCAAATGTCTCCACTTCTGTTCCTGAGTTATGACATTGAATAATGTCCAGAAAAATGTTTTATGCAGAACATTATGATGTCACAGTGAAGTTGACCTTTGACCTTTTGGATAAGAAATCACTTTATTATTTTAGCCTATTAGACATTTGTGTGAAGTTTTGTCATAAATAGCAACTGAATACTTGGGTTTAGGCCAAAAACATATTTTTTGAGTTAACAATGATCTTGATCTTTGATCTTCAACCACAAAGTTCTAATCAGTTTACTGTTCAGTCCAAGTGGACATTTCTGCCAAATTTGAAGAAATTCCCACAAAGTCTTCTTGAGATATTGCATTCTCAAAAAGGAGACAGAGGAGGTCACAGTGACCTTGACCTATGACCACCAAAATCTAATCAGTTCATCACTGGATCCAAGTGAACATTTGTGCTAAATTTGAAGAAATTCCCATGGTATTCTTGAGATTTCACATTTACAAGAATGAGACAAAGGAGGTCAAATAGACCTTGACCTTTGAACTCTGACCACCAAAATCTCATCAGTTCATCATTGAGTCCAAGTGAATGTTTGTGTCAAATTTGAAGAAATACCTCAAGCTGTTCTTGAAATATCGCGTACACAAGAATGATATCAATTCAAGGTTATGGTGACCTTGACCTTTGACCGCTGACCACCAAAATCAAATCAGTTTACCGTCGAGTCAGAGTAAACCTTTGTGCCAAATTCCCTCAAGGCAATCTTAAGATATCATGTTCATGAGAATGAGACAGACGAGGTCATAGTGACCTTGACCCCAAACCTATAACCATCAAAAACGAATTACTTCTTAAATGAGTGCAAGTAAACATTTGTACCAAATTTGAAGAAATTCCGTTTAAGTGTTCTTGAGATATTGTGTTCACAAGGACGGAATGGACGGATGGGCATCCCAAAAACGTAATGCCTCCAGCCACGGCTATCACCAATGCAAAGGTATAAAAAGTGTAGACACATACTGATTTCAAAATGTTAACTGGCTGAGATCTAAACCATAAAAAAGTATGTTAAAAAGTATGTTTCAAAACAGTGAGAGGAAAGGACAGTCTCAGTGCAGCATTGGAGCTTATAGCTGATACAAGACTGGAATACTGGCTTCACTGACATCTCATGTCCTACTCCTGCTTACACAAACAATTATCAACCTATTTTTGAAATTTATTACACTTGCAGTTTTGTTCTTGTAATACTCCACATCATTCCTTTCCTTTCTCCCCAGTCTTACCCACCTGCCACAGGCCTGTCTGTGCTGCCGTCCAGTGGACTCCCTCCCTCCCCTGGAGAACTCTGGGGCTCCATAGAGAACTCAGAGGGCTGGATGTGTGGGGCCTGGGCCTGCTCCAGTCCACCTCCCTCCCTCCTCGGCAACTCATCTTCACCACCATCCTCACCAGTTGGGGTGCCCTCACTCTCGGTCTCCTTCATGACTGGGAAAAATATGATCACATAAAACTTTATCTCGAAAAGACAGGTGTGCTGTGGGAATTTACTGTTCATGTTATTCCAATACTATCAGATACTCTTTCCTTATTAGCATATCAAGGAGTGTGTTTACCTTTCAGGTCTGAAGAATATTCCACTGGTACTACTAATTCATAGACATACATCCGTTTGTTGCCAGAGGGGAGGACACTGAAGAGGTCATCTGTGGTAGACTTGGAGTCTACAGCCATGACACTGTTTGGCTGCAGGCTGAGGGAGTGCAGGTCCTGATCTTGGCGAGGCTTCCTGCCGCCACTGACTTGGCTACTCTGGTCTCCGTCCATTTCAGGATATCCCCTCGAGTTCTTGTCTTTCATTAGATAGTGGCAAACAGCATCTATAGAGGGGTGAGAACCAGAGGGGTGTAAGTGAAATATGACGTTAACCTATATATAGAAAGTCACCTGCGCCTTTCATAAACAAAATATGAAAATGTTTTACATTAATGAGTTACAAAGAAAAAGTAATTCTTTGATTTAATAGAAAAAATATCCTTATACCGTTTACATTTGTTAAAAAATGAACCATAACCACTTGGCCTTGCCTTGCTCAAGGGCACCTCGGCAGTGCCCAGGAGGTGAACTGGCACCTCTCCAGCTAGCAGTTTGGATAGGGACTTGACCCGGCTACCCTTCGGTTCAGTTAAGTTGGTTAAGTTGAAAATAAACTACAGAGTCCATCGTGATAATATAAAAAATACCTATCAATATAATCAATTCACTGAATAACAATGAATTATATTAATACTGGTAAAATATAGTAATAATATAATAATATACAGCAATAAAGGTACATTATAATATCATACAATATCATACAAGTTATGTAAGTTTCAGATTGATTTGAAAAAAGATACTAGCCTACTTTGATTGACCAACTTGATGCGACATATTTTCCAACACCCACTCTCTGTCAGCTGGGGGGAGCGTGCTCACCTCTGTGTGCGTGCACATGCCCATGTCTGTGTGTGTGCGCATCATGCACATGCTGTCGTGTAAATAAGATAAATAACATAAGGCTATTTAGTGTGTTTAATAAAAGGACAAGGTATAGACCTGTTCTGTGGGAAAGGTTACCTTAAATGACTTCTGTTGTTGTCATCTGGCACTGTATTGAAAGTAAAATTAAATAAAATTAACTTGACCTTCAAGGGGGTTCTTGATTAGTTTCCTTACCTATATGCTCCTGTATCTGGTTTCCTATATTCTCTGTGTCCTCGGTTACCTTTATTCTCTGTGTCATTTGTCTGGTTCCCTACATGCTCTGTGTCCTGTGTCTAGTTCCCTTTCTTCTCTGTATCATGTGTAATGTTCCTTGCATTCTCTGTGTCCTTTGTGTGGTTCCAAGTATCCCCCTGTCCTCTGTCTGGTTCCCAATATTCTCTGTGTCTGGTTCCCTAATTTATGTGTCATGTGTCTGGTTCCCTACATGCTCTGTGTCCTATGTCTGGTTCCCTACATTCTCTGTGTCCTGTGTCTGGGTTCCCTATATTCTCTGTGTCCTGTGTCTGGTTTCCTATATCATCTGTGGTCTGTGTCTGGTTCACTATATCCTCTGTGATCTGTGTGTGGTTCCCTATATCTCTGTATCCTGTGTGTGGTTCCCTTGCCCATGACAACACAGACAAATCACAGTAGGACGGGGCTTGTTGAAACACTCAGATAGGGCAGTACATTCTAGCATTTGCCCATGTGTCAGTCAGTTTGACTTCTGTGCCATCTTCACCTAAAATGTCACTTACGGCCCTCTGGTACTCACCCTCCGCTATAACCTCCTTCTTCACACCAGGCATGACAGCCTTGGCTCTCCTGGGATCGATACTATTGTGTTTGTTGCCGGAGCTGAAGTCATGTTTCTTGAAGCCAGCATCTGCAGACGGCTCCATGGTGGGAACGCCGGGGAAAGGGTCCCTACCATCCCTCTGAACTGTCTCTAGTCTCGCCTTTAGCACCTCTATTTCCTCGCTTTTCTCGCGCAGCTCCATTTTCAGGACTCGTATCCTGATGCTGACCATTTTGCGGATCTCAGAAAGCGCTGTCTCCAGCACCACGGTGATGTTTCTGCCGAGGTGCTCGGTGATGTCGCTGACCGAGCAGAGCAGCTCCTCGTCGGGCTCCAGCTCCTGGAAATCACCGTCGGCTCGGTTCGCTGACCCGGGAGGCTCCATGAACACGCCGTGGAGTTCAGGAGACAGGCTCGTTTCAGCGAAGCTATGGTTTCTTTTGGTTTCCAAGAGTTCTCAAGTATGTTTGGGTTTTCCCTTCTTCTTCTTCTTTTTGATTAGTCGTCTTGTTCTTCTTCATGACGTATTATGGCAGTTAGCAAACAATATAATGGCGCATTACCGCCCCCAACTGGTATGGAGTGCCGGATCAGGACTCCAGTTCCAGGTGCGGTCATCGCTGTCCTCAAACTGTCTGACCAATCAACTTGGCACCTCAAACGTTTAATTTTTAATGGCGTAACTAATCTATAAAGCAACTCATGTAGGCTACTATTAAGCATTAATGAAGCCGTCACAACTTACAATATAAACCCTTATGTAAAAGGTTACGGTTCTGGTTACAATTAAATTTAAAAACACACTTGATTATTTTTGTACAACTCTCATGAACAAGCCTATGATGCAAAATCGCGCTACTCGCATCATTCATGCTGCTTACTTCACATATTTCACGTCATTTGTGTTGTGTCCATTGCATCTATTGCACCACCCAGCTTCATGTCTTATCACATTTTTACACTGACTTTACATGTAATTCACTTGTTTTGGTGTTTTATTGATACTTGCTGTGAACACAACATGAGACAGGTGTTGCTGATAGTGACAAGCCCATTGGCAATCATCACCAACTCTTAACTTTACTTCACTTTTAAAGAGCTTTTTAGCCGCTTCTAGATTGTTGCTCTGGCTTTACTGTACTGCCCACAAACTCCATTCTTATCTTAGCCTTTTGCCAGCACATGCAAACAGGAAGTTATTTGCATTGAGAAGCCTTTGATAAACCCACATTACACTACCTGCACATTGTGCCTGCCAAGTCTGAACAAAAGAGTCAGAAACTATAATAACTGATGCCCACAAAGCAGAGGAGGATTATAAGAAGATAGCAAAGTGTTTTCAGATAGCTAGCTGTTTCCTCAGTTCATAATGTAATCAAGAAATGGCAGTTAACAAGAACTGGAGTGGTGGTGCACTGTTCTACTGTGCAGTGACACCTGTACAAATATGACCCTCATGGAAGAGTCATCAGAAGAAAACCTTTTCTGTGTCCTCGCCACAAAGTTCAGGATCAGAAGTTTGCAAAGGAACATCTGTACAAGCCTGATGCTTTTTGGAAACAAGTCCTGTGGACTGATGAAGTTAAAATACTTTTTTTTTTTTTTTTTCGATACAATGAGCAAAGGTGTGTTTGGAGAAAAAAGGATTCAGAATTTCATGAAAAGACCGCCTGTCCAGCTGTTAAGCATGGGGGTGTATTGATCATGCTTTGGGTTTGTGTTGCAGCCAGCAGCACGGGGAACATCAAACAACAAATTCCAGCAAATTCTGGAAGCTGCTTTCAGGGTTTCATACTCACATATAAGACTAAAGACTCTTGTACTTTACACCACCTGGTCATCTGACAGCTACTGTGTGTGGAGTAAAAATGTAATAAAATGAGTATATGACACCAGACTTGCAGAATGTGTATAACTAAATGCTGAATCATCACGTATCTTGTGATTCTCACTGTTATAAATTCCTGAGTGTTTCTCTGTTAAAGAACAACACTGCACGGCTGTGATTCTGAGCTGACAGAGGAACTGACTGGAGAAAAGGAAATGCTGAGTCTGTTCCTGGGATGTTTGAGGGAAAACACACACTCTGGATCAAATACTCACCCACACCCACACAACCAAACACAGGGGGAAACTTTGGGGAAACATTTAGGATAGAAGGAGTGTATGTCTGTGAGACAGTACCACAGTTCTTTGGTTATATTTGGGAAACAAGTCTAGCTGGCCTTTATGTAACAGCATGAATGAAATGTTGGCCTGTGTCCCCCCTCTGTCCCATTAGTGATTTGGTAATGGAAGGAGCTTTATTTGTTCAGTGAGTGATTATTAACTTGAAAAGTGCACACTTGAATTTTGAGGAGAGATTGTAAGAACTTTTCATACTTGAACCTCACAAAAAGTAAAGATAGGATCTTGTTATTTGAATTGAAAGATACAACCTGTAGCATGAATGTAAAGTAAACCAGCAATAACAAACAGAATAAATGTGATAAGGGTTCAGGCCTGTCATTACCACAAAGAGTTTGAGTCAAACTCACCGGAGTACTACAGGAAATTAATTTAGTGTAATTTCAAAATAAGAGCACCATCTTTGTAATTCATTGTAATAAATAAATATTAATCAACTTCAAGAACAAATAATAATATTAATTGAATTGAGCTGTTTCTCAGTTACGACTCCACATCTTCCTTCCTGTAGCAACTCATGCTGTGAAAAACTGCATAACTCACGTCCATGGTTGAAACTCAGATCGTGACATGTGGTTTGTCCAAGCAGTGTAACCATAGGTAGCTGTTCAAGATGGCGGACCTTTTTGCGCAAGTGCGACTCACATTGACGCACGACGTGTGACACAGGTGCTTAAAGAGAGGGGTCCAGAATCTAGAACAGAGGTAGTAACAGAAAAAAAATCTAATCTAATAATAACATTCATAAAAATTTTTTTTTTTTTTTAAATACAAAAAATACTGAGTCTAAGTATCCAAAATGTTTAGTCAACTGTTAACTTGTTTAAATGTAGGGTTTTTTTTCCCATAAGACATCCTAAATACCCCACTGAATAATAATAATAATAATAATAATAATAATTATCATCATCATTAGTATATTATTATTATTATTATTATTATTATTATTATGGTGCAGTGGTTAGCATTGTGGCCTCGCAGCAAAAGGGGTCCTGGTATGAACCCAGGATTGGGGGGCTCAAAAACCGGGGTGGGGGACCCCCTCTATGTGGAGCCTGCTTGTTCTCCCCGTGTCAGCGTGGGTTTTCTGAGGGTACTCAGGCTTCCTCCCACAGTCTAAAGACATGCAAGTTAGGTCAATATTGACTCTAAATTGGCCATAAGTGGGAATGTGAGCATGAATGGTTGTTGTTGTTATTATTATTAGTAGTATTATTAGTATTATTATCATTATTAGTTATTTAAATAAACTGAATCTTCTCGAGGTTCATACTGTTTTGAAGAGGTATCATTCAGTTTGTCTTTTTTCATTGGCTAATTATAACAAAACAGACTCTATTAACCAGCATAACATTAGAATACAAAGGCCATATTCAGCAATGCACGTTATCCAAAGGTTTATTCAAATATGAATTCCAACAATATATTTAAACAATCTCCTTTTCAGAAATAAGTTGCTAACCTCTTCTGTCAAAGCAAGGAACCTTTCTGTTAGTTTTGACCTCAGTGTGCATTAATTTTCATTACACACAGTTAAAAAAAAATCTGCAAACCATTCCTCTACAGGTCAGTCAAGGTCGTGAAGTTTTTGTAAATACTGTAGGACTTTTATTTTGAAAGGAACCGCCGGGTCAGGTACTGTGGTGAGTCTGACACTCCTGTCTCTTGGACTGGCGCACAACTTTTGCTGGCAGAAGCATGTGAGGATGGTGAGGTGTTGACTGGTCACAGGGGAACGGGAACACAGGACAGTTGGATTGGACATGTCAGCCAGGTGGGACCGAGACGCCGGCAGTCGTGGGAACCAGAGAAAAATCTCTCCAGAGGGCGAGCAGCACCGGGAGGTGGCGGAGAAATCAAACCGACACAGCAGAACGGGTAGGCTGTCTCCGTAGGTCTATAATAGGAAGTTCAAAGCCAGAGCAATGTGATAAAATTCTGACAATATGCCAAGTGATTAAAAACTTTATGTAGCCTAATATTCAAAATTATTTAGTGGAAGAAATGAGCCTAAATGATGTTAGCCTTTATTATAATTTTTGTCTGTATGATGTTTTGTTTGAATTGGGCAATATGGATACACTGATGGGTTACATTTATCTCCTGTGTTTAAATTCGTTTTTTTTGTTTGTTTTTAATCAGTAACACCATTTAAAATGGACCAAAATGAAAGCCACTCCTGAACGGTGCGGGGAAAAAAATCGATACAGCATGGTGTTGCAATATTTTTGTGTGGCAATATTGTAATGTCACACAGGACCAAATTTAGATTTTTTTATAATATAAATTTTTAATATGACAAATACAAATTAAACATTAGTAGCCTACGAGAATAATATAACCAATTGTTTTTTTCAGTCCAACCAGATACATCTTGCTGCTGCTGCAAAAATGACTGAAAACTTTTTCTTATTAAGTAAAACTAATATTGACCAAGTTTTCGTTTGGAGACATAATTTACAATTGAAAAAGGTTATATATTGCAGTATATTTTATCACAATACTCAGCATATCACAACATATTTAAAATTGCTAATCGTGACTTATAAGCATCATGATAATATCGTATTGTGGATCCTCCGGTGATTTCCACTACTCATTATGCATCACTCTTTAAAAAAGTAATAACATGATGTTACTGATTGCTCCCTGCCAACAGTAATTCGTTACATTTCTCGTTATATTACTTTTCCATTACACAAGTGGTAATTTAATTTAATTAAGTGGTAACAGCTATCTGTGACCTGTATTTTCCTAAGGCTCTGCCTTAAACATGGAGAGTCAATTAAGGGGTAACATTTCATTCACAACATATCCATCCACATACTTCATTACTTCTTTGCATCCTGCAGCTGCCCATGAGTAAAACCTAGTTTTGGTTGTTTAGCACTACAGCCGACCTCTGCGGCTAAGAAGGGCTCACCTTTGGTGGGATGTATTTCCTGGAGCTTCACATTGTTGTGCTGTCAGTTATAGCAAGTGTTTCAGACTAGGGATGCATGATATTGAATTTTTTGCCGATATCCAATATGCAACAACTCATCTCACTGATAACCAATATCGATATATCCACTTTTCCCCTACCTAATTATAGTGATCATAAAGTCTCTTCTGTAGTGGATTTAACATCATATTATACAGGCATACTCTTATCATGATGGCCCACCAGCAGATGGAGACATGACATACAATACTTAATAATTTAATAATAATAATTTATGTAATATTTATTCATTGTGCAAATTAAGAAAAAGTATATTGGCCAGTTCTGATAGTTCATTTTTAAGCCAATATTGGCCGATATAGATGACGTGCTGATATTATCAGCATGATGGCCGATTCCAATACTTCATTTTCAAGCCAGTATCGGCTGACACCAATGACGTGCCGATGTTATCTACAGTGGAAAGAGTTTTAGTATGACTACTTGCAGCAACAGTGTTCTTGTTGTGTTTCCTCCCAACAAAATCAAAGTAATGGGAATATTCCCAGTCGCTAAGGTAAGCGTTTCCATCTTCTAAACTGCTGCTTTGTCACTCAGGGCACCTTGTTTAAACTGCTGTAGCCTGCCTACTGTTGCTGCTTCCTCTGCAAGCCGCTTTGCAACCTGCCTCCACCCCAGCTCCTCCTTTTCATGTTGTGTCTGACTTATCAGTGTCATTTCTGTTTGTCACTGATGCTTGCTCTGATTGGTTCCTGGGGGGGGGTCTTTGCTGCTGCATGGAGGGGCAGGGAGGTTTGCTCTCTCTGCCTCAGTCTTTCATTGTTTGCACATGGAAGGGCAGAGATATGTGCTTTCTCTGCTTTAAGGCTTTCCACAGGGGTGCATGGAAGGGCAGGGAGGCCCCAGAACAGAACCATGCCACCAAATATAATACTGCAAATGGAAATAAAATTGTCTTTGACTAAAGTGGTCCTAACTGAACTAAAATCGTGTTACTGCCCCACACTGGTTGTGATGTCAGAAATCCTGCTGTATATGTCCAGGAGTTAAACTGGGATTTAAATTATCTGTATGCAACATTCAGAGCATTAATATAGCAGTACACCACTAATTGCTATATTAAAATATAGTAGAGTATCTCCGTGTTGAGAACCATGTCCAGACAAGTCATACGCTCTTAATTTTGCATAGAGCCCCTTTAACATTTGACTTTGACTTTGATTTTATTTATTTTTTTTAAACAGGGACAGTACATATTGATGAACACACAAGTGTAAATATGCAAGATTGTAGCCAGTGGCTAATATCCATCTTTCGTACCTGCGGCAATTAATGCCAAACACATAAAAACAGGACACCAACAAACAACAGGACAACAAGGCCATATACATCAATAAAACAGTAATAATATAAAGTACAGTAGGACTAAAAAAAAACATTAAACAATAAACCAAGTTACTGATAACAGACCAGCAATTAAGTGACCATAGAAAGTTGGATTTAGGTGTAAAAGTGCTTAAGTGCTAAAGTGCTTGAGTGTTAAGATATACAAGAAGAGAATTGCACATTGCCTGTTACAAAGTGCTAATTCACTAGTTTGTAAAGTGCTGGTGTAAATTGCACATTGCCCTGTTGCACTTATTTTGCACACACGGACATGGACATGTGTGTGCAGGTATTATTCCTTCTACAGGACATCATTCTGTACAGTGAAACTCAAAAGACCACAGTCAAGTAACAGTACGCAATAACTTCCAAAATCCCATTAGAATACCTACATTACATAATTGTTGATGGGTTAATTAGTGGAGTATTGGTGTTTAATTCATAGACACACTTGGAGGCTGCCCAACACAACCACAGTCTGATCTGAGCAGCACTGGAGCATTTAGAGAACTTCACAATGTCAGAAATTGTTAGGTTCTGTTCAAACGGTACCTGCAGAGTCCATGGTGTGCATTTGTTTTTGCTTTTCTGTTTCTTTCCTGTATTGGAAGGAAATGGCACATGAGTTCTGTCATAGTGCCTTAAATAAAAATAAGCCACCTGCAATTTTGGTTACATCAGTGTCTTCATGTTCTCAACAGTGCGTGGTTTCTCCAGAGATGCTGCAAGTCTAAAGGGAACTGCGTCAGCATGCGAGGAAAACTTCCCCACAGGTACCTGTTTTTTGTTTTTTGTTTCTTTTTGATTTGCCGCTACTGCCACTGTTGGTCACTTCCCCCGTTAGGTCCAGACTGAAATAACACCTGTAGAGTAGTCAAGTTAGCGGTGCCCTGGTTTCCTCATCAAAAAGCCTATGGGGTATGATTTTACCACTGGGTTTTGGATCATTACAGTAAATAAGCTCTGTGGCAAACTAACATTTATCGTACTTACACGTTTTGTTCAGCAAGATAATCTTCACAAATTAACACCACCTTTATAAGCAAAAGCTAATATTAGGCTATAAATAAACTACACCACGGTCACATGGCTTCACATTGCCATCATAATGAAGCTGTAAAGCTGTGTTTAGTGTGAAATGTTCTGTGGTTGGTTGAACTTGCTCCTCTCCCGCTACCAGTCCCCACTCCATACCATGGTCCCTGCCGGACTTAAACAGACTACAGACTGATAGTCTACTTTAGTAGAACTATCAACCTTGACGAGTCATAATAGAACACCTGACCTGTAAAACTGAAGTGACCTCAGTGAAAAGTCATGTGGGAAAATTGGAAGTGGTTTATACCTTGAACCTCTGCATTCCTCTGGAGTCACTTATTAATCTGTGAGTCAGTCACACATTGTTATTATTGACTCAGATCACTAGATGAGCTCATAGGCAGCCAAGGGAGCTCAATGTCAATGTTTTGATAGTGTGTGGGTTGGCTTTTATTGTAGAAATCTAACCCTAACCATCTAAACATTCACCACACCCACACCACAAAACAACAACGTACATTTTTATTTTTTTAATAGTGTCCATATCTTGCTTAATATTTTCTATCCTGAACCCTCTATAGCTAAAATTAGCATGTTTGGGCATATAGGATAACCTTAACCCTTTTCTTATAACACTGTTCTATTCAATTATAACTTGTATTTGAAAAAAGCTCCCTTTATTGTAACACTGGATTTTGGATCTTGTTTTATTACACTAGTTAAGTGGCAGAAACTGCTCAGCTCATTCTTTTTTTTAACAAACATTAACAAGAGAGGTGTTTGTCTAACTGCCTTTGAGGTTAGAAACATAGCAAATTACTCTGCTTGTGGAGATGTACACTATTGCTGTTGATGCTTTAAAAATGAATCTATATTTTACTGCAAGTTTATTTAAGTAAAAGTTAAGTTACATGAGCTTAAATTAAAATAGGTTATGGTATGATGCACTTCCCGGTCTCATTATAGCATCCAGTAACTCCGCCAAACCACTCAGAGGCCCCTTTTACACTGTCTGTTCGAAGCAGGACTATCGCGCCATTATTCTGCCTCGCAGTTCTGTAGAAAAGGTACGATTGCAGAGGGGACAGAGCTGCCTTGCATCTGAGCGTAGAACAAAGGTAATAACAGCTCCAAAACGAATTCTGTATAAACAAGACAACCAGCGGGATGGAATCATGGGCGGCACAGGGAGATTTTAAAGTTTTTTGTAGCTACTAGAGATTTTTGTGATGTTTAAAAAAGAAACCAAGATAAATCACTTCATGTGACTTACAACCTGTACAATTCAGTTATAAAACAAACAAATCTTTTCGAGGGAAAAAAAATAAAAAAAATGAAAACCTATTATAACTTGGTTGCATAAATGTGCACATCCTTAAACTAATACCTGATTTAAGTATATTTTTATTGGATAACAGCATTCAGTCTTTTTGGGTAAGAGTCTGTCAGCATGCCACATCTTAACTTCACAGTATTTGCCCACTCTTCCTGGTTAAAGCGCTCCAACTCTGTCAGATTGTGAAGACATCTCCTGTGCACTTCCCTCTTCAGATTTTCAGTTAGATTTAGGTCTGGGCTCTGGCTGGGCCACTCCAAAACTTTAATTTTCTTCTGGTGAAGCCATTCTTTTGTTCATTTGGATGTATGTTTTGGGTCATAGTCGTGCTTAAAAGGTAAAACTAGCAGTGGGACTCACCAGAGGCCCCATGATATTATATTATTATAATACATTAGTTATGATACAATATTATATTGCAGTATATTGCAAGTTATTACTTTTTTTCCCCAGAGGTAAATTATGTCCCCAAAGGAAACTCAACAGTTTTATTGAATGAAAAAAGCAGTTACTCTGTTCATCTCACTTCAGTCATTTTTATCACAAAAAAATGTATCTGTAACTGAAAAAGCAACAGATTATATTATTCCAGTAGGCTACTAAAAAATATCATTTGTATTTGTAATGTCTGTGTAACAATACGATATTAACAAACAAAAATATTGTGATACACGCTGTATCAATTTTTATCCCCCATCCCTTCCCTGCGCCTTGACTAAAGCCCTAGTTCCAGCTGAAAAAAAACAACCCCAAAGCATGACGCTGCCACCACCATGCTTCACCATGGGTATGGTGTTGTTTTGGTGAAGCACAGTGTTGTTTTTGCACCAGGCATACCTTTTGGAACTATGGCCCAAAAGTTCGACCTTGGTTTCATCAGACCATAACACATTTTCCCACATGCTTTTTGGAAATTTGATGGGTTTTTTTTGTTTTTGTTTTTTTTTTGCTAAATGTAGTTGGATGTTTTTCTTTGTAAGAAAAGGCTTCCGTCTTGCAACCCTACCCCATAGTCCAGACATACGAAGAATATGGGAGATCATTGTGACATGTAGTACACAACCAGTACTCGCCAGAAATTCCTGCAGCTCCTCCAGTGTCGCTGTTGGCCTCTTGGCAATTCCCTGACCTGTTTTCGTCTTGTCTTTTCATCAATTTTGGAGGGACGTCCAGTTCTTGGTAATGTCACTGTTGTTCCGTATTTTCTCCACTTGTTGATGACTGTCGTGTACCTTCGTATATCTAATGCTGTGGAAATTATTTTGTACCCTTCTCCTGACCAAAACCTTTCAGCAACGAGAACCCTTTGATGCTTTGTTAGCTCTTTGCAGATCACAGCTTCTAATGTAAGATGCAACTCAGTAAATATGAGGAAAATCCTGTGAGAACAGCTGAACTTTATTTAGAGTCAGAGTCACTTTAATTGATGGAAGGTGTGTACTGACTACAATTTAACATGAGTTTGAATGTATTAGTTTAAGGGTGTGCACACTTATGCAACCAGGTTACTTTAAGTGATTTTTTTTTTTTTTTTGTATTTTCCCCCCTTAAAGATTTGTTTATTTTTCAACTGAATTGTACAGGTTATAATTTACATTAAAAGTGAAACAAGTTTTGAAATTATTTATCTTGGTCTCATCTTTTCACATCACAAAAACCTGATATTTTAACAGGGATGTGTAGACTTTTTATATCCACTGTATATCACAATAAAGGCTGACACTGTTGTGTTACATGTCACGCCTTTCACCCTTTTTTTGTTTTTGGGATGTCGGTATGCTGTCTAAAATTACACACTGGAGTGGCATGATGCTGCCGTGGTTTGGTTCTGTGTAAAAATGCAAAAGAGGCGTAAATTAGGGACTTCATAGAGGCTCTATAGCAGGATCTCTGTGTAAAACAGGACAAAGTCAGACACCATTACATACTATGTTATCGTATCAAGTGTTTTGATAACAATCCCTTCAGTGTGGTTATTAAAGATCTGTGGTCAGGATGTGTAGTGAGTGGAACATTTGGCATAGTGTCGCTGTGTTGTGTGTTCAGCTCTGCCAGTGCTGCTGGATGTGGTCAGGGGTCCTGACCGCCTTCCTGCAGATGAGGAGTCACAGGAAATGCTGAGAGGGAAACTGCGCATTCTGCAAGCTGACAGCACCGAGGTCAACGCTCTATTCATGGTAAAGCTCATGACACACACACACACACACACACACACACACACCCCTACAATTTGGCAATTTAAGTTGTGCAAAAGTCCACTTCCTCCATATATTATAAATGAATCATACTGTAACGGCTGTCTGTCTAAGTGAGTTGCAGTTCTGCCTTCTAGTGGCCAGAATCTAAGCAGCTTAAAGTTTTGTGATAAAGGTTTAAAGGGTACTTCTACCAAAATATATTCTTTTGGTGATTATAAGCTACAAGTTAGTAATTTTATCCGTCCTGGAGAATAGTGATTGTTGTTGATTCTGAAACTTCTTAAACCACCAGTCGTTCAGTAATGGTCATTATTGATGCACAGTGTTACAGTTACCACATTGGTGCAAAGACCAATTTAAAGAGTAACTTTGGTCATTTTTAACCTGGGCCCTATTTTCCCATGTTTTTGTGTCTAAGTGAGTAATAGATATAAGTTTTGAAATTGGTCCAGTGTTGAGCAAAAGCAGCGGCAAAAACAGGCTGTAATGTAACCACTCTGGGCAATTTACTTGGTCAATTTACGTCTGCTAAAAGTGATTGTTTTTGTCACTGATATGCTCAGATTGTTATCTGAGTGTCTGACAATATTATGGAGAGGATCGCCACAGAGATACACCTTTTTGTTAAAGAGTAAGATCTTTTTGTTTCAACAGAAACAGCCCTGAAATAACTATTGCCAAACTCACCAGACTCCATTTAACGGTAATTTTATCATCGTAAAACACACTTCATTCAAAGTCGACAGAAACAAAATAAAAATCACAAAAAAACATCTTGGTTCGTCTTTCCAGTGTTCCAACAATCACCAAATTTGTTTTTGTTGAAATAAACCCTTAATTCACCCAGTCAGATGTAAAAATATGCTGGCTCTATATGTGGTTAAATTACTGTTTATTTATATGGAGTTTGGTGGACCTGGCAATGGTGATTTCTGGATTTTTCCTGGTTAAACAAAAAGGATCTTACTCTTACACAAAAAAGGCTTTCTTTGTAGGAATCCTTTCCATAATTTTGCCAGACACTTAAAATAACAATCTGAGCACGTCATTGACAAAAACAAACACTTACTACATTAGGAGGGAGGAATGATATGTGCATACATGTATTGATGTATCTGTTTGTGCTTTATATGGATATATGTAGGCATGTGTATACATATACAGTATTTCTGTACAAGTGGAACGTTTATTAGTATAGTCCTATTATCTGAGTAAAATTCCTCATCTGACTTATCCCTTACAAAGGAGAATTAAGGCCATGTTAAAGAATAAAAATTCTTAGATTTCAAGAATAAAGTTGTAAATCTATGAGAAAAAAAGTCATAACATTGCCAGAATAAAGTCATATATCTACAAGAATAAAGTTGAAATATTACATGGCAACTCATAATGTGGCTCAGTAGTGTGTACGGCCCCAGTGTGCCTGTATGCACTCCCAACAATGTCTGGGCATGCTCCTGATGAGTCAGTGGATGGTGTCCTGGGGGATCTCCTCCCAGACCTGGATCAGGGCATTAGTGAGCTTGGTGGCATCTGATGCACCAATACGTAACATCCCATAGGTGCTCAGTTGGATTTAGGTCAGAGGATCAAGAGGGCCAGTCAATGGCATCAATGCCTTTGTCATCCAGGAAATGCCTCCACAATCTGGCCACATGGGGCCAGGCATTCTCCTGCACCAGGAGGAATCCAGGGCCCTCTGCACCAGCATAAAGTCTGACAGTTACTGTGAGGATTTTATCCAGGTAGCTAACAGCAGTCAGGGTACATTTGGCTCCCTCCAAGGATATGCCTCCCCAGACCATCACTGACCCACCGCCAAACCCATCATGCTGGATGATGTTATGGGCAGAGTAACATTCACCATGGTGTCTCCAGACTCTTTCACACCTGTTACATGTGCTCAGTGTGAACCTGCTCTTACCTGTGAAGAGAACATGGTGTCAATGGCGGACTTGCGGATTCTGGTGTTCCATGGCAAATGCCAGTTGATCGATGCCGATTGATTTGTCATAAACATGCACACCAGTAGCCTGCTGGAGGTCATGATTTTTCAGGGCTCTGGTAGTGCTCCTCCTGTTCCTCCATGCACAAAGGAGCAGATACAAGTCCTGCCACTGGGTTGATGCCCTTCTACAGCCTTGTCTAGCTCTCCTCGTGTAACAACCTGTCTCCTGGTATCTCTTTCATGCTCTTGAGACTGTGCTGGGAGACACAGCAAACCTTCATGTGACTGCATGTATGGATGTACCATCCTGGAGGAGCTGGACTACCTGTGCAACCTGATTGGGCTGCTGGTACCGCCTCATGCTACCAGTAGTGACAAGGACACTAGCAGAAAACAAAACTAGAGAAGAATCAGTCAGGAATGTTCCCAAATAGACAGATTGAAGTTTAACTGACTTGGTGTTATACTGTTTTGCAGTTTATTTTAAATAGTATACGTAATTTGGAGGTGAAGCTTGAACCAAAAGAAGACTATATTTACTCACGGACATATTCTTGAAAAAAAATGACATTCACATCAGAAATATCAGTACAGAGGTATCATTTATTAACCTTTTTCTTTTCTCTGTAGGAGCTGTCCACTAATCTCATCTCCATCAACAGTGAAGAAAAAGTGATTCTTGTGACATTCAAAACATTTGAGGAAATATGGAAGTTCACCACATATTACACTCTAGGTAGGTTTGGAATTGTGCTGCCACTGCTGTTGCTGCTGTGAGTAAAAATGACGTCACTTGTGCCCTCACCTCCTCCCCTCTAGGTTTCCTGGGTCGGTGTATGGAGAATTTGTTGTTAGACCAGAAATTCTGGCTCAATTCTTTGGAGGAAGACATCGCAATCGAGGTTTCCATTCAGGAGGAAACTCTTAACCTGATCTACAAAGGCATTCTCATGCAGGAAGGTATGACAGACTTCAGCTTTTTGTGCTGCTCTTGCATATTACTTCAGTCACTCAAATCAGAACATGCTTATTACCCAAAAACTACTGTATAATAAGTTTGCTTCTTGCACCAATAATTACCTCAAAATGATCTAGTAAATAATATACAACTGAAAAATAAGGCTTAACTTTATCATCATTATAAAGCCGTTTAAATAGGGCTTTAGTTGCATACAAAGGAATTATGATCTATCAGCTGACTCCTTTCCATCAATCAGCTGATCCAACAGTTGATTGGGCTGTTTGAGATCAGCTGATGTAGCTGGGATGTGAGCTGAGCTTGACATTGTGTCCTGCCTGAACTATTTCACACACACACACACACACACACACACACACACACACACACTTACTATTTCTCTGTCTTTAGGTTCATTGTTTGCTAGTTGTAGTACCAACCAGATGTTTGACAGCTCCACCTCTGGAGGTGACCTGTACCTGGAGCAGGGAGATATAGCCCAGTTTGAGCCTCCCTTCCTGGGCTCAGGATGGACAGTCCTCTGCCTGGCTGACGGAGCCAGAGGGACAGCACCCAAACCTGCTCTGGAGCTGGTCGTCCCTTTTTATCAGTGAGTCACATTAACACACAGCTGTCACATTAACACACACTGTGCGGACTAACAGTCTCATATAGGTGATTGTTACTGGTGTTACTGATCTGTGACTATACAGTATACATATAAGGTGCTCACATGATCCCATCTGTCCACAGATGGTTTCTCAAATCCTGTGCAGAGAGCATTTTAGTTGGTGATGGGAAACCTGCCTGTGACTTCCCTCTGCAGTTTGGTAAGTGCAGAAAACCTAATGATATAAAATAAGAGAAATTAATTTTTATTTCTATTTAAATTGACATTTCAACTTGACTTTTGAGCTGCTTTAATATCCTGCACTTTAAATGAAAGCCAAAGAGTGGTACTTAAAGTTATGATTTAACTAGTCTCATGTTATCCTCCTCCTTTGTTCAGCCAGAGGAACCTGTCTGGCCACAGAGGAGTATGATGCTGAGGGCCCAGATGAGCTGAGTGTGGCATCCGGCGATCGCATCATCATTGTGGGGCTTCTGGTGTCCTGCTTTGATTGGTTCACAGGGAGGAAGGAGGCGACAGGAGAAGTGGGTCTGGTCAAGACAAGCCTAGTGAAACCATCCACGGACATTTACAAGTGGGTGCAGGAGTATTACTGTGTTAGCCATATTAACAAAACATACATTAAATCATTTTACAATAGAGCATATGAAAATGCCGTGTCTTGTCCTGTGCTTGTCACCCTTCCAGCTCAGAAGATATCTTTTTGGACAGAGAGGACAGGACATTCTTCAGTCTGCAAGAAGGCAAAGTCATAAAGGAAACAACTGCCTTATTGAAGGAGAAATCTCAAAACGATATTGGTCATAGCTACAAACTGGGTGAGGCAGAAAGACTCACCGGTCACATTGATTTACTGTATACAGATTTGTGTCATGTGTCCACAAATTTCAACAAGTCATCCAAACTAAATGGCAAAGTATTTTGTCATTGCTCATATAAACAACCTATATGAGCATATTCTGATCTGTCACCTCTATTGGCAGGATGACATGCCATTGCCTTCTAGAACAGTTACAGATGACTGTACAAGACCAAGGGCCATGTTGTACACCTGGCGCACAGTGCAGTGCAAATGTCATTGCTAGTTTCAGGCCAATGCAGTTGTCATTTTCACTGCCAGCACCCATGCTGTGGAAGAAGCAAATGCACTTGTGCCCATCTGTACGCTCATAGGCACGTAGCTTTCAAAATGAGGTGGTGCATGCAAAGTTTAATTATGTTTCCTCTGTCAAGTTTGTGAATACAGTTTTTAGTTTTGATGCTCAGATATCCCACAATATTTGCTGCAGTGACATCACTGCTCTTACTGCATTACTCTCAGCAGGAAACTCCAAGCTTCTCCAATTTAATTGATAACAGCAGGCAACCTGGCTTTTAAGGGAATGGGAGATGGCACTCTAATTGGCTGATTTCATGTCACACTCAAAACACACTTTGATTAAGTAAGAGACAAAATAAAGCCCCTTTGCCCCTTTTGCCTTCATTTGCACTCAGATTATGCACTATTCAAACAGCAAAAGTGAAGTTGGACACACCCTGAATGCACTTGCGCCATACACTTCAGAGACCATGTGCTATAGACGCTTTCGAGACCTACGTCATCGCCTCTACAGGATGCGCGCACAACAGGGCGGCAAAACGCTGGATGGAGTTTTGTGCCCGCAGTCTCGAGTCCCATGTATGAGAGCAGCGGATTTGTTATCTTTTCTTTATATAATTTATTAACATTAACTTTTTGTCATGTCTTCCTGTTGTGTTGTGGGATGCCAGAACAGATCTAGTAAAAACAAAGAACTTAAATTTTACCGGATTCCAAAGGGCAAAAAAACCCTTCAATGCTAACCGGAGAAGACCATCTAACCTTTTTGGTTTGTGAAAGCTGATTTGTTTCAGTGGAGCTGGCTGGACCTCTCTCCTGGACATCTTCCACATGCACGGTCCTGATGTACAGGACGCCTTCTCTGTCCTCCCCATCCTAACATAGAGCTCAGTCTTAAAGAGTACTGCTGCTGCATGGCTGCAACATGACCCTAGCCTGCAATGTCAGATAACAAAATGACAGGACAACAAAATCGAGTCTTGCCAACAAATGCATAAGAGGTAACTTACTGGCTATCTTAACACACTGAAGTTGTAGCTTATAGGCCTGTTTCCACCGCAAGAACTTCGGGGTAAATTTACGGGGCCGGGGCCGTTGGTGCGTGTCTCCACCGCAGGAACCACCCCCCGAAGAACAGAGTTCCGGAACTTTTACAGGGGCAAAACAAGTCCCTGCCCCGGAGTAGGTACTCAGAACGGCCCCGAAAAACTCCTGGCTGGGGCTTGGGGGTTACTTGGTGCTGATTGGATATACTCAAGGCAGAATGTGACGTCAACAGAAAGCAACAAAATAGCCGGCATTTTTAAAACTCAGCAGATGGTGGAAGCTCGTTCATAGCTTCCACTGCCATGTAAACAAACTCAATAACCGGTCCGTGAAAAACATATTTTTTCCGGCGGATATTTTAGTTATAACATGATTGAGCTAGCAAAGCAGTTGTTGCTGTGTGTGGTATTTATTCAGTTTTGGGAAATCACAATGTCTAGAAAGCATCAGCTGACAGGGACAGCTAACAGCAGCAGCAAAGCTAACATCAGGACATCATTTGTTAAAAGCCTCCCGTTGCTGGATACGACATGAAACTACTCCAATTAGCGCAATCATGTTGTAACTAAGACATCCGCTGGAAAAAATATTTTTTTTCATGTGCCACTTTGTGAGTTTAGTGAGTTATTACAGACACTGCTATCGGCTAACAGCATCCCTACGCCACTACGTGGCCCCGGTCAAAATGGTCGCGCAACGATTACATCACATCCAGAACCCGGTAACTTTACAGGAACCTTCTTCCTACTCCACTCTCTCAGTGGAGACACGGCGGTTGAGAGGGCTGAGCAAGGGGACGTTCCTGTAGTAGTTCCTGCCCCACAAATAGTACCCTGGAACTTCTTCAGTGGAAACGGGCCTTATGTTGTACTCCCGGAATTAATGCTATTCAAATAATAGGTGGTGCTGTGTAACTTATGACAAATGCGAGTTAGATATTGTTAGCCACCTAACAGTCATAGTCAAATAAGCTCAGAGTTGGATATTGTTAGCTAGCTAACTAACGTTACTTACCTTGCCATGCATGTGCAATTCGTGGTCAAGACAAAGTTCCTGGATTTGTTTATAACAACCCATGCCTGGTACATGGTGATTTTGTGTCCCTGACGTTGGCTAGGAAGTACTTCTGCTTTCAGTACACAAAATTCTTAATTCAGATCACTGTACATGACGTCCTGGACATGACCACAGACAGCGTAGTTATATGCGTCCATTGACTTGTAAGCACGCAGTTTTTCGTTGGTGTAAACGCTAGGTTTTTCAATCAGATATGCATAAATATCTGGCCACTGGATCATGGGCCATTTGGTTGGATCGTCCACCCATTCCTTTGGATCCCTCCAATATGGATGCGGAAGTCTTTCGCTGTTGACCAACATTAATTTGTTTAAATACCATTCCCGATCCTTGGGATTGAGCGACTTCACATATCTCCCCAGCTCTGCCATTTTTACTGCTGCCCTGTTGCGCATGCACATCGAGTCACGTGATCACTATTTACCAGCACTCAAGGGGTCTATATTTCTAATTTTTGATGAACTCAAAGTAAAGCTGAGACTGGTAAGAATATCATTAGCTTTTCAGATATGTAGTCATAAACTTCAGCGTTGGACAAACTGAAATTTTCACCAGATGATGGCGCTAGATGAAAAGTCAGAAGGTCACCAAAGTTATTACAAATCATTCTGAGGGGGACATAAATGTTTGTCCCAAATTTCATGGCAATCCATCTAATAGTTGTTGAGATAGTTAATCAGATAAGGGAAACCTGTTGGTGTTGCCAGATGAAAAGTCAATGGATCACCTAAAATCATCTTGATTCATCATATAGAATCATGTATCTGTAAAGTTTAACCGATACAATAGTTTTTAAAGATATATATTGGCATGCAAAAGTTTGGGCACCCCTGGTCAAAATCTCATTTACTGTGAATAGTTAAGTGAGTAGAAGATGAACTGATCTCCAAAAAGCATAAAGTTAAAGATGAAACATGCTTTTCAACGTTTTAAGCATGATTAGTGTATTATTTTTGTTTTGTACAATTTTAGAGTGAAAAAAGGAGAGGAGCACCATGCAAAGGTTTGGGCAGCCCAAGACATTTGAGCTCTCAGACAACTTTTACCAGGGTCTCAGACCATCAAGGCTGTAGCCATGGAGTCAACATTGGGGGGGACCAGGGACATCATTAGGAATTGAAAACATCCGGGGCTTTAGCCCTGAAGTGGGAACAATTTTTTACCCAGGGGTCCAGGGGTTCTCCCCTGTGAAAATTTTGAATAATTCCCCGTTAAACACGTGATTTTAACGTATTTTGACAAAGAATTTTGACAAAGAATGAGCACTCATCTTCTATTATTGGGTTCCCCAAATTGTTGGAAACCCGAAAGTCCCCCAGCTGGAACGACTTTGCAAATGCAGTGTGAGACAATGCACTGGTCACGAAGAATACAGTGATGTTGAACATCAAATTAAACAGCAGAGCCTGGACTACAAGGCTGCCGTAGAATAGCAAGAATTATTGTTTTTCAGTTTCAGTTACATATTTGGGGGGACATTTTGGGCATATCCGAACATTGGGGGGATGTGTCCCCCTCAATGTATATGATGACTACTGCCCTGCAGATCATAATTAGCTTGCTAGGACTGTGGTTTGTTCACATTCATCATTAGGAAAGGCCAGGTATTGTAAATTTCAAAGCGTTATAAATACTCCTGACACCTTGCCATGGGCTCCTCTAAACAACTGCCTAGTACTTTGAAAACTAAAAAGTGCCCACAAAGCAGGGGAAGGGTACAAGAAGATAGCAAAGTGTTTTCATGTAGTTGTTTTTTTCTCAGTTCATAATGTAATTAAAAAATAGCAGTTAACAGGAACTGTGGAGGTCAAATTGAGTTCTGGAAGACCAAGGAAACTTTCTTAAAGCACTGCTCATAGGATTGTTAAAATGGCAAATCAAAACCCCCATTTGAGTGCAAAAGACCTGCAGGAAGATTTAACAGACTCTGGAGTGGTGGTGCACTGTTCTATTATGCAGTGACACCTGCACAAATATGACCTTCACGGAAGAGTCATCAGAAGAAAACCTTTCCTGCATCTTCACCTCAAAATTCAGTGTCAGAAGTTTGCAAAGGAACATCTAAATGAGCCTGATGCTTTTTGGAAACAAGTTCTGTGGACTGATGAAGTTAAAATAGAACTTTTTCTATGAAAAGGGTGCTGAATTTCATAACGAAAACACTGTCCAACTTACTACTAAGTACTGACCATGCAGGGTGCCCAAACTTTTGCGTCAGGCTCTTTTAATTTTTTGTTATTTTGAAACTGAAAAAGCTTGAAATTAAAAATAATCTTTACAATATTGAAGAAATGTGTCATCTTTAACTTCACTCCTTTTGGAGATCAGTTCATCTTCTACTTACTTAACTACTCACAGTAAATGAAATTTTGACCAAGTGTGCCCAAACTTTTGCATGCCACAAAAGACCAAAAATGTCAACCTGTTTGTGGTTTTAAATGAAAAGTCAGGGGATGACCAAAGTCTGTAAAATGTATCCTCTGAGCACAATGACTGTCTGTGCAGACGTTCATAGTAACCTAGGCTATCCAGTACTTTGAAATATTTCAGGTTTGATGAAGTGGTGGATGAACTGCCTGACAGACCCATAGACTGACACTGACATTCCTAATATGGCCTAAAATGATTCATATTGCCATTTCCTGATCTGCTACAGTTATTTTCATCATTTGGTCAAATTTATGTACAAAAACTACCTGGTCAATGTTAGAGAACCTTTATGGTCATGGTTAAAAACCACAGTTGATCAGTAGGAGACAAGAAACAAAAACCTCTGTCAGGTTTGTTAATCCAACCATCCACCCTGACCTTCTCCCTACTGCTTTGTTGCAACAATTTCATATTACTTCTACCTTTGCTCCTGACAGAAAAGTGTCATAGTTCATATGGCCACAAGAAGTCCTATTCAGATAACCAAACGAATGATGTTGTCATTTTTCTTTTGAGGATGGACACAAACCCTGTAACGCTTTTACAGTCTAAATGGATCAAAGAATCAGATTGACATTTACATGCTTTAATCATCAGTTGTTGAGACTTCATGGTCTTTTCTCATTCACTCTTCTCTGTGTTCAATCTCAGATATCATCAGTGACCAAGACTCTGAGAAAAAAAAATCATGTAAGTACTGCCACCCACAGTAAATGTCACATAACTGTGTTTTTTGTTTTGCCAAAGTGGTCTCCCATGTATCTCAACATCATTTTACTCTTTTGCAGGCAGCTCTTCAGGCAAAGTTGATTTTCAGCAGCAGACTGGCCTGAAGAGAAATATTCAGAGAATTCTTGATCAAGGAAAAGACTCACTACCAGATTCCAAAGTGACCATAAACGGGACACTTGGGGACTTGGTCCTGGCCACAGAGGACAAAAACCCAAGCTCTCCCTGTTTCACTGTTCATCCTGTTGTAGAAGGAAACAACAACACTGAGAACTTCATTCCTCTCTTCTCTTTTTTGGATGGACAAGACTACAAAATAGAGTTTGGCATTTTGTATGGACTAAGTTCGGAAGTCCTCACCTCCTCCACCTTTACTGGTCACTCAGACGAGGATGAGCTGATTTCCTTCCTGGGCGTTGCTAGGGAAACGGCCAGGAAGAAGCGACTCTTTTGGTCACAGACGCGTTTGTGCTTCCTGTTGGGTAAGCTCTGTGCCGGGAGGTCAAAGTTCAGCCAGGCCCGGGTTTACTTTGAGGAAGCCCTCAGTGTGCCACGAGAAGGCTTCATGGATCTCAGGCTATTGGCCAGCATCTACTCCAACCT